>NC_064616.1:882806518-883431518 GCF_023898315.1 Schistocerca nitens | reverse complement strand
AGAAGTGTTAGTGGAGTTTTGTGGAACATTAAGAAACGGAGATGGCTAGTTTTGTGAAAATTTGCTATATCCAGGCCTTTTCTATAACGACATATATTCAGTTTTGTCGCACTTTCTTATAGCCATTGTGTGGGGCTCATATTAAAGTACCAGAATCTGTGAACAAATGCGTTTTAAAAAAATGGCTTCTGCTGAGTTTTGTTAAAAATGTTCTCAGCTATAATTCGTTTCTTGCACGCAAATGTCTGAATCCTATACAATTCCCACTAAAGCAATATTATACTGATTTATAGATACACTAAAAAAAACAGTAGATACAGAAAGTAATCAAAATTTGCAACAGAATCTGTGGGGCTTTAACATAAACACTAAATATAATAGGAAGATGACACAACGTATGTGTACTTCAATAGGGGGAAGACGAAAAATTCTAAGTTATCCATAGAATTACACAGTGCGTAAGTCAGATAAACAATGTAAGCACATGCTCACAAGTGAGATTACATTACAATATAAGAGGAATGGCCGGCCGGTGTGGCCGTGCGGTTAAAGGCGCTTCAGTCTGGAACCGCGTGACCGCTACGGTCGCAGGTTCGAATCCTGCCTCGGGCATGGATGTGTGTGATGTCCTTAGGTTAGTTAGGTTTAATTAGTTCTAAGTTCTAGGCGACTGATGACCTCAGAAGTTGAGTTGCATAGTGCTCAGAGCCATTTGAACCATAAGAGGAATACGACACCACATTTCAATATTTTAACAGAGGAATGACAAAACATTCTAAGCTATACTTTAAATTAAGTATGGAAAGCACAAGCTGTCAAATAAGATTACAGTGCAATATAAGAGGATGATGATACCACATACAATTCTTTAATAGAGGAATGACGAAACAGTCTCAGTTACACATCACATTACGTATTGCAGCTGTCGAATAAGATGATGCTACAATGTAGAAGGAAGATGACACCTCATAACTACCAGGTGTGTCTCCTATGAGGCCTCAGCGCATTTTCTCTGGTGTTTCAACAGATATCTACAATTTCGTTTCATGCAACGTGTAGCCCAAATAAATCCGGCTCATCACGTTTTTCATATAATGCCTAGTGTCGGCGGAAGGCGTCGATTTGGTTCCCATTACAAAATGGTTCAAATGGCTCTGAGCACTATGGGACTCAACATCTTAGGTCATAAGTCCCCTAGAACTTAGAACTACTTAAACCTAACTAACCTAAGGACATCACACACACCCATGCCCGAGGCAGGATTCGAACCTGCGACCGTAGCAGTCCCGCGGTTCCGGACCGCAGCGCCAGAACCGCTAGACCACCGCGGCCGGCTCCCATTACAAACAAAATTGTTTTTAAATCGGAATTTTTCGTGGTCATCGATATAGCGGTCCCACATTAGTCTAGCACGTTATTCTTTTTATCGGTATGTATTAACAGGAACAGTAAAACACGAAGAATAATGATACGCGTGCAGAGACTTCTGCATGGTGGTAGCAGTCAGCGTGGGCCACGGCGGTGCCGTCGCTGCTCAATTACTGGTTATTATCCGTGTTTTACTGTCCCTGTTAATACACGTGGATAAAGCGAATATCACAATAGACTAATTTGGGACCGCGTTTTCGAATGCCGGCGTAAAATTTCACTTTAAAAATAATTTTGTATGTAACGGGAAACAAACCGACTCTTTCCATTTGAGTTGTGCGTTGCATGAAAGACGTGATTAGCAGTATTTGTTTGGGCTGACTCCGGCTACACGTTGCAAAAACGAAATTGCAGATACCAACCGAAACACAAGAAAAATGTGTCTGATGGCTATTAGGAGTGGCTCCCTATACATTTTAATAAATATACGAGTCTAAAATTTCCTTCTTCATATTCTGCAAAAATATGACAGAACTTGAGAGCAGCAAACTATTAAGACTTAAATAAATCTTTATCATCGGGACAGACTCCTATAGATAGAAATTGTTGTCATACAAATTGTTAACATTCAAATATTAGGCGCAACTTAGAATGTGAACATTTTAGGTTAGGCTTTACCGTGACTATTAATGACATTAAACGAAACAACAAGTTTACTGTTACCAGTCACTGTTTATTTATCTGCACGACACATATCAAAGGTTTAAACCTCCATCACAAGGTGGATTTACATCTGTGTAAATGTAAATCCATTTGATGATGGAGGTTTAAATCTTTTAAACGCGTCGTGTAAATAAATAAACAGTGACTGGTAACAGCAAACTGGTTGTTTCATTTAGTATTAGGCGCAACTTGAATCGCCGTTTTATTCCGAAACTAGATCCAGATTAATGCTTTCTTGGTGCTCCTGACTTAATTTAAGGCTCTTTGCTGATGTTTCAATCAATATTAAATGACGTGCTCCTACAGTCATTACAATAAAAATCCAGGGAATGTCTATAAAGACTCGTACCTAATGATGAGTGTAGATGTGTCGTCTATATATTTTACGATTTTTCATACTACATACATCGAAGATTTACTTTTCTCAGAGAAGTACCTACAGATCACTAAGGAAGATATTTTACTAATATTGCCCGTATGAAGAAGAAATGGTATTTTTGCGTTGACACCATATCTCTCGGAGATGAACTTGAAGAATCTGACACATAGATACTTTTTACATGCACCGCATCTTTCCGTCTTTAACACTACACTCTATTTGACTGAACTGAACATTTCTATGTTGCTGTACATACTTTAGTTCAACTATGACGGCAAACTCGACGTCTGGTGCTATTCCAACATTGGTGCATTTCGATCTTCAAGCAGTCGGAAGCAACACTGTGTTGAAGCTAAAGTGATGAGTGAACCGTTGTACACTCCTGGAAATTGAAATAAGAACACCGTGAATTCATTGTCCCAGGAAGGGGAAACTTTATTGACACATTCCTGGGGTCAGATACATCACATGATCACACTGACAGAACCACAGGCACATAGACACAGGCAACAGAGCATGCACAATGTCGGCACTAGTACAGTGTATATCCACCTTTCGCAGCAATGCAGGCTGCTATTCTCCCATGGAGACGATCGTAGAGATGCTGGATGTAGTCCTGTGGAACGGCTTGCCATGCCATTTCCACCTGGCGCCTCAGTTGGACCAGCGTTCGTGCTGGACGTGCAGACCGCGTGAGACGACGCTTCATCCAGTCCCAAACATGCTCAATGGGGGACAGATCCGGAGATCTTGCTGGCCAGGGTAGTTGACTTACACCTTCTAGAGCACGTTGGGTGGCACGGGATACATGCGGACGTGCATTGTCCTGTTGGAACAGCAAGTTCCCTTGCCGGTCTAGGAATGGTAGAACGATGGCTTCGATGACGGTTTGGATGTACCGTGCACTGTTCAGTGTCCCCTCGACGATCACCAGTGGTGTACGGCCAGTGTAGGAGATCGCTCCCTACACCATGATGCCGGGTGTTGGCCCTGTGTGCCTCGGTCGTATGCAGTCCTGATTGTGGCGCTCACCTGCACGGCGCCAAACACGCATACGACCATCATTGGCACCAAGGCAGAAGCGACTCTCATCGCTGAAGACGACACGTCTCCATTCGTCCCTCCATTCACGCCTGTCGCCACACCACTGGAGGCGGGCTGCACGATGTTGGGGCGTGAGCGGAAGACGGCCTAACGGTGTACGGGACCGTAGCCCAGCTTCATGGAGACGGTTGCGAATGGTCCTCGCCGATACCTCAGGAGCAACAGTGTCCCTAATTTGCTGGGAAGTGGCGGTGCGGTCCCCTACGGCACTGCGTAGGATCCTACGGTCTTGGCGTGCATCCGCGCGTCGCTGCGGTCCGGGCCCAGGTCGACGGGCACGTGCACCTTCCGCCGACCACTGGCGACAACATCGATGTACTGTGGAGACCTCACGCCCCACGTGTTGAGCAATTCGGCGGTACGTTCACCCGGCCTCCCGCATGCCCACTATACGCCCTCGCTCAAAGTCCGTCAACTGCACATACGGTTCACGTCCACGCTGTCGCGGCATGCTACCAGTGTTAAAGACTGCGATGGAGCTCCGTATGCCACGGCAAACTGGCTGACACTGACGGCGGCGGTGCACAAATGCTGCGCAGCTAGCGCCATTCGACGGCCAACACCGCGGTTCCTGGTGTGTCCGCTGTGCCGTGCGTGTGATCATTGCTTGTACAGCCCTCTCGCAGTGTCCGGAGCAAGTATGGTGGGTCTGACACACCGGTGTCAATGTGTTCTTTTTTCCATTTCCAGGAGTGTATTTACAGACATGTGTAAAACCCCCAGCCCCAATTGCTGTCAACTAATCACAGTAGTCCACAACACTCTGGACTGGTGTAATCCAGTCAATGGAGGAAAATTAGGGGAAAAAATCGTTTAGTTGCAATTTTTTTGCGCAATGCTAGGAGAGAGTGTCCTGAACAACATGTTAAAAATGTGACAGGTTGAGTGTGAACGTTCGGGTGAGAGCCGGTTTAAAGGACGCTTTTTTATGTTTTTCTCGAATAACTCGAAAACCACGGCTTCTAGCGAAAATGGTTTCCAGTAGGAAAATATCCCATAAGAAAGGCCCTGAGCACTATGGGACTTAACTTCTGAGGTCATCAGTCCCCTAGAACTTAGAACTACTTAAACCTAACTAACATAAGGACATAAGGACATCACAGACATCCATCAGGATTCGAACCTGCGACCGTAGCGGTCGCGCGGTTCCAGACTATAGCTCCTAGAACCGCTCGGCTACCCCGGCCGGCGGGGAGTGGGGGGGGGGGGAAGGGGAGGGAGGTGTGGGGTACAAGCGCAAGGGAAGGCAGGTCGCCAGATTGTGTTCATGCACTTCCCTCCTTTATAGATCTGCAAACTGAAAGTCGAGCACATGATTACCCGCACTACGTACACCACTACATCACTGGAAGCAACTACAGGGTGTTTCACTAACAAGGGGAGGCCGCCAATTGTGAAATTCAGATTCGATTCATACTGCGCATAATAAAAGCTCATGGCCAGAGGTGTAATGTCGCAAAGTACCAAGATGCACTTCTCAGCCGTTGTCGAGAAAATCGACAGTTAAAAGAAACAGTTGCGGTGAAATACTCTCTACGATTAATAGTTTTCTACAGCGTCGTGACGCAGCGGTAAGCGCTCGGGTTCGTAATCCGAAGGTCGCCGGATCGAATCACGCGCCATGCAGTTTTTTTATTATTAGTTTTTTTGTAATTCAAATATATATATATATATATATATATATATATATATATATATATATATATATATATATATATATATATATATATATATATATATATTCCCAGCAATCAGTTGCAACAATTATGCATATAATAAGTTGTTGAAAGTCGTTTGTCGTGGAAAAACTGGCGACCTAGAACATCATTATGTTTTCCGCAAACAAAGTTGTATTTCACAAATGTTATTAATTGTCTTCATAATGTTAACAACGTATAGTTAACGGAAGACGTAGAAACGATATTCCGAAACGAATACGTATAGCGTAAGTCAAACGTTCGAATTAGAATAGAGACCCCACGAGCACAAATTCGCTGTGGCAGGTATGAAATATAAACTCCGTTACTCGCTCGTTACACTTGAAGGACAGATGTTGAATGGGCCGAAACGAGCCGCCGCATTACAGCGTAGTTGCCTGCTAACTTCGAAAGAAGGTAGATGCGGTCTCTAGCGCAACTTATAACATCGTCGAAAATCAGTGCGGACTGGAGAGCTTTGGTACAGCCTGTTAAAAAAACGGAAAAATGGAGGCGGTACAATTGGAGAGCGATCCGCCTTCACCAACATGCATAAGCAATTCATTAATAGTATATATTTTGAATTACAAAAACAAACACTAAAAAAAAGAAAGTTGCATGGTGCGAGATTCGATCCGCCGACCTTCGGATTACAAACCCGAGCGCTTGCCGCTGCGCCATGACGCTGTGGAAAACTATTAATCGTAGAGAGTATTTAACCGCAACGGTTTCTTTTAACTTTCGATTTTCTCGACAACGGCTGAGAAGTGCATCTTGGTACTTTGCGACATTACACCTCTGGCCATGAGCTTTTATTATGCGCAGTATGAATCGAATCTGAATTTCACAATTGGCGGCCTCCCCTTGTTAGTGAAACACCCTGTAGTTGCTTCCAGTGATGTAGTGGTGTACGTAGTGCGGGTAATCATGTGCTCGACTTTCAGTTTGCAGATCTATGCAGGCAACCTAGGTATTAAAGAACTTCAGATATTTCATCATAAATCAAGTACTACAACAGAGTACTGTGTTAGACTTGCATTTGATAAGCCCCATTCCATCAGACATATTCACACCCATCTAGAAAGATATACTGTGGATGTACGTGGCTTCACAAAGCGCAGCCCACTCTACAAGTGCCACCAACCCCTGAATGGAGAAGATTTATGGAGTCTGCCAGTAAACAATTAATGGTGAGAGGAGTGCAGCAACTTTCTGTCATTCTTTAATGCAACGCCAAGTGACTTCAACACAAGTACAAGACTTTACAATACGCCGTCAACAATAGACAGCAGCAAGACGCCACATTTACCAATCCAATCCATATCTCACCAACGCTTCACGGGTCACTAACAAAATCACACAAATTAAACACTTCTCGGCCATTGCTTACAGGAATGTGTTTTACATAAAGGCTTACTTAACAGTTGCAAATAAGTACTCACTTAATAAACCGAAAATAACTCCATTATATAAACACGAGCTCGGTGAAGTTATTTTGTGTATTGACATACCACAGGGACGACCACAGCCTGCCAAACTTGATGGGTGTGCAAGCCTAGACCTCGCCTGTCACTCGTCATTGCTCGGTGTTTCTAGGAACTACCCGGAGCAGCACAATATTTTATTCAGCACTGTGGTGCGGCTCGTTTCGCTCACCGAAACTATCTGAGTTCGGCAGAAGCGCTGTTTATCCTTCGCTATTTTTTCGTGATATGAAGGGCGTTCGTGGGTCCAGTGACCGTTTGCACAAAAAGAAACTGTCTAGCGATCTACCTCACAATCTTATAAAATACATGGGAGTGATAGAAGAAAGGGATGTGAATTCTCAATTCGCATAAGCGACGGGTACCGCATTTTTACTATAAATGTCATTACTGTACCCTCGCCGCGCGGGGTTAAACCGAGCGGTCTCAGGCGCTGCAGTCATGGACTGTGCGGCTGGTCCCGGCGGAGGTTAGAGTCCTCCCTCGGGCATGGGTGTGTGTGTTTGTCCTTAGGATAATTTAGGTTAAGTAGTATGTAAGCTTAGGGACTGATGACCTTAGCAGTTAAGTCCCATAAGATTTCACACACACTGTACCACGCGAAAGAATTTGAAGATTTGTTTGACAATGAAAGAGCAAAAAATTACAACGATCGGCAGACGGGATTAATTGTTCTTCGCGTCAAGAAGCACTTTGTGCTATATTTGCAGTCACGGAGCACTTGAACAACTTGGTGGTACGAATAGTAAAATTTCTTAAGTAGCACGCATTGTGCCATTGTCATTTGCAACTGTTTTCAATGAAACTAAAAGAAGAGTGTGGAAACTATATATTAATGCAAAGTACGTTGGTTACGTCAAAGGCCATGCTTGGAGCGATCTTTCGATTTAAAGCTCGCTGTTGTTGAATTTCTGAAAAAAACGGAGTGCATAAAAGAAAAATAGAACATCCGCAATGCATCACAGACTTCCCATTTTAAGTGGACTTGACTCCACACTGCCCACAATAACACACTGCAAGGTAACTTCTTTCTAATTTGATGGGGATGCATTTAAAAAGAAAATAGCGTTGTAGAAGGGACACAATCTGATAAAGGCAGTACGCTGCTCTAAGCTCACTAGCGTTTAACAAAACTCAAGATTTGAAGAATTCGTTGTGGCCTTCAAAGAATTACAAGGATAGTTTTATAAAAGTTTTAAGGACATTGTCAGTCTTGCAACTGATTTCGAGGCCACTTGCCATTTCAGCTGAAAGCACCCCTGAGCATATGCAGATATAACTAACTGACCTATAAGGTAATTCCAAGTTTAATGACAAATATTTTTATATTAAAACTGTCCAGGAGATCTACATCACTTACTCAGGCAGAGTTTACGCTTGTCCATAATGAGGTTTTAAAAATGCTATAGTAATTCCTTCGACATGTTTGAGTGAAGGACCTATTGTCCGATAGTGAAACTAAATAAGTCACGATGACGTGGCATCTTTAGAGTGAAACTGTGGCATTGTCTTCGTCTGTACATATGCTGACAGTTTGTACCATAAAAATTATAATATGTCTTCAGCGCGCCAAAAATAAATAATTAATAGAGAAAACATGTTTTGTTTGTGGTCTGTGTTGTTCAGAAATGTGAAATGTACAACCAAATCGTATACAGTGTGACTACACTGCCATTTAAATGCGGCACTTTCTCAGTTTTCTCCTCTTCCCCCTCCTCCTATTGACATCAGACTGTATGGCGTGGCGGTGGGGAAAATGTGTACCGAGGCTAGACGCTTTGGCACTCGTGCACGGGCATGGCCCACGAGCCTAAATCTTGGCCACCCCTGACATAACACAACTGGAAATGCTGGAGTGGTAGAGTCCGCAAATTGAAAATCCAGCACCGCTCGTGGTGGAGGGAAGTGGCATTTCTCGGAAGAACACTACAGCTTGCGTAAAGGATGACTCAGAACCAATTTCACCTGTAGCAGTATAGAACAATGTGCAGAGTTCTACGCACTCGTAGACTGTATACCCATGGGCGATTTATGATTGCGAGCTCGCAGCAGCAGGTTGCTGTGGCCGAGCGGTTCTAGGCGCTTCAGTCTGGAACCGCGCTGCTACTACGGTCGCAGGTTCGAATCCTGCTTGGGGCATGGAAGTGTGTGATGTCCATAGGTTAGTTAGGTTTAAGTAATTCTAAGTCCAGGGGACTGATGACCTTAGATGTTACGTCTCATAGTGCTTAGAGCCATTTGAACCATTTTGAGCTCGCAGCATCATTTTCTCGCTCGTTTCAGCAGTGCATGTGAAAGAATGGAGCTGCGCACACTAGGACAGGGACTCTGCAAGGTGGCCACTGATGCATCGCAGCTATCTCGCCGATCGCCGCGAAGCGACAGTGGTGGTAGGTGAATGGGGCAGCGCACACTCGTTCGCAACCACAGCAACAGCGGCCGTCACCCTGGAGGGATGCAGCCGGTTTGGACGTGGAATTGTTCATTTAAGCGTTGAAAAAATATTCAGAAATATGGGACATATCTTACCACGATAAGATTAAGAAGAGAGACGCATGAAGTGTGTGCTACGTTTAGTGAGGGTTTTGCTTCGAAACCGAATCAGGAGAGAAATGGTGTAGCTTCACATGACTGTTAAAATATATTGTGTTTGTGTTCTAAGGGTGGTTTACTCGAATGAGCACACTTAAAACTCGAAATATCTCTAAGGAGCAGATGTTTTGTTGCCCCCTGGCGAGAGCCCTTTGGTGTGAATGAAAAGATCTTCAATTAACAACATTTTAAAACAAATTCCTGTACCACCCCCAGTTCAGTGTAATCAAAGGCTTATATTATTTCAGCCACAAAATATTTAATTGCTCACATTTCAGTAGTAATATAAAATGATTAGACTTTGACATTCAAGTAAATTGATGCAGTGATCACTCTAGCTACCGTGCTTTGTCAGCATTGTCTTTCAAGTAATCAGCGAAAATATTTCTTCTACCGTTGCGTGAATTTCCCCCTTAGGGTATGGAATTTGATTGTGCAGATCACATAGCGTGCTTTTCAAATCCCCGGCCCCGTGGGATTAGCCGAGCGGTCTCAGGCGCTGCAGTCGTGGAATGTGCGGCTGGTCCCGGCGGAGGTTCGAGTCCTCCCTCGGGCATGGGTGTGTGTGTTTGTCCTTAGGATAATTTAGGTTAAGTAGTGTGTAAGCTTAGGGACTGATGACCTTAGCAGTTAAGTCCCATAAGATTTCACACACATTTGAACTTTTTTTTTTCTTCAAATCCCTGGACATTTTTCAGCCGGCTTCCTTCTGTGAATTTCGGTATGTGCAAGACGTCCCATGGAGATTTACAAAAGTTCCTCTTTTACGCAATGTTGTGGGATCGATTCCGTTCAGATGGCTCTAAGCACTATGGGACTTAACATCTGCGGTCATCAGTCCCCTAGACTTAAAAAATGGTTCAAATGGCTCTGAGCAGTATGGGATTTAACATCTGAGGTCATCAGTCCCCTAGAACTTAGAACTACCTAAACCTAACTAACCAAAGGACAACACAAACATCCATGCCCGAGGCAGGATTCGAACCTGCGACAGTAGCGGTCGCGCGGTTCCAGAGTGAAGCGCCTAGAACCGCTCGGCCACACCGGCCGGCCCCGTAGACTAAGAACTACTTAAACCTAACCAACCTAAGGACATCACACACATCCATGCCCGAGGCAGGATTAGAACCTGCGACTGCAGCAGCAGCGCGCTTCCTGACTGAAGCGCCTAGAACCGCTCGGCCACAGCCGCCGTCTGGATCGATTCTTTAATAGTAATACCGATTAATTAGAATGCAACCACTACGCAGATATCTGGGAAAGATGAAAAATTGGCACTATAGCTACTGCTTTACAGTTACTTCATCAAGCGACTGTACATACATTTGAAAATAAAGAATACGCTTTGATCTTCTCTTAAATTCATAAAGAGTGTCACGACCACTCCTATTCAGCAGTCGTGAACAAATCATTGTGTGAGTCCAAAAGCTCCTGTTGCGTTTATTACTGTATTCATAAACGATATAAGCAATCTCTTCCTGCATTCTTCTGCCTACGTGCATACTGGTTGGATTTTAATATAGCATTGCTGCACTATTATTGCTGCTACGCAGTCGTGTGTGCTCTGAAACTGTTGCTGACGCCCCGAGTCTTTGCGATCACGAGCGGCTGCTTCCCACTCGTATGCAACGAGCCGTACATTCTGTTCATATGCGTTTCTTTCGCTAGTATTAACTCATATCCACATTCCAAGTAGCGTTATCGCTTTTTTTGCAACACTCTTCGGGCATGTCTGCACACGGGCTCGGCAGTGACTCACTGGTTTCGCTGTGGAAGGCACGTATAACTTCCTGAAACACCCTATAATTGCTTTTTGTGAGAGCGGCTGACAGAGCGGAGAATCACCCGCCCGCTCTTCAGATTGCAGACATATAAAGGAGGAAAATGCTGGGACGTAACCTGGTAGTCTACCTTCCCTCGCGCTACTATCCCACACCTCTTCCCCTCCACTGTATTACATTCACGGAACACAATTTATCCCTCAATATGGCTGTACTGCGCTTGGATGCATTACACTCATTTAATATTTGTTTTTGAGCCACTTCATGTAAAGATAAACATTAATCTTATACCGTTGGAACAATATTTTTAATAATATGCGATTTTTTCATCCTTGCAACACAGAAACTATTAGTCCTAGAGAAAAAATGAATACGACCTGTTTCACAGGAAATTTAGTGTAGTTTAATTTTGCACTTGGAAACATTTTCGCCAGAATCTGCCGTTTTCGAGTTATTCGGGAAAAACAAAAAAAGTAGCCTTTAGACCGATCCCCACCCCAACACTCATACCCCACCGGTCAGGATTTTTAGTATGTTGTTCAGGACACTCCCTCCTAGAACTGTGCAAAAAATTTTCGACTGCACTACTTTTCCCCTAATCCGCCTTTTTTGGTCGTCGTTGATTGGTCTAGTGGGGAGGGATACTGTTTTCAATTTCCTCGTTGTAGATCTTGTCACAGGAAAAAAGTAGGTCACTGACCAAAAACGGAATGGAAAGAAGGTTATGACACCGACCATTCCTAGGAAACTAACCCCCTTACCTACCTGACGATCACTTATCGCACTTGTTTACAGATTGTATTTAACTGTGTGGTGTTGGTTGGCTGATGGGCTGATTTTGAGGAGGGGACCAAACAGCGAGGTCATCAGTACCATAGGATTAGGGAAAGATGGGGAAAGAAGTCGGCATTTGTCTGAAGCAATTTAGGGAAATCACGGAAAACCTAAAGCAGGATGGCCGGACGCTTGTTTGAATCGTCATCCTCCGGAATGCGAGTGCAGTGTGGTAACCACTGCGCCACTTCGCTCGGTTGTACTACTGGCCTTTATTCTTTCGCTTTCTGTCTTTCGCTCACGCCATAGTCCCGCAGCGATCGCAGGGTCGGCGTGGTTACAACAGATTTGGCAATGTTAGTGTTAGGGATGGCCGGATGCCCTTCCTGCCACCACCCTTTACCCTCCAGGACGGAATCAGTGTACCCCAACTGTCTGCGTCGAGTGTAAATCGTGGAATAGTGCGGAGAACGGGGGGACCAGCCCGGTATTCACCTAGCGGGATGTGGAAAACCGCCTAAAAACCACAGCCAGGCTGGTCGGCACACCGGCCCTCGTCGTTAATCCGCTGGGCGAATTCGATCCGAGATCGGCGCGCCTACCCGAACCCAGGAAGCACCACGTTAGCGCTCTCGGGTACCCTGGCGGGTCTACTGCTGACCTTAATGACTTAACAATATTACTCTGCAGGGAATAAAAATGCAATTGAATTACGTTCTTTTTAACTCTATGGGAGACCGTCTAGATCAGGGCTGGCCAAGAATTCGGCTCGCGTGCCGTGCCTTGGCGCACATGCCATAGCGCTCAATGACAGTGCACCTTATCCCCACCGCCACGCCACGCTGAGTGGAAAGAGTGTGAACATGGGTAAACGGCGATAGCGGCAATACAGTCGTACTGTATACGGCTTGTTTCATATCTCTCAACAACATTGATCTCAAACCAAATAAACTATCAGTATTACTTAAATATTTTTGGTATGCTGAAGACATAATATAATTTTTATCTGGTGCAGACTGTAGGTATACGAACCACGGAAACAATTCCACGAACATTCGTAGTCAGGTTCCCACATAATCATGACTTATTAGTTTCATAATCGAGAAAAGGCTTTCACACACATATTCTGGTAGAAAAATTTATCAAGTTTGCGAACTTATTATGAGGACATGGAAACTCTAACTGCGGAAAAAAAATGTAGACGTCCTGCGCAGCTCTAAAGTCTTTAAAGCGGGAATTACTTGGCAGATCAATCAGTTACACATGCACACACACACAGGGTCACTGTCAAATGAAACGACAAACGCTCTCGAAAATAGTACGAAAACAGATGTAAGACTGACAGTGTCCTCAAAAGCGTTTAGAAAACTATCCATGTAATTCTTTCAAGGCCACAATGAATTCTTCAGACCTCGCATTTTCCTTAAGGCCTGTGAGCTTAGGCAACTTAACTATCTTTTTGTCAGAATTTGTCCCTTCCACAATGCGATTTTCTTTTCAAATGCTCCCGCATGAAATTGGAAATAAGTTCTTTCCCATCTTGTAATGTCTTCCTATGGGCAGTGTGCATTCAAGTCTATTTAAAATGCGAGGTATGCAATCCATTCCAGAGGTTCTTTCCTGCCCCCTTTGTACTTCATAAATTCAACGATATTGGGTGTTAAATGAAAAAATCGTTCCAGACATGTCTCTTGACTTAAGCAACGTACTTCACAGTAATACATAAAGTCCCTATACTCTTCGTTCAATTCTATCGAAACCTATTACAGCCGCCCGTTGTGTCCGAGCGGTTCTAGGCGCTTCAGTCCGGAACCGCGCGACTGCTACGGTCGCAGGTTCGAATCCTGCCTCGGGCATGGATGTGTATGATGTCCTTAGGTTAGTTAGGTTTAAGTGGTTCTAAGTTCTAGGGGACTGGTGACCTCAGATGTTAAGTCCCATAGTGCTCAGAGCCATTTGAACCATTTTGAAACCTGTTGCAATAGAAAGTGGAAATAATGTGTACGCCTTCCGAAATTCAATTAAATTTCTTCACGTGCTCCATACCAACCAATTTAACACAAACCACATGTGTCGATGGTTGCAATTTTTTTCCGTTACATTGACAAATAAGTATTATCATTCTTTCTACATTGTGTTGTAATTTCGTTGCAACTGCAAAATAGATACTGAGAATTCTCGTCCCTCTATTTTGTCATTCACGTTCATTTTTAAAGGTTTATGACTATACATTGCTAGCTTGCCTCTTTTTGTGCAAACAAGCACTGGATTTGTGAACGTCTGTCATACCACGTACAAATAGCGAATGTAAACAGCGCTGGCACCTTGACTCTGCTGAACTGAAGAGAGTAGTACAGGCCGGAAAATGCCGCACCGCAATGCAAACTGAAGCCTCGAGCTGTACCGCGTACTTCCGGGAAGTAACGAGCAAAGTTGACAGACTAAGTCTTGGCCTGCCTGCGGCCCGCACACCACGTCCACGTGCCGTATGGTCCTTGTCTGAATGTATTAAAAGGTGACAAGCAATGGCATTGTGTCAAAATACCCCCACGCACCTCCCATAGCTTCGTCATCACTGCCGCCGGCTGTCTGATATTCGTCTAGCTGCGCTTTTGATTTACTTTGAGACTGTTTGATGCTAACTTCGTAATTTTAAGCTATTCTGCTTTTCTGTGATAATTTTTGTTTGGAACTTTATAACGGTTGTTGGCTGTATGGTCCTTGTAACATAAAGGCAAAGTAAAGAAATAAAAAAAAAAAATACCCCATCACAACATCTGTCATCATCTGTCTGACAATATTATAATTCTCATACGTTTTGGTAGTAGAATCTTCGTCCGAACACCTTTAAGTCAGCGTCACCCTCTCTCTTTAAAAAAATTGAGTAAGTGTTGTTTTTATAAGCAAGGGAATCAGCGGGAGGGTGACAAAGCTTCGGAAGTATAAAGTGGTATTGGTTCACTTCGATTCTTGGAAGGAAAGAGCATTCTACAGTAGAAGTTTTTTGAAATATGCTACGTAGTCCCAAACACGCATGTGTGAGCCAACATTCCGAAGAGCAGTGGTGATTTTTAACGACTGAACCGTCCTGGGAACACAGTCAACTATTCCTGTATGGGGGAGACACGCTTTGTAGTACTTCGTAATAAGACTTGGTTGCAGGAAGACATGCAGTGGATCAAGGATAGGTACAGGAAGTTGACACTGAATGTAAGTAAATCTAATAGTGTGGACATAAATATTTCGAGGAATCCATTACTGCACGATTACACTATTGATGAAAAATTACTAGAAACAATAAGACTCATAAAATACTCTAAATTAACCATCCAGAGAATGGAGGGCCGCCGGCCGGGGTGGCCGAGCGGTTCTAGACGCTACAGTCCGCACCGCGCGACCGCTACGGTCGCAGGTTCGAATCCTGCTTCGGGCATGGATGTATGTGATGTCCTCAGGTTAGTTAGGTTTAAGTAGTTCTAAGTTCTAGGGGACTGATGACTTCAGAAGTCAAGTCCCATAGTGCTCAGAGCCATTTGAACCATTTTTGATGGAAGGCCCAGATCAATGGAAGAATCTTAAGTAGAAGTAATTCATCAACGAAAGAAGTGGCTTACAAAACACTTCTTTGACCGATTTTTGAGTATCGGACCCTTACCAGGTCACGATAATAGAAGAGGTAGATAAGATCCAACACAGAATGGCACGCATGCAGTTGTTTAATCAGTGCGACAGCATTATGGTGATGCTAAACAAGATCCGGTGGTAGACGCTACAAGAGAGCTGTTGTACGTCACGGAGAGGTTTGCTGATAAAAATACAAGGGAATACGTTCCGAGAAGAGGTGGGCGACTTATTACTTCATCCCACATACGCCTTGCGAAATGACAACAGTGAGAAAATCCGTGATATAAGAGCTAATATGAGAGTTTACCGACAATAATTCTTTCCATATGCGATTTGCAGATGGAACAGGGACGGGGATTAAATGACAGTCATAGCAGAAGTTCCATCTTCGGAACGAAATATAAGTAACGAAGTTTTCTATAAAAATTACTTTTTTATACTGTCAGTGCAGATTTTCGTTTTTATATTCAGACTACACAGCAATGTCAGATTCATGATATTTAAAAAGATATGTAAGCGTCACCCTCTCTGTTTGTGGAGGAATCACTGACGGGGTAATATCTTTTCTCTATTGACAGACACGATTTTCTTTGAAGATACACACCATATTAATGTCACTACTAGGTATCTACATAATTTTGATCAGCTAGTGCATGCAGAATGTAGATCACACAGCACACTGCCAGCATCTAAGAGGAGGGTAAGTTCGCACATGTCCACTGCCCAATCGGTGGGAGGTATACGCTACTCCTAGCAGAAAACCGATATCACAACCAGCACGTGGGAAAAATGAGCAAGACATGTATTAAACACGTAAATCTTTCTGTACTCCTAAAGCAGGTCTGCATTGTGCGCTGTCATCTCGTGGGAAGATGTACAGAGTAATGGTGGCCTGCGGGTGGGACACTAAGCGTTGTATAATTATTACTAACTTAAGACTTCTAAACAACTCGCTACTGAAATCAGCAGCCCAACCAATAGCGTAACAGCCTGCCATTTATACGTTACCCAACTGGCCTACAGGGAGAAGAAGAAGGGGGACGGAAGGAGAAGGGGGTCATAGATCATCCTGGACCCTCAAGTTGCAGACGTCCTATTCCAGGACCATCTCTGTCCCATTACTGGGCTGTAGAGCATATCGATATTTCTTTACCAGTGAATACCCTGCTGCATTTCTGAAGAGCATGCTTTGCCTCCTGTTCATTAGACGTGTATTTGGTGACGATAAGTTGCTCTCAGCTGTTCTACACATAGGGCATGCAGTTTCTGGGCCTCATAGCAGCTTGTGTGCGCCAAAATTTTTACATAAGAGGAAAGGTTGGGGAAGCAGCACCATGAATTCTGTGAGCTTTTTGATCTAGAACTTCACGTAGGGGCAAGTAAGGAGAACAAAGCGTTAATCTATGATAAACATGCACTGATGCGGCGACTACTCGTAATCTGGTGTTGCGAGTAGTGGTATGGAGTATTCACAAAAATAGCTACCCCTGCTTCAGCTCTCTCCCATCTAAGGGCGTCCTTTTTGTGGAAGGTGTAACGATGTAGTACAGATATGTCAGGAGCTTTAATATGTGTCTCTTGTAGAACCATAAGTTACTCTTCCTTGCGCTAGAAGACGTAGTTCGTACACATATATTCCACTGCAGTAGGGGAGCCACATTCCGACGAATTTGCAATTGAAAAGGGGTAGGGCCCGGGTGGATATACATAAGTTGAGGGAGTTGCTGGTTTCCTCAAGGAAACGTCGTATTTTCGGTCGTCATCTGATCCATCAGACAAGATCAAAATCTCAAGGTCTGCCAGTTTTGAACCAGATATGATAATCTTGGTACATTGATTGGATTTTAATGGCTTTATTAAGATTGCTTTATCTTTCCCGTTCTTCTTTTTCCTTTTTTCTGGCGGGAACACGCATGGTTCTTCTGAACAACACGTTCTGTTACCACTATTATTTCTGAACAGAATAAAAAATCAGCTTGAGTTGCCAGTAATTTCTTATTTATTGAACGAGTGGTTTCGCAGCCTGAAGCTTCACCTTCAGGTGCCACCAGATAATTATGGAAACATGACTGTGCAGCGGTAAGGCCAGCCAGTCGTAGGAGTCACACCCACATCATACAAAAGCATGGGGGGGCGCAGGACCAGCGCCACGGACAGCTGGCTCCCTGGTCGGCTACACTAGTCGCTTCCGTGAAGTGCTGTAGAGGCGGGAGCCGCGGTTACTGGTCCTGCACTCCTTTGACATGGGTGTAAGTTCCCATGACCGACTGGCCCAATCACCAGACATTTAGGTCTCCATAATTATTTGGTGTCACCTGAAGATGAAGCCTTAGGCTTCGAAACTGGTTGTGCAATAAATATGAAATTGCTGGCAACTGAAGCGGATTTACACTACTGGCCATTAAAATTGCTACACCAAGAAGAAATGCAGATGATAAATGGGTATTCATTGGACAAATATATTATACTACAACTGACATGTGATTACATTTTCACGAAATTTGTGATTACATTTTCACGCAATTTGGGTGCATAGATCCTGAGAAATCAGTACCCAGAACAACCACCCCTGGCCGTAATAACGGCCTTGATACGCCTGGCCATTGAGTCAAACAGAGCTTGGATGGCTTGTACAGGTACAGCTGCCCAAGCAGCTTCGACACGATACCACAGTTCATCAAGAGTAGTGACTGGCGTATTGTGACGAGCCAGTTGCTCGGCCACCATTGACCAGCCGTTTTCAATTAGTGAGAGATCTGGAGAATGTGCTGGCCAGGGCAGCAGTCGAACATTTTCTGTATCCAGAAAGTCCCGTACAGGACCTGTAACATGCGGTCGAGCATTATCCTGCTCAAATGTAGGATTTCGCAGGGATCCAATGAAGGATATAGCCACGGGTCGTAACACGTCTGAAATGTAACGTTCACTGTTCAAAGTGCCGTCAATGTCAACAAGAGGTGACCGAGACGCGTAACCAATAGCACCACATACCATCACGGCGGGTGATAGGCCAGTATGGCGATGACGAATACACGCTTCCAATGTGCGTTCACCGCGACGTCGCCAAACACGGATGCGACTATCGTGATGCTGCATACAGAACCTGGATTCATCCGAAAAAATGACGTTTCGCCATTCGTGCACCCAGGTTCGCCGTTGAGTACACCATCGCAGGCGCTCCTGTCTGTGATGCAGCGTCAAGGGTAATCGCAGCCATGGTCTCCGAACTCATAGTCCATGCTGCTGCAAACGTCGTCGAACTGTTCGTGCAGATGGTTGTTGTATTGCAAACGTCCCCATCTGTTGACTCAGGAATCGAGACGTGGCTGCACGTTCCGTTACAACCATGCGGATAAGATGCCTGTTATCTCGACTGCTAGTGATACGAGGCCATTGGGATCCAGCACGGCGTTCCGTATTACCCTCCTGAACCCACCGATTCCATATTCTGCTAACAATCATTGGGTCTCGACCAACGCGAGCAGCAATGTCGCGATACGATAAACCACAGTCGCGATAGGCTACAATCCGACCTTTATCAAAGTCGGAAACGTGATGGTACTTATTTCTCCTCCTTACACGAGGCATAACAACAACGTTTCACCAGGCAACGGCGGTCAACTGCTGTTTGTGTATGAGAAATCGGTTGGAAACTTTCCTCATGTCAGCACGTTGTAGGTGTTGCCACCGGCGCCAACCTTGTGTGAATGCTCTGAAAAGCTAATCATTTGCATATCACAGCACCTTCTTCCTGTGGATTAAATTTCGCGTCTGTAGCACATTATCTTCATGGTGTAGTAATTTTAATGGCCAGTAGTGTATTTATTCTATTAATATGTTCCTCAGTTGCGGATGTTCGCCTGACCAAATATTTTATACCATTATTTCTGCTGTATGTGTACTTTGCTTAGTTTGTGATGCAGCTTTGCACGTGCATTTACAGCTTCAGATTCTTGTGCTTTCACCATATTTTATAATCTAGAAGCCAATACTGTCTTTCGACACAACAATGATGCTGAGGTGAATGACTTGATGAGTGTAGGGGCCTGGATGGTTTTAAATGCCTTTTCGTTTCAGACTATATATTACGTCGGGTGATCTTGACTTCCTGCGTCTTTTTCTCCTCTATGAATTCTTGACGTTCCCTGTACCATACATAATATTGTTGCGAGGAATTCACAAACACAGGGTGTGACACCATACAGGGAGTATTACCAATCGCGGATAGCTAAACCACATATGCCACACGTCTCCTGCCCTTTGTACCCGATGGCGGTATGCCCCAAATGTTGGCATTTGAAGCACTGTATGGAGATATGTATATACCAGCTAACAGGTAAATGAAACCGCCGCCGTGATTCTGAAAATTAAGCTTAAAGGTTAAAGCTGCCATCGTTTCTAGCTAGCAGTTTTCTGTCTTCATGTTTCCGATTTTAGTCACACTTTAATTTTGCCACACTTATTGTAGGTATTTGGTGTCGAAGCGCGTTATGTCTCTGCAGCTGACTACCCAAAAAATGTTCAAATATGTGTGAAATCTTATGGGACTTAATTGCTAAGGTCATCAGTCCCTAAGATTACACACTACTTAATCTAAATTATCCTAAGGACAAACACACACACCCATGCCCGAGGGAGGACTCGAACCTCCGCCGGTACCAGCCGCTCAGCCTATGACTGCAGCGCCTGAGACCGCTCGGCTAATCCCACGCGGTTGACTACCACTTAACTACGATTTCAGGCTGGGTGTAGCTCTGTAATTACGGCATACTCTCCTAGCGATTTAGCGTTAAACAACTTGTTTACGTGGCAGTTATTGGTATCTCGTCTAGGAGACTACTATTTCACAGTTTCTTTAGTGAACCTGCAAGCCCCTCTAATGCTTTGTGTATGAGGAGGGGCTGCAGTTTATGGAATGTACCTTCAGCACGTTTAGTTATAATATATACGTTGTATTCCACTAGAAATGGATTATTAGTGACTGTAGTTTGTCCACTGTTGACTTCTTAAGTGGACTAGCCAGGTCTTTTTGTTGTATGGGTATATGGGTATCATTAGTGCCAAATGAACCGAGCTATTGGGAGTTTTTGTAATCTATGTAGGGGATACATATGCTGTTTTGGAAATAAGGGTCAACCCAGACACCGCTACATTTGTCTGTATAAGCCTTTTGCAGCTGAGGTCTGGCAGGTAGACCAGAGGTTGTCCGCCTGCTACGCCTCACCCACCTATTCCATCGACTAACGCACAACTAGAGGTATTTATTTATTCTTATTTATAGAGGTTTGTACTATGTTCATGAACCGGGCGGTTAAGCCAAGATCCTCGTTCCCAGTCACAAAACGTTCCACCGCCGCGCCGCACGGTGGTCGCTGAAGTATGCAAAGAGTTTATGGTTACAGAGGACTCAGGAAGCCCGGTTTTTTCTGACTCGTGCCCAGCCAACTAACACCGTTTCCCCGAGGTGCTCGCCATTTCGTATGAGATGGGACCCAAGACGCAAGTGCAGCTGATCCAATGCCACGGACGCATCGACAACTAATCTCCTCCCACCCCTGACCAGACTGATTTTTTTTGCATTTTTTCCTAAAGAGACGTAATGCGGATGGTTCCTTTGTGGAGGAATCCGCCTGTTTCCGTACTCTTGTTATCTTGTGCTCTGTTTCGTGTGACCCTGGCACCACTGCGGCATTAAACATTAACAAGGAACCTCTTGCGTGCGAGGTCGCAAGTTTAATCATTAGTAAGACTCATTTGAAAGTGTCGCTTTAACAATTATGACAGGAAAAATATTAGCTGCTAATGACTCACCATGCGCATCTGGAGGGCGACAGAAAATGAGTGTCCGGAAGGTGCAGAGATCAACCTTCTAAGAGGATGTGTGTATTACACTTCACAAAATGGACATTATCGACATTCAAGAAACGTTCAAAACAAACCATTAGCTTCCACCATAAACATCGAATGAAAAATGGTGCGCCACAGCGATCATAAAGATTCGCATAGTCAAGATCGAACTCGAAACCCATGCGAGTTACAAATCGTGCAGTACGTTCAGCTGATATCCGCTCTTAAGGAATCCATATTGAATCATATTGATGTAAAGAGGTGACGAGAACTGATGGAAGGCGATGACATGCAACCGAATGTGAAACAGTCTGTCGTGGTGCTTGTCGTGAAAGTGGCTATCCTTTAAGGTGTAGCTGCAGATAGCACGATAATATGTTTTATAGGCACGGAAAAAGACAAACATCCAGAGGCTGAATTTGTCCAGTGGATCCAGGTGGTATGAACTGCAATGTCACTCACTTTTCAGGAGAGACATTTTGCTCTAAAGGAGTATGATTTTTATACGCAGATCAGAAATCAAGCAAAAGCAAGTTATTTTGACCCGCTGTTGGCCAATAGTAGTGCTCATACCATAGTTGTAGTTCTCTTACGGCTATTTTCCCGTTCTTGCATGCTGTGACGCAAACATTCCTTACTGCCCTTCTAAGGTCACGCACACAAGTAAGAATCGTAGGAGGCAGAGCACCTTTAACTTCTCGCATCACAGCCAAACTATCATCAAGATAGACAGTCGGTATAATTTTTTACGAATGTGTTAATGCATTTATGTTATCTGATACTGATACAACTTCTCTTCGTAGTTCTAATTTACAGGGTTCCCTTCATATGCATTTCCTCTCCAAATCCCGATAGGTGGGAATAGAAAACAAATTCCTTACTGAACGACAGGATAAGTTTGTATATCTCATCTATAAATTTTCGGACCGATTTTGCAGTTTGCTGTACATCGTCTAGTTAAACATTTGATTGAAATTACGTTACCTTACGTTTTCCGATCCTGCATGACCGCTATGAGTTACGCAACCACCCTCCCTTGAATATCCGTACCTTTTCTTATGCATTTCACGATCATATTACTGCGGACTTATTCGATATCTGTTCACAATTTTTTTATACTATGCTGCGGATGATCGTCCACTTTTAGTACTCGCTCCATGGACAACGATTGTCCTTTACTACCCTTCACTGGAGACGGGATTCATGGATCCCTGTCTGACAAAGATGATTAACTGTTGGCTCTACACCTGTTTCAGCATCACTTTCACTTGTTAAGCACGTATCGTCATCATTGTATTCCTCACGTACATTGTCCGCACACAGTCGGGCGTATGGGACACCACATATTCCACGATTCACCTTGGAGGAAAGTTAATATTTCATCTGCCTCTTCTTTCTCATTGCGAAATTCCTTGGGTTCCTTGGGTTCTGACGAAATGTCCACTTCGTCAATTGTTAACGTAGATATAACGCAAGGTCTGCTTTGTTTTTCGTTGCCATTGCTCAACATCACTAGCACTGTAGCACTGCTGTGAGCTACTCGTTGACCAAGCAGTTCATCACGCTGTCTCACAATTGGATACCTCCGGTCCCGCCCCCTGTTGCCACAAGCAGCCAATATTGTGGTTGCATGGTAGACAATATGCAGGACGTCTAATTCTGTAAACATCATTGGCCTTTTGCGACCTCGCACTCAAGGGGTTCCTTGTAAGTTTCTTTCTTTTGTGTATTATGAGTACAATTTTGCTTCGCAGTTTGGTTCTCTACTCGTCAAGTGTTTAAAGCCGGAAGACTTTAGACACACCCATATCTACCTCAGCAGCCGTGAATGTATCGGGCAAACAATACTTTACCAGAGGAACAGCCACAGTGTCATTTTTAATTCGAAATTTTGTGAAAGAATATCTACGATACAGTAAACCATCCTCCACATGTGATAAGTTGTAAGGTAATTTCATCAGTGTGCAACATTTGTACATTCGTTAACCCTTTCAGTCCCAACAATATAAAAAAGATATTTTAAAATTTTTCACAGAGTTTTCCTGAATCATCATAGGAAGCAATGAATACAAAAAGAAGTTGGCAAAAAGTAAACAATCAATTGTTTCAGGAAGAAGCGTTCGGACATACAGTTTCCGACCACCCTCCATTTCATGAGATATATCTGAGAGCCATTTCACATTTATCCAAGATACAATCCGACATGTCGAAACTTCCATAGACTGATAATGGACAAAACAAATTATAGTCTAAAATAACAATCAAAAGTGGACTTAAAATTTAATTAATTTATATGAAAAGTTCATACTGCTCCAGTGCTTTTATTTCGAAACCACTCGTAAAAGACATAGTAGAAACACAAATTTACGTTAAAATAACTTTGGATGTACTTACTTTGTGTGGTGTGCGTACTGTAAGACCTTCGGTACACACACCATCAGATTATTTTACTTGTCGCTCTATCGAAGTAGGCAAGTGTCAGCAATATGTCTCGTGGTCTTATCGTGGCGTGTTTTATCTTCAGCCGTTAGGTCAGACGATAGAAATGCCACTTGCACGCTTAGAGTAGCAGATTGACGGTGACCAACTTTAAACAGAACTTGATTAATTTTCACACACATTTATTAAAATAATAACAAGCATAAAAATAACTTAACTTAGTTCTGGATGCTATTTACAATTGACAATCTGAAGTTCCTTTGGTCTTGGTACGTTAATCTTATTCACACATATCTCTGATACTTGACAAAGTGTCTATACATTTCTCTTCATGGCTATGTACAGGAATATGATAATCTTATTAGGCGCAGACTGAAACTTGAGTACAGACTAATGCAGACTGGTACAGAGTGATGCAGACAAATGCAGACTGACTAATCGGAGGTCTGTACACTCGTTATAATACCTCGAGCGTTCAGGTATCACTGCGCCAGTGTGATCCGCGAGGAGAAAAGGTTCTACGTTAGCAGCAATCTCATTGGCTGCGTTACGTATTAATACGCGGATCGGCGGAAGCAGAATTTGGTCCGTCTTTATGGCAGCGCCATCTCGTAGAGCGGAGACGGACGAGAGCTGCGCCTGCGCTGTTGTGCTTAGCGGGGCGCGCTCTAGTGGGAAAGTTGTGTACGCGCTGACTACGCGGAACACTTTGATTGTCAATGATATCCTCAATATGATCATTATAAAAAAAAACCACGTGCACTACATTCGTAGAAGTACCTCAGTGTACCACTAGATGGTTACGTCCTGCAATAGCACAGGTGGTTTCCTGTGAAAGGTGGTACTTAAAAAAAATTGGTAAAACGGTGGTTTCGGACAGAAATCACTGGTACTCAAAGGGTTAAATCTCTGCGTAATGACTCTTAGGGACATTATTACATGAGGGAAGGGCAGTTTACTCCCTAAAAGCTGGTTCTTGCACCGTAGCACTCACTGCATGCGTAAGGGCTTATTTTCACACATCCCTGTACCTCTTCTCTAAAATCGGCTGAGAAGAACTTGGTGGATAGCAAATACAGTTAAACGGGACAAGTCATTTCGAGTTTATGCCGATTCTGACAAGGGAACCTCCCCATCGTACCCCCCTCAGATTTAGTTATAAGTTGGCACACTGGATAGGCCTTGAAAAACTGAACACAGATCAATAGAGAAAACAGGAAGAAGTTGTGTGGAACTATGAAAAAAATAAGCAAAATATACAAACTGAGTAGTCCATGCACAAGATATGCAACATCAAGGATAGTTACAGCTCAGTAGCGCCGTGGCCCCGTGGTTAGCGTGAGCAGCTGCATAACGAGAGGCCCAGGATTCAAGTATTCCCTCGAGTGAAAAGTTTAATTTTTTGTTTTCAGAAAATCATTTTGCGAAGCTGCACAGGTACACAGAGCGGTATTGTTTACGTGATCGTGTGTTAATTATCAAAGTTCGGGCACTCACACATAATCAACTTCGCTCTCCAAAATTCCAGGACATGTTCAGATTTGCTTGGACATATGCAGGAGTTGACGGTCTACACACGGAAAAAATTTGAAAACGTTAAAAACATATTTTTTGACAGAGCACAGGGAAAACTGTGCGACTGTGAAACTGTTGCATTCATTTGTTGCAGTTTATGTGGCAAACTCTTATGTTTTCATCACTTTGTTAGGAGTGATTATCACATCCACAAGAAAACCTAAATCGGGCAAGGTAGAAGAATCTTTTTACCCATTCGCCAAGTGTACAAGTTAGGTAGGTCGACAACATATTCCTGTCATGTGACGCACATGGCGTCAACAGTGTCGTATAGAATATATCAGACGTGTTTTCCTGTGGAGGAATCGGTTGACCTACGACCTTGCGATCAAATGTTTTCGGTTCCCATTGGAGAAGCACGTCCTTTCGTCTACTAATCGCACGGTTTTTCGGTGCGGTCGCAAAACACACACTAAACTTATTACAGAGAACAGAGACGTCAATGAACGAACGGACAGATCACAACTTTGCGAAAATAAAGAAAGTAAAATTTTCATCCCACGGAAGACTTGAACCAAGGACCTACCGTACCGCAGCTGCTCACGCTAACCACGTGACCACTGCGCTCCTCAGCTCACGCTATCCTTGATGTTGCCTATCTTGAGCATGGAACTACTCAGTTTGTATATTTTGCTTATTTTTTTTTTCATAGTTCCACACAACTTCTTCCTGTTTTCTCGATTGATCTGTGTTCAGTTTTTCAAGGCCTATCCACTGTGCCAACTTATAACTAAATCTGAGGGGGGTGCGATAGGGAGGTTCCCTTGTGAGTAAGTGTTGGAGGCTAAGATCATAGGTCTCCTATTCACCCGCCGCCCCTCCACCCCCCCCCCCCCTCCTCCCGCCAGGTCAGAAGCAGTCTACCTAGCCTGTCTGTGTGCAGAGTAAATTTTGTGTGAATGAGAGAGGAAGTGTAGTAACTGTTTGCGCAGCTCGTATCTGAGACAGTACATGGGAACCAGCCCTATATACACCTAGTGGGATGTGGGAAATCGCCCAAAAATCACATTCAGACGGACCGGCACGCTGATCCCTTGTCGTTAATCCGCAGGGCTGATTCGATCCAGGGATGGCATACCTCCCCGTCACAGAAACTGTCGCGTTCACAAGCGTATCTACGAGATGGGTTTCTGTTTTATAATCTGATCTACCTGCCTGAAATGGTTTATTGGGCTTTTGTTATTGCAAGAGGTTGCACAAACGCTAGTGGACAAAAGTATCTTGTATCGGAAGGCCACCTGATTAAAGTAATGCTAATAGCTAACCAACCATATTTGCAGGACGTACGACATGGGATCTACACTAGGGCAGTCTGTAGCGTGTGTGCTCGTGACTCTGCTGCTGCTGACCGCGGCAGACGATCGCCAGCGCAGGCAGCATGGTAAGTAGCATTCGTCTTCCTGTTACTGTGCTTCTAAAAAATAAGTTTTGGCATTTGGACTGTATGCATTTAACTGTAAGTCAGTAACTATGGTTCCAGTCCAGTGTGTTTAACAAGTTAGATTCCTTCGTATTTATAGTACACAGCATATAGATGTAGAAGCCAACATAGATTATTGAGCATATAGATTGTATTTACAGGAATGTAATAGCGCCGTTTTTATGTTGACCGCTTTTCTGACGCCAGTATTGCAGGACGGCCATATCTGCTCACAAATAGCATGTATGGGAAGCTGTGAGAGTGGGATCTTCCAGTAATTTGGCGAGCGAGGAATCGAGAATGCTGGTGGATTATAAAATTCTTTATTATTCGACGGTTCTCATACAGTAGGTTCTGACCGTGGCTGGTGGCAGCATGTGAGTCCGCTGAGGCAACAGAATGCTGAGACAGCTTAACCAGGGCTGCTGGCAGTGGCAGTCTCACCTTACAGCAGGACTGGAGTTCTCTGCCTGTAGCTCGAGATGGCTGGAAGGGGCATGCGGATCACCCAAGCCCAACCCAGGATTCTCGAAGGCTGGCTAGTGTCAGGCAGTGCCACACAATGAGAGGTCTTGCCTCGGTAGTACCAACTGAAGGCCCGGAACCATCAATGCTAGCTGACACCTCGCGTACCAGCGACTTCCCCTACTTGATAGTCCTGCTCGATGAATCTACTGATGCTTGCTACACATCTGGCTGAAGACTGGCGCAGAGAATATACCACACGTTAGTGTGATAGAGATGGAAGGAAGCTACTGGATGAACTGGGGATATATATGCTTTCTGTGGCTGGGTGTGTAGTGACATGAGTACAGTTCCCATCACGTAGCTGGCTGTAAAACGTTACTTTGTCTAACAGCATGTAACAATCCAGTCCACTTCTGCAATAGGCACTGCACTGCGAATGATACGCCAGGTTTACTGCAGCACTCAGCTGCAAAATTACACAAGTGGCTGGCCCATATACCCATTGGCTAGAGGCTGTGGCTTGGTTAAGACTAAGCTCAAGACAGGGCATATACAGGAAAAGCATGCATAAAACGTGGAGCCAATAACAACGTATTGTCCATTGTGGTGGGTCGCGACCTAGTGTTGGTCAGCCAGGCGATGTTCCCTCGTTCATGGTCTCGTGTCTGACGATGGCTGTCCGGTGTGGCCGAGCGGTTCAGTCTGGAACCGCGCGACCGCTACGGTCGCAGGTTCGAATCCTGCCTCAGGCATGGATGTGTGTGATGTCCTTAGGTTAGTTAGGTTTAAGTACTTCTAAGTTCTAGGGGACTGATGACCTTAGAAGTTAAGTCCCATAGTGCTCAGAGCCATTTTTTGTTACATCCAACCGAGTAAAACTACAAACTCCATCTGTGATACTGTTGTCGACGACGAATGAGCAAATTGTCGCATTTTACATGTTTTCCATCAATTTCACAATTTTACCAGATTTTCTGTAATTTCAACGCTTTTCCCAATTGCTCGAATTCAAAACCGCTGCTTCAACCACTTCTCACATCAACAAAACGTCTAATCTCGTGATGCCATCAGCCGATGACATTGCAGCATGGTTCTCAGTTTCTGTGTCTTTGCGAAACCCACGCTCCACTGCTTTACAAGTGCCATATACATGTGAACATACCATGAACTGCCTACATCACATGACACAAATACAGGGGATAGGCAAAATAATGTGAACAGTGGCAGTAAGGGGATGGTTGTGTCAACTCAGGGGCCGGCCGCGTTGATCTAGAGGTTCTAGGCGCTCAGTCCGGAACCGCGCGACTGCTACGGTCGCAGGTTCGAATCCTGCCTCGGGCATGGATGTGTGTGATGTCCTTAGGTTAGTTAGGTTTAAGTAGTTCTAAGTTCTAGGGGACTGATGACCACAGATGTTAAGTCCCATAGTGCTCAGAGCCATTTGAACCATTTAGAGCCAACAACGCAGGTAAGGCACGTGTCGCTCTAGACTGTACGTGTTCAGTACAGACTAGGCATCACTGCAGGTTGTTTACAAGTAGTGCACACTTTGTATTTGCATGCAGAGGCCGATGTCGACGCGCAATGAAAGACCTAACAGAGTTCCAAAGAGGGCAAATTGTGAGGGGCCCGATTAGCTGGAGCATCAGTAACCAAGACAGCCAACTTATTGGATGTTTCAAGAGCAACTGTTTCAACAGTCATTACTGCCTACACAAGACATGGATACACATCATCGTGTAAACGTAATAGTGGGCGCAAATCAAAACTAAATGACAGAGATCGTCGCATGCTAACACTTACTGTGTCAAAATAACACACAACTACGCGGCTAAAGTGACTGCAGAGCTCAATAGCCATCTTTGAGACCCAGTATCTATCGACACTGTCCGCCTAGAACTCCATAAAGCAAATATTCATGGACGAGCTGCTATACCGAAACCATTAGTGACAACAACCAACGCAAGGAAGCATAAAACATGGTGTCAGGAGTATAAATCCTGGACGACTGATCAGTGGAAACACGTCATATCGTCCGACGAACGTTTACGTTATTTTCAACATCGTTTACGACTGGAGAACACCAAAAGAAACCTGCGAACCTGATTGCTTGATTCCAAGAGTTAAGCATGGAGATGGAAGTGTGATAGTGTGGGCAGCTGTATCATGGTATTCTGCTGGTCCCATTACTCTCAAAGGCCGTATTAAGTAAAGTTCATCTCAACTGATTAAATACTTTCTATCATCCTTTAACGCAGATCCATGTCAATTTAGAGGCAGATGGCTCTCTTTCCAAGGAAGGCATCCAAGACAACAGTCAACTTGCATGTATCCCTTTACCTCAGTAGACATAATGTAGAATATTGTTAAAAACCATACAGCAACTGCTCTATAAGGTATTTTTTAGCTGACACCATATGGTTGTGATTGGTAGAGAAGAAAGCGAAGCACGTTTTAAATACTGTTTGTTAGAATTTAAAACACTTAAACAGTCTTGCTCAGGATCAAACATGGGATCCTTTCTGCAGTCATCTTAAAAAATACGAATAGCTTCATCACAGGCTGTAGCCACTATGAACTGCAAAATGCATCCCCACTCCATCCTGCTGTATCACGATCATTTGCTGAAAAGTATTCCCCCTATGTTCAACCATTGTGACCTTCTTCCATTCCCCATGTAGGAGGCTATGAATGCTGTCCTCAGCTGTATGCTTGGAAGTAATACGCATATTAAACTCCTCACTGGCCAGCAAATGGTTTAAATGGCTCTGAGCACTATGGGACTCAACATCTGAGGTCATCAGTCCCCTATAACTTAGAACTACTTAAACCCAACTAACCTAAGAACATCACACACATCCATGCCCGAGGCAGGATTCGATCCTGCGACCGTAGCAGCCGCGCGGTTCCGGACTGAAGCGCCTAGAACCGCTCGGCAACTCTGGCCGGCCGGAGAACCTAAATGGGTGTCATCGCACCTCCGCCCCGAACGAATTCAATGAACAATATAGAACAAAAAATGAGATTAAAAAAAAAAGATGGTAGAGCACTTGCCCGCGAAAGGCAAAGGCCCCGAGTTCGAGCCTCAGTCCGGCACACAGTTTTAATCTGCCAGAAAGTTTCATAACAGCGCACACTCCACTGCAGAGTGAAGCTCTCATTCTGTAAAAATACATTGTTTGCTTTGCAACAAAATCTTTCCTTTGCTGATCACATGCCTATTAGTAGTTAGAGCCTTCAGCAGTTAGAATTTTTTATTTAGCTGACTGTATTGGCGCTTGCTGTATTTCAGTAGTTCGTGTAATGAAGATTTCTATGAGGTGAAATGTATGGGTTAATGTTAGGATGTCTTCAAATTCAGGGCCATTCTTTTTTATTTATTATTTGAAGTCAGGTTATCAATTTTAAAGCAGTCATATCGCGTTATCCTTGAATAAAAATGGTTCAAATGACTCTAAGCACTATGGGACTTAACATCTGAGGTCATCACTCCCCTAGACTTGGAACTTCTTAAAACTAACTAACCTAAGGACACCACACACAGCCATGCCCGAGGCAGGATTTGAACCTGCGACCGTAGCAGCCGCGCGGTTCCGGACTGAAGTGCCTAGAACTGCTCAGTCACACAGCCCAGCTTATCCTTGAATACTGTGAGTAATTAATGAATAGGAAAAGTTTGAGTTCTGTTAGTCAGGGCAAATTCAGTACGTCAGTTTCACTCAGCAGTTTAAGCAGGTTTACTTGCATTTTCAATTTCACTTAGCGGTTTCAGAATTAAATAACATAGAAGTTTCACCCTCTCAGTGATTTCTATTTAAATAAAAAGTTATTTTATTAAGAAGTTTCACCAGATATGTGAGTAGCTCGATGTTTTTTTAAGTAATAGAAGCCAGTGCGTTGCCTTGGACGGCGAGTGTTCATCACATCGGCCGGCCACTGGCCAGCACCAGCATCTCGTCAACTCAACACATTTCCCACCAAAAATAGAGACAGTTCCTTCCATTCCAGCCTTTTTCCTGCCAATTCACAAGTGGTGCTTGGGGTGGATGTAGAAAGTGGGGACAAGTGGGGGCTGCTGTAGGACAGATTCAAGTATCCTCTGGTCGCAGTATTGTGGACTAGAGCAGTCAGTCTTCAAACTATCGAAGCGAGCGCACACACACACACACACACACACACACACACACACACACACACACGGGGTTGGGGGGCAGCGGAATGTGGGGTGGTAGAATGTGGAGGACAATCCAGCACCTTCAAAAAGAAATAAATAAAGTAAATAAATGAAGACACTACTATACCTCCTTCCTCTGCAGCAGCTCTGCATAGACTGAATCTTTTTCCTGCCAGTTCACAAGTGGAGGAGGGGAGGGGAAGTGGGGGAGGCGAGGGGGAAGTGGGAGAGGGGAGGGCTGGGGGATTTCCCAGGAGGGAGACAAGTGGCTCAGAACAGAACAAGTGTCCCTTTTCCTAGAGGGGTGGGTTAGGAGGATAGGGAGCTGAAGGGTTAGGGGAGGGGGAGGAATTACTTAGGAGAACTCTAGCTTAAGGGACCCCTGAGGTGAGGACGGTGGGGGGGGGGGGGGTTACATGAGGAACCACTTAGCAGATCAGTTCCTTAAGGTCATAAATCAATCAGCTACCACAATTTCAATAATTTTGCACATCAATTCGATATCAAAGGAACCCTCGTATGCTCTTTGCCCCACTACTTAAGGATACTTTACGCTGCAACCCCGTTGCTGTCACTTGCTGCTTGTTGCTGACGCATCGCCTCTCGCTTCTCGCTGTGAGCCTTCTTATATTACACTGCAGCCGCGCTGCTCGCTTCTCGCTAGGGTAATTACTTTGCAGCACTTAGTAAAGGTAATTTTGGAGGTACCCCAAGAAAGTTTGATAGGACTGTTACTGTTTACAATGTATATAAATGATCTAGTAGAATGTGTCGAAAGCTCTTTAAGGCTGTTCGCAGATGATGCGGTTGTCTATAAGTCGGAAGAACCGCTAGATAGCAGTAACGATTTGTAGCAGATCTACAGAGGATTGCTGTATCATGAGAGACTGGTAGTTGACGCTGAGCGTAAGTAGATGTAACAGATTCTGCGTAAATAGGATAATAAATCTGTACTACTGGTAATAAATGGCCCGCTCGGTTAGCCGTGCGGTCTAACGCACTGCTTTCCTAGAGCGAAGGCGTGCCGGTCCCAGGCACGAATCCGCCCGGTGGATTAGTGTCGAGGTCCGGTGTGCCGGCAAGTCTGGAGATGGTGTTTAACCCTTTGGCTGTTGAAGGAGCGCCACCTGCTTCGGCGCTCTGAGGCGTAATCCGTCTACCTGCGCTGCGTGCCTGTCTCTCGGAGCCGTTGCCTGGACCGGATCGGCCCGAGCTGCTCAACCCGCCCTGTGCTGAGTATTTCTCGGCTGAATACGACTCGCTTAGAGCCAGTGTGAATTTTTGGCGACTTTCAGCTTTAATATCTCGGATAAAAGTTTTTTTAAAGAAATAAAATTTGGCCATCTTGTACAACTCTATGCGTTTTCTTAAGAATGATAATGAAAAGAATTTTACGAGCCATATTGAGCCAGAAAATTGTAGGTAAATCGGCCAAAAAAAAGGTGCCCGAAAAAAATTTCGAAGTTTGCCTTCTTGCATCTCCTGAGCTAATGCTACGACGAACGTGAAACTTGACATGTAGTAACCTAACAACACATGGTTCTTAAATATAAAGCTTCATTTCCATAGCACTTTTCAGAACTGAATGAATTAAGAACAAAATTGAAAATTTTGTGAAAACGTAAAAAATGCGATATTTTCGTTTCGATTTTACTAAAAAATTTATGCTCCATAAAACATACCAAGTTGTACAACTGGAATGAAAGTTGGGCGCGAAAATCAGGCCCAGAAACAATGTAAACTTCGGGTTAGCATGTTTAGTAGTATAAACGCATGATGAAAATGAAATTTTTAGAGTGCAATAGATTGACTACACAACGATAAGGAATAAAAAATTTTATTCCCCTACTATTTTCCAATAATCTACAAATTAGTAGGAAAGATGTTGATTTTTATGAAAACATGAAAGCAGGGTGTATTCGATACTTCTTTTCAAATACCATTTTCTATTAATGCTTTAATGCCAGTGTGATTAGAACAACAAATTTTGCCGGCCGGGGTGGCCGAGCGGTTCTAGGCGCTACAGTCTGGAACCGCGCGACCGCTACGGCCGCAGGTTCGAATCCTGCCTCGGGCATAGATGTGTGTGATGTCCTTAGGTTAGTTAGGTTCAAGTAGTTCTAAGTTCTAGGGGACTGATGACCTCAGAAATTAAGTCCCATAGTGCTCAGAGCCATTTGAACCATTTTGAACCAACAAATTTTAAGCCCCCCACCCTCCCTAGATCAAGGACTTCAATATTCAATATTGGCTAACAACAGAGGCAATGTAGCAAGAAAAATCGCACTGAGAAAAGAGTTTTTACTTTGGCATGTTATTTCTCGTTGATCAAAGGCGTTTAAATCGGTTGTGGAAAACATGTTTTGTACAAGTAGACCCTGTGTGATCTACATTTGTACTACTAAGGATAAAAGAATATAACTGTCCATGTTACGTGTTAATAGTTTAATTGTATCGTACACACATTAATGTACGGGTTTTTGTTATACTGACGCAATGTGCTCGGCGTAATTACATTTGTCACAGTACAGATATAGCGCCATCTCAATCACCAAGTCCGTTCATTTGCCAGTAAACAGCTACATATGAAGAAGTCAGGCTTCGCCTTTTCTTTATTAATTCATTCAGAAGCGTCAATAAATTTTCTAAGATTTAGTTCCCAATGATTAGTAATGTTTCTATGTATGATAAGTCTCAAAGCAGGGTGCAATACATAACGGAACGTTGCAAGTTTTGCATTAGTATGTAGTTTCTGTTTCGTGAAAACCACGCATTAGCGTACTTTTCTGCGAATGTTTACTCACGATAACAGCCGGAAAATGTCTCCCTGTGAATCACAGAGGATTCTCGCCATAGTAGCGCCTTCCCCTAGCAGCTTTTCTCCGTTCGGTAGCATATTTTTCTACAATCTCCCTTGCGGGAGAAAGGTGAAACTCTGCGAGTGCCATTTTTTGCCCTGTTGCCGACCGGTGGATAGCATGAGCGCTTAGAATACACAAATCCAGAATGTGAAAAAAATATTTCTTAAACCATATCACAGTCTTACGCACTGATCCCACGGAGCTCAGTAACATTTCACAACGGTCAACTGCACCCGTACTCGAATTGTAATCTACAATACATTGAGGTTTCTTTATTTTTTCGCCAGTATTTCTGTCAATCTTCTCTGTTTCAACCATTTGTGTTGTGTGACTTGTGGTCAACATGTACACCTCTCTCAAAAAAACATGTTCAAATGTGTGTTAAATCTTATGGGACTTAACTGCTAAGGTCATCAGTCCCTAAGCTTACACACTACTTAACCTAAATTATCCTAAGGACAAACACAAACACCCATGCCCGACATTTGTGTCCTGAACTCGAGTATTCGAAGTAATGGTTTAACGGCTGGAAATCGGTTTCTTTCCAGTCATGGCTCAAATGGCTCTGAGCACTATGGGACTTAACTGCTATGGTCATCAGTCCCCCAGAACTTAGAACTACTTAAACCTAACTAACCTAAGGACAACACACACACCCAATCATCACGAGGCAGAGAAAATCCCTGACCCCGCCGGGAATCGAACCCGGGACCCCGTGCTCGGGAAGCGAGAACGCTACAGCGAGACCACGAGCTGCGGACCTTTCCAGTCATATATGTCACTCAAGCGCGCTCTTTTCTTAACTGTTTCACTGTTACTTTCTGAATCCTCGGATTCAGAGGAACTGCTGACTGTAATTCTTGCTCTCCCCTCTGATATAAAGGGCTTAGGACTACAGCTTCGAGATTCTGTTGAAGACTCATCACTGTTAGCAACATCAGGTAATTCACACTCACTGTCGCTCTTAGTGAGCATATACAGGATTTCTTTATCTGTGCAACCACGGCGACGTGACATTTCTCACGTAGAAAACAAGAAAACTGACGAAAATACAGGAATCTGAGTCGAATTCTGCAAAGAGCGAACACAGCAACAAAGATACACGCACTCTCGAACTAGTCAGACCACTGAACAGCTACCAGAAGAACAGGGCTGAAAGACAGCTCTGGTTGTATACACGTCCGTAGCGTTCAGGTACCTGTGGCTCAGAGCGCCTAAACTCTTCCCTAGCGGCGGGTCCCTCGCACTGTAGGGAAGACCCAAGGCCGCGTGTATACACGTCAGGCGCGCCAGGGGAACGGTGAGACATGACGAGTTAACTCGTCCGCAGCAGTCAAAGGGTTAAGGCGGTTTTCCATCTGCCTCGGCGAATGCGGACTGGTCCCCTTTATTCCGTCTCAGTTACACTATGTCAGCGATTGCTGCGCAAACACTGTCTCCACATACGCATACACCATAATTACTCTACCACGCAAACATTTGGGGTTACACTCGACTGGTGTGAGACATTACCGGGAGCGGGGGAGAGGGGGAGGGGGGAGGGGGGGGGAGTCGTTTACTGGGGGCCGAACTGCACAACTCCGGGTTCGGTGTGGGGCGGCGGTGGGATGAGTGGACTGCTGTAGCCTGTTGTGGGGTTGTGAACCATTGAGGGATACGGTGGGGACGAAGCCTCTCCGTCGTTTCTAGGTCCCCACTTCAATACAAAACAAGACAATTGATGACAAATTGCTGGAAACAGTAATCACCATATAATATCTAGGCGTATGTATTAGGAGCCACCGTAAGTGGAATGACCACGTAAAACAATCAGTAGGAAAAAGAGATGCGAATCTAAGATTCATAGCAAGAAGCTTAAGGAAATGTAATTTAACCACTAAAGAAGTACCTATAAGACGCCTGTTCGACCGATTCTTGAGTATTGTTCATTAACGTGGGACCATCACCAAGTATGACTGAAGAAGAGCCCTGCGTTTCATCATCGGATCGTTTAGGCGGCATGAGAGCGTTACAACAAATTCCAGTGGCAGGCACTACAAGATATACATTGTGCTTTATGGAGAGGTTTACTGTTTAAATTTCGAGTGAGTTTCGAGGAAGAATCACACAACATACTACTTCCTCCAACATACATCTCGTGAAATGAGTACAACCAGAAAATTCGAGAAAATAGAGCTAATACACAGGCTTACCGACAATCATTCTTCCCATAGGCAATTCGCGATTGGAACAAGAAGGGTGGATTAGTTAGTGTTACCAGAAGTACCCTCATCCACAAGTCATCAGGTGGCTTGCGTGGTATTCATGCTGATGTAGATGTAGCAGAGTGCTAGCAGAGCCAAACACAGCACTGCTGGAGTGACCTCGAAGCAACCAATCTCGGCTCAAGTTTCAAGACATGCGGCGATGGTCGTGGTGCGAAACACAAACCAGCTTGATATCATCACCTGGCGAGGATTGTAGCGAGCAGCGGGGCGATCAGCGATAAAATGGGTCGATGGATCGATAAGACATAGTGCGTTTAAAATTAGTTGCGATTTTTGACGTTTGGGTCACCGAAGGTAATGTGACGCCGTTGCCCAGGTAAGACTATGGCGAGCCGGCTTTCCCTACCACGCCACCAGTTGGTAAAGCGCCCTTGTTACCAAGCTGTGGGTAAACAGTACCACATCGTCAAGCCATTAGATGCATCTGCGTTCGTCAATTTTCGTTGTAAAGAGGTATTTTCTGGTGTTGAAGTGTTCTGCGCTCGTCAGATATTGTGCACAAGGCTTTTCGTGTTGGCGTTGCATTAATAATAACCGTCCAATACGTCTGAATATGAGATTCGCAATAAAAGTGTCATTCAAGAATACGTCCATCTGTTGGGAAGGTAATGTTCTGCTGCAAAATATTCCTCCGGATTCGACAATAGTAATGGACAGTACGCCATACCACTCTGTTGTTATGGATAAAGCTCCAACAAAGCAATGGAGGAGTGCAGATGTTTTATACTGGGTACAAAGAACTATTCTATTGGATAAATTTGAACTTATCTTATATAAGACGAAGTTAATGGAATCTGAAGTACTGCACAAGCCAAAAACTGCATGCTAACATGTCGACGAACTGGCTGACGCTAAAGGGCATGTTTAAACAGGTTTCCTCCCTAAAATGCTCCTTTAAATCCGTCTGAGAATATATGGGCCTAGGCGAAAAGTAATGTGGCAAAACACAACAAGAAGTTTACGCTCACAGCAGATTTTACACCACAGGACTAAACTCGAGCTGTCAGCCATAGCAAAAAGTAGTTGCGATGACATGGATTCATAAAGAAATGCGACGAGTTTTGAGAAGTACGTAACTTCTCTTGTTGTCATGTTAAAATCTGCTTCTTTTTCCGAAACACAGTACATTTTTGAAATATTCATCTCACTAACATTCTAATGCAGTGAAAATTGTGACAGAATCCTCAAAGTGAGTGTTATTAAACAAGGAACTGAGGGTAAGACAGGTCAATAGCTTCTGAAAAAGCGCATTCTCAGCAAAAAAAAAAAATTAGTCTGTAACCTCTTCACTTAATATTGTTGCAAAACTCACAGTAATTCTCGTTTCACCAGCAGTGGATGGCCGTCAATAATTATGCTATTTTATTGAAAAAATCTGCAGTTGCTTGAACATTGTGGAAGTTTCACATATTAATCATATGGCAAAACACTCTCCTTTTTGCGTGCTACGATTTGCCAAAATCGTGTTTCGATATCTCAAACCGTTTATGTGATACGAGGGATTTATGAACATTTCATTCTGGATTTTCTACTGGCACACGCGTTCCTGACGAGGCACTTTACATATGTAACAATTTGTCCAGATTGGAGACAAACATTGACATCCTTCATAGTTTAATGACTAGTTGAATGTGTTATCTACATTTCATATGCGGCAAAATATGACTTAACACGCACCAAATGCAAATTCGTAGCGACAACTATTTTTCACTACAAACATTAAGGATTTCTTGCAGTAGTTTACCTAAAACTGAAATATCACAATATCTATGACCATTAACGGCATGATACGCAGTTCATCATGAAGCTGACGAATTAAGGGGAGGTGTACTATCTTTGGCCCGAAAAATGCATGTTCTTTGAGAATTTTTTTCTCGGGATGTGTTATAGATATCATTGTCAAATTTGGTCAAAATGTTTATTGATATTTCCTCTACAAACTGGATTTTTTTCGACCGGAAATATCGAAGAGCTAAGGCGGAAGTGCCGTCGGAACGAAACAAAATTTCTATGTAGATCTCCAAGCGCGGTGTGTCACAGGTCAGCCGGCTCGTCTGAAATCAAAATTGAGTTGACCTTAGCGAGGTACATAAGATTCTTTATGAGTTGTACCTCGCTTAAGTTATTTCGACCATAGGAAACAAAATGGCGGCCATTTGAAAAAAAGGGTTTTTTTCATCGATTTTTCGACTTCGTCATCCAAGTAAAAACATTTATAGTTGATGGATCAGAATAAAAGTGGTACAACTCCTAGACAATTTAGTTAGCTTCGTCGGAAACAGAGAATCTTGCCAATCGGTTCAGTAGATTTGAAGTTACCATACCGCGCCATAAAAAAAAGTCATTTGGAGAAAAACGCGTTTGAAGTTTTGACTACATATAAATGCAATATTATGCAACTTACGTTCAATCTGCTATTCCGGGTCTATAAACTAGTCCTTCCTCATAGGAGGCGTTCTGCTCGATCTGGGCCATCCTGCGCTGCTCCAGAGCCGCTCGTACGGCCGGTGACAAACGGTTTTCGGCCGCTTGAATCTGGTGGTCGTCCGAATGCTTGGCGAACTGCGTCGAATAGAGTCCCAGGGTGACGTCCATCGTTGTCATGGTATTCAGAATTGCTGAATACCCTTCGTTGAAGCTGCTCACTGCCAGGAAAGTCGCAATCACCACAGTCTTCGCACCAGAATGCAAATGCTTGGGGGCTAACTTCCAAACACACGCGTTCAAAGTTTCATTTGAATTTTGTGTGTTTCCTCCCAAGCACCGGTACAATAACTCATCCTTTGAAAGAAAAAAAACTGGTGCGTGAAAAAGGCTCATTTCAGGCAGGTGCATTTGTTTGTTCAACCGCGAATAACAAAAATTTCCGTTCCGTATTCGGAAAAACAGTTTCAGAGGTGGATTCTAAACACTTTTATGGATCGAAAAATGCAATTTAAAAAGAAATCGATTTTTTGAACCAAAAGATAGTAAACCTCCCCTTAAGCTACAAGACGCGCAAGACGCAGAGTTTATTAGCGAATAATTTCTTTAAACTCGTTTGAGAAAGATTGCAGATTGGCCAGCTTGCACGTCTTGCCGCTCACGCAATCAAGCGAGCCTGAAAGGTTTCTCGCCGAGTAGGCCCGGCATTACCGTCACCTACTAACGCTCTCAGGACATGCTGGCAACTACGCTACCCTCCACTCCCTTCTTGCTGAAATCTCAACAGTCCTAACTTATTTTAAGCGCTGTAGTGCCCTTGTTTTTTCATCGGCGGATGACGTCAGCAAACAGCGAGCAGCGAGGTGGCAGCATAAACGCAGCCTGGAGTTACTGGTCATGCAAAACACGCCAGACGCTCGAGTGGGTGCCGTCCATGGCATAAGGTTTCGAGTACACGTCATCGGTTTCTCTTCTAAGTGACGAAGGCCATCCTCTTCAAAGTCGGGATGCACCACTGTCAACCCTCCTAACTGCAAACGTACGAGCTACTCACAGCTTCTGCTGTAATCGGACGAAAATGGGATGTTACGGACTGAGAGTATCCGGATAACTTTCCCGATACATGCGATGTGCAGCTCTACCATTACATACACCTTCACCATAAATTAACAACCTCTCTCTACACTCTTCAAATGTGTATTCGGATATCCTGAATGTCTCAGTTGTCCTTACTGCTCAATGACCGGCTGACAAGTGATCTGAACGCTGAAACAATGAAAATGCTGACGAAACAGAGACTGTTGCACTCTCGGTTCAAAAAAGGATGATCAAATGTCGACAGGCAATAGTTAGTAGACATTCGTGCGTCCGCAATATGAATACGCGAAGAATACAACTTCCAACGTTATACCTTAGCGAAAAATCTTGCTGAGAACCCAAGAAAATTCTGGGTCGAAGGTTTCTATCCAGTCACTCGTTGACCAGTCTGTTGTGGCAATAGAAGACAGCAAAAAGAAAGGTGAAGTTTTAAATTTCGCATTAAAGAAATCATTCAAGCAGGACAGTCGTATGAAAAATCTTCGTTAGGTTGTTGCACAGACTCGTGGATGAAGGACATAGAAATAGGCATTTCTGGCATAGAGAAGCAACTAAAAGAGTTGAAAACAAATAAGTTCCAATTTGGTCTTATAGAGAGCATTCCGCGGCACTGGCCGCTCACGTAGCTTGCTTTTCTAGCGAATCTCTCTCCCAGGGCAAAGTCCCAAGTGACTGGAAGAAAGCACAGGTGACTCCTGTGTATAAGAAAGATAAAAGAACGGACCCGCATAATTACAGACCAATATCCTTAACATCGGTTTGCTGCAGAACTCTTGAACAATTTCATTGATACAGAATTCTTATGTCCATGAATGAGCACGGATTTAGAAAGCATCACCCGTGCGAAATTCAGCTTATCCTTTTGTCACATAACTTCCTGTAAACTATGGACGGAGGACAACAGGCAGATTCAATATTCTAAGATTTCCGGAAAGCGTTTGACACAGCGTCCTACTGCAGATTGTTGACGAAGGTCCGAGCATACGGTTTAGGTTCCCAGTGTAAGTAGCCTGTTTATGTGTTTGTATGTTGGCAGCGCTACGTCGCGCTCTGCATTAATAACTCTGACAGCGCTGTGAGCACGCAGTAAGAGACTCTGTGGCTGGTCGGAGGAGAACAGCCAGCAGTGATGGAGGTTAGAGGTTAATATTTAGCAGTGTTGGAGGTTTGCAGTATTAGCGCGAACGGACGATCTGGCGTGTCCAGCTTGGAGATTGAATATTATTCATGATTATATAATTTTTGGAACTGGTTGTCACGGACGATTATATATTTTTTCAACTGGGTGTCACATTATTTAGGTAAAAATACGTTGTTCGCTTTGCAACAAAAAAATGGTTCAAATGGCTCTGAGCACTATGGGACTTAATATCTGTGGTCATCAGTCCCCTAGAACTTAGAACTACTTACACCTAACTAACCTAAGGACATCACACATACATGCCCGAGGCAGGACTCGAACCTGCGACCGTAGCGGTCACGCGGTTCCAGACTGAAGCGCCTAGAACCGCACGGCCGCTAAGGCCGGCTTTGCAACAAAATCTTTCCTTTGCTAACCACATGCCTATTAGTAGTTAGAGCCTTCAGTAGTTAGAATCTTTTATTTAGCTGGCTGTAATGGCGCTTGCTGTATTGCAGTAGTTCGTGTAATGAAGATTTTTATGAGGTAAGTGACTTATGAAACGTACGGGTTATTGTTAGGATTTCTTCTAATGCAGGACCATTCTTTTTTATTAATTATTTGAAGTCAGGTTATCAATTTTAAAGCAGTCAGATCGCGTTATCCTTGAATATTGTGAGAAATTAATGAATAGGAAAAGTGTGAGTTCTGTTAGTCAGGGCAAATTCAGTACGTCAGTTTCGCTCAGCAGTTTTAGCAGGTTTACTTGCATTTTCAATTTCACTCAGCAGTTTCAGAATTAAATAACGTAAAAGTTTCATCCTCTCAGTGATTTCTATTTAAGTAAAAATTATTGTATTAAGAGGTTTCGCCAAATACACTCCTGGAAATGGAAAAAAGAACACATTGACACCGGTGTGTCAGACCCACCATACTTGCTCCGGACACTGCGAGAGGGCTGTACAAGCAATGATCACACGCACGGCACAGCGGACACACCAGGAACCGCGGTGTTGGCCGTCGAATGGCGCTAGCTGCGCAGCATTTGTGCACCGCCGCCGTCAGTGTCAGCCAGTTTGCCGTGGCATACGGAGCTCCATCGCAGTCTTTAACACTGGTAGCATGCCGCGACAGCGTGGACGTGAACCGTATGTGCAGTTGACGGACTTTGAGCGAGGGCGTATAGTGGGCATGCGGGAGGCCGGGTGGACGTACCGCCGAATTGCTCAACACGTGGGGCGTGAGGTCTCCACAGTACATCCATGTTGTCGCCAGTGGTCGGCGGAAGGTGCACGTGCCCGTCGACCTGGGACCGGACCGCAGCGACGCACGGATGCACGCCAAGACCGTAGGATCCTACGCAGTGCCGTAGGGGACCGCACCGCCACTTCCCAGCAAATTAGGGACACTGTTGCTCCTGGGGTATCGGCGAGGACCATTCGCAACCGTCTCCATGAAGCTGGGCTACGGTCCCGCACACCGTTAGGCCGTCTTCCGCTCACGCCCCAACATCGTGCAGCCCGCCTCCAGTGGTGTCGCGACAGGCGTGAATGGAGGGACCAATGGAGACGTGTCGTCTTCAGCGATGAGAGTCGCTTCTGCCTTGGTGCCAATGATGGTCGTATGCGTGTTTGGCGCCGTGCAGGTGAGCGCCACAATCAGGACTGCATACGACCGAGGCACACAGGGCCAACACCCGGCACCATGGTGTGGGGAGCGATCTCCTACACTGGCCGTACACCACTGGTGATCGTCGAGGGGACACTGAATAGTGCGCGGTACATCCAAACCGTCATCGAACCCATCGTTCTACCATTCCTAGACCGGCAAGGGAACTTGCTGTTCCAACAGGACAATGCACGTCCGCATGTATCCCGTGCCACCCAACGTGCTCTAGAAGGTGTAAGTCAACTACCCTCGCCAGCAAGATCTCCGGATCTGTCCCCCATTGAGCATGTTTGGGACCGGATGAAGCGTCGCCTCACGCGGTCTGCACGTCCAGCACGAACGCTGGTCCAACTGAGGCGCCAGGTGGAAATGGCATGGCAAGCCGTTCCACAGGACTACATCCAGCATCTCTACGATCGTCTCCATGGGAGAACAGCAGCCTGCATTGCTGCGAAAGGTGGATATACACTGTACTAGTGCCGACATTGTGCATGCTCTGTTGCCTGTGTCTATGTGCCTGTGGTTCTGTCAGTGTGATCATGTGATGTATCTGACCCCAGGAATGGGTCAATAAAGTTTCCCCTTCCTGGGACAATGAATTCACGGTGTTCTTATTTCAATTTCCAGGAGTGTATGTGAGTAGCTCCATGACTTTTTAAGTAATAGAAGCCAGTGCGTTGTCCTCGACGGCGAGTGTTCATGAGAGAGAAATGTTTCGTCAGGGGTAGTCCAGGAAGGTGTGATAGGACCGTTCTTATTCTCGATATACATAAATGATCCGGTGGGCATGGTGGACAGTAATTTACGGCTGCTTGCTAATGGTGTACGAAAAGGCGTCGTTCTTGAGTGGCTATAGGGAGATACAAAATGACTTCGAGAGAATTTCTAGTTGATGTGATGAATAGCACCTTCCTCTAAATGTATAAAAATGTAAGTTAATGCAGATGAGTAGGAAAAACAATCCTGTAGCATTCCATTACAGCGTTAGTAATGTGTTTCTTGACAGACTCACATCGATTAAATATCTAGGAATAACATTGCAAAGCTATATGAAATGGAATGAACACGTCAGGTTGGTAGTCTAGAAGGGGAATGCTTGACTTCGTTTCATTGGGATAGTTTTGGGAAAGTGTAGTTCATCTATAAAGGAGACGGCATGTAGAACTCTTGTACGACCCATGCTTGAGAAGTGCTCAAGTGTTTGGGATCCCTACCAGTTCGGATTAAAGGAAGACACCGAATCAATTCAGGGGAATGATGCTAGATTTGTTACCGGTAGGTTCAATCAGTAAGAAAGTATTACTGAAATGCTTCGTGAATTCAAATGGGAATCCCTGGAGCGAAGACGACGCTCTTTTCGCGAGACACTATTGCAAAACTTTAGAGAACTGACATTTGACACCATCTGCAGATCGATTCTACTGCCACCAACGTATATTTGGAGTTAGGACCACGAATATTAGATGGGAGAAATTAGGGCTCGTACAAGCACTTGTGGACACTCGCTTTTCACTCTCTCTATCTGCGAGTGGAACACGAAACGAAATAAGTAGTATTGGTACTTGGTACCCTCCGTCATGCACCGGTTGGGGAGTATGAATGTAGATGTAAATGTAAATTGTAAACAGAGGGTAGATTAAGTCATGGGACTGGTGAGGCGACCGCCCTGTCCTCAGGTTACATGTGTACCGTGAAGCGGGAGGACGAAAGTAATCCGATCTTCAAACTTACTTTAGATCCAAACGGTACTTTCACAACTTTATCTACATCTACATCTACATTTATACTCCGCAAGCCACCCAACGGTGTGTGGCGGAGGGCACTTTACGTGCCACTGTCATTACTTCCCTTTCCTGTTCCAGTCGCGTATGGTTCGCGGGAAGAACGACTGTCTGAAAGCCTCCGTGCGCGCTCTAATCTCTCTAATTTTACATTCGTGATCTCCTCGGGAGGTATAAGTAGGGGGAAGCAATATATTCGATACCTCATCCAGAAACGCACCCTCTCGAAACCTGGCGAGCAAGCTACACCGCGATGCAGAGCGCCTCTCTTGCAGAGTCTGCCACTTGAGTTTATTAAACATCTCCGTAACGCTATCACGGTTACCAAATAACCCTGTGATGAAACGCGCCGCTCTTCTTTGGATCTTCTCTATCTCCTCCGTCAACCCGATCTGGTACGGATCCCACACTGATGAGCAATACTCAAGTATAGGTCGAACGAGTGTTTTGTAAGCCACCTCCTTTGTTGATGGACTACATTTTCTAAGGACTCTCCCAATGAATCTCAACCTGGTACCCGCCTTACCAACAATTAATTTTATATGATCATTCCACTTCAAATCGTTCCGCACGCATACTCCCAGATATTTTACAGAAGTAACTGCTACCAGTGTTTGTTCCGCTATCATATAATCATACAATAAAGGATCCTTCTTTCTATGTATTCGCAATACATTACATTTGTCTATGTTAAGGGACAGTTGCCACTCCCTGCACCAAGTGCCTATCCGCTGCAGATCTTCCTGCATTTCGCTACAATTTTCTAATGCTGCAACTTCTCTGTATACTGCAGCATCATCCGCGAAAAGCCGCATGGAACTTCCGACACTATCTACTAGGTCATTTATATATATTGTGAAAAGCAATGGTCCCATAACACTCCCCTGTGGCACGCCAGAGGTTACTTTAACGTCTGTAGACGTCTCTCCATTGATAACAACATGCTGTGTTCTGTTTGCTAAAAACTCTTCAATCCAGCCACACAGCTGGTCTGATATTCCGTAGGCTCTTACTTTGTTTATCAGGCGACAGTGCGGAACTGTATCGAACGCCTTCCGGAAGTCAAGAAAAATAGCATCTACCTGGGAGCCTGTATCTAATATTTTCTGGGTCTCATGAACAAATAACGCGAGTTGGGTCTCACACGATCGCTGTTTCCGGAATCCATGTTGATTCCTACATAGTAGATTCTGGGTTTCCAAAAACGACATGATACTCGAGCAAAAAACATGTTCTAAAATTCTACAACAGATCGACGTCAGAGATATAGGTCTACAGTTTTGCGCATCTGCTCGACGACCCTTCTTGAAGACTGGGACTACCTGTGCTCTTTTCCAATCATTTGGAACCCTCCGTTCCTCTAGAGACTTGCGGTACACGGCTGTTAGAAGGGGGGCAAGTTCTTTCGCGTACTCTGTGTAGAATCGAATTGGTATCCCGTCAGGTCCAGTGGACTTTCCTCTGTTGAGTGATTCCAGTTGCTTTTCTATTCCTTGGACACTTATTTCGATGTCAGCCATTTTTTCGTTTGTGCGAGGATTTAGAGAAGGAACTGCAGTGCGGTCTTCCTCTGTGAAACAGCTTTGGAAAAAGGTGTTTAGTATTTCAGCTTTACGCGTGTCATCCTCTGTTTCAATGCCATCATCATCCCGGAATGTCTGGATATGTTGTTTCGAGCCACTTACTGATTTAACGTAAGACCAGAACTTCCTAGGATTTTCTGTCAAGTCGGTACATAGAATTTTACTTTCGAATTCACTGAACGCTTCACGCATAGCCCTCCTTACGCTACCTTTGACATCGTTTAGCTTCTGTTTGTCTGAGAGGTTTTGGCTGCGTTTAAACTTGGAGTGAAGCTCTCTTTGCTTTCGCAGTAGTTTCCTAACTTCGTTGTTGTACCACGGTGGGTTTTTCCCGTCCCTCACAGTTTTACTCGGCACGTGCCTGTCTAAAACGCATTTGACGATTGCCTTGAACTTTTTCCATAAACACTCAACATTGTCAGTGTCGCAACAGAAATTTTCGTTTTGATCTGTTAGGTAGTCTGAAATCTGCCTTCTATTACTCTTGTTAAACGGATAAACCTTCCTCCCTTTTTTTATATTCCTATTAACTTCCATATTCAGGGATGCTGCAACGGCCTTATGATCACTGATTCCCTGTTCTGCACTTACAGAGTCGAAAAGCTCGGGTCTGTTTGTTATCAGTAGGTCCAAGATGTTATCTCCACGAGTCGGTTCTCTGTTTAATTGCTCGAGGTAATTTTCGGATAGTGCACTCAGTATAATGTCACTCAGTGACACAGGGTCAAATATTGGTTTGCTTTCAGTTGATGCATTCGACGAGTAAAAAACAAAATAAACGAATTTCTAATTTATTCCATCAGCTTTCGGGTGTGCATCCAGGATAGCAATGTTCCTTCTTCTGATATTTCGGTTGTTACTGCACCACCATCTTCAAAGTAAGTCGGTTACTACACTACTGGCCATTAAAATTGCTACACCACGAAGATGACGTGCTACAGATGCGAAATTTAACAGACAGCAAGACGATGCTGTGATATGCAAATGATTAGCTTTTCAGAGCATTCACACAAGGTTAGCGCCGGTGGTAACACCTACAACGTGTTGACATGACAAAAGTTTCCAACCGATTTCTCATACACAAACAGCAGTTGACCGGCGTTGCCTGGTGAAACGTTGTTGTGATGCCTCGTGTAAGAAGGAGAAATGCGTACCATCTCGTTTCCGACTTTGGTAACGGTCGGATTGGTGCCTATCGCGATTGCGGTTTATCGTATCGCGACATTGCTGCTCACGTTGGTCGAGATCCAATGGCTGTTAGCAGAATATGGAATCGGTGGGTTCAGGAGGCTAATACGGAAAGCCGTGCTGGATCCCAACGGCCTCGTATCACTAGCAGTTGAGATGACAGGCATCTTATCCGCATGGTTGTAACGGATCGTGCAGCCACGTCTCGATCCCTGCATCGACAGACGGGGACGTTTGCAAGACAACAACCATCTGCACGAACAGATCAAAAAAATCTTCAAATGTGTGTGAAAATTTATGGGATCGAACTGCTAAGGTCATCAGTCCCCAGGCTTACACACTACTTAACCTAAATTATCCTAACGACAAACACACACACCCATGCCCGAGAGAGGACTCGAATGTCCGCCGGGACCAGCACACTGTCCATGACTGCAGCGCCCTAGACCGCTCGGCTAATTGCGCGCGGCGGCACGAACTGTTCGACGACGTTTGCAGCAGCATGGACTATCAGCTCGGAGACCATGGCTGCGGTTACTCTTGACGCTGCATCACAGACAGGAGCGCCTGCGATGGCGTACTTAACGGCGAACCTGATTGCACGAATGGCAAAACGTCATTTTTCCGGATGAATCCAGGTTCTGTTTACAGCATCATGATGGTCGCATCCGTGTTTGGCGACATCGTGGTGAACGCACATAGGAAGCGTGTATTCGTCATCGCCATACTGGCGTATCACCCGGCGAGATAGTATGGGGTGCCATTGGTTACACGTCTCTGTCACCTCTTGTTCGCAATGACTGCACTTTGAACAGTGGACGTTACATTTCAGATGTGTTACGACCCGTAGCTCTACCCTTCATTCGATCCCTGCGAAACCCTACATTTCAGCAGGATAATGCACGACCGCATGTTGCAGGTCCTGTATGGGCCTTTCTGGATACAAAAAAGTGTTCGACTGCTGCCCCGGCCAGCACATTCTCCAGATCTCTCACCAATTGAAAACGTCTGGTCAATGGTGGCCGAACAACTGGCTCGTCACAATACGCCAGTCACTTCTCTTGATGAACTGTGGTATCGTGTTGAAGCTGCATGGGCAGCTGTATCTGTACACGCCATTCAAGCTCTGTTTGACTCAATGCCCAGGCGTATCAAAGCCGTTATTACGGCCAGAGGTGGTTATTCTGGGTACTGGTTTCTCAGGATCTATGCACCCAAATTGCTTGAAAATGTCAGTTCTAGTATAATGTATTTGTCCAATGAATACCCGTTTATCATCTGCATTTCTTCTTGGTGTAGCAATTTTAATGGCCAGTAGTGTAAATTAAAACCACCTGACACAACGATATACTGTGGAGTATCAACCGAAATCTCGGAAGAAGATATATTGCTGTTTTTCATGCACTCCCGATCCGCCTAGACAACTTTAAGAAACGTCCCGTTTGTGTAGATGAACTGAAGCCTGCAAATTTTGCAGATGAAATATTGCTTTCAGAAAATACACTCCTGGAAATTGAAATAAGAACACCGTGAATTCATTGTCCCAGGAAGGGGAAACTTTATTGACACATTCCTGGGGTCAGATACATCACATGATAACACTGACAGAACCACAGGCACATAGACACAGGCAACAGAGCATGCACAATGTCGGCACTACTACAGTGTATATCCACCTTTCGCAGCAATGCAGGCTGCTATTCTCCCATGGAGACGATCGTAGAGATGCTGGATGTAGTCCTGTGGAACGGCTTGCCATGCCATTTCCACCAGGCGCCTCAGTTGGACCAGCGTTCGTGCTGGACGTGCAGACCACGTGAGACGACGCTTCATCCAGTCCCAAACATGCTCAATGGGGGACAGATCCGGAGATCTTGCTGGCCAGGGTAGTTGACTTACACCTTCTAGAGCACGTTGGGTGGCACGGGATACATGCGGACGTGCATTGTCCTGTTGGAACAGCAAGTTCCCTTGCCGGTCTAGGAATGGTAGAACGATGGGTTCGATGACGGTTTGGATGTACCGTGCACTATTCAGTGTCCCCTCGACGATCACCAGTGGTGTACGGCCAGTGTAGGAGATCGCTCCCCACACCATGATGCCGGGTGTTGGCCCTGTGTGCCTCGGTCGTATGCAGTCCTGATTGTGGCGCTCGCCTGCACGGCGCCAAACACGCATACGACCATCATTGGCACCAAGGCAGAAGCGACTCTCATCGCTGAAGACAACACGTCTCCATTCGTCCCTCCATTCACGCCTGTCGCGACACCACTGGAGGCGGGCTGCACGATGTTGGGGCGTGAGCGGAAGACGGCCTAACGGTGTGCAGGACCGTAGCCCAGCTTCATGGAGACGGTTGCGAATGGTCCTCGCCGATACCCCAGGAGCAACAGTGTCCCTAATTTGCTGGGAAGTGGCGGTGCGGTCCCCTACGGCACTGCGTAGGATCCTACGGTCTTGGCGTGCATCCGTGCGTCGCTGCGGTCCGGTCCCAGGTCGACGGGCACGTGCACCTTCCGCCGACCACTGGCGACAACATGGATGTACTGTGGAGACCTCACGCCCCACGTGTTGAGCAATTCGGCGGTACGTCCACCCGGCCTCCCGCATGCCCACTATACGCCCTCGCTCAAAGTCCGTCAACTGCACATACGGTTCACGTCCACGCTGTCGCGGCATGCTACCAGTGTTAAAGACTGCGATGGAGCTCCGTATGCCACGGCAAACTGGCTGACACTGACGGCGGCGGTGCACAAATGCTGCGCAGCTAGCGCCATTCGACGGCCAACACCGCGGTTCCTGGTGTGTCCGCTGTGCCGTGCGTGTGATCATTGCTTGTACAGCCCTCTCGCAGTGTCCGGAGCAAGTATGGTGGGTCTGACACACCGGTGTCAATGTGTTCTTTTTTCCATTTCCAGGAGTGTAATTTGAATACTGAAAAGGGAATAACAAATATGGATGGATATAACATAGCGTCTTCTTCCTCCAATTCACGTGTAGATAAAGGAGGAGTTGCCATTTACATCAAGAATGGAAGCAAATACAGAAACATTGTCACCCGTATGTTTTGCAGTGATTACAATTTTGAAGCTCGTGCTGCGTAAGCAGAATTTCATGGGAAGATAATAGCAATCGTCACATTGTACGAAGCTCCATCCGTAAATTTTGACTTATTGATGGAACAACTTGATACATTATTAAACTTGCTAACTTAGAAACGGAATGAGTACAGATTTTCTTTCAAAATATATAGAATATTCCTACTCTAGAACCCTACCTGACGTCCTTTTGGTTTCATATAATCAAACTCCCATCCTACAATTTACAAAATGTCGTAAGAAACAGTAGCACTGCTACTGACAACATCTTTTATAGACGCATCGAAATTGCGATGCCATCTTCACTTACTGTCTCTCCCATCACGACAGACAACAGCTGACGTTTCATATGACAATGCGCGACGAAAATAAAAAGTATTGGAGAAATGTAGGAGCAATAAATGAAAAAGGAGTTGTGGAACTCCAGAATTGTCTGCAAATTAATTAATGAAAAGATGTACACTAACGCTTGCTATTAACGAATAAATGCTGCATACTCTGTAATATAATTATAGGGAATTTTGAAAGCTGCTTCGCTAGGAAATTAACATGTGTAAGTAGATTAAATGCTCCCATAGTCTCCCAGTAGGTACTGGGAGATGAAGAAGCTTACACAGGATAGAGTAACATGGAGAGTTGCATCAAACCAGTCTCAGGACTGAAGACCACAACAACAACAACAACAGTCTGGGCTAATAGTAGTATAAGTATATTACGCAAAACTAAGATAATAATCTACTTACCAAAGGACACAGATGAAGATAGGATTAAATCGCTTTACAAACTGCACTGTAAAATCCTAAACAAATCATAATAATATCAAAATGTATGTACTTTCAACGACAAATAAATTTCTACAGTAATAAGACCAAAACTATTTAGAACAAAGTAAAAAATTACGGAGGAAAAACGAATCAAGATAATTAGGAAATTTTATTAAAGGTAGATAATGAGTTTATCAAAGACAGTCCCAAAATTACAATTCTTTTTAATAATTATTTTGTCAGTAGCAGATAATCTAGGCCTGAACACTTCTTTAACATAGCCTACAGGTTCGAAGAAAAGCATTCCAGAACAAGTTCCATAATACTAGCTGTATCCTACATCTCTAGAAGTAGTTTTTTGTGATATCAGCTCTCTTAAAAAATCAAACTTGAAGCGGTTAGGATGAGTAGTAAAATAATCAAATGTTGTTTAGCTGAAGTATGATATATACGAAGTTATTTATGTAATGAATCTTTCCATGGTCTTATTTTCCTGGACAGATTTGGACGTGCTATTGTCAAGCCACTTCACGAAAAAGGAAATGGAAATTAATAAATAATTACCACCCGGTCTCAGTATTGCCAATATTTTCCACAATTTTCGAGATTATCATGTATAATAAAAAGGTATAATGAAAAGGTTAACCCGAAAACCACAGTACTTTACTAGGAATGATACTATTAGAGGTGGTACGCCTTACTCCGACCATTGTACTGGCTGGCCTAACAAATTATAGGAGAACATAAAGTTTAAAATCGACTCCAAACAACGGTTCAGTTTGGAATTTTTGACATTAACAAACATTTTAGAGGCGAAAGAAAACCTGGTGAAGAAAAATATATTCAGAGGCAAAGAGTTTGGATTCCAGAAAGGACTGTCAACTGAACAGGCAACATTTATTGACCTTGTTATATGAAACACTACAATCAATAAATCCAAAAATTTTACCGTTAATATATTTTGTGAATTTGCTAAAGCGTTTGATTATGTTACTGATGGTAGCCTGACACAAAATTTTAAATATTATGGAATGGTGACCACAACTGGTTAGTGGTTTTTATATTATTTGGGTGACAGAAAGCAGCAAGTGTAATTCCCTGTCGGTCACACAGAAGTAGAATTGTGACTGGACCGCAGGTGGCATAGATGCCGTGCAATGTCCCTACTACACCCCCGTAAAAGACGGTTTCTGACATAGATTTCGTTGTTTTTGTACGTTATAACAAGAAGACACTCAGAAAAAAAAACAATTCGTTGACTTCTGCAGGGCAGACATTAAACAATAGTGCAGGTTTCGTCCTGCCACCACCGAGGCTACGCAGTTCCCCACGATATTTCGAGATTCATGCAAACCAGAATGACTGTATCTCGGATACATAACCGTCTCCATCAAATGCACACTGCAAGGTGACACGTCTTCCCGACACATCTACTGTGATTTTCTTACTTTATGTTCAGTCCAACATGCCAGGCGATAGCAGTAGCCAGCCGGGGTGGCCATGCGGTTCTAGGCGCTACAGTCTGGAACCGCGGGACCGCTACGGTCGCAGGTTCGAATCCTGCCTCGGGCATGGATGTGTGTGATGTCCTTAGGTTAGTTAGGTTTAAGTAGTTCTAAGTTCTAGGGGACTGATGACCTCAGGGGTTAAGTCCCATAGTGCTCAGAGCCATTTGAACCATTTTTTTCGATAGCAGTGTGTTAAACATTTTTATAAGACTAACGACAAATCCATATATAAGATTAAGACTCCGAAATTATTAAGCGAAAACTCTTAAAGCCTTTTAAATATAACGAACTTGATTAACATTCTAAAGCTTTATTTTTCACGTCTACATATTTATTTCTCAAATAGTCACCCTGGCGATGAACAAATTTCTCCCGACCAGAGACCAGTTTGTTGATACTATCATTATAGGATGTCGTACTTTGTTGACGGAGTCACAACCTCACCTCCTCTTGCACCGCTTTAACACTATCAAAATTAAGTCCTCTTTAAATCCTGGAAGCAGATGAAAACCGTAAGGGGGCCAAGTCGGGACTGCATGGAGGTTCAAATGGCCCTAACCACTATGAGACTTAACATCTGAGGTCATCAGTCCCCTAGACTTACAAGGGGAGTATTTCACCGCAACAGTTTCTTTTAACTGTCGATTTTCTCGACAACGGCTGAGAAGTGCATCTTGGTGCTTTGCCACATTTCACCTCTGGCCATAAGCTTTTATTATGCGCAGTATGAATCGAATCTGAATTTCAGAATTGGCGGCCTCCCCTTGTTAGAACTACTTAAACCTAACTAACCTAAGGACATCACAGACATCCGCGCCCGAGGCAGGATTCGGACCTGCGACCGTAGCAGCCGCGTGTTTCCGGACTGAATCGCCTAGAACCGCTCTGCACAGCGGCCGGTGACTGCATTTAGTACGATCGATGAAGGTAAACCAAGGGGTCGGATTGTTGCAGATGCCGCAGTGCTCATATGTGGCATTGTCATGCTGAAGGAGAGGGTGTTCCATGTGTGAAAGAACTCTTCGATTAGGAAACTCTGTTATAGCACGCTGTTTCTCATGCACCGACGAAGTTACGTTACACCCCGCCATGTTACACGCTACTGTTCGCAGCCCTCCAGAGGCCTGCCAATATGTAGACATGAAGAATACAGTAGAATGTTAATAATGTTTGTTTTATTTGAAAAGCTTTAAGAGTCGTCACATAAAAAATTCGGAAGTGTTACTTTTCAGCAAACCATCGTAATATAACGTGTGTCAGGATGGCTTGACGGCTATTAAGGACGGAGAGGAAAGGAATATGTGGAAAACACTGACAAGGAGAAGGGACAGGATGATAGGACATCTATTAAGACATCAGGGAATGATTTTCATAGTACTAGAGGGAGCTATAGAGGACAAAAACGGTAGATTCAAATGGTTCAAATGGCTCTGAGCACTATCGGACTTAACATCTGTGGTCATCAGTCCCCTAGAACTTAGAACTACTTAAATCTAACTAACCTAAGGACATCACACACATCCATGCCCGAGGCAGGATTCGAACCTGCGACCGTAGCAGTCGCGCGGTTCCGGACTGAGCGCCTAGAAAAAAACGGTAGAGGAAGACAGAGATTGGAATACATCCAGAAAATACTTGAGGACGTAGGTTGCAAGTATTACTCTGATATGAAGAGGTTGGCACAGAAGAGTAATTCGTGGCGAGCCGCAACAAAACAAGACTGATGACACCCCAAAAAATTGGGTCACGATGACGTTGCAGTATTGTTGATAGTGCAGCAGGTACGTAGAACTAGGTGGTTGGCCATCTTGGAGCCACAGAGACAGTGAGAGAATAACAACAACTTTACTTGCACCTCATCTCTCTGTCTATTCTCGACAGATAATTGCTTTTGTGATACATTCTTCAACATGTTCTCAAAATTCAGACAACTCAATCGGAACTCGTAGAGCATATCCAGCTTTTATGCACAGCGGTAACATATTTTCTTTGGAAGAGTGTCTTCCTTTGCTATCATGATAGGTAAGCACGATTTAATTTTGAAGAGCAGCTGTCTCCCCTTCCTTGTGCATCCTTAGCCCTCCGCTAGTCTTGCTGAGGTTCACAATGCATTGCATTTATCTGCGCCATATGCTGCTGCCATAATTCGTACATCAGTTGGAAGCTCCGTCTCGCAGTAGTCAGTGTATCAGTAGCTCAGACTGGCCCTACGCGGTGGGGTTTGCTTTGCACACCATGCGGCAGCAGCCAGTGGCACACAGTCGTCAGGCTGAACAGGCGCCTGCGGAAGAACCGATGCCAGCAACGTCGGGCCTGACAGGTTGCAGGCACGACGCAGCAGCAACTACGACGTAAGCCGTCGGCACACGGGCCGTGCTTTCGAACGTTGAGCGTTACGAGTGCCGAGATTCTGACGTCATAGCGTCGAATAGCACGTTCTGGAGTCATTCAAACGTGCAAAGCAATATCTAGCGTCAGTCGCGAGGCGCCATATTGGCCTTCAGTTGAAGCTCTTATGTATACAGGGTGTTTCACTAAATGTGTTTGCCTCTGTAAGTTACGAAGTAATAGGCGACGGAAATATTTATTGCGGTAGGTCACCATAAGAAACATTATACTGACTGCGAAGCTATGAACATAGTTTATTGTGTTATTATCCAAAAAGTTACAGCAAAAAGATACAATTTTTTTTAATGGAACAATAGTTGTTTCTATCATGCACTGCATGCACTGGAATCAGTAACACCACCTGTGTATACATCAATTTAAATTATATTCCTATCACTTTTAGTTTGGGAGCTACAACCCTTCAAAGTTTCAGGGGCAGATACCACACACTGCGCATAATACATGGCTGTGTGGTGGGTGATGGATGTTCTGGCGATGGGAAGTTGATTTAAATGAGATGTTCAAATGTGTGTCCATGTTCCTGAATGGACAATGCAATGCCCCTTCTAAAGGATCTGCGGACGAGATTTAACATCGCCGGTGTCACGGAGCAACGTGCGTCCTCGATGCGCCGTTTTAGATCATCTGGGGATGTGGGCTCAGTGATGTAAACACGATCCCTTAGATATCCCCACAAAAAGAAATCTAATGGTGTTAAATCGGACTACCTAGCGGGCCATGAATGAGGACCATGGCGCCCCAACTACCTTCCTGCAAACCTGTTGTTTAGTTCTTCCACAACACCACGCGCAGAATGGGCTGTGTGACCATCGTGCTGCATCCACATATGGACTCTCGTGTGTAGACACCCATGTTCAAGGAGACCACCCAAACTGTCGACTATAAACGCGTGATATAACTCACCTGTCAGTGTACTTGGGAAGTAGTGTGGACCGATGATTTCATCCCCAGGGATTCCACACCGTACATTAATAGGCCACCTACGTTGACGGTCGACAAGTGGTACCCAACGAGGATTGTCTGCTGCCCAGTAGTGCACGTTATGACGATTCACTGCACCATAATTTGTGAACGTGGGCTCATCAGAGAACATAACACCTTGTAAAGAGTCCAGCGTGAAATTACGAATGGCCCATTCACAGAATGTAACTCTCGCGCGGAAATCGTTCCCATGCAGCTCCTGGGTCAGTGACAGGCGGTACGGGTGAAACCTGTGGCCGTGTACTATGCGCCACACAAATGTGAGACTGACACCAGCGACTGCAGCAACGGCTCGTAAGCTGACGTAAGGATCGTGGTGTACTGCAGCTAAAACAAACACATCCGTCTCCTCACTTCTTGCAGTTCTTCGTCTGTTACTGCGGCGTATTACCAAGCTGCCTGTTTCCCGAAATCGTTGTTCGGCGCGTACGAACGTAATAGCTGCCGGAGCTCTTCGCCTAGGATATCTCACGGCGTACGCAATGGCTGCTTCAGTGGCATCTTGTCGGCACTCGCCGAGCATCAGCAACATGTCAACGTACTCGTTGTTCGTGTACTCCATCTTCATCCGATGTCAGTAACTGTGGTATATTAAGCCCCGTTCGTTTGTGTGGCTCGAACTGTCGGGTATACGGCCGTGTGCGGCGACAGTCGACAGTCTAACAGCGCATAGAGGAAGCTTCTCGCTCCGTGAAACCGGCGACGTTACAACTCGGCCGCACCACATTTAGAAGGTGCATTGCGTTATGCGCAGTGTGTGTGGTATCTGCCCCTGAAACTTTGAAGGGTTGTAGCTTCCAAACTAAAAGTGATAGGAATGTAATTTAAATTGATGTATACACAGCTGGTGTTACTAATTCCAGTGCATGATAGAAACAACTATTGTTCCATTTAAAAAAATGTATCTTCTTGCTGTAACTCTTTGGATAATAACACAATAAATTATGTTCACAGCTCCGCAGACAGTGTAACGTTTATGGTGACCTACCGCAATAAATATTTCCATCGCCTATTACTTCGTAACTTACAGAGGCAAACACATTTTGTGAAACACCCTTTATACGCCGTTTCTGTGCACCAGCAAATTGAGGATGTATCGAAAACCCGTCCTTAAACATATGTTTCATTGTAATAAAATGACGAGAAAGGTTTCTTTCGTGGTTTAACAATTATTGTAACTTGCGTTTTATGAGAGTATGCAATTTGAAGGCAACGGAACGTTAATGATCTGTAAATAACACATGATTTTTAGTGTAATTTGACACAATTAAATTTCAGTTTGTAACACAGGTACTATTAAAACTTTCAAGAATTGTAACATGCTAGGTTTAGCCAATAAACACTTCTGGTTGAATTGCCACAGTGAGTAGCGTCACGTATTGGTAAGAAAAGGTGTGTTGTGTGGGTGATTCGCGTCCCATTATATATCATTAGTTGAACGTAAGTATACAGGGTGATTCACGAAGATACGCAAATATTTTAATATGTTATTCTACAAGTAAAACTAAAGAAAAAATTTCATATAAACATAGGTCCGCAAATATTTAGTTACGGAGTTACGGCTAATAAAAGATTTTGTCTGATATTTAGCAATTTCGCTATTATGAAGGCATCGCAAACCTGTACGCTGTTAACATAAAGCACGATTTCCATTTATTTTGTTGTTATTGGTCTATTTAATCTACTGAAACATGTCCCAGACGTGTATCTGCAGTAGTTTCCCAGAACATCCAGCGAAGTAGAGAAGTAATTTCGTAAAATTTCTAATTTATTAACTACTTGACCCAATTTGTTTTTTAAATTCCAGACAATTGCACAAAGTTTTCTACAGAACCTGTAGAGAATTTAATTTTGGAAAAATGATGGTAATAAAGTTAACTGAAACTGTATGAATATGTCAGATAATCTGCTTTTATTAATTCTGTAGCACACGTGAATTAATGTTAAGCCGGAAAAAAAGCTCAGTTTTAAGGAAGTTGTACAGTGTACATACAATTTCACAATACGTTCACAATAAATGTTCAAAATATCTCCATCTAGTTCAATGCATTTAGCTGCACGTGTATGAACAGATTTTGTTGCTCGTTTCAGTTTGACAGGGTTGTTCTTAATTTCGTCTATTGCATTCATAATGCGAGCAAGTAACGCCTCATAAACTATGACTTTCACCCATCCCCGTACACAAAAATCCATTGGTGTTAAATCGGGCGATCTGGGTGGCCACAGACGTGTAGCACCACGACCAATCCATTTCTGGCGAAAATGTTCATTTAAATGTATTGTAATAGCGTTGGTTGAATGTGGAAGCGCGTCGTCATGTTGAAAATTCATTTACAATCTCGTAGCAACTGGAACATTTTCGAGCAAGCGGGGCATTTCTTCTTGAAGGAATTATAAGTGCGTCTCGCCAGTTAGACGTTCTGAGGAAATGAATGGTCCAATTAAGTGTGTGTTGATTATACCACACCACACATTTATGCCAAATCGCTGCTGGAAATTGCGCTGCACTGTTGCATGTGGGTTTGCTTCAGAACATACGTGCTCGTTATGTTAAATTGTTTATATCATCTCGAGTAAACTGTGCCTCATCGGAAAATAAAATTTGTGTAACTGCCGATTAGTATTTAACCAGTTGCACAACTCCAAGCGAAGGGCAGGATTTCCCGGATGTAAATGGTGCACTTCTTGTTTATGGTAAGGATACAGATTATTGTACTTCAGTGTACGCCATACTTTAGACTGTGAAATGCCTAGAGATAGTCCTGTACTGGTACCCGGACTACGTTGAACAGCATCCATAATATCCTCATCATCGTCGTCACGTATCGATCGCTCGTACTGATTATGAAACTTAGGTAGAGAACATGTCTCCCGTAACATTCGAAATATTCCGCTAATGGTTCGTGCATTCAGAATCCTCCGGGTTGGATAACGTATTCGTTAACTGCAGCCGTATCATTACCAACACATTTGCCACAAATAAACAGCATATAGTCGTATTCCTCTGACGTAAATTTGAAAGGCATACCTATTTCATAAATAATCCACAAACTACAACAGTTACTATGTGGTTTCACTTAAATACACTTTTGTTATTATGTTCTTTCACTGGACAATGCAGAACACTAACTCGTTTCAAGGTTAGGAAACGACTCAAACAACTCACTAACGGTTGCCAACAGTGACATAAACGTTTCTACATTCTTAATGGAAAGTAAACAAATTTACTTGTATAATAATCTTTGCTTCTCTGGATGTTCTGGAAAACTACTGCAGATACACGTCTGGGACATGTTTTATTAGATTCACCAGATCAATAACAACAAAATAAATGGAAATCGTGTTTTACTTTAATCCCGTACAGTTTTGCGATGACTTCATATTATCGAAGTCGCTAAATTTCAGGAAAAATCTTTTATTAGGCGTAACTCCGTAAATTATATGAATTTTTTTCAGTTTTACTTGTTGAATAACAAATTAAAATGTCTGCATATCTTCATGAATCACCCTCTTTACTATAATATCGGTGTCATGTGAATATAAGTACACTTTTTTGTGGAGCGAGTTTGCTCGATTGGCTTAATCTACAGGATAGCTTGCACTGCTTTCAGTAAGATATTTTACCATTTTGTATTTCATATGCTGCAAAGATTCTTCTACTAAATAGAAACGGTGATCTAGGTAGGAATGACATGAGGGTTTTATTAAAAAGTATGAATGATGAAATAATGCTTACCGCACGTGGAAAGCTATTGCAAAGTTGAATCGCACTATTAATAATGGAAATTTTATACGCCGAAGTCCATTCTGACTACACATGGTGGTTTCCTTTTTGGCTTATAACACTTTCACGGATACTGAAGTTTTTATTTACGTATACTGCAGGCAGAACAACCTGACTAGCATGTGGACAAGGGAGAGCTAATGTATTAATTTTACGCCCGTCCATTTCGTAAACCGTGTGATTTACGAGCCAGACACAGCCGACAAATGCCGCTGGAGCGCGTTGCTGTATGCCACGTTGGGGTCCAACGTACCGTGGACAAGTCGCATCGTTTCTGAGCGTTCGGCAGCACGTTGAACTCGTCACGTTCAACGTTGACGTTCAAAAGCACGGCCTGCGTGCCGACAGCTGCAGGTCGGTAACGCCGTTTAGCGCAAATGTGTGACTAGCCACCGGCCTGTGATCGGCCTGGTGCAGAAGGCACTCGAGCACGGCTGCGAACCAGGGTTCGCCGGCGTACGATGCAGCGTCCAGACACAAGTTTGCGGCATGACAGAGCGTGTGTGCAGGGCAGGCAGCAGTTGAGTAGCAAATGAGGAGCGTGTGGCGCCTCAGCATAGTTTGCGACCAATGCATCTCTGGAAGGCACCCTGAACTCGCTTGAAGTCAGCTGTCATTTGGCCCTCTTCTGGAAGGCAACAGTTCAGTTCGCGGCGCATCAGGACTAGGCAAATCCCCCGCAAACCCGCAACTAGCAGAGTCAGCGCCTAGTAGCAACTGAATCTGGATGATCCACATTAGGTCGACGAAAGGTGTAGAGTACTTTTCAGTGCTGGCTGAGGACGATGCGTAGCTGGAGCGGGCGGCATTATGGCATCCCTATCTGGCTCTTTTGTGGCAGAACATCTCCTTTGATCCCATAGATCCAGGAAGCGGTGCAGCGACAGGCCCAGGCATGCTGTAATCCAGGCCCCCACTGCGACGGTCTGACCCTTGTACCATGCTCCATCGAAAATGTTCCAGCTCCGGAAGCAGGTAGCAGGTGTAGATTTGTAACAACCGAACTCGCTTCACTGCCAAGGTGGAGACTTCCGTCATGTCATCTCAGCCACGTTAAAGCTTCTGGAAGAGGAATATGGAGACAGTCTCCTGCTCGCTTGGCTACAGGATACAGACATCGGTTTGGAAAGATGATAGTGCAACATTCCTCCCCCCTTTAGAAGATTCACTCCACCGGATCGTAGACTGTTACCACTTCTGAAAATCGCTTAACAATACATCTTCCATTTTTTACAAATGGTTCAAATGGCTCTGAGCACTATGGGACTTAACTCCTGAGGTCATCAGTCCCCTAGAACTTAGAACTACTTAAACCTAACTAACCTAAGGACATCACACACCTGCACGCCTGACGAAGGATTCGAACCTGCGACCGTAGCATTCGCGCGGTTCCAGACTGAAGCGCCTAGAGCCGCTTGGCCACACCGGCCGGCCATTTTTTAGATTTGAGTACACTTCTCAATCCTATTTCTCTTATGACAATGTCCAATCGCTAGTATACTTAACCACTAATTATTCGCTAAAGGTGGCCCACTCGGCTGCTACGTGGTGTACAGTGAATTCAGAAGGGTGCACAGTTTTCCGCCGTAAACAGATATAGTCTCCATAGATTAGAGTCAAATCAGGATAGTACCTGTAGTTGGAACACGTACTGCCACAACTTTGTGGTGGTAATTACAGCAGTACTGCTTCGTGTGCTGTAGCGTTTGCTCCAAATTACTTCGCCCCTAGGCGTTATCAACTCACCCAGTGAGTTAAGGAGATTGGGTTCTAAGGTGCCGTCCAGGAAGGTCAAGTTGTGGGCAGGTAGCATATCTAGAGGTTTGTCAGATCAGTACAGTATCAGATATGGTATCTTTAGAATTGTAGCTCCTTTTATAGTTTCTGGAAAATGAAAGTTATACCGAAATATCACAGGTTTTACCAATATTCCTCTATCTCCCACCTCCAATAGTTCTGTACATTGAGGTCACCCTTACTTGTAGTAGTTCGCGATAACCACTACGGATGAAATACGTAATACAGGATGTTCGGAAAATACCATTACAAACTTCTAGGACTTGCAGAGGGGAGTGAGTACATAATACTTTGAATAGGAACACATGTCCGGAAACGTACCATTTCCGTTCTACGACGGTCTCAATTCAGATGTTTAACTCATCCACTTCTGCTTGAGGAATTCAATTAGGCGTGACGCAGTACAATTATCAAGTAATAATTCGAAAGAAAACATAACGAAACATCTATTTATCACTTGTTTGTATTATCACTTAAACAGGACAGTAGTGATGCATTACAATTGCGGCTCGATGTGGTGACCACCAACTTTGTTACAGACATCGTATCTACGAAGCATGTTCTGGAACACTCTCCCCATCCCATCTGCGGTTCCTTCGATTTATAGTTCAGCTGCTAAACCTCGTGCCAGCAGATCTCCCTCTGTTCCTCCACGAGTGTCGTAAAGTAAACCTTGCTTACATAAAACCCCACATCAGGTTACCGTCTCACGTAATACACGTCATACTGTCTAGCCTATTGCGTACTAGGACAAGCAACTCTGAGACTTTCCTCTTTCTCTCAGCAGAATGGACGCATTACACATCTGAACCGAAACCGTCGGGTTCCTATTCAGAATATTATGAATAACTTCCCTCTACAAGTACAAAAAAAATGGTTCAAATGGCTCTAAGCAATATGGGACTTAACAGCTGAGGTCATCAGTCCCCTAGACTTAGAACTACTTAAACCTAACTAAGCTAAGGGCATCACACACATCCTTGCCCGAGGCAGGATTCGAACTTGCGACCGTAGCAGCCGCGTGGTTCCGGACTGAAGTGCCTAGATCCATTCGACCACAACGGCCGGCTCTACAAGTTCAAGAAGTTTGTAACGGTAATTTCTGAACTCCCTTTATATCCGATGTGCCTTGCCGCAGTGGATGCACCGGTTCCCGTCAGATCACCGAAGTTAAGCGCTGTCGGGCGTGGCCGGCACTTGGATGGGTGACCATCCGGGCCGCCATGCACTGTTGCCATTTTTCGGGCTGCACTCAGCCTCGTGATGCCAACTGAGGAGCTAATCGACCGAATAGTAGCGGCTCTGGTCGAAGAAAACAATCATAACGACCGGGAGAGTGGTGTGCTGATCACATGCCCCTCCTATCCGCATCCTCAGCTGAGGATGACACGGCTGTCGGATGGTCCCCATGGGCCACTTGTGGCCTGAAGACGGAGTGTTTTATATCCATTGTGGACCTGCTTTCTGAAAATAGAGTTGCGGCGCCAGAATGTTCTGCGGGCATCCTTCCACTCCTGTTCTTCCTAGCAATAAGTGTACCTCATGTTATACTGTGGCGATCTGGATTACTTGGGAAAAGCATACGGTGACCATCGTTAGATGGTTTCCTCATTTAGTTTTCCTGAATCCGGTGGCTAGGCGAGTGTCTGGTACCTCTTTAGCCGACGAGGAACGTCTACGGCTTGTTGGGGGACGACTTCGTTCAGGCTACGGCGATGGGCTTCTTCTCACAGGTTGATAGGCGTTAGAGGACTGTTGTGATGGTTGACGTCTTGCGGTGTAACAGTTACTGAACGCTCGTCTTCACACTCTGCAGTAGCGTACAATGTGTCCGGGGCGTACACAGTGGAAACATTGTCCTTCGTCCTCTGACTGCTTGCTCGTCTGCAAAGGAATTGGCTGAACATGCGTTGATCGGATTCTTGGTTGCCGTTTCGCGGCTGAGATGTAAGTACGAAATGGCCGAGTCTGGTCTTCGTGCAGCATTCGACTGATGGCAGAGTGTGGTACTAAGGATCAACACACCTCTGCTTCAATACTTTCTATTATCTGCTAATTTATGGCGCCGACATTCATGGCTGCAGTCTCTTGTCCTGTACCCAACATTTCTGGCTGCCAAAAACTTCTGTCTCCCTTCTCGTACCACCTGGTGTATGAGGGAGGCCCATGGAGTTCTTCTACGACTGCATAGACACCACATTCGCGAGTCGGTCATACGTCTATCGCCCGACTTTTTTCTCTGTTACATTACCTTGATGCGCTGCCACCGCTTTATAGATTCCTCTGTCGTTGTGACATCCTTCACCAGAATTGCTTTGTACAAGTTTTCTATACCTCGTTTCGTCAGGTGTGAGATTTTGCCGGCTTTTATCATATTCGGATTCACAATGTGGTCAAAACATTCTGTATGTAAGGCTCTTTGGCTTCTATTGTTGAGTTTTTCTTCCGCTACAGGGACTTGTTTCTGATTGTCGCTAAATGTTTTCTTCAGTTAGGTTCAGAATTTCTTCCTGCTATTGAGCTTCTCTGCGTTATTGTAGAGCCACTGCTGGGCTGTGCCGTCCAAGTAAAAGTATACGTTTGCCAAACACATCATCTCATTCCGCCGGTTGTATTTCGTCATTATGTCGAATCCTTTCATCCTGATGCGCAGCTCACTTACTGCTGTTTTGGAATCAATCATTCTCCTGGATATATGGACCTTGGGGACGATTTACTGCTCAATCCCGGTTGCTGTTCTTGTCGGCGATGACATTTACGTTTCCTAACTAGAGCGACGGTGCTGTAGGAGTTTCGAAGTACCCCAAGTCTTCATCAAACAATGGCACATGGTTACCACGATCAGTTACAAATCTGGAAGCTGGATCGCCAGTGAAGTAAAACCTTTAGCACTGATTGTATGAATATATGAAGATCAACGTATACATAGAACTGCGCCGCGCGGGGTAGCCGAGCGGTCTGGGCGTCTTGTCACGGTACGTGCTGCTTGCCCCGTCGGAGGTTCGAGTCCTCCCTCGGGCATGGGTGTGTGTGTCGTCCTTGTCGTAAGTTAGTTTAAGTTAGATTAAGTAGTATGTAAGCTTAGGGACCGATGATCTCAGCAGTTTGGTCTCATAAGACCTTACCAAATGGTTCAAATGGTTCAAATGGCTCTGAGCACTATGGGACTTAACATCCATGGTCATCAGTCCCCTAGAACTTAGAACTACTTAAAGCTAACTAACCTAAGGACATCACACAACACCCAGCCATCACGAGGCAGAGAAAATCCCTGACCCCGCCGGGAATCGAACACGGGAACCCGGGCGTGGGAAGCGAGAACGCTACCGCACGACCACGAGATGCGGGCTAAGACCTTACCACAAATTTCCAAATTTCCATAGAACTGCCTCTTGGACGGAGAGCGCTGCTATTTATAAAGGGTCGATCGTAAAGTTTCCGTTCGAAGGCCGTACAGTCCATAATAGGTATTCCAATGACGCAAAATCGCCGTGAGCATTGAGGCAATCATCCCATCAACGCTCCAGATTGAACAAAACCGTTTGGTAAAACACCGTGTCCTACAGCGTGAAAAAGTCCGTAACTGCCAGTTGCAGAATGTATCGACCATTCAAGGCAATTTTCAAGGGACCGAAGGCGAGATAAACCCATGGGGAGATATCAGGACTATAGGGTGGGTGCTCGAGTGTCCCCCACTTGAGTGGCTAACTTCTGGGTATGACATTTGCGATATGTGAATATGCGTTATCATGAAGCAGCACCATGGTGGTGCCATACACGGTCTTCACTCTCCGATGGATGTCTACCGGTGTTTGTCCTTCGACAGCACGTTGGTCCTGTTTGGACACAAATGGTAATAACGTCGCCATTGTTCAAGTTTCCGTGTTAACCGCACCCACGTCGTAAAGACACGAATTCCACGCTAATCCCTTGCATACATGTCAGTGCTTCAATACCCGCATCAGGGCCTCGCTACGTTGCATATACGAGGTGTTTGGGAAAAGTAATGAGAGAGACAACACTGCCAGCAATCTGGCAACGCTGTGTTGTTCTACTTGTGTTCACCGGTGTGTTCATACCTTCCAGATGCTCAGTCCGAACTTCAGTTCTGTACGTCCATCACGCGGTTTTTGAGAGCGTCATCAGTGAAGTTGAGTTTTTGTTGTGTGTTACGAAAATAGAACAGCAGAATTTTGAGTAACATTATGCCAACAAGTTTTGTGTTAAATGTGGAAAATCCGCGAAAGTGACCTTTGAAAAGTTGAAGCAATCTGTCGGAGAACATTCCTTATCAAGAGCACAAGTTTTTGGCTGACACAAATCACCTGTGGAAGGCCGAAAACACTTGGAAAATGAGAGACACCTTCAATTTGAAAAACTGACGAAAACGTCGAACGTGTTGGTGCTCTTATGAGACTGTTTTTCCAGGTGAAAATGTCAGCAAGTGTTTTACAAAGGTGTTCTTCATTAGCTCAGGAAAAGAGTGAATCGAGTGACACCGGACATTGCAGACAAGTGGATGCTCCATCATGACAACGCCCCATCTCAGATGGCCACATCCATCACGGACTGTTTGCACTCAAAAGGCGTGCATGTAGTTCCACAGCCCCCCTATTCACTTGATCTGAGTCCTTGGGACTTTTTTTCGTTTCCCGAAATTGACAAAGTTTTAAAAAGATGTCAGTTTGGGACTCTGGAGAACAATCAAAAGAATGTGACCGACATGTTAAGGGCCCTACCAGTTGCAGCCTTTCAGCACTACTACCAAGATTGGAAACAACGACTCCGCCGGTGTATAGGGAACTATTTTGAGCGGGGCAATTTTGTTGTTTGAAAAAAATAAATAATCAGTCTCATTGTTTTTCTCACACACCTCGTCCGCTACAGCAGCGCCCTCAAACGGAAATCTTTTGACCGTCCCTTGTATACAGACGTCGAATATTCCACAATATGCTAACATTACACCTATAAGAAATTTAGAGGACCTTCTAGAAATGATAAAAATTAAGTAATAAATATTTGCTCGTGATCAGATTCCAGCTAGTGGCACGCAGCAAGCCAGCCAGTTACTCTAACAGCAACTCCACGCTGCCTGCAGCACAGTTCGGTGCAATACTTATCTAACGGTGGTATAAAATGAGGCGTTAACAAAAGGCAGGGTACTTGTAACAGGGAAAACTGTAAAATACCGAACTAATCCAAAAAAAGGCGAAGACAAAGTCCGCATGCAATAGACAGAGAAATCCTGAATGAAACACGTGTATCTGTCAAGAGGCTTCAGTGACCACCATAGCAGGATACTGTCGAAAGATCTCTCGCAAAACCCAAAGAAATTCTGATCGTATGTAAAGGTTATCAGTGGCAGCAGAGTTAGTTTTCAGTTCCTCACGGACTAGGCAGGAACTGAAACCGTGGACTGCAAAACAAGAGCAGAAATGCTTAACTCTCTTTTCAAATGTTCCTTTACAAACGAAAACCCAGGACTACTGTAGCATTTTAATTCTCGAGCCACCGAAAAGATGAGTGAAATACATATCGGTACCCGAGAAAGGTGATGTTCCACCATGTATTGACGCTGCTGAAGAGTGCTGTAAAAAAACCCTCCATGGGAAACAAACGATTTCGTCGTTACTCATATGTTTGTTTCTTTGATTTCGTGATTTAGACACACTGAAAATAAATATACAGAATGGTTCAGCTGCCGCTACTGTTGTCGTTTTACTCAACCCGCAGTTTAATATCTGGCATTCCAAAACCGCGCGCGAGATTTTCATATTCTCTTGCTCGCTACGCGCAAACTACAGTCCAACAGAAAAAAAAAATTAACAGGACCTTCTTCGTAGGAAATTTAGTGTAGTTAAATGTTGCACAGGGATGCGTTTTCGCTAGAGGCCATAGTTTCCGAGTTATTTGAGAAAAACCTACAAAAGTAACCTTCAAACGCAGCCCCACTCCCATATCTAGCCCCCATCGGTCAGGATTTCTAGTATGTTGTTCATTGCACTACCTCCTACCACCGTACAAAAATTTTCGACTGCACGAATTATGTCCTACATTCGATCTTTTTGCTCTTCATTGATTGGCCTTATCACGACACCGGCTTAGTCGAGCACTTACAAATTGTAAAACTGACGTTTGTGTAAACTTTACTTAACAAGTTTGTGAATTTTAATAGCATAAAATAAACAATTACATCGTTGCATTCGTCATACCTTCTGACTACGAAACTACTGCACTTGTAAGGGTGAAGTTTGGATCGAATTGTCAACGTGATTGCCGGCCGGAGTGGCCGTGCGGTTCTAGGCGCTACAGTCTGGAGCCGAACGACCGCTACATCGCAGGTTCGAATCCTGCCTCGGGCATGGATGTGTGTGATGTTCTTAGGTTAGTTAGGTTTAATTAGTTCTAAGTTCTAGGCGACTGATGACCTCAGAAGTTAAGTCACATAGTGCTCAGAGCCATTTGAACCATCAACGTTATTAGTTATACTATAAAATTCACAAAATTCCTCTCTCTTTCATTACACTCGCGGGCACCTTTAAATTAATAATGTTAACGAAATAGCTAACTGTGCTGAATATCGGGAATAGTTCGTGTAGTAGGAAAATTTTGTGCTGTAGTAAGGGGGAGGGGGGGGGGGGGGGAACGCCATGAACAAAGTATCAGAAATCCTGACTGGTGAGAGATGAGTGGAGTGTGGGGATGGACGTGCGCTTGAAGGTCACTTTTGTACTTTTTTCTCGAATAACTCGAAAACCGAGGCCTTCAGCGAAAACGTAGCCCAGTGCAAAATTTATCTTCATAAAACGTCCTACAAAAATGGTCCTGTTCATTTGCTCTGTCGGTCTAATACATCGCACGTAGCGAGCGAGAGAATATGAAAATCTCGCTCGTGGTTTTTGAAGGCCAGATTTAACATTGGGGGTTGCATAACAGGACAGGAGTAAGGCCACCTGAATGATCCTGTATGTGCAAGCTTCACAGTCAGTTTCTTTTTGTTTTCCGTGCCATGAATTTCGAAATTTTTGCTGACGTGTGTAATATTTAAGAACCAGTGTTGAAGCTATAAGAAGGGTAGAAGGACGGATCCTCAAAATTACAGACCAATATCCTTAACATCGGTTTGTTGCAAGATTCTCGAACATATTCTCAGTTCGAATATAATGAATTTCCTTGAGACAGAGAAGTTGCTGTCCATGCGTCAGCACGGCTTTAGAAAGCATCGCTCCTGCGAAACGCAACTCGCCCTTTTTTCACATGATATCTTGCGAACCATGGATGAAGGGTATCAGACGGATGCCATATTCCTTGACTTCCGGAAAGCGTTTGACTCGGTGCCCCACTGCAGACTTCTAACTAACGTACGAGCATATGGGATTGGTTCCCAAGTATGTGAGTGGCTCGAAGACTTCTTAAGTAGTAGAACCCAGTACGTTGTCCTCGATGGTGAGTGTTCATCGGAGGTGAGGGTATCATCTAGAGTGCCCCAGGGAAGTGTGGTACGTCCGCTGTTGTTTTCTATCTACATAAATGATCTTTTGGATAGGGTGGATAGCAATGTGCGGCTGTTTGCTGATGATGCTGTGGTGTACGGGAAGGTGTCGACGTTGAGTGACTGTGGGAGGATACGAGATGACGTGGATAGGATTTGTGATTGGTGTAAAGAATGGCAACTAACTCTAAATATATATATATGTAATTAATGCAGATGAATAGGAAAAAGAATCCTGTAATGTTCGAATACTCCATTAGTAGTGTAGCGCTTGACACAGTCACGTCGATTAAATATTTGGGCGTAACATTGCAGAGCAATATGAAGTGGGACATGCATGTAATGGCAGTTGTGGGGAAGGCGGATAGTCGTCTTCGGTTCATTGGTAGAACTTTGGGAAGATGTGGTTCATCTGTAAAGCAGACCGCTTATAAAACACTAATACGACCTATTCTTGAGTACTGCTCGAGCGTTTGGGATCCCTATCAGGTCGGATTGAGGGAGGACATGGAATCAATTCAGAGGCTGGCTCCTAGATTTGTTACTGGTAGGTTTGATCATCACACGACTGTTACGGAAATGCTTCAGGAACTCGGGTAGGAGTCTCTAGAGGAAAGGAGGCGTTCTTTTCGTGAATCGCTACTGAGGAAATTTAGAGAACCAGCATTTGAGGCTGACTGCAGTACAATTTTACTGCCACCAACTTACATTTCGCGGAAAGACCACAAAGATAAGAGAGATTAGGGCTCGTACAGTGGCATATAGGCAGTCATTTTTACCTCGTTCTGTTTGGGAGTGGAACAGGGAGAGAAGATGCTAGTTGTGGTACGAGGTACCCTCCGCCACGCACCGTATTGTGGATTGCGGAGTATGTATGTAGATGTAGAAGCTGCTTCCAGGTTCTCAAAAATCCGGTGTCATCATTTTGATGAAATCGCGGAGGTCTATATTTCTGTTCTGGGTGTTCTTATCAGGAGAAAGAAAACTGGCATTCTACGGATCGGAGCGTGGAATGTCAGATCCCTTAATCGGGCAGGTAGGTTAGAAAATTTAAAAAGGGAAATGGATAGGTTAAAGTTAGATATAGTGGGAATTAGTGAAGTTCGGTGGCAGGAGGAACAAGACTTTTGGTCAGGTGATTACAGGGTTATAAATACAAAATCAAATAGGGGTAATGCAGGAGTAGGTCTAATAATGAATAAAAAAATAGGAGTGCGGGTTATCTACTACAAACAGCATAGTGAACGCATTATTGTGGCCAAGATAGATACAAAGCCCATGCCTACTACAGTAGTACAAGTTTATATGCCAACTAGCTCTGCAGATGATGAAGAAATTGATGAAATGTATGACGAGATAAAAGAAATTATTCAGGTAGTGAAGGGAGACGAAAATTTAATAGTCATAGTAGGTGAATATGGATTGGGGGGAAGAAATGGAAGAGGAAGCCGCCTTGTAGAATTTTGCACAGAGCATAACTTAATCATAGCTAACACTTGGTTCAAGAATCATAAAAGAAGGTTGTATACCTGGAAGAATCTTGGAGATACTAAAAGGTATAAGATAGATTATATAATGGTAAGACAGAGATTTAGGAACCAGGTTTTAAATTGTAAGACATTTCCAGGGGCAGATGTGGATTCTGACCACAATCTGTTGGTTATGAACTGCAGATTGAAGCTGAAGAAACTGCAAAAAGGTGGGAATTTAAGGAGATGGGACCTGGATAAACTGAAAGAACCAGAGGTTGTAGAGAGTTTCAGGGAGAGCATAAGGGAACAATTGACAGGAATGGGGGAAATAAATACAGTAGAAGAAGAATGGGTAGCTCTGAGGGATGAAGTAGTGAAGGCAGCAGAGGATCAAGTAGGTAAAAAGACGAGGGCTAATAGAAATCCTTGGGTAACAGAAGAAATTTTGATTTTAATTGATGAAAGGAGAAAATATAAAAATGCCGTAAATGAAGCAGGCAAAAAGGAATACAAACGTCTCAAAAATGAGATCGACAGGAAGTGCAAAATGGCTAAGCAGGGATGGCTAGAGGACAAATGTAAGGATGTAGAGGCTTGTCTCACTAGGGGTAAGATAGATACTGCCTACAGGAAAATTAGAGACGTTTGGAGAGAAGAGAACCACTTGTATGAATATCAAGAGCTCAGATGGAAACACAGTTCTCAGCAAAGGAGGGAAGGCAGAAAGGTGGAAGGAGTATATAGAGGGTTTATACAAGGGCGATGTACTTGAGGACAATATTATGGAAATGGAAGAGGATGTAGATGAAGATGGAATGGGAGATACGATACCGCGTGAAGAGTTTGACAGAGCACTGAAAGATCTGAGTCGAAACAAGGCCCCGGGAGTAGACAACATTCCATTAGAACTACTGATGGCCTTGGGAGAGCCAGTCATGACAAAACTCTACCATCTGGTGAGCAAGATGTATAAGACAGGGGAAATACCCACAGACTTCAAGAAGAATATAATAATTCCAATCCCAAAGAAAGCAGGTGTTGACAGATGTGAAAATTACCGAACTATCAGTTTAATAAGTCACAGCTGCAAAATACTAACGCGAATTCTTTACAGACGAATGGAAAAACTGGTAGAAGCGGACCTCGGGGAAGATCAGTTTGGATTCCGTAGAAATGTTGGAACACGTGAGGCAATACTAACCTTACGACTTATCTTAGAAGAAAGATTAAGGAAAGGCAAACCTACGTTTCTAGCATTTGTAGACTTAGAGAAAGCTTTTGACAACGTTAACTGGAATACTCTCTTTCAAATTCTGAAGGTGGCAGGGGTAAAATACAGGGAGCGAAAGGCTATTTACAATTTGTACAGAAACCAGATGGCAGTTATAAGAGTTGAGGGACATGAAAGGGAAGCAGTGGTTGGGAAGGGAGTGAGACAGGGTTGTAGCCTCTCCCCGATGTTATTCAATCTGTATATTGAGCAAGCAGTAAAGGAAACAAAAGAAAAATTCGGAGTAGGTATTAAAATTCATGGAGAAGAAGTAAAAACTTTGAGGTTCGCCGATGACATTGTAATTGTGTCAGAGACAGCAAAGGACTTGGAAGAGCAGTTGAACGGAATGGACAGTGTCTTGAAAGGAGGATATAAGATGAACATCAACAAAAGCAAAACGAGGATAATGGAATGTAGTCAAATTAAATCGGGTGATGCTGAGGGGCTAAGATTAGGAAATGAGACACTTAATGTAGTAAAGGAGTTTTGCTATTTAGGGAGTAAAATAACTGACGATGGTCGAAGTAGAGAGGATATAAAATGTAGACTGGCAATGGCAAGGAAATCGTTTCTGAAGAAGAGAAATTTGTTAACATCGAGTATAGATTTAAGTGTCAGGAAGTCGTTTCTGAAAGTATTTGTATGGAGTGTAGCCATGTATGGAAGTGAAACATGGACGATAACCAGTTTGGTCAAGAAGAGAATAGAAGCTTTCGAAATATGGTGCTACAGAAGAATGCTGAAGATAAGGTGGGTAGATCACGTAACTAATGAGGAGGTATTGAATAGGATTGGGGAGAAGAGAAGTTTGTGGCACAACTTGACTAGAAGAAGGGATCGGTTGGTAGGACATGTTTTGAGGCATCAAGGGATCACAAATTTAGCATTGGAGAGATCAATACACTAAGCAGATTCAGAAGGATGTAGGTTGCAGCAGGTACTGGGAGATGAAGAAGCTTGCACAGGATAGAGTAGCATGGAGAGCTGCATCAAACCAGTCTGAGGACTGAAGACCACAACAACAACAACAACTATCCCCGTCCCGTCTGAGGTCTGACAGTGCTGCGTTTTTTAACTCAATACTTACGTAGATAGTAGTTTAGCTGAAGACCTGTTTTCGTTGCAGGTATGTTCCTGTACCAGACACTGTTTTCCCCGCCACAGCCCGTGAGGAATCCTGAGCAACCCAGCGTGGTCGGGCGCAGTAACAGCGTCCTGTGCGATTCTCCAGACGGCACGACGGGCGTCTGCTACCCGGAAGAGGAGTGTGAGCAGCTGGGCGGGCTGTCGCTGGCCCCCTGCGACGACCAGCAGCGCGTCTGCTGCCTGGGTGAGTTAACACTTCTATCGGTTTAAGTTTTTCTTTTGTAGGTAAAAAAGTCGCTAATATTTTGGAAACAGATATATAACTGAGCTGTTCGTGGAAACAAAATAATAAGCGTCACAATGGGAATTAGGAGGTACAGCGGATCAAAATTAGCGATTGGTCCACAAAATTGGAATAATTTTATTCTAACGCTATTTTGTCGAAAGTCGACATGTTGAGAAACGTGGCTGTTGTACTAAAGGTTTATAATTTATAAAAAACAGCTACCAGCCACATGTATGATTTAAAAAGGTTTATTATCTTCAGACCATGACCGGTTTCGGATTTTTCTTTACAAATCCATCTTCAGATGGTAGTTTCAAGCATTCTAATTTGGACCTAGTTTTGTTTTTGTTATTCGTTTGCTGCACTGGGGAAGAAAAGAAATACTTTTGTTGTCATATCGGTAATGGTATTTTTACAAAAGATTTACTTCTTTTACAGAATCTAATTGCTCATGAGATATTTTTTTGTTTAAACTTAGTAAACGTGCAGATTAGTGTACTTACGAGCTATGTAGTTCTGCCTGACGAAATATTCGTGCGTTTATGTTTTAGAACGCAAGCTTAATACACTTTTCAATATGCACTATGTGAGTGCTATTCCAGTCAATGGACGTCACTTTCAACCTCATCATCTTAATTACACACGCAGCACACACGAATAACGTTTACAAAACGTGGCCCAGCTTCATATTACAAACGAGAACAATATTTGCAAAGAGCTTACAGTCATAACGATGTTAACTTACAGATGCTGTATAGTCGATATGGGTACAGTAAAATATCTCTTTGCTATTGTATGAAATTAATCTAAAACGGAATAAATAAAATTACATACAAATAAGATTACAAACATTATATGTAGTACAGAAATACTGTGTGTTACTAATTAGTTGTTGCAATTTTAGGAGATAAATTCTAATATATGACATGATAAGCAATGCACCTGTTTTCATTATGCAATGTTTCAATGACATATAAGCAGTTTTTGAGGGCCTGTATATTGAATGTTTTTAATGGAATATTAGGCTTAAGTTATTTTAAAAAAGTGAAAGCGTCTTCAAAGTTATTTAGGAAGGGGGTGTTAACTGACTCTGTATGTTCATTCAGAATGAGATCAGGGAACCTGTTTTATGTGTATGAATCTCAATCTCCTCTAAGAGATTCAATGTGAAACCCTTGTCTTTGAGGTGTAATAACTGCAGGTTGTTTTCTATATTCCCAACTGTATGATTGTTTTCTGCAAGATGGGTGGCAAAAGCAGATTTGCTTAGGTTTTTCAGACGTAGGGCATCAAGGTGTTCCTTGAATCTTGTTTCAAAAGCTCTACCTGTTTGGCCAATGTAGAATTTAGGACAGTTGTTACACTTGAGTTTATAAATTCCAGATCTTTTATGGGGTATGCTATTGTGTGGGAATGAGTGTATGACTCTTTGTTGGAGTTTGTTATTGGTAGAGAAACTGATTTTGACATTCTTCTTCTTGAATAGGTTGGAAATTTTGTATGAAAGTGGGCCTATATATGGTAGGGCTACATATTTTACTAATTTTTTGTCTTTCATAGTTATTGTGGCTGTTGCTTGTTGCAAAGACTTATTGCTAGCAATTTTTTCTTTTGTTTTTTGAGAGAGTGTGTCTATGATTGAAGCATCATAGCCATTATTTTGGGCAATTGATTTGATTATGCTGATTTCTTCGTGCTGTTCAGTGGGGGTGAGGGGGACTTTATGCATACGATGTAGCATTGACCGTAAATTAGCCATCTTATGTTGGTTCGGGTGGCAGGATGTGTTATTGATGGTAACATCTGTGGTTGTTGGTTTTCGAAAGATACCAAAATGGTGTTTGTTATTTATGTTTGATATTTTGAGATCCAGAAAATCGATGCTATTATTTATTTCATGCTCCACTGTGAATTTGATGTTGTTGTGTAATTTGCTCAGATCTTCAGCTAAGGTATCAATTTCGCTGCTGTTACCATCAAAAATTAATAGAGTGTCATCTACGTATCTCTTGTAGTAAATTATTTTACTGTTCATTTGGTTATTGGATGAGAAGAACTTTTGCTCAAGATGGTTAATGTAAATATCAGCTAATAATCCAGCAAGACTGCTACCCATTGCAAGGCCATCATTTTGTTTATAGACTTTATTATTGAAGGTGAAGTAATTATTAGACAAGACGAGTGTGAGGATCTCTATTAACTCATATATTTCTGGTAGATTGATCTTTTTGTGTTTTAAGAGGTTACTTTTTATTATGTTAAGGGGCTCCGGAACGCCCTATACTTGCAATGTTAAAATAACGCTTATAAATTACATCTTTCCTCACAAAGTATTTGAGGTAGGAAGTTGAACTTTTTACAGATTATTTATTGGAATATGGGCTACAACTTAACACAGGGATTTTACAAAATTTTGGTTCAGTTATTAAAGATGATTTTTTTTTGCAATTGTAATGAAAATTCACAATATTTTTTTGAAATTTTTTATTTATATATTCAAAAATATACAGTTTTTTGGAAAAAGGCTGTGTTAAATTATGCAGAAGGTACTGTGTAACATTTACTGAAAGTTTGAAACAAATATGTTTGGAAGATCCTTAGAAAACATGTAATTAGTATGAGAAAATAAAAGTTTTGGGAATCGAGCGACAAAGATTGGATTAACTTTTTAGTGCGTTCCAGGTCCATAGGATGGATTATCTTCATCCCTTGCAAACTCCTCTTCCAGCTTCCTCTTGTTCCTCCTCCTGTTTACTCTTGCTTACAGCCCTGTCTGCAGCCCGAAGGCGTTCCTTGTCTAAAGCAAGCATCGCTCGTACCATGTTAGAACCTATCTTCATTCCCATATTTCTAAATACCTTGCACCTTACAATGTTGCCATCATTGAAATTCGCAACAGCATCATACACACCAAAGTGAAGTGTTTCTATTCCAACAAATACAGTCTTGGGGATTCTCGACCATATAACACTATCTACACTTTCATTGGGGTTTTGAGTTTTTCCGTGAATACACTTTTTCAACAGTTCAGGTGCTGCTAAGTCTCCGAAAATAGGTTTTATCACCTCCATTATTGCATGAGGCAGACTATGCTTATGAGTGTACACTTCACCAGTTAGCAATCCTTTGTTATATTTACACCAACTGTCTTCTTCTTTGGGACACAAGCTATGTTGGGGATTTTCATCGTCTTTATTGTTTACAGTAATAACACATACCTTTGGCTTTCCAACATTTCTCCTTTTCTTAAAAGCCTTCAGAGGATTTCTAATAACTTTACTTTTACTCATTATTATACTTCAACAAAACAGAGACTCAAGAAACAGAATTAATTACGAATATTTTCGAGATAACGACAGAGTAAATAAACATGAAACAATCGACAATCACACCAGCGATATATATTGAACCATCACAGGTTAGCCACAACACATACTTTATCTCACATCACTAAAATGTACCTGATGAACACGGACGTTAATAATAACACCATTTGACAGCAGTTTAACAGCGCCACAGTGGGTCACGCCCATGTAGAACACATTTCAAAAAAAATTTAAAAATAGTTGTAGTCTTCGGAATTGAATAAATTATATATCTATTAAAAGGTAATAGTCTGCAGATTCAGAAAACGCAAAAAAGTAAAAATTGAACTTTTCATGATTTTGAGCCTTTCCGGAGCCCCTTAATTGTTTCATCTACTGGGATGTTAGTGTATAGGTGGCGACACCTACAACGTGTTGACATGACAAAAGTTTCCAACCGATTTCTCATACACAAACACCAGTTGACCGGCGTTGCCTGGTGAAACTTTGTTGTGATGCCTCGTGTAAGGAGGAGAAATGCGTACCATCACGTTTCCGACTTTGATTAAGGTCGGATTGTAGCCTATCGCGATTGCGGTTTATCGTATCGCGACATTGCTGTTCATCTTGGTCAACATCCACTGACTGTTAGCAGAATATGGAATCGGTGGGTTAAGGGCGGTAATACGAAACGCCGTGCTGGATCCCAACGGCCTTGTATCACTAGCGGTCGAGATGAAAGGCATCTTATCCGCATGGCTGTAACGGATCGTGCAGCCACGTCTCGATCCCTGAGTCAACAGATGGGGACGTTTGCAAGGCAACAACCATCTGCACGAACAGTTCGACGACGTTTCCAGCAGCATGGACTATCAGCTCGGAGACCACGGCTGCGGTTACCCTTGACGTTGCATCACAGACAGGAGCGCCTGCGGTGGTGTACTCAACCACGAATCTGGGTGCACGAATGGCAAAACGTCATTTTTTCGTATGAATCCAGGTTCTATATACAGCATCGTGATGGCCGCATCCGTGTTTGGCGTCAAAACGGTGAACGCACATTGGAAGCGGGTATTCGTCATCGCCATACTGGCGTATCATCCGGCGTGATGGTATGGGGTTCCATTGGTTACACATCTCGGTCACCTCTTGTTCGCATTGACGGCACTTTGAACAGTGGACGTTACATTTCAGATGTGTTACGACCCGTGGTTCTACCATTCATTCGATCCCCACGAAACTCTACATTTCAGCAGGATAATGTACGACCGCATGTTGCAGGTCCTGTACGGGCCTTTCTGGATACAGAAAATGTTCGACTGCTGCCCTGGCCAGCACATTCTCCAGATCTCTCACCAACTGAAAACATCTGGTCAATGGTGGCCGAGCAACTGGCTCGTCACAATACGCCAGTCACTACTCTTGATGAACTGTGCTATCGTGTTGAAGCTGCATGGGCAGCTGTACCTGTACAAGCCATCCAAACTCTGTTTGACTCAATGCCCAGGCGTATCAAGGCAGTTATTACGGCCAGAGGTGGTTGTTCTGGGTACTGATTTCTCAGGATATCTGCACCCAAATTGCGTGAAAATGTAATCACATGTCAGTTCTAGTATTATATATTTGTCCAATGAATACCCGTTTATCATCTGCATTTCTTCTTGGTGTATCAATTTTAATGGCCAGTAGTGTACTTTTGTCTTCTGCTTGAAATTCCATTGTGATCTGCATCTCAGTGTTTTCCGAGAAAATCCCTTCGTCTGTTCATCTGCCCCTTTATGACAGGTTTCTAAGACAGTGACAGGCTGCTCGATATTAAGGCCAATTCGAAATTCCTCGCAGGTTACCTGAAAAGCAACAAAGATTGTTACTATTATAATTAGCTATACGAATAGAAATGATGGAAAATGCGTATACACACAATTAAGATCTCAGCAACAGTCGTTTAGTGAAAACCTCATATTTCATTCGTTTCAGAAACACAATTCTATTGCATGCACTTACCATTATGTTCCTAAAACATACTAAGTACAACAGATTTACACAGTTACATACCTCTGCGTCATCTGATTCACTGGGAATTTACTCAGGATCCTGCTAGGATATATCAGGATCACTAAGGACATCTTAGTTTCCTCGTCAAATATGACTATAATCCCGGAAAACGTACACGGATCCATCTTACAGTCCCTTACCATTATGTTCCTGAGGAAGGCAGCCACTGGCATTTACCATTAAGCATCGCCCTGACTTCCGCTGAGTGAAATTAGAATTTTTCGTGGTATATTGCACACTGAGGTGCCAAAAGTCGTGGTATACCTTCCAATGTCGTGTCGGACCTCCTTTTTCCCGGTGTAGTGCAGCAAATCGACGAGGTCTTGGAAGTTCCCTGTAGAAATATTGAATGATCCTGCCTCTATAGCTGTTCGTAACTGCGAAAGTAATGGTCGATGGGATTCATGTTGGGCGTTCTGGGTGGCCAGACTAATCGCTCAAACTGTCCAACCTCTTCTTCAAACCAGTCTCGGATAACTGTGGCCTGCTGGTATGACTCTCTGTCATCCACAAGAAATTCCATCGCTGTTGGGGAACACGAAGTGGATGAATACCTGAAAATGGCCTCCAAGTAGCGGAACATAACCATATCCAGTCAATTATCGGTTCAGTTGGATCAGAGGACCCAGTCCATTCCATGTAAACACAACCCACACCATTATGGAGCCACCATCAGCTTGCACAGTGCCTTGTTGGCAACTTGGATCCATGGCTTCGTGTGGTCTGCGCCACAATCGAACCCTACCATCAGCTCTTACCAACTGAAATTGGGACTCATCTGCCCAGGCCACTGTTTTCCAGTCGTCTAGGGTCCAACCGATATGGTCACGAGTCCAGGAGAGGCACTGCAAGCGATGTCGTGCTGTCAAGAGAGGCACTCACGTTGGTCGTCTACTGCCATAGCCCATTAATGCCAAATTTCGCCGCACAGTTCTAAAGGAAACGTTCATTGTACGTCCCACATTGATTTCTGCGGTTATTTCACGCAGTGTTGCATATCTCTTAGCACTGACAACCCTACACAAACGCCGCTGTTTTCAGTCATTAAGTGAAGGCCGTCGGCCAGTGCGTTGAGAGGTAATGCCTGAAGTTTCCTATTCTCGGCAACTCTTGACACTGTGGATCTCGGAATATTGAATTCCCAAACGGTTCCAGAAATGGAATGTCCTATGCGTGCCGGCCGCGGTGGCCGAGCGGTTCTAGGCGCTTCAGTCCGGAACCGTGCGACTGCTACGGTCGCAGGTTCGAATCCCGCCTCGGGCACGGATGTGTGTGATGTCCTTAGGTTAGTTAGGTTTAAGTAGTTCTAAGTTCTAGGGGACTGATGACCTCAGCTGTTAAGTCCCATAGTGTTCAGAGCCATTTGAACCATTTTTTTGTCCTATGCGTCTAGCTGCAACTACAATTTCGCTTCCAGAGTCTGTTAATTCCCGTCGTGCGGTCATAATACGAGGGGCGTTTGAGAAGTCCGTGCAAAAATGGAAACTACTAACGTGTTTGGGGTAAACCCTTTTTATTTTTCGACATAGTCCCCTTTTGGACTTATACACTTCGTCCAATGCTGTTCTAATTTGTTGATCCCTTCTGAATAATAGTAATTTTCCAAGTCTGCAAAATAGCTATTAGTTGCTGCAATCACCTCCTCGTTTGAATAAAATCTTAGTCCTGCCAGACATTTCTTCAAATTGGGGAACAAATAGTAGTCCAAGGGAGCCACGTCTGGAGAATAGGGGGGATGCGAAACGGGTTGGAATCCTATTTCCATTAATTTTGCGACCACAACTGCTGAGGTGTGTGCTGGTGCATTGTCGTGATGGAAAAGGACTTTTTGACGGTCCAATCACCGGAGCTTTTCTTGCAGCTCGGTTTTCAAACGGTCCAATAACGATGAATATTATTCACCTGTAATAGTTTTACCCTTTTCCAGATAGTCGATGAGGATTATCCCTTGCGAATCCCAAAAGACAGTCGCCATAACCTTCCAGCCGAAGGAATGGTCTTCGCCTTTTTTGGTGCAGATTCTTCGTTGGTAACCCATTCTTTAGAATGTTGTTTGGTCTCAGGAATATAGTAATGTATCCGTGTTTCATCCACAGTGACGAAACGTCGCTTCAAGTCCCGTGGATTCTTACTGAACAGCTGCAAACCATCCTTGCACCACTTCACACGATTTCGTTTTTGGTCAAGCGTGAGCAATCGCGGAACCCATCTTGTGGATAGCTTTCTCATGTCCAAATGTTTATACAAAATATTATGTACCTGTTCATTCGATACCCTCACAGCACTAGCAATCTCACATACCTTAACTCTTCTGTCATCCATCACCATATCATGGATTTTATCAATGATTTCTGGAGTCATAACCTCCACAGGACGTCCAGAACGTTTAGCATCACTTGTGCCCATATGGCCACTTCGAAAACTTTGAAACCACTTATAAATTGTTCTAATCGAAGGTGAAGAGTCACCATAATGTTTATCATGATTCTCTTTGCCTTTCATAAAGTAATGTTTAATCACCACACGAAATTCTTTTCCGTTCATTTTTTGACAGTCGCTCAATTTCCTTGATTCAAACGAATGCCAAACACAAAGAAATAGACCAATATGGCTGAAACTTGGTGTACGTTCTTTCCAAAGATGCTACTAACTAATCATGACCTCGATACGCGCCGGTGGTGCTACCTCTCGGACTTTGCACGGACTTTTCAATCGCCCTTCGTAAAGTCCGCAACTTTTCACATGAGTCACCTGCGTACAAATGACAGCTCCGCCAATGCACTGCCCTTTTATACCTTGTGTACGTGATACACGCGCCATCTGTATATGCGCAAATCTGTAGCCCATGACTTTTGTCACGTCAGTGTATCCTGCTGTCCATAGGCAGCGCCGATTGCATGTAACAAAATACACGGCGGTGGCGCTTACCGTTGTATACCCCCGAGCCGCTCAAATATCTATATACACTCCTGGAAATGGAAAAAAGAACACATTGACACCGGTGTGTCAGACCCACCATACTTGCTCCGGACACTGCGAGAGGGCTGTACAAGCAATGATCACACGCACGGCACAGCGGACACACCAGGAACCGCGGTGTTGGCCGTCGAATGGCGCTAGCTGCGCAGCATTTGTGCACCGCCGCCGTCAGTGTCAGCCAGTTTGCCGTGGCATACGGAGCTCCATCGCAGTCTTTAACACTGGTAGCATGCCGCGACAGCGTGGACGTGAACCGTATGTGCAGTTGACGGACTTTGAGCGAGGGCGTATAGTGGGCATGCGGGAGGCCGGGTGGACGTACCGCCGAATTGCTCAACACGTGGGGCGTGAGGTCTCCACAGTACATCGATGTTGTCGCCAGTGGTCGGCGGAAGGTGCACGTGCCCGTCGACCTGGGACCGGACCGCAGCGACGCACGGATGCACGCCAAGACCGTAGGATCCTACGCAGTGCCGTAGGGGACCGCACCGCCACTTCCCAGCAAATTAGGGACACTGTTGCTCCTGGGGTATCGGCGAGGACCATTCGCAACCGTCTCCATGAAGCTGGGCTACGGTCCCGCACACCGTTAGGCCGTCTTCCGCTCACGCCCCAACATCGTGCAGCCCGCCTCCAGTGGTGTCGCGACAGGCGTGAATGGAGGGACGAAAGGAGACGTGTCGTCTTCAGCGATGAGAGTCGCTTCTGCCTTGGTGCCAATGATGGTCGTATGCGTGTTTGGCGCCGTGCAGGTGAGCGCCACAATCAGGACTGCATACGACCGAGGCACACAGGGCCAACACCCGGCATCATGGTGTGGGGAGCGATCTCCTACACTGGCCGTACACCACTGGTGATCGTCGATGGGACACTGAATAGTGCACGGTACATCCAAACCGTCATCGAACCCATCGTTCTACCATTCCTAGACCGGCAAGGGAACTTGCTGTTCCAACAGGACAATGCACGTCCGCATGTATCCCGTTGCCACCCAACGTGCTCTAGAAGGTGTAAGTCAACTACCCTGGCCAGCAAGATCTCCGGATCTGTCCCCCATTGAGCATGTTTGGGACTGGATGAAGCGTCGTCTCACGCGGTCTGCACGTCCAGCACGAACGCTGGTCCAACTGAGGCGCCAGGTGGAAATGGCATGGCAAGCCGTTCCACAGGACTACATCCAGCATCTCTACGATCGTCTCCATGGGAGAATAGCAGCCTGCATTGCTGCGAAAGGTGGATATACACTGTACTAGTGCCGACATTGTGCATGCTCTGTTGCCTGTGTCTATGTGCCTGTGGTTCTGTCAGTGTGATCATGTGATGTATCTGACCCCAGGAATGTGTCAATAAAGTTTCCCCTTCCTGGGATAATGAATTCACGGTGTTCTTATTTCAATTTCCAGGAGTGTAGTTAAAGTGGTCCGGCCCACAATTTAATGGTTTAATGGGAGAGTATGGAATGCACTCAAACCTGTGCAATACGGTAATAAGATATCTCGCGAGCTCCGTGCTGCTCCTCCTTTCGCCCAGATGAAGGCAGTATCCCATCGTGTCACGCTTGAAACTTCGCTGCTCAAATGTCGTGGAGTCACTGAATTCATTAAAGCAGTGGGTCGTGTGTGTGTGCAGCTGCTGCCGATACAACATTGGGTACTTAAGCAGAGAACATCAAAGTGACACATCTTTGCCTCTGGAAACATGTTTCGGAAATAAGTTCACTTAGATAGAACTTTAATCATTTAGTAGTTTATTTGAACTACGATTGTAAAAGACTGAAATCATTCACTCGTGAAATGAAAGTAACTCTAGGCAGTGCCCGCCCGGTTGGCTGTGCGGTCTAACGCACGGCTTTCCGGGCGGGAAGGAGCGCTGGTCCCCGGCACGAATCCGCCCGGCGGACTTGTGTCGAGGTCCGGTGAGCCGGCCAGTCTGTGGATGGTTTTTAGGCGGTTTTCCATCTGCCTCGGAGAATGCGGGCTGGTTCCCCTTATTCCGCCTCAGTTACACTATGTCGGCAATTGCTGCGCAAATAAGTTCTCCACGTACGCGTACACCACCATTACTCTCCCACGCAAACATAGGGGTTACACTCGTCTGGTGTGAGACGTTCCCTGGGGGGCCACCGGGGGCCGAACCGCACAATAACCCTGGGTTCGGTGTGAGGAGGCGGAGGGGTGAAGTGGACTGCGGTAGTCGTCGTGGGGTTGTGAACCACTGCGGCTGCGGTGGGGACGGAGCCTCCCCGTCGTTTCTAGGTCCCCGGTTGACATACAACATACATACAACATCCTTGTAATTCTTTGAAGGCCACAACGAATTCTTCAAATCTTGAGTTTTCTTTAAAGCTAGTGAGCTTAGAGTAGCGTACTGCCTTTATCAGAATGTGTCCCTTCTACAACGTGATTTTCTTTTTAAATGCATCCCCATCAAATCAGAAAGAAGTTACCTTGCAATGTCTTATTGTGGGCAGTGTGGAGTCAAGTCTACTTAAATGGGGAATAGAGATTTCAGGAATAAAGGCACTTGATGCCGAAAAAAAATCTAAGAGACTTTCTCAAATGGTAGATATTAAATACGATCATACAGTCTTAATCCAGCTCAGGAGTTCTCCAACAAAAAATCCAAACCGCCCGAGCAGCTGCCAGTCGCAATGAAGCAGGTTTTTCAGCCAACAGGCAGCCATTACTCCCCCTTCCACCTCTGGAAATATTACCCAATATTATATGTACTGAGCAAGAACACAGTTTATGCCATGCAAAGATAGCTTCATGGGTGTAACTGATCTTACGGCATTACTGATAACACTGTTCAGCTAGAATAATCATCAGCACTCAAGTTCACGCTCCTGACGCTTATTTATGATAGTCTCCAGTGGCCTACGATAGTTTTACATCTCTAGCCGGTGGCGAAACTCGACGGCCTTGTGGTCCGACGTCCCTTGTCTTCATGCCAGGAGATTCCGCCAGCAACAGGAATTTTACTGCACATATTTGCTATGTTCGTGTGGCACTGTGACATACTTGTAAAGTGTGGGTGATTCTCCATTACGTTTTCACAAACTATGCTGCCAACTCGAGCCAGTTATTTGATTGACTAACATAAAATACATTTTGTTATTCATTATGAGTTATATCGTTCCCTTAGAAGGTTTCTACAAGGTACAGGAAACGTACGGATGCTATATTTACTCACGGCAGTTCAACAGCCAAGAACAACTTACGAAGACTGGTCGGGCCTGTTTCCAAAACGCTCACATCATTCTCGGCGACATCCCACACGTGGTGAGTACGAATATGATCAGGTGACATCGCGAGGCGTGGAAAGACCCAATTGACAAGTTCAGTAGAACACAGTTCACAAGCGATTTGTTGGTGAAAGGTACTGGTGAAAGTTCAGAATTCTATCAGGAGGATACAGGCGAACGAACAAACGGTTGCATGATCTGGCAGCACATGCCTCTTACGTTCTCCTGTGAGAAACGAAGCAAAATTAGCGATTTCCGAAATTCCTTCACGAAAGAAGAAGTAAATACTCCATAATTCGAATCACGAACAACTGCCAACATGAGCAACTTAGAAGTAGATATCTTCTGTGTAGTGAAGCAGCATAAAATACTCGAGATTGTATAGCAGTAAGGTTCCTTTCAGAGTATTCTGATGAAATAGCGCCATACTTAGCAATTATATACAACCGCTCGCTCGTAGAAAGGTCCGTAACGAAAGATTGGAATGTTGCACAAGTCACACCAATATCCAAGAAAGGAAATAGGAGTAATCCGCTTAATTACATACCCATCTCACATCGATTTGCAGTAGGATTGTGGAACATATGGTGTGTTCTAACTTTATGAATCACCTCGAAGAAAACGATTTACTGACAAATAGCCAACATGGATTCAGAAACTATCGTTCTTGCGAAACACAACTAGTTCCTTATACTCACGAAGTAATGAGTACTATCAACAGGGGACGTCAAATTGATTCCATATTTTTATATTTCCAGAAGGCTTTTGATGTCGTTTCTCACAAGCGACTTCTAATTAAACTGCGTGCCTATGGCTTATAGTCTCGGTTGTGTGACTGGATTCGTGGTTTCCTGTCAGAAAGGTCACAGTTCGTAATTTTTGACGGAAAGTCATAGAATAAAACAGAAATAATATCTGGCGTTTCCCAAGGAAGTGTTATAGGCCTTCTGTTGTTCCTGATATACATAAACGGCTTAGGAGACGATCTGAGCAGTCCTCTTAGACTTGTGCCTGTCCTGCAATGCTGCAATGTTTTACCCCAAAAAAAAGACGACATATCGCCATGTAAAAGGGTTCAAGGACAACAATAAGGGAAAAACGAAAAAGAAAAGAATATACAAACGAAAACCTATGAAACGACAGTGATGTTAACCAACTCTAGGAGTGTATCGTTGTTAATCATTTAAATAAATATATATGGCTACAAAAAAAAAGATTCGATTCCCAGCAGGTTCGGAGATTTTCTCCGCTCGGAGACTAGGTGTTGTGTTGTCCTAATCATCATCATTTCATCCCCATCGACGCGCAAGTCACCGAAGTGGCGTCAAATCGAAAGACTTGCACCCGACGAACGGTCTACCCGACGGGAGGCCCTAGTCTCACGACATTTACATTTATTTTTACTATGAATTGCAGAGTAATCATGTAGATGTAGAAGCAGATAGGCTCAACGTACGATGCGTCACGATCTCCTAGGCTCCTGGTTAGCGCCATCAATAACTTAGTTTTTCTTTTGCACTATACGATGCTTACCACGAATAGATAGTACAGCAGTGTAGTGCAAATGGAAGGTAACACTACCCGTGGAAGTGTCCGTTGCCTACAGTGTTAGCAGTTTTTGAAAATGGCCATAATATGTATTTATTTCACTGATTACAAAATGAAGTAGAATGTACGCACTGCGTAGCTGAAGAGCTGGTTAATGGCGATTCAGTCGAACAAGGAAATGAATGTATTGAACATTCTGTAATCCGCTCCAGGGAGTCAGAAATCTTGTACAGGGTGGGGCACCCGCGTTACGGCGAAATCACGATGCTGCCACATATGGAGTTTGGAGATCTGCTGGATTGATGGTAGGTCCGTGTGAGGTTTGAGTACTTAAGGTCTGGGTTCGATTCCCACTTCAGGTTATGGTTTTTAACAGGCAGAAACAGATCGTATTCACCTCTGGTAACGCCAAGTGAGCAAAGTAACACTGTACTCTGGTTCCCAACTCACATTAAACGTGATTTCCTTTCGCTACCGACTAGATGTTAGGTTTGGCCACGACAACGGCGAAAGTTTCAGCATGTAGAAACTCTCTCACGAACAATCTTTCTTCACTTGTAACTATGATCTGGGTAATGAACCAGACGCCATGCAATGTCACAGGACACTTATTCCACTTTCATTTGAGCCTGAGCTGCTGAGTGTATCGGTTCTGGACAGTTATTCGATCTCGGATCTTCCCATTCTCAGCATTTGATCCCTTCAAGATGATATAGTTCCATCAATTGCTTACCTTGTCAAGATTCCAAACTCCTCAGTGTTTCCACGTAAAGTGTGAATCTGGGTTCGAATCCCAGTCCAGAACAAAAATTTTCATTATGCGTTCCCAAACTCTAGCGTGAGTACACCTAACTGCTGATGGAAAATAATTTCGATTTTTAACGTCTTTTCGGTCGTTATCAACTGTAACGATATGGGGCGGTTTCTAACCACAGTAAGACACAAAACGTTACGTCACCTCAATTCTAGTTCATACGTGCCACTACTAACGACTGGTGAAAAAGAATTCGATAGTTAACGTCTCTTCGAGTGTAAACAATGACGATATGTGAGGTGTTCTATCCCCGGTCAGCAGTGAACTCTTAATAAAGTTATTTCTAGCTCAGACATTCGCACGTCTCGCTAATGGTGAAAGGAAACTATATTTAACAGTCCATTTTCGGTAGAAAGCAACAGCGGCAGGTGCCAGGTTCGAATCATGGGAAGGTATCTCGTCATTGCAGGTTCGAACATTGCGCTGCAGCTGAAAAAGAAATAGTATCTAACACCTGATTGTGCTTAGTTAACAATTCTATTAGGTGCTGGGTTAGAATCCCCGTCTAACATAAAACTTTACGTCACGTCATTTCAAGTTTGTTGCCAATGGCCTTGTCGCAGTGGTATCATTGGTTCTCGTCAGATCACCGAAGTTAAGCGCTATTGGGCTTGGCTAGCACAAAGATGCGTCATCGTCCGGGTCTGCAAAGCGCTTTTGTGGGCTCCACTCAGCCCTTGTGAGGCTAATTTATCAGCTACTTAATTGAGAAGTAGCACCTCCGGTCTCGTAAACTGACAACAGTGACAACAGCCGGGAGAGAGGTGCTCTGACTACATGCACCTTCATATTCGCATCCACTGATGCCTACGTCCGGAGGGTGAAACGGCGGCCGGTCGGTACCACTCGCCTCTTAAGGCCTCTTCTGACGGGGTTTCAGTTAATTTCTAGTTTATTACCGTAGTTAACATATCTTATCATTAGTTAACAGTGACAATAGTTCGCCGGCCGTGGTGGCCGAGCGGTTCAAGGCGCTTCAGTCTGGAATCGCGCGACCGCTACGGTCGCAGGTTCAAATCCTACCTGGGGCATGGATGTGTGTGATGTCCTTAGGTTAGTTATGTTTAAGTAGTTCTAGGGGACTGATGACCTCAGATGTTAAGTCCCATAGTGAACAGAGCCATTTGAACCATTTTTTGACAATAGTTACAGGATAGGAGTCCCAGTCCAGTACAAATATTACAGTCATCATAATAAAATAAGGGATAGCAGAGCTCGCACGGAAAGATATAGGTGTTCGTTTTTTCCGCGCGCGCTGTACGAGATTGTAATAATAGAGCTATTGTGAAAGTGGTTCGATGAACTCTCTGCCATGCACTTAAATGTGATTGCAGAGTTTCCATGTAGATGTAGATGTAATTTAAAGTTCAAATTTACTAACTGATATTAGTGATGGTTCAAATGGCTCTAAGCACTATGAGACTTAACATCTGAGGTCATCAGTTCAAGCCGGCCAGAGTGGCCGAGCGGTTCTAGGCGCTACAGTCTGGAACCGTGCGACCGCTGCGGTCGCAAGTTCGAATCCTGCCTCGGGCATGGATGTGTGTGATGTCCTTAGGTTAGTTAGGTTTAAGTAGTTATAAGTTCTAGGGGACTGATGACTTAGAACTACTTATACCTAACCTAAGAACATCACAGACATCCATGCCCGAGGCAGAATTCGAACCTGCGACCGAAGCAGCAGCGCGGTTCCGGACTGAAGTGCCTAGAACCGCTCGGCCACAGTGGCCGGCATGATATTAGTGAAAAATGATCTGTATCACGGCTCTTTACGCTTAGTCAGCAATGAAGATCAGTACTGTGTTCGAGTCTCGTTCAGACCCGTAATCTTTGCTCAGTTGGCATTGTCCATAGATACTGCGTTTGTATCTATATCCGCAAAAAAACAGTTGGTCATGTCTTTTAAAGTTCAAAAATATACACAATTAGCTGCTCATGATTTTTGATGTCACCTTGTGTTAGATAACAAGGGTGGCAGGCGACTTCCGTACTCCACATAGATCCACGGACCATCATGAATACAGTGAAAATACTAGTATACGTTGTTCATAGTGAGGTTCCCAAATAGCACTTGACGTTGTTAATCGCTGCTTTCTAACTGGTTAGTTCATTGACCAGTTTATGCAAACTACGGTTAATACGTCGTTGGAAAACCCTTTAGAGAGGAAGAATACATCGAATTATCATAGAATTTCGGGAGCCCAGATATTCTTGAAAAATATCTTATTCGCAAAATTACGTAGTTTTGGGAAAGGATTACGGAATAATTTATGTGGTTGAGTTCAGAGGCGCACAAATTTTCCTTCCAGGCTGCCTGCCCTTACATCCATTAAAGCAGCCCAACCTGCCGCAACGGAGACACAAGAGTACATGTGTACTGGAGCACGGTGGTCAATACAGGCCAGCTTGGGTTTCCCCTAGCCTGGCAAGATCCAAGGGACCCGTTCAGCCCGCTCCACCTAACAACAGGTTGCGCTGTCAATCAAACGTGGCTAGCCAGGTAGAAGTTTGCGTAGGAGTCTTCACTGCAGCTCATTTATTACAACGGTAGGAGCAGCAAAATGAACATACCAGATTTAAAGGAAATTGAGGAGAAATTAAGAATTGTGGAATATATACCACTCACGAAATAGAACGCAAGTGCAGTAGGGAAAAGCTGTGTATTTATGAAGCGGCTTCAAATGAATTAATAGGTGTCTCGCAATGCAAATTGTATAAAAACTTACTAAACACTCATTAGGAACCTCGAATATATTACGACATGATTGTAAATCTGACCAGCTTTTTCCTCACTCCATAAATATTTTGAAAGAGGACTAAGACTTAGTGGCTGACAAGTGTGTGGAGAATTGTGCTAAGGACATGAGACACATTAGCAGTATATGGACTTTCTAAATTTAGGGCAAACGTTGATTGAAATAGGAAAAAACTGTGGCTCGGTGGCTATTGCAAACTACATCCTGGTGGTATGGAACACAGTGCGAAAAAAGCTTAGTAGGAAAGAAAAGCTTCTTCTTTCGCACATATACTTTTTAGATTAGCATAATATGAAAAACGAAATTCGTGTTTGCTAAAATGCATTTGGGGAATTCAGAATGAACTATCTCGGCCACTTAGAATGAATGCAGCAAACCCGAAATACACATCCTGCAAAAGGTAATTAAAATTGGTGTAACCGGTGTCAGTTTGGCTGAAACACACTAAGGTTACAGAAACTAGACTTCCAAAACCTTACTTTAGTTGGCTTTGAAGTATAATAGACATCTCCCGGTTCTTAGGTGCAAAAGATCTCGACTTTCAGAGATGGTTCTCACTACTACAGAAACCATATATTAGAGGTGACCTGATGATGGTTCGAACTCAGAATAGCCAGTACTATTCGAAAGAGGGTGAAACTGCAGAGAGAGCCGTTCATACCGAAATACGAAATATGCCGAAATGAAAACAGGGCAAATAAACTCCAGCGTTTTTCTGGCCTACAATGACACAAAATGAATATGTATTTCACTGAGCCTCATCTTGTGATACTCGGGTACTTTCATCAACTTCCGAATCCTACTTATAACACTACAATGAAGGCATACAGAATAATCTGGTACATAGCGTAGTGCAGAGGGAAAACTCCTGTAGCCTGCTAGGGTTGGCACAGCTTGCCTTGGATGGGAGTAAAGCAGCCTGCCCGTTCTGCTGCTAACGTGCGGAGGCTTGGCTGCCTGGCTAACAGCAAACATTGGCAGGTTAAAAGCGGAAAGTGCGCACCTCTGGTTGAGTTAAGGACATTATTTGTCTCAGATACTAATGAGAGTTGTAACATTTTAGAAATGTCATGTATGGTAATAAATTTCAGTTTAAAAGCGTTAAGGACGTCACATCTCTAGTAAGGTGTTCGCTGACATCTGTAGTATCGTGGTAATACTTTACTTCTGGAGTTATTGCCATACAGATCAGTGTTCTCTAGCGTTCAGTTGTCATTTCACATAATCAAACAACTGTACCGAAAAGACACCAGAAACCTCAAAGACAGATACGTTACGTGGGTTGCATGCAGACCAGTTGGAGGTAAGCCGGTTCGAATCCTGGTTCAAATGGTTCTGAGCACTATGGGACTTAACATCTGTTGTCATCAGTCCCCTAGAACTTAGAACTACTTAAACGTAACTAACCTAAGGACATCACACACATCCATGCCCGAGGCAGGATTCGAACCTGCGACCGTAGCAGTCGCGCGGTTCCGGACTGCGCGCCTAGAACCGCTAGACCACAGCGGCCGGCTCGCATCCTGGTGGTAGATGAAATTTTCACTGTGTGTACTTGGCTGGTAAGGGAAAAAGCGTGGTGGCGTAAATTCACTGTACACCAGTCTTTGAGCCAATGTTCTGGATTAAATTCCAAACCTGTCCGCCGTGTCTCATAAACTGAGGGCATTGACATATTTGATGGTGATTCGTTCGTCGGAGGCTATTTTGCCTGTACCGTGTTTGACCCTCTCACTTCTCTCAGCATCGCCATCATACAATACAAACTCCATACTAAACACGTATGTCTTACACTCACCTACACTCTATAAATACACATACGACACAACTCTCACAAATCCCCAAGGAAAGGCGCCGATTCGCATGGAGGAAAGGCAGTCTTTCCGACAAGCGGCTGAAACCACTCCGTTGGATATACCAGCTAACAGTGCCAACAACGATATCTGCTTTTTTTACATTGTTACATTTAGCACTTCAGACTGGTCTGTTAGTTCTCTGAAAACAAGAAAAACATGTAATGTATGGTTCAGATACCCACGGCCGTCCGCAGGAATCAGAAATTTTTCTATAGTGCGGAGGGGGTGGGGTGGGTGGGGAAGAGGCGGGGGGGGGGGGGGGGGGAGGCAAGACTATCTGAAACTAATATTTTTGATATAAATGAATCCCTCACTTTCGAAACGTGTTATGCCAGAAGAACTAAATGTCATGGGTGACACAAAAAACTTATTATACCACAGAGAATTAATAGTTATCCTCTCACTTTTAGAAATGTATGAGAATTCCGTAATGAAAAACCTTGTAGTCTAGATTGGAAGGAGGGGTGAGGGTAAGTGCCCCCTCTTATGAGCGCCATTGTACGCATCTATTAAAAGTTTCGGCTGGGTGGGGAACCTATCAAAAGTTACAGGTAGGTGGGGAAAGGTTCCAGTGATAAAAATATCTCCACTACCGTGACTCGGTCACGTCCGAGTCGAGTACCATGGCATTAATGCATTTTCCTGACACGAGATTGGAAGCATACAGTAGGAGAATGATTTACTGCAACCGTAATCCATAGACAGGTATTTGTATGAATATCTGTCATCAATATTTCGAGGCAGAAACGCCTTGCAACATTCGTTGTCGATAAACTGTAAATAATTAAATTATCAGAGATTACCTCTAAATGACAGATGAGATTCGTTTTGGATCATGAAGGCACAAGCAGATAGTGATCCCACTTAAAATTTGTAATTGGTCTGCAGCAGAGCCCTATATGACCGAGTAATGAGCACGAAGGGCGAGTTGGGAGGTCAACAGCTTAACTTAATAGGTTGCTTGCACCACTTACTTTAGCCGAGCATAAAATTCATGACCCAGTCTTAGGCGATGGTTGACTCCAAAGACCATAAACGTGTATTTATCCGTGCACTACATCCAGCACACGTTTCTTATTCGTATATGTCTGTAATAAGGCAGCGTGAGATAGAGAGTGCAATAAGAAGTAAAACTGAAACGAATGAAACCCATTGTCAATGCGGAGGGTCTAAAAAGTGAAATATGGAATATATTTCTCTTGATTGTAGACGAAAACAGCAAGTCTGCTGGGTACGAATCATGCATAAACTTCCCTAAATTATTCTTTTCCTAGTTGGGAATGGACCATTTACAGAAACACGGTTGTAAGAAATCCCGCATAGACACAGGTCCTTCAGGTTTACCAGCAGTGTTAAAAAAACGTATAGCAGCAAAGTGTGTTCCAGTGTGTGCTGAAGATATGAGACCTTTTAGTACCACTACTGGTAAAGAGTTCGAAGAACTAGATCAAGATTTAACCGGTCTAGATGCGCATTATGGCGGAATTAAAACATGATTATTTCGCACATAATTTTATTGAACACAAACAACTACCCACTGACACATCGATTACAAGGATCAAATGGTTCAAATGGCTCTGAGCACTGTGGGACTTAACTTCTGAGGTCATCAGTCCCCTAGAACTTAGAACTACGTAAACCTAACTAACCTAAGGACATCACACACATCCATGCCCGAGGCAGGATTCGAACCTGCGACCGTAGCGGTCGCGCGGTCCCAGACTATAGCGCCTAGAACCGCTCGGCCACCCGGCCGGCACAATGACCATATACATGCAGCCCTAAATTATAACATCAACACGCCATAGCAGCTGTAAACATACAGCATATTTGGCGAAACGTCAAAACTGCCAGTCTGTCAAATATGACGATAAAAGTCAAATTACAAAAATTACGAGACAGGACGATTAACAGTAGCAAAACGCAAAACAGCTTATAACATAAGAGTACTAAATCTACATCACGCTGCCGAGCGAGGTGGCGCAGTGGTTAGCACACTGAACTCGCATTCGGGAGGACGACGGTTCAATCCTGCGTCCGGCCATTCTGATTTAGGTTTTCCATGATTTCCCTAAATCGCTCCAGGCAAATGCCGGGATGGTTCCTTCGAAAGGGCACGGCCGACTTCCTTCCCCATCCGTCCCTAATCCGATGAGACCGATGACCTCGTGTCTGGTCTCCTTCCCCAAACAACCCAACCCAACCCTCTACATCACGCTGTAACAGAATACAGAGGGACAACGACCACAGATGATATATGGACGAAAACACAAAATTTGTATATCTGAAAATACGATAACCAACATTATAATAAAATAAATTACAAATATTATGTAACTTTCGCAGATGGTCCGAAGATGACAATCTAGCCGAAATGGATCCATCACAATGAAACACTAAACTCCTATATCAGCAATTTGAATTTCATTACATAGTATTATATTTACAACTAAGTTTCTGTACGTTAAAAAGGCAATAATAAGTTTTATGAAAGAAATAGAAGCGTCAAGAGAGAATGGCTGTGTGAAACATTTCGCCAGGTATGTCGTATAATGCTTCTTTTTGCCTCCGCCGAGGATGCCAATATAATAAAAGTTTTGGAAAATCAAGAAAGACTTCCTTGTGCTACTCATTGTATAAATAGAGCACTTAGCTACTCTTTCGAGAAAGACTGATTCTTGTTGAATTACGTCCCAAACATTACAAAAACAACAACCAATTTAAACTGTGGATATGGTACATGAAGAAAAGTGGTCTCTGCATATCTTTGAAACAAGATGAGCCGGCCGAAGTGGCCGTGCGGTTAAAGGCGCTGCAGTCTGGAACCGCAAGACCGCTACGGTCGCAGGTTCGAATCCTGCCTCGGGCATGGATGTTTGTGATGTCCTTAGGTTAGTTAGGTTTAACTAGTTCTAAGTTCTAGGGGACTAATGACCTCAGCAGTTGAGTCCCATAGTGCTCAGAGCCATTTGAAACAAGATGTCAGCGCTCATTGGAACAGCTTGTACACTGGGCTAGAATCCTTACGCACTCTGTATAACTAAGTTGCTGCTGTGCTGACAGAAAATAATTCTACTTGCAGGTTACAATGATACGATAATGACATTTCAGGAAGAATAGTGGATATCCTGAAACTATTTGAATAGGTCACAGGTGAATTGGAAGGCGAAAAAGAACCAGCAGTCTAATTAATTCTCCTCTGGTTTCACAAACTTCAATAAATCTACAGTGTCAATGATAATGGGTGTGAGGTAAATTTAATTACTGCAGCTACAAGTGCTGTTTCACTTTGGTACAAGGAAAGGATAATTTGTAATTAACTAGCATAATTGATGTATATAACAGAAATAAATCTTTAACAGGAGGTACAAGGTGCGACATTACTGTCACATATCACTATGTGATATTGATTCATTTCTGCCAACATTTTGAGGTTAATTTTACGTATTTAGGGTGTGTTGGGAACATTTGCTAGGAGGAAAGCTTAGCTTTTCCTCGCTGCGAAGGTTTTCTGCCCGTGTGATCTCTGTGTCCCCTTTGTTGACACCAGGCGATCAGTGAATCTCATTAGGAAGGCAGAAGGTCCCCTGGGAGCTGGGCTGTTTTTGCGGAAGTAAGGCTGTGGCCGGCTTTGTGCTTCTGTTAGCAGAGACAGAGCCTCCCCCAGGCGTGAGCAAAAGGCGGCGTGTCGCCAGCGCCATCCCCAGAGAATAACTGATCACGACATTCTTACCTATTCTGTTTGGACATCAAAGGGCGAGACACCGAAACGCCTGCCGGCCAGCGCGGGAAGATGCGTTACTTACGCTCCAAAATTTGATGTACTCAATCGAATTGAGTCGCCCTGCCACCGTGCTAGGCGCGAAGAAGCCGACTAATCGATGAGACACTGCTCCATCCCAGTACCAACCTACTATTTCTTATGGTGCGTTTTGTACGCCAAGAGTGGGAAGTTCTGTAGCGTTTCCCTATTTTCTCATGAAATAAGTGTTACTCTTGTACATCACATTGTCAACAGCATTCATTTGTCTTCCCCATGTAGAATGTTTTTGAAAGTAGAGAGTATTGGAGCGAGATCTATGTTATATGGTCATCAAAGCGCTGCTTGCGTGAGGATCTCTCATTTCCCAGCTGCCTTTTGTTAGTTATGGGTGTAATGTTTGCTGATTTAGGAGAAATGTAAGTTTCGCAATTGCAGTAGCGCAATCCACATTCTGAGCAGTTCGTCACTAATTTTGCCACACAACTTGTGTTGCTTCATTTTGTTATAATTTTTCGCAACTTCTTGTCTCATTGATTCTGATTTCACGAGCTCCCCAGATGAGGCAGATCTTATAGTACCTTCTCCATAGAGCCGTCTGTACGGTTTGGTACCTCCCCACACTGTTAGCATCATTTAATTTTATTTCAGTTTTAGAGAACTTTGTCGTGTCTTAATTTTTGCTGTGGTTTTCGTCAGTTATTTGAGCAAATAATTATCTGTTAATCTCAGTCTTGACATAGATTTCAAGATCCTTTACATTTTCCTACAACTTTGAGGCTACAAACTAGTAATAAATGCAACGTGGTGTACACCTGAGCTTCTTGTTGTCATTGTGACGGTATTATCATTGTGCACAATGACCAAATTCAACGATCATTTACTCTAAGAACTGAAAGAAAAAAACGAACATTGCACTTGTTCGTTTTGTATGATCAAAATTTGTTTTATAAGGAGTCTTGCACATACTTTCCTCGATTCAGATCAAAACTTGGACGTAACTTTCCGAGGAATTAAAAATCGAGTCCTGCCTTTTCTACATGAGAAGGCTGTAATTACTTCCAAAAATTATATTGCTACATTCCTTTGACCGTCTTTTCGTGGTCTCACTATGGTTAACATAAATGAAAAGCAGAAACTTTTCAGCACTATGCAGCAAATGAGTGTAAGTTATTCAGGTACACCATGAAACCTTGCACGTAATCATTTTTGTACAGTTAGTACATAGTGTATTACAGCTATACAGAAATGTTCAAATGTCTCTGAGCACTATGGGACTCAACTTCTCAGGTCATTAGTCCCCTAGAACTTAGAACTACTTAAACCTAACTAACCTAAGGACATCACACACATCCATGCCGGAGGTAGGATTCGAACCTGCGACCGTAGCAGTCGCACGGTTCCGGACTGCGCGCCTAGATACAGAAATGTTATTAGTATAATGTTTACTCACGTAAAACACATTTCTTTCCGGGTACGCCTTCATGCTTTCCACATCATTGTTGTATTACTTCTCTCTCTTTCGCTTACTAACATTAAATCTTCAAGTGCCGAGCCATCGTTACCCAGAAATAAAGATCCTTTGAGGGACTAGAAGAATAAAAAATCCTCCACAGCAGACTGAGTATATCTTCCAGTTTAACGCATCATAACGATGATGATGATGACGACTTGAAACAATGGAATTCCCCTGAAGGGAATCTACCAGAGCTGGTTGCAGTTGCAACACGTACATTATGTATCGTAGCAATAAGCGCATCTAGTGAGTGGCACTTTATTTAAGCTAGCATGTTATTAACAGTTTGCCGCAGTCAATTAAATCCAGGACGCGTAAGTGATCTACTGCTAATCAACAATAACTATAAATTGTCTTCTTTTGTAAGAATATGAAACAGTGAAAAGTAAATACATAATGTTTTTAGGATGTTTTTATAAGGCCGGCCGTGGTGGCCAAGCGGTTAAAGGCGCTACAATCTGGAACCGCGCGACCGCTACGGTCGCAGGTTCGAATCCTGTCTCGGGCATGGATGTGTGTGATGTCCTTAGGTTAGTTAGGTTTAAGTAGTTCTAAGTTCTAGGGGACTGATGACCTTAGAAGTTAAGTCCCATAGTGCTCAGAGCCATTTTTTTGTTTTTATAAGGATTGTCACCTTTTCAGGGAAAGTATTTATTTAATATGTTCGTAGTTTCCTGTTAATGACAAGCAGAATAAGGCTTCTGTTTGAAAATGTGACTTATCTTTTTTTCTGTGATTGTACTGAAATATTTCCATATGCAGTGCGAATTTATCTGTGTTACAGAAGCGATATTGCAGTTCCTGTGTTTTTAAGAAGAATGATGCATTGTTTCTTCGGACATACATGCATTACACAATGTGTGTACGAGTACAGGTTATGAGTAACCACAAACCAAAACCCAACACATATTTTCACTGTCCGATCTCAGAGTGGCCGCTTTGTTTGCAACTCCTCGGTAGTGATGGGGTATACAGGATCTGCTACTGATGCCTAGTAATAGCACCATATCTTCTATACCTACATCTACATCACTTCTGTTCACTTCTGATCCAGGTGCTTGGCAGAGGGTTCAGAGAACCACTTTCAGATTCTATCTCGACCGGTCCACTCTCTAAGAGCACATGGGGAAAATGAACACCTAAATCTTGCCGTGCAAGCTGTGATTTCTCTTATTTAATATTATGGTCATACCTCCCTGTGTAAATCGGGGACATCAAAACATTTTCGCTTTCGGAAGAGAAAGATGGTGAACGATACTTTGTAGAAAGATCGCGGCGCAACGAAAAGTGCTTTGTTTTAATAATTGTCGCCCCAACTCGCGAATCGTATCCTTGTCACTCTTTCCCCTGTTTCGCGATAATACAATACGAGATGCCCTCCTTTGGACTTTTTAAATGTCCACCGTCAATCTTATCTGGTAAGCATCCCATACGGCACAGCAGACATAGCATAGGCAGTCTCTTTATTAAATTTTTTACATCTTCCAAGTCTTCTGCCAATAAAACGAAATTTTGGTTTGTATTGCTCGTAACATTTTCTATGTGATGGTTGCTATTTAAGATGTTAGTAATTGCAATCCATAGTGTGAGCGTGTGGGATTGATCTGAGATGTACCCTTTACCCTGTGGCTCCTGCAAGATGCAATTTCCACCCCCACACTACTACAGAAGTCAGACAGACGCTCCTAACGTTCTAAAGAGAAATGCCTGAAAAGCTTTCAGCAATGAATATCTTCTGGAGTCGTCCACTGTAAGGAAATGACACAAAAATTCACAAAACTTCTTACGTAACTGGTGGGATACTTGGGTACTGGAGTAGTGCTAGTTAGTGTAAGAAAAACATGAAACTAACGAAATTATTATTTATTTTGCTATATTCTGAGAAATCACAATGGCACTTTTAGTTATGAATTTAACACGTTATTTCCGGGTTCTTTTTGGAATGTGAAGTTATCTCTTAAGGATAGGATTCGCTAATGAAATTTCTATACAAAGTTTAAGATTGTTATTGACTTGTCAGAATGGCTCAGAGCCGCGCCTACTCAACTTGAATAATTATCCGTTAGAATGTTGCTAGGTACGGTCGAGGCTGTCGCGTGTGAAATGCAGTGAAGTCTATTGTTGTGGAGGAAATATGAGGCTCGCAAGAGCTGTAGTGCACAATACCTTAAGCTGTGATAACTGCTGTCTGCGCCGCTCGCTGCTGACAAATAAGACAACTCTCGTTCTATCTGGATTGACCTTCGCCAATCAAACTCTCCCTACGCCTTGATGAAGTCAAGGACTCCTATTCGCCCCTAGTCTAACTATTGGCGTGGTACACCGGTCAGATAACCAGTCCATCGTGATGCCACTCAAAAATTCGCTCGCAGGCGTTTAACTATAACTCTGTCCATTCACACGGCACAGTAAGTGTGGCGGCCAACACAGTGAAGAATGCTTAATCGCAAGGATTCAATATAGAGTCGCACTTCGATTCGCTCTCGACAGAGATCCTCTCCCAGTGAAGTACTGAGGAGAGACTTTTTCCTCGCTCTTTGAGTACACATACGAGCGCGCACGCTCTCGTTACGCGTTCTCGCTCCAAGAGCGACAACGGAACGGCCCCTCTCCACGCCAGACGTGAAGGGGTATATCTTTCGGTCTCTTCCATTACTCCTTCAGCTCAAGGCGTCAGAAATATTGTCTGCCAATCAACGTTGCTCTTCTAAAACGGGAGACTGACGTTTCGTTTAAGGCGACCAATCCGGAAATCTGTAGTATCGGCGTTTGGCGTTTGCTGTCTCCGTGTGAAAATCCCTGAAACTGCGTGCTATGTGCAAAGAATGCATAGGCTGGCCTCTTCCACACAATGTAGCGGAATTTGCTTTTATGCCGAACAAGGGTCGTCCTTTCACTCGGGCAAACGCTGTCTGCTCTACGGGCAGACACCGGCCGACGTAGATGGGTTGGGACCGGCCTTCTGGCGTGCGGTTGCCTCTCTCCAACTAAAAGCTCCTGTGACCGTCGTGTCTGGAATGTATGTGTGTACGCCAGCCTCGAGTATTTCAACCACGGTGCGCACTTGCAATTTATTAGTTACTTGCATATCGTTTACATGAATTCATACAAGATTGACTTTATCTTATCGAGTTTGGGTTCGAATGAAACGTCTTGATGTACGGAATATGTTTGTGAGGGCGGAATATGTAAGCAATGAAGGTCAGGAGACCACGACGTCTTACAATAGATAGTTAGTTGGATCGACAACATTTAAATTTATATTATTTATCGTGTAGCCTAAATTTAACGGATTCTTTTTACTACTCATGTGTAGGTCCTCACACCTTTTATCGTTCAGCTTCAATTGCAACTTTTTGCACCACACCTATATCTTGTCTAAATCATTTTGTAATTCACATCTATCTTCTGATGACAATACTAGGAGGTAAACGGCAACAACATGAGCAAAAAGTGTAAGAAGGCTGTGCATGTTGTCTCTAAAATCGTTTACATAGGTCAGAAACAGCAGAGGACTTATAAAATTTGCCTTGGGAACCATAGATATAAATTCGGTTTCACTGGATGACATCCACTCAACTACACCTATTAAGAACTTTGTCCTTTCTGAAAGTAAATACCGAATCCACTCTCACAACTGAAACGATGCGCAATAGGCAGGAAATCTGACTAGAAATAGTTTGTGAGGAGCTGTGTCAGAAGTCTCCTGGAATCTACAAATATGAAATTAACTTTACGAAAAAACTATCCCAGTTACGATACTTACTGCGTCAAAGAGCATAGCGCTGCTGTCCTGATGTCAAATCTATCAAAACGATATAAGCAGCAGATGCCATTCCCAGTGACTTCCTATAGATTCTAATACTAGCCTCTGACTGGAAACCAGTGTTCTTGGTGTCCGTTTCCTTCATAGTGTTTTGAAAACGATTGCTCGATAGTAAAATTGCATAGATATTACTCGGAACCTCAACTGCACAATGATACTTCGACGATTCTTTTTTCTTTCGTTACATTGAAAATATGGCGAAACTGGAAATTTTTGTAAGATGTGGATATAAATCATGCTGAATTATCGTACTTCCAAAGAAATGAGACAGTACTGGTAATCATGCAGCCTTCGTGTAAAAACTTGTCACAGAAAAGATACTCGTAATAAGAATCTCGTATGTGTCTTCCTATGAAATTCTTTTTTTTTTTTTTCTTTTGTAAGGAGCAAAATATTTGCATTAAATAACGTTCCCTGATACAAAGGGTGGGATTCGAAGTAGCCCAGAAATTCATTGGTGGCTCTTAATAATGCGTATACAGCAGAAATTTGTAGATGTGTTACATTATATTTGAACAAATATAACCATAGGTCATTTAATAAAATTTTAAAAATTCTCTTAGTAGGATTACTCAAGACAATATGTACAAAGTACATCGGATTTCAATTAAGAAATTGATTCAGAACTATAACTCATGACGTGATTTCCAGTCTCAGCCTACACACCAGAAACGCAGTTTTGTAAAAGCGTGAAGGTGTAAGTCAATCCATAATTGTCGAGCAGTCAGTTACGTACCGCGGTATTGGTAACGATGTTGTTCAATTGCGATTTTAGTGAAGTCAATAACGAATGTCAAGTACAATGAGCGAAATTCTCTTTGATACACGTGAAAATTGATAACGTAAAATTACGAGTATGTATTCCATTATGAGTAAAGTGTCGTGATGGAATTCGTTGCGTAAGACATCTGAAAGTCTAAATATCTTGTCATACTCTAAATAAGCTTCTACCTGCTTGGAGAAACGGATTGTGGGTTCTTTGCTTTGCTCCAGGAGGAGAGTTGAGTGAACTATAACACACAAACTATTTGTTCACTTTATTAGAATATAGATATGAAGATTTACGTAACTTTTGCACAAAGCCTTTTCACAGGACTGCTCTTATTACTCGTATTTACAACTGTCATGAGATATTAAAGCATCGCTTGATACAGACAAATTTACAAGACTCTTCACTTGAAGTACAACTGACAATGTTCGCATTAGAGTTCTGCCCTAGACATTTCATACACTGGCGGTCTATCTACGACGATTCTGTCCTCTTGATTGGTGATTGTGAACCGAGGCGGGTGTTCCTCTGCTCAGCCGTAACTAGACCATCGATTGAGGAGGCACAGCGGAGCTCAGGCCGGCGTTTCTCGTTTGTCGATGCAGAATGTAGCGACTATCTACATCTACGTCATACTCCGCAAGCCACCTTAAAGTGTGTGGCGGAGGGTTCTTTTCGTGCCACTAACTGAGCCCTCCAACTCTGTTCCACTGATTGTCGGTAAGCCTCTGTAGTGGCTCTAATTCCTCGAATTTTTTCCTCGTGGTCAATACGCGAGACGTATGCGACGGAAAGTAATATGTTGTTCGACTCTTCCCGTAAAGAGTTCTCTCGAAATTTTAATAGCAAATCTCTCCGTGATGCACAACGCCTCTCTTGTTTGTTGAGTACCTCTGTAACGCTCCCACGGCGGCTAAACGATCTCGTAATGAAACGCGCCGCTCTTCGTTGGATCTTCTCTATCTCTTCCATCAGTCCTACCTGGTAGGTGAACAATACTCAAAAATCGGTCGAACAAGCCTTATAAGCCACTTCCTTCGTGAATGAGTTACACTTCCGTCAGATTCTTCCTATGAATCTGAATCTGGCATCTGCTTCTCCCACTATTTGTTTTATGTGGTCACTTCACTTAAGGTCACTCTGTATAGTTACTTCTAGATGTTTCCAGCGGTATGTCATCAGTAGTGCAGCTGTACAGTAGTGGATTTCTTTTTCTATGTATGCGCAATATGTTACATTTATTTACGTTCAGTATCAACTGCCAAAGCCTGCACCATTCATCAATTCTCAGGAGGTTATTCTGCAACTCTTTACGATCTTCTGGTGTCGCTACATTGTTCCAGACAAACGTATCATCTGCAAACAGCCTTAAGAAGCATCCGACGCTTCGTACGAGATAGTGACCGGGCCAAATATCTCACGAATGGAGCATCAAACGAAAAAACTACAAAGAACGAAAGTTGTCTAGCATGAAGGGGGAAACCAGACGGCGCTATGGTTGGCCCGCTAGATGGCGCTGCCATAGGTCAAACGGATATCAACAGCGTTTTTTTAAATAGGAGTCCCCATTTTTATTATATATTCGTGTAGTACGTAAAGAAATATGAATGTTTTAGTTGAACCACTTTTTTCGCTTTGTGATAGATGGCGCTGTAATAGTCACAAACGTATAAGTACGTGGTATCACGTAACACTTCGCCAGTGCGGACGGTGTTTGCTTCGTGATACATTACACGTGTTAAAATGGACCGTTTACCAATTGCGGAAAATGTCGATATCGTGTTGATGTATGGCTATTGTGATTAAAATGCCCAACGGCGTGTGCTATGTATGCTGCTCGGTATCCTGGACGACATCATCCAAGTGTCCGGACCGTTCGCCGGATAGTTACGTTATTTAAGGAAACAGGAAGTGTTCAGCGACATGTGAAACGTCAACCACGACCTGCAACAAATGATGATGCCCAAGTAGATGTTTTCGCTGCTGTCGCGGCTAATCCGCACATCAGTAGCAGACAAATTGCGCGAGAATCGGGAATCTCAAAAACGTCGGTGTTGAGAATGCTATATCAACAACGATTGTACCCATACCATATTTCTATGCACCAGTAATTGCATGGCGACGACTTTGAACGTCGTGTACAGTTCTGCCACTGGGCACAAGAGAAAATACGGTACGATGACAGATTTTTTGCATGCGTTCTATTTGGCGACGAAGCGTCATTCACCAACAGCGGTAACGTAAACCGGCATAATATGCACTATTGGGCAACGGAAAATTCACGATGGCTGCGACAAGTGGAACATCAGCGTCCTTGGCTGGTTAATGTATGGTGCGGCATTATCGGAGGAAGGATAATTGCCCCCCATTTTATCGATGGCAATCTAAATGGTACAATGTATGCTGTTTTCTTACGTAATGTTCTACCTATGTTACTACAAGATGTTTCACTGCATGACAGAATGGCGATGTACTTCCAACATGATGATGTCCAGCACATAGCTCGCGTGCTGTTGAAGCGGTATTGAATGGCATATTTCATGACAAGTTGTCGTCGAAGCACCATAGCATGGCCCGCACGTTCACCATATCTGACGTCCCTGGGTTTCTCTCTGTGGGGAAAGTTGAAGGATATTTGCTATCGTGATTCACCGACAACGCATGACAACATGCGTCAGCGCTTTGTCAATGCATGTGCGAACATTACGGAAGGCGAACTACTCGCTGTTGAGAGGAATGTCGTTACACGTATTGCCAAATACATTGAGGTTGACGGACATCATTTTGAGCATTTATTGCATTAATGTGGTATTTACAGGTAATCACGCTGTAACAGGACGCGTTCTCAGAAATGATAAGTTCACAAAGGTACATGTATCACATTGGAACAACCGAAATAAAATGTTCAAACGTACCTACGTTCTGTATTTTAATTTAAAAAACCTACCTGTTACCAACTGTTCGTCTAAAATTGTAAGCCATATGTTTGTGACTATTACAGCGCCATCTATCACAAAGCGAAAAAAGTGGTCCAACGAAAACATTCATATTTCTTTACGTACTACACGAATAGGTGATAAAAAAATGGGGGTTCCTATTTTAAAAAAACGCATTTGATATCTGTTTGACCTATGGCAGCGCCATCTAGAGGGCCAACCATGGCGCCATCTGGTTTCCCCCTTAAAGCTAGACAACTTTCGTTCTTTGTAGTTTTTTCGTTTGTCGCTTATTTCGTGAGATATTTGGCCCGGTCACGATCAATTGACCACCCTGTACATTGTAAATAGTAACGGTCCTACCACACTTCCTTGGGGTTCTCCGGAAATTACCTTTACATCTGTCGATTTTGTTCCGCTAACAGCGACGTGTCGAGTTCTATCTGCAAGGAAGTCTTGAATCCAGTCGCAAATCTGCTCCGATACTCGAAAACCTCGTATTTTTTCACTAAATGCCAGTGCGGGATGGTGTCAAATGCCTTCCCGAAGTAAAGGAACACGGCATCAACCTGAGCGCCGTTGTACGCGGCGCTGTGGATCTCGTGGAGGAACAGAGCGAGCTGACTTTCGCAGGATCTCTGCGGAAACCATGTTGATTTTTACAAAGATTTTCGGTCTCCTAAAAGTCATAATTCTTGAGCGCAAAACATGTTCCATAAGTCTACAAAAGATTGACGTCAACGATATAGGTCTATAATTGTCTGCATCTGTCCTACGGTCATTCTTAAAAACTGGAAAGACCTGCACTTTCTACCAGTTGCTAGGTACCCTTCGTTCTCATGCGATCTACAATAAATTACTGCTAGAAGGGGAGCAAGTTCTTTCGAATAATCTTTGTAGAATCTTATAGGTATCTCATATTTCGACATTCGTACGACGATTGAAAGGAAAACTATCGTTTTCTGTGGTTTCGTTGCTAGGTGCCAACCTTGTTTTGACACCTCGTACTTCGGACGATACCACATTCCTCACCCACAAACCTCTGTATCCTGGCCGTGTAGGACCAACACCGACTCAAAGGGAGATCTCGGTGCTTGTTGGTGACGTCACGTCAGCTAGGCACGGCGAACGCCAGGTCTGCTGCAGGCAGAAACGCCTGGGCGTGCTTGATGTTGTTTTTGTGGTCCTCAGTCCCGAGACTGGTTTGATGCAGCTCTCCATGCTACTCCATCCTGTGCAAGCTTCTTCATCTCCCAGTACCTACTGCAACCTACATCCTTCTGAATCTGCTTAGTGTATTCATCTCTTGGTCTCCCTCTACGATTTTTACCCTCCACGCTGCCCTCCAATGCTAAATTTGTGATCCCTTGATGCCTCAAAACATGTCCTACCAACCGATCCCTTCTTCTAGTCAAGTTGTGCCACAAACTTCTCCCCAATCCTATTCAATACCTTCTCATTAGTTACGTGATCTACCCACCTTATCTTCAGCATTCTTCTGTAGCACCACATTTCGAAAGCTTCTATTCTCTTCTTGTCCAAACTGGTTATCGTCCATGTTTCACTTCCATACATGGCTACACTCCATACAAATACTTTCAGAAACGACTTCCTGACACTTAAATCTATACTTGATGTTAACAAATTTCTCTTCTTCAGAAACGATTTCCTTGCCATTGCCAGTCTACATTTTATATCCTCTCTACTTCGACCATCATCAGTTATTTTACTCCCTAAATAGCAAAACTCCTTTACTACTTTAAGTGTCACATTTCCTAATCTAATCCCCTCAGCATCACCCGATTTAATTTGACTACATTCCATTATCCTCGTTTTGCTTTTGTTGATGTTCATCTTATATCCTCCTTTCAAGACACATTCCATTCCGTTCTACTGCTCTTCCAAGTCCTTTGCTGTCTTTGACAGAATTACAATGTCATCGGCGAACCTCAAAGTTTTTACTTCTTCTCCATGAATTTTAATACCTACTCCGAATTTTTCTTTTGTTTCCTTTACTGCTTGCTCAATATACAGATTGAATAACATCGGGGAGAGGCTACAACCCTGTCTCACTCCTTTCCCAATCACTGCTTCCCTTTCATGCCCCCTCGACTCTTACAACTGCCATCTGGTTTCTGTACAAATTGTAAATAACCTTTCGCTCCCTGTATTTTACCCCTGCCACCTTCAGGTTTTGAAAGAGAGTATTCCAGTTAACGTTGTCAAAAGCTTTCTCTAAGTCTACAAATGCTAGAAACGTAGGTTTGCCTTTTCTTAATCTTTCTTCTAAGATAAGTCGTAAGGTTAGTATTGCCTCACGTGTTCCAACATTTCTACGGAATCCAAACTGATCTTCCCCGAGGTCCGCTTCTACCAGTTTTTCCATTCGTCTGTAAAGAATTCGCGTTAGTATTTTGCAGCTGTGACTTATTAAACTGATAGTTCGGTAATTTTCACATCTGTCAACACCTTCTTTCTTTGGGATTGGAATTATTATATTCTTCCTGAAGTCTGTGGGTATTTCGCCTGTCTCATACATCTTGCTCACCAGATGGTAGAGTTTTGTCATGACTGGTTCTCCCAAGGGCATCAGCAGTTCTAATGGAATGTTGTCTACTCCCGGGGCCTTGTTTCGACTCAGGTCTTTCAGTGCTCTGTCAAACTCTTCACGCAGTATCTTATCTCCCATTTCATCTTCATCTACATCCTCTTCCATTTCCATAATATTGTCCTCAAGTACATCGCCCTTGTATAAACCCTCTATATACTCCTTCCACGTTTCTGCCTTCCCTCCTTTGCTTAGAACTGGGTTTCCATCTGAGCTCTTGATATTCATACAAGTGGTTCTCTTCTCTCCAAAGGTCTCTAATTTTCCCGTAGGCAGTATCTATCTTACCCCTAGTGAGACAAGCCTCTACATCCTTACATTTGTCCTCTAGCCATCCCTGCTTAGCCATTTTGCACTTCCTGTCGATCTCATTTTTGAGACGTTTGTATTCCTTTTTGCCTGCTTCATGTACTGCATTTTTATATTTTCTCCTTTCATCAATTAAATTCAATATTTCTTCTGTTACCCAAGGATTTCTATTAGCCCTCGTCTTTTTACCTACTTGATCCTCTGCTGCCTTCACTACTTCATCCCTCAGAGCTACCCATTCTTCTTCTACTGTATTTCTTTCCCCCATTCCTGTCAATTGTTCCCGTATGCTCTCCCTGAAACACTCTACAACCTCTGGTTCTTTCAGTTTATCCAGGTCCCATCTCCTTAAATTCCCACCTTTTTGCAGTTTCTTCAGTTTCAATCTGCAGTTCATAACCAATAGATTGTGGTCAGAATCCACATCTGCCCCTGGAAATGTCTTACAATTTAAAACCTGGTTCCTAAATCTCTGTCTTACCATTATATAATCTATCTGATACCTTTTAGTATCTCCAGGATTCTTCCAGGTATACAACCTTCTTTTATGATTCTTGAACCAAGTGTTAGCTATGATTAAGTTATGCTCTGTGCAAAATTCTACAAGGCGGCTTCCTCTTTCATTTCTTCCCCCCAATCCATATTCACCTACTATGTTTCCTTCTCTCCCTTTTCCTACTGACGAATTCCAGTCACCCATGAGTTAAATTTTCGTCTCCCTTCACTACCTGAATAATTTCTTTTATCTCGTCATACATTTCATCGATTTCTTCATCATCTGCAGAGCTAGTTGGCATATAAACTTGTACTACTGTAGTAGGCATGGGCTTTGTGTCTATCTTGACCACAATAATGCGTTCACTATGCTGTTTGTAGTAGCTAACCCGCACTCCTATTTTTTTATTCATTATTAAACCTACTCCTGCATTACCCCTATCTGATTTTGTATTTATAACCCTGTATTCACCTGACGAGAAGTCTTGTTCCTCCTGCCACCGAACTTCACTAATTCCCACTATATCTAACTTTAACCTATCCATTTTCCTTTTTATATTTTTCAACCTACCTGCCCGATTAAGTGACCTGGCATTCCACACTCCGGTCCGTAGAACCCCACTTTTGTTTCTCCTGATACAGACGTCCTCCTGTGTAGTCCCGGCCCGGTGATCCGAATGGGGGACTATTTTACCTCCGGAATATTTTACCCCAAGAGGACGCCATCATCATTTAACCATACAGTAAAGCTGCATGTCCTCGGGAAAAAATTAGTTTCCCCTTGCTTTCAGCCGTTCGCAGTACCAGCACAGCAAGGCCGTTTTGGTTAATGTTACAAGGCCAGATCAGTCAATCATCCAGACTGTTGCCCCTGCAACTACTGAAAAGGCTGCTGCCCCTCTTCAGGAACCACATGTTTGTCTGGCCTCTCAACAGATACCCCTCTGTTGTGGTTGTACCTACGCTGAGGCACGCAAGCCTCCCCACCAACGGCAAGGTCCATGGTTCATGGGGGGTGGGCGTGCTTATCACTATAAATCTCTTATTTTTGACAAAATGTTTGGTATTGTTTTGGAGTCTGCAGTTTTATTTAGATGAAAGATTTTCTTACTATCGTAAAGCTACAAATGAAGATCATAGTTCTGTATTACTGAATCCTGTCGAAACAAACGTAGATCAATATGAGAAGACGCTTTGCCCCATTGCAAGCTTCGGAAATTTTACATTCAAGTAACTATATTTACTTCATCCATTTTGTTATCGGAAGTTACCCCAACCCCCTTACAATGAACTCGTTTCTTTTATTTATTTATTTTCGTTTGACATCGTCACTGGAAATATGAACTAATTTACATGTGTAAATGTCCAACTGTTGCCAGTCATTAGATTACAGTAGTTTTCAACGAAAGGAATTCTAAACAGGAAAATAGCTTCATACATCGAAAATACTGCTGAGCTTAAACTTTTTTAAACATGCACATTAGAAAAGATTAATATTCCCCTCTTCCAACTGAAAGGAAAAGCTTTATAAGATAAAAAAATTTTATTTGATGAAACAAGTATCTCTCTTTTGCCTCTTCTTCTGTCCCCCACCCCTCCCACAAAGTGTACAATCGCAAGATATTTCATTAACATTCAATGCTCTTCACCCCATAGTCAACCAAGATACCTAAAGAAGAGCACCAATATGTTCACAGTTTCTTGTAAAAGCAACCCAGTACAAACGTAACTTCCTCAGATTTACAAATAAGGATAAGAAGCACGAATTCTGTTGCTGCTGGACCATGAAGTTGTTTTTGTATGTCAATGGTTAAAACAGGTGGAAATTTAACTTCAGGATTACACTATTTGTTAAGAAGTGTAATGAATTGCACAATTAATTGATTGCAGAAATCTCTCAGAACAATGGGTTTTGGTCAACTACCGCCAATAGTTTCACATTTTCCTGTGTCAGGGAGGGAGACACCACCATTATGAATATGCCTGCAACAGACCTGGCGTTCACCGCGCCTAACTGATGTGACGTCACGAACAAGCGCCGAGGCCTTCCTTTGAGTCGGTGTTGATAGGACGCGTAAGGTGAAAGGTGGGTTGAGGGGAGGGGGGAGAGGGAAGGACCGAATGATGATGCATGCGAGGGAAGAAGGAGGGCAGCTCCCTTACCGCATCCCGGCATGCGTCTTGGAGTAATCTGGAACAACAGCCGAAAAAACAGTCACGGGGTGCACGCCCGCATCCAGAGACGCAGACTCTGATCAGTTGAGCAGCTACGCGATGTTCTGGAGGGGCGCGATGACCATCCGAGGGTGGTGCGTCCACGGACGGTTCAGGCTGCTGTACGGGCGCCGACGAAGGCGGGGCGTCGACCAACACGGGCATCCTCGACGCGACTGCTGCTGTGGACCCAGCGACGTGCTGGGCCTGTGGACAAACATTATGCAGCAGAATCACTGACAGTCGGAATCGCGCCGCAGCTGGTTCTAGTGGCCCCACTGCAGCCCTGCAGAACCTTGAATGGCTTTTGCAACGACTCCGTGCTCCCACTGCTGTTTCTTCCCAAAAACTTTGTAGAAGACATCATATTGCGACTGAAAATTTGTCTGAACTGGCAGAATGAGTTGTTTCTGCGGTGGCGGCAGAGTGCAGTGTATACGGCCATGTAAACAATTCTGCCGGCGACTTCCCGTCACGTGGTAAGGAACGTTAGGAGGACAAAACTTTTTTAAAACTCTCTCCACTTTGAGGGAGGAAAGGGTTTTATGAACCGGCTGATGGGAATTGTGCTCCATTGTCAGACAGCAGGTCGCTGTGACCGAGCGGAAGTTCTAGGGGACTGATGACCTCAGATGTTGAGTCCCATAGTGCTCAGAGCCATTTGATCCTTTTCTTTTTGTCTGAGACAACGACCTAGAGAAGACATTCAAGACAAGAAATAGAAGTTAATATTTAAATTGAAGGTGAAGCGGGGAAAAATGAACTGAAAGGGAAGAAATCGGCGGCGATGAGTGAAAATGTGTGCCGGACCAGGACTCGAACTCAAGATCTCCTGCTGACTAGGCAGTTGTGTTGCGAAAGAACAGATACCACGCATTCATGTGATTGATTCGCCTCAAAAGGCAATGGAAACACAACCTTCAGTGCGGATGCACAATATCGTTCGACCTCCAACGGCAATCTAAAATTAGCGATCATAGAGGACATGGAGGAGGACTGGGATAGGTGGCGCTGTGTGGGAATGTGGGTCGGCCGAGCAGCGTGACGAGACCGTACGTGCATTTTCAATAAACACTGTGTCCTGATGGCAAAGTGGTGCCTCGCAAGCAGGCAAGTGCCAGCCCAGCCCAACAACACTTAACTTCGCTGATGTGACGGGAACCGGTGTTACCCCTGCGGCGAGGCCGTCTGCGTGATAGTAAACCACCTGTGTTAAATAGAGCTTTGGTTATCAGTGAGTGTTCCCATATGAGAATGACACGTATGTAAGCGAACATATAATACGTAAATACGAGAGAGAAAATATGGTACAAACTTTTACATAAACAATATTTAAAATGTTGTGTACATAGTTCCGCGTAGTCAGCGCGTACACAACTTTCCCAATAGAGCGTGCCCAGCTAAGCACAACAGCGCAGGCGCAGCGCTCGTCCGTCTCCGCTCTACGAGATGGCGCTGTCTTAGAGACGGACCAAATTCTTCTTCCGCCGATCCGCGTATTAATATGTAACGCAGCCAATGAGATTGCTGCTAACGTAGAACCTTTTCTCCTCGCGGATCACACTCGCGCAGTGATACCTGAACGCTCGTGGTATTATAACGAGTGTACAGACCTCCGATTAGTGAGTCTGTGGTGTCACCGCCAGACACCACACTTGCTAGGTGGTAGCTTAAATCGGCCGCGGTCCATTAGTACATGTCGGACCCGCGTGTCGCCACTGTCAGGATCGCAGACCGAGCGCCACCACAAGGCAGGTCTCGAGAGACGTACTAGCACTCGCCCCAGTTGTACGACAACGTTGCTAGCGACTACACTGACGAAGCCTTTCTCTCATTTGCCGAGAGACAGAATAGCCTTCAGCTAAGTTAATGGCTACGACCTAGCAAGGCGCCATTTGTACCATTGCATGTATCTCAAGATAGTCTCACTTGTATCATCAAGAATGCTGTATACCAAAGGACGATATAAAAGTTAAGTGTTCTAGTAGCTACGTTCTTTTCTTTATCACATTCATTACGAATCCTGTTCCAGACTTCGCGCCAGTCGGCGTGTGTGTACGTGTGCCCTTTCGGCTACCCGTCACTGTGGACTGGCTGCCTTGTCAGTCCACTACACAGACTGCGTTAGTCTGCTTTAGTCTGTAACAGTCTATAGCCAAGTTTCAATCTGCGCCTAATAATATTATCATATTCCTGTACATAGCCATGAAGAGAAATGTATATACACTTTGTCAAGTATCAGAGATATGTGAGAATAAGATTAACGCACCAAGACCAAAGGAACTTCAGATTGTCAATTGTAAACAGCATCCAGAATCAAGTTACGTAATGTCTATGATTTTTATTATTTTAATAAATGTCTGTGAAAATTAATCAAGTTCTGTTTAAAGTTGGTCACCGTCAATCTGCTACTCTAAGCGTGCAAGTGGCATTTCTATCGTCTGACCTAACAGCAGAAGATAAACACGCCATGATAAGACCACGAGACAAAAAATGGTTCAAATGGCTCTGAGCACTATGGGACTCAACTGCTGTGGTCATGAGTCCCCTAGAACTTAGAACTACTTAAACCTAACTAACCTAAGGACAGCACACAACACCCAGCCATCACGAGGCAGAGAAAATCCCTGACCCCGCCGGGAATCGAACCCGGGAACCCGGGCGTGGGAAGCGAGAACGCTACCGCACGACCACGAGATGCGGGCAGACCACGAGACATATTGCTGACACTCGCCCACTTCGTTAGAGCGACAAGTCAAATAATTGTGATGGTGTGTGTACCGAAGATCTTACAGTACGCACGCCACATAAAATTTATTCAATATGTACAGTTCTTTATAACAAACTTTAAACAGTTCGTTTATTTTGCTTTCAAGGTAACATTTACTTTTCAAAGTTTTGTCATTTTCCAAATATCAGTGAAGATTTTACTTTCAGTTTATGTACAGGAAAAAGAAAATTAGGAAAAATTATTACTTCCACCCGATAGGTGTTTTTTGCTGCGTCAATTTTTATGCAGTTCAACAAAATAACAACGCTATTTATAATAAGCATAAAATTTTTCACTGGAATTTGATTATTTCAGGTAGTACACACTCATTTGATTTAGGCACCTTGTTTGACCAGGGAAGTACTTGGCTACCCACTGAGACTTTTTTTTCTGTATCCTTTCCTGCCCTATTCACTTAACAAGGAATTATGCTGCCCATTTCACATATTGACAGTCCTTTTTATTAAGCTACAGCTCATTATGCAGTTCAGCGTTTTAGCATGTTATTTCACATTTTTGGAACGTCCATTTCATTCTATAAACAGTTTCAACCATAAGAATATGAAACTTATATGTCTATAAGTCTACAAAACAGTATAACATTTGAGTATAAAACACATTTCGGAAGAATAAATATTTTATAATACAGTACAAATTATTCACCTCATAATTTTAGACACTCGGTCCGGCGCACAGTTTTAATCTGCCAGGAAGTTTCACCTAAGGGCTTCTTTGATTTTGGGTACACCAGATAGTATGCGTTAGTGTGAGGAGTTCCTTGCAATTCAAACGGACCATTGTAAATATAAATTTGGAAATAAACTCGGTTGATTTTGAAATGAACCTGCCCACATCTTCTAATTATGGTGGCGGTATGGGCTACGGTGCACACTCATTTCTTTTTTCCCGATCTTTCCATAATAAGTCTTAAGGATGTCTAATTGAATCCCAAGGGATGTGTTCGACATGTACTTTGTCAATAGCAGAGGGCGTCTTTGGTTTTCGAATTTCGAATTCTATCGCGAAGTGAAACCGTTTTTAACAGTATATAACATCGTCTGGTGGTTCAGTGTTTTGTTTTGACCTTACTTCATCTTGTTGTGTGTAACAATGTTTCGTCACGCATTGCTCTATTTCGGTCACTTCACCATATTCTTCAAAAAAATGTTCAAATGTGTGAGAAATCTTATGGGACTTAACTGCTAAGGTCATCAGTCCCTAAGCTTACACACTACTTAACCTAAATCATCTTAAGGACAAACACACACACCCATGCCCGAGGGAGGACTCGAACCTCCACCGGGACCAGCCGCACAGTCCATGACTGCAGCGCCCTAGACCGCTCGGCTAATCCCGTGCGGCCCATATTCTTCATCCGAACTATTTTCGTAATCTGATCACTCCGGGCCACAGTTCGAGTTTAACAGAAATCCTTTTATTAGACAGCTGTTAATTTCCTCATCTGAACTTTTGTCTGATCTTAAATACCTAGGGCTACAGTTTTCTCCTAACGTTAGTAGTTCTTACAGGTTACTGCCAACAGTTTTTTCTTATAGCCATTCATTAGTGGGGAATACTTCGTTTGAAATACTGAGGATTTCATTTTCTTCCATTCTCCTTCTTCTAGCGACCGTATTTTTTAATACTCTCAATATTATTGGCAGCTCGTGTCCTTTGCATGTAGCCTTTTTCCTCACTATTTACCGCCTCTTTAACAGTTGCTGCTCGCGAAAAATGTGTACCGCTAACTGCTTCCATTTCGTCCATACTATCGAACCACATGCTATTTATCGACGTCCCTTTTCCTCCCTTCACTATTACCTAGTCTGCTGGCCGCATAATTTCTTTTCAGATCCTCCCACTCGAACTGCTTTAGCGTTTAGTACAGATCATCGACCTGTTCGCACCAATTTGCAATCTCTGACATCTAATTTTCACAAATTTTATCGTTATTTAAACTGTCGACGGCGCTTTTTTCATCGCGTACGAATATGTTCACGTTTTCTCTTGCCCTGGTGTCGTTATTTACCATAGGGGTTCGTGGCACTCTATTATAACGTCCTCATTCTGTTCCGCTACCATAAATACCGCGTCTACAACACGGGCAGCTGATCGATCTGATGTATTCAATGGTGCGGAGCTCTGTCCGCAAGTTTGTATTCGTTCAATTGCCTGTTATGCCATGAATCATTACTGACAAGGGAACCTCCCCATCGCACCCCCCTCAGATTTAGTTAGAAGTTGCCACAGTGGATAGGCCTTGAAAACCTGAACACAGATCAATTGAGAAAACAGGAAGAAGTTGTGTGGAACTGTGAAAAAATAAGCAAAATATACAAACCGAGTAGTCCATGGGCCACATAGGCAACATATAGGAGAACGTGGGATCAGGAGCGCCGTGGTCCCGTGGTAGCGTGATCAGCTCCGGAACGAGAGGTCCATGGTTCAAATCTCCCCTCGAGTGAAAATTTTACTTTCTTTATTTTTGCATATTTATTATCTGTCCGTTCGTTCATTGACGTCTCTGTTCACTGTAATGAGTTTAGTGTCTGTGTTTTGCGACCGCATCGCAAAACCGTGCGATTAGTAAGACGAAAGGACGTGCCTCTCCAATGGGAACCGAAAACATTTGATCGCAAGGTCATAGGTCAACCGATTCCTCCACAGGAAAACACATCTGATATATTCTATACGACACTGGTGACGGCATGTGCGTCACATGACGGGAATATGTTGTCGACCCACCTAACTTGTACACTTGGCGAATGGGTAAAAATATTCTTCTACCTTGCCCGATTTAGGTTTTCTTGTGGATGTGATAATCACTCCCAAAAAAGTGATGAAAACATAAGAGTTTGTCACATAAATTGAAAATAAAAAATTAAAATTTTCAGTCGATGGAAGATTTGAACCAAGGACCTTCCGTTCCGCAGCTGCTCACGTTACCACGAGACCACAGCGCTCCTGTATTTCTAGTGTCCTTGTTGTTGCCTATCTTTCCACGAACTACTCAGTTTGTATATTTTGCTTATTTTTTCACAGTTCCACACAACTTCTTCCTGTTTTCTCAATTGATCTGTGTTCAGTTTCTCAAGGCCTATCCACTGTGCCAACTTATAACTAAATCTGAGGGGGGTGCGATGGGGAGGTTCCCTTGTGAGCACACCTGTCGCTAAGCTAGCATCGGCCTGCGGTGCTTTGCAGTCGCTCTCTCGTACTAAATGCCTTACTTCCACACCGGTATTGCTACTTACCTTTGGGTCGTGAAAATCTGTCGGCGTTAGTTTAACCCGCAACATACACGGTCCATCATTTTCCTCGTTGTTGCTCAGTTTTCCGCGTTGTTGCTGTTGTGGCGGTGCAAACCCTCTACCGCGAACTGCTGAAGTACTTCGACATCTGCTGCTACCTCGATGCACCATGTTAACCGATACCTATCACAGACATTCCGTTCACTGTCGTTGTGATTACCTCTACACCTGATGTTATTTTGACTATAATCATGATTTACTCTCCAGCGATCTTCGTCCTCTACTCTTTCTAGAAACACAGAAAATCATTTATGATTACTTGTTGTGTACCTCTTCGAATCCTCTGGTAGCTTTTCCCATAGCTCCCAAATAATCTCGGGTTCGGATTGTCTGCTTCTTAAGTGTGTCACTTTTCGGTACCAGGATTTGTAGAAATCTTTCATGGAGTATCTGCCCCTATTGTCATATAATCTGGCCATTATAAATTCTTGCCACAAACAATCCTGTTTTTGCTCGGAGTATTCCTCGGTAAATTTTTAATCAAACTCTAAGAACGTCATCTGATCTGTATTCAGATTTAGTCCCCATCGTTTAGAATCACCTGCTAATTCACTGATAACTCCCAAAATCTTTTCCTGATCCGTAAAATATTCAGGAAAAATCCTTTCGTAAACTTTTCCGGCAATCATATGGCTGCCAACCAGTATGTCTTTTGGCAGGATCAAAGCGTTCTTCGCCTCTAATAGTTTATCATGAGGTTCTCTATCAGCACATAACTAGGCTTGCCCCTTATTTTCTTTTAAAGAGCGCGGATTTTACCTTGAATCTGTGAAGTGTCTTGGTCACACTTATGTTTGCAAATATTTACCTGTTCACTTACTTCTTTCTCAGAGTCAAACACTGTATTTCTCCAGTGTGAGATTTCATTTCTACAGGGTGACAATTATTGACCTATGTGAAATGAAATCGTCATAACCTCTTAACGGTTTCGGTTAGGACGTTCAAACATCACGGTTAGTATGTGCTGTACGGTTCGGTTTAGCGACGAAGCCCATTTTCATCTGGACAGGTTCATCAATAAGCAATATTGGCGCATTTGGAGGACTGAGAATCCGTATTTCGTGATCAAGGAGTCTCTTCACCCTCAACGGGTGACTGTCCAGTCACGGAGTAATCAGTGCGATATTCCTTGATGGCACGGTGACTACCGAACGGTATGTGAAAGTTTTGGGAGATGATTTCGTCCCCATTATCCAAAGTGACCCTGATTTCGACAATATGTGATTCATGCAAGACAGACCTCGACCCCATCGCAGAAGGAGAGTGTTTGATGTCCTGGAGGAGCACTTTGCGGTACCCAGAGGCCAATGGCATAGGCCTCGATTAGCCGCCTGCCATATTCTCCGGATCTGAACACACGCCACTCCTTTTTTTGGGGCTATACTAAAGACAATGTGTACATCAATAACCCCAAAATCATTGCTGAGCTGAAAAAAGCCATTCAGGAGGTCATCGACAGCATCGATTTTCTGACACTTCAGCGGGTCATGCAGAACTTCGCTATTCGTCTGCGTCACATCATCACTAATGATGCAGACATATCAAACATGTCATAAATTAAAGCCCAATATCTGTAGTGACGTTTGCTTGTTGAACTAAATGTGTGAAAGTCGTAGTTTGTAACTAATTTATGTTTTAGCATATAGTTCAATAATTGTCACCCTGTAAATTCGTCAACAACTTCAGTTTTCAAACCGAAGACCCTTTCGTCCACTTTCGTTAAAGTTACTGCCATTTCTTAGATCTTCATAATGTCTAAATCGAACCTTTTGTTGATATCATTGACTTGCCTCTGCGTAGAGGACACATTGGTATTTATGGTATCTGCTTTAGGTTTCATGTCCTTGATTGGAGTATTCAAAACATCTACTTTTTCGTTTACGTTTTCGATCTATTTACTGATTTTAACTCCTTGTGTTTTAAGCTGATTATTGATCCTACTTGTCAGTGACTTCATTTGATTCTCAGGGTTACTAATACCACTTACCTGTGATTTTAGTTAATTGCTAACGCTGCTGCCTTGTACTTCAATTTGTGTAGGTAAATTTTTTAACGGATGTTCTTTCACTGTCCTGCTCTACCGTATTTTAATGCTCTGATTCTGCCTCATGTGTTTAGATTGATTCTTTCTCTATTTGTGGCGCACTGAACATATCAACCGATTTATTCGCATAACGACTAAGTTCCACGTAATTCTTCCATGGTGTTTGTTGGTACGGCATATACTGTCTCGTTTTGTCCGCTTTGCTCTACTTATGTTTTTGTACCCGTACTAACACTTAACATGAATTACTGTTTACTGTCTAAACTCCCATAACATTTCTTATTAATGTCTTTGTTGAATTTGCTGCACGTTCAACCGGCTGGACATTAGATGCTCGTAATGCGTTCGTTTCGCGCTTAGTACATATGCTGCAGTCTGTGTTTGGTGTGTCACAAGCCAAAAGAGTCCTGTCACGCGCCGACAGGTATCACACTTCAGTCCAACAGAACTGTTAGTCCTGTGGCAGTTACCACTTATAACGCTACCGGTTCTTACTGAATTAGCAATTCGCCGATAATGTTATTCTCGGGAAAGGACTTGGAAAGGACCGTGACTGTGCTTAATGGTTAAAGTATCGGACACAATTAAGTTTCACAAAAGATTTATTTTGAAAGGAAGCAATCTACACAAACGGGAATCGAACCAAATTTCTATACATGCTAACGTAAACTGTAATTACGTAGCTGAAAACGGTTGACAGCCTAATTAGGCTTGTTCATAAACAAGGTTAACTATTGAGACTGATTTTATTAGGTACTGAAATCCTTTATGGCAGATAAAAGGAGTAGCGCAGTTTAACAAGTAATGTGACAGTGGTTTGGCACGAACAACTCAGGAGGAATATTAACCATTTTTTCAACAACTGAATCTCAATAACAAATACTATCTGTATGTTAAAGCATAGAGATAATGATCATTAAGAGTAAATGATTTGTAATGGTGGAGACCCACCACATTAGACCAGGGGTTATTTTAACAGTTTAATTATTGGAATGTGAAGAACTGCGCACACTGGGCGACAAAAAAGCCTTCAAAGTAGGCATTCCGTTTGAAAAGCTACAAATCACACAAGAACCAGAATTCTGTCCAGAAAACATAAAAGTACGACGATTTCGTTTCCCAAGACGATCAATCGAAGAGGGAGCAGAGCTCAACTAAACTAAGAAGAAAACCAGAAGAGCAAGAAATAAAAGCAGTCTTGTGGTATACAGAGGGAGTAAAAAGTGCTCTTAACCTAACACCAACAGACATTCTGCAAAACTCGGATCTTGCAATCCTAACAGAAACCTTCCTGATAGACAGCTGGCAACATAAAGATTTCTATAATTATCACCTAATGGCAAAGAAGGGAGAAAGAATACGACCCATGGGAGGAATATCTATCCTACTGAAACCCTGGATGAAGCCCACCAAAAAATCATAAAACAAGAAAATAGTATGCTAGTAGAAGCGGAAAACATAAATATAATTGCAGCCTATTTTAAACCGCACACAAATTCTGTAGAAATAATTGACGAAACAGTAACACTCATCCAACAATGCGACAGCAAACCCACAATTATTGCAGGCGATCTCAACTGCAGAATAGACACAGAAAACTATAAAACAAAACTAGTCGTTGAAACTCTAGAAGGAGATTGTTTCACCCTACTTAACGATAGACAGACACCTACGTACATATGCCACAATGGGAAAAGTACCATTGATATCGCATTAACAAGAGGAGACATAGAAGTAAGTATTCAACCAATATGGCATGACTCCATTACTCCTATACGGAAGCACATTCCAATGAAGATATCGTCACGTCACCGCCAGCTAGAAAGACCCACCAAATCACACAAAGAAAAATTGATATAGAAAAATTAACAAACCAGCAAGAACAATTAACACAAATAGAAACTTTTATAGAGGAAGGACACCTTGAAAAAGCAACAGATCAAATAGAAGACCTCCTAAAAAATTCAGTGATATAAACAATCCCCAAAACAAGGACGGCCAAAAGCTGGTTCGATGCTGAATGCTACAGCAAAAGGAACACTGTTCTAAGAACCCTCCACAGACTAAGAAACCAGCATGACGAGGAAACATACAAACTGTACGCAACAGAGAGGAGAATCTATAAAAAACTAATAGAAGAGAAGAAAAAAGAATACATAGAAAGAGAGGCAAAAAGAGAAGCGGATGAAGCAGAGAAAGACCCATACATAGCAGCAAGACCAAGATAAATGGCTCATACACCAAATATAGACATGAAGAAATGGGCAGACCACTTCAGTAAGATACTGAACAAACGAGGACTCAAAACACCCCCAAAGAAAGAGAAACAACATCAAAATAAGGAAAAAGACAATATATGGGAACCTATAAATGAAGAAGACGTGAAAGAAGTAATAAAAGCACTGAAGAACAAGAAAACAGCAGGACCCAATAATATATATAATGAACATATAAAAGATGCAAAAGAGGCCCTCCAACACATATGGACCAAACTGTTTAACAAATGCCTGAAACTTGGAAGAATTCCGACACAAAGGAGACACTCGACAATAAAAGTTCTCTACAAAGGAAGAGGAGACCCAATGGACCCAAACAAGTACAGAGGCATAGCCCTGGAAAATACTCAATCCAAGATGTTTTCAAAGATAATAACACAAAAAATCAAAGCCTCTGTGGATAGTCATCTCCCAGAACGACAAATGGGTTTCAGATCTGGAAGATCAACACTTACGGCAGTCAGGCTTCTTCTAAACAACATCGATGAATCGCTATAAAAGAAACAAATGTTCTACACAGTGTTCATAGACTTTACCAAAGCCTTTGACCTATTGGAAAGAGATCTCATAGTCCGAAAACTGGAAAACACAATGGGAGAAGATAGCGTATGGGCAAGAATAATCAAGTCAATCCTCGAATACAACTTAATTACAATATCAGACAACCTTTCTTTTTCGAACCCCATTCTGCAATCGAACGGAGTCTTACAGGGTGACCCAATGAGCCATTTGCTGTACATTCTTGCCACTGAAGAAATACTCCGAATTGGAGAAGATGAAGAAAATGTGTGTGTATATGCATACGCTGACGACATAGCCGTAGATTGAACAGATATACAGAAGCTGCAGAGAATCATTGAGAAAATAGACAGATGGTGCAGTGAACACAAACTACACATAAACGTAACAAAGACAGAAATGTTAATTTTCAGAAAAGGAGGCAAAACACCCAAGAATGCGGAAATCAGCATCAGAGGATAAAAAATAAAAATCTCATCAGACTTTAAATACCTAGGAGTGACATTGCAACCAACAGCCAAATGCTTCACAAAACACAACAGAACGTGCAGCCCAAGCAATAATAGCAATATAGGACATCAAAAACATCCGCCTACTGAGTCTAGACACAGCCATGAAATTATTCAACACAAAAATCTTAACAATCCTGGCCTATGGGGTGGAGGTTACATGGGAACACCTGACAAAAAAAAATCTAGAAACACTAGAAAAGGTAAAATCGACCTATATAAAAAGAGCACTAGGTCTCTCAAAGACAACAAGATCTAGACTAGTGTACCTGCTAACGAGAGAGACATTCCTAATTGAAGACATCAGACTTCGATATATGATGCCACACACCAGGGCTTGCAGAAAGCAACTGAAGATCATGGAGGACAAGCAAGACAAAATATGGCCGGAGTTCTATGGCACCGAAGCAATGACGAATCGCTCATGGACAGCACCAAACTTCGAACAGCGAAATGTCGTAACTAGACTTTCTATCCAAGGCTTTCATCATCTAATCTGCAAAAACAAAACTTATCACGACCCAACTACAACATGTGTATGTGAACTGTGTAACGAAGTCTGTGAACGATATCACATAGAACTGTGCAGTAAAAGAGTGCAATCGATAAATGAATATGCAAAAATGTAAAATGTAAATGTAAAATGTTAAGCAAAGTAACTGTATATGGCTATTTGGCTGCAATTTTATTAAATTAAATTATTGGAAATTACTGACATAGAAATAGTTTCAGCTGATTGTAATCTATATTCTGATTACTATCTATATCCTCGCGGAGCATTCACTTCTTTATACTGTATACCTCAAATGGGACACGTGATACCTGGATCTTGTGTAGTTTGAATAGTTATAGCCAGTTAGCACACGAATGTTACAGAATTGGCAAGTGCACTTCATTAATGTTGTACTTGCATTGTGAAATTTGAATATGGATCAACTATTAGCTTGGAGATCCAGAAACTGATCTGTCAGTAGACTCAAATATAGGGTGAACATCTTAGTTACAACATAATATGATACACTCTTAACTATATTCACATGAAATTGTGAACACTGTTACCTCCAAACCTGCACAATAATTAATCCTTGTTCTGGCCCTTCAAGTGTTCTAGCCAGTAACTATTATGAATATCACAGTTCCTGCAGGTAACTGAAATACTGTACTGAGATTTGAACAAGAACAGTCTTTAAGTTGAATACTTTAAATCTTTTCTTGGGAATTATACTTTAGGGAAACGTCAACTGCACTTCTATAAAAAATACGTGGAGTACTTCAAAACTTAGCCTCACTGAATAATTTTGAAATTTACTACCTTACAATAGTTATTAAATATATTGTTAAATAAGGCAATTACCATTCAGTTCAATGAAATAGGATACTCGGGAATCTTGTAGCACTTGGAATCGGACCCTGTCTAGGTAAATCACCAAGAGTAAATACTGGAGCTCAACGCAAAGTTTAAAAAACACAAACTTATTATTGAAAAAGAAACCACATAACTGGTCCATGCAGTTATATAGTACTCAGCCGATTCTTTGAGATGAAAGTGGTGGCAGTGTCGGTCTCCTACGGCTATTCAAAAAGGGCAGCTGAAGTATTGATGGCTCTTGCTGTGTAACAAGCTTGAAAATTTTCATCTTAATGTCAAACTAATCAAAGTATGCTATAAATAGTAAGCCGAATTACTTGCACATTCGAGGCTATATAATCTTGTTTTTTGGTCCCGTTCAGTTCACAAGATACGAATACTGCGCCTGCTTGCCACCGACTGACTCTTGCCAAAAAGGACCTTACAGTTTGATCACAAAATCCACCTATAGCATTTCCACCAGGTCAGTTTCGTTATGGAGGGGCTACACTACATGTTTTGTTTCATTACAAACCTAAACACCCTATGAATGAACCAGTATCACAAGTAAAGGTTCGACATTTCCATCTTTTTTACAGACCGTTAGTTTTAAAATTACATCTATAAATTAATTACAATTACATAAACGGTCATAAATAATGAATAGTGCATTTACATAGGTGATACGTCAAGGAGAATGGTTATACAGAAGTCACATCAAGTAAAGCAGACAAAGAAGTTAGATGAGATAAATGCAGGAAATATTAATATCGGTGTTAACGGTTCCAGGGGTGCAGGAGATATAGAAACGAAAATCATTGCATCCTGACTAACAAAGTCTCTGCGTCCTTTCGTCTATTTCTGTTAGCGTTGTCAAAATTTCTTTGCTAACATTTTGTGCAATGTTTACCACATCGCCTCTAGCCTCCCTTCAAATTCTGGGTTGAACTCAGTTATTGCGCCGCCCCTCCCGCCGGAGGTTAGAGTTCTACTTCGGGCATGGGTGTGTGTGTGTGTGTGTGTGTGTGTGTGTGTGTGTGTGTGTGTGTGTGGTTCGTAGCATTAGTTAGTTTAAGTAGTGTGTAAGTCTAGGGACCGATGACCTCAGCAGTTTGGTCCCTTAGGAATTCACACACATTTGAACATATTTTTAAACCAGTTAATCTGTTACCACAGCACATGTTGGCCGTAATAGTTAATCTAAAATGAATATCCTCCAGACTAAAGATTTAGAGCACCTAATATGAAACCCTCGCGGAATCCAGACCACAGGTAGACACAGCGCGCTGCTCTGATTTTCGAGGGTGGCTGATTATGTATTAACTTTAATTTGCGGAAATTTGTCGTTAAAGGGATCAAGGTGTTCCTGATTTTGATCCTTACGAGCCTGAACTTCTGGGTCAGCACAAACTCAAAAATGTCTCGATCAAGGTGATAAAGAATGCATCAAATTCAAAACGCCTCAAGAATTTGTCATGAAATCATGATTTGAAATTTACAACCAGTTGATCGTGTTACTCAAGAATAGATTTGACAATCATTCTGCAAAATTTTTTAAATAGTTTGAAAAATTTACTCTTGGACAACCTACATGCGTTAGTAAAATTGATAAATTAAAATATGATTTTGATGGAGTAAGACTGGTTGCTTCTGTAACTTTTGAAGAGACAAAATGAGGTAGAAAAGAACACGAGGTAAGTTCTGAAGTTCTTAAAAAAACATGAATGGACAAGAGGACTAACTCAGAGTCTGTGAACTTTGTTCGCTTGCTTATTACAATTCCTTTATCATCCTGTTCTAATTACCGAAATTTTTCGTTTCTACGTCAATTCAGATCTTATTTAAGATCAACAATATTACAAGATCGAATCAATCATATTTTTATTTTACATGTTTACTGCGATACTACCGATAAACTAGATCTAGATGATATGTTAACTACATTTATTTCGTGACACGCAAAGCGCTTCACAGTTTTTATATCATGCAAGTGTTTTTTATTGAATAGCATTTAACAAAGTAAATAATATTTTATGAATCATTTTGAAATGTATTTACAAAGGGAGACCCTTTTTTGGAGAACTATCCACTCACACAAAACACGAACCGCCGGACTCGACACGTTGTGCTTCCAAGTGACTGTAAAAAGAACTTTGGTCACAAGTTTTGGAGATTTAATTTTTCCATCAGTGACTTCCCATTTGTATAGCAAAATATCCTTCGATGTTGGCTGTTTCCAGACTTTCTTGGTGGGCCTCATGCATTCGATTAGAGCATACTCGTCTTCTATTTGGTAATTACTCGAAAATCTTTCAATAAACTGCATTTGACCAACACCAGCCAAGTTTTGCAAATCAATTTATTTTATGGACAGCTTGAGCACACAGTAATATCTCATTTGATGACTGGAAATGTAATTCAGCGTCACTTGAGCCCCACTCGTGCGACAAAAACAACGGGTTACAGTAACCCACTTTTGCATGTTATCTTGACAAGTTTTTAATTCAATGTGTTTATGTGGTTTACATTACAAAAACATTCAAATATGTACAGTTAAAGTTGTAAAAGGCTGAAATTTGAAGAAATCACTCACCAACAATCTGTATCCTTTGACGGTGCCTGCAGAGACGAAAGTTTTTATTTTATTTATTTAGTTAACCCGATTAATCAGGGCCATCTGGCCCGTTCTTACATTGGACCACGGTTTCACACATGCAGTATCTGTTTTTACAGCATAGTTTTCTTAAAAAATAACATTTTTTATATCCGAAATAGTATTAAAATGATTTGAGCGTCTGAAGTGGCAATGTGAGTAAATCATACCGGCTACAATCTAATAAAGTTAATATTGGTAGTACTTGTAATAAAGCAGCTACTGCCACTACTGATGTTGAGAGTAACAATGATAATAATAATAATAATAACCATAATGATAATTTAAGATGTAAAAAGAGTTTATAGGTGTAGAAGATAGATCTTTTGTGATATAGGGAGTTCTGAGGAAAGGAAATTTAAGGAGACCGCACCTGCTATGAATGCTGGGAAAAGAGGGAAAAGTGGTTGGAAATAAGTATCTACAAGGGTAACGAGTGCGTACAGGGGCAATGGTAATCCTTACTGTTGCTTTAGTAGACATGTTATTAACTGTCTTCTGAAGCTGGAGATGATGTTCAGTTCTCTAATATAATGCGATAGGTTATTTCAGGGTCGGGTTCCTGTTACTGAGGAGGACTTTGAGAAAATGCCTGAATGATGTAGTGGGACAGAAAGGATGTAGCTGTGGGGGGATCGTGTGTTTATGAGATGTTCATATAAGAGCATTAAGGTCGAGGAAAGATATGAGGGACAATGTTCGTCGATAAGACAGTTTGCACGCAATCAGGATAGCTGTGCATATGATGGTGAAATATTATCAAATAGTCGAACATCACAGATATTACGAACACAGGCATTCATAACCAGTTACAGGCACCGTAAGCTTTCCTGAGAAAGGCCATGCGGGACAACATCGCTGTAATCAATTATTGGAAGTAGGGTAAACTTGCTTAACTCAGTGACATAACTTACTTCGTGATAGCAGCTACAGTTTTTGTCCTTAAGTAAGATACGCCTCCTGTACACAGTTCCAGCCGTCCTCAACGAATGAAAGGAATATTTTCGCATGGGAAAGACATTATGGCTGGAAATAAACTCTGTGTGCGGAACAGGTAGTTTATTCTCCGTAAGTCCTTCTTTATACAGTACTCTTTACGTTAAATCTTAAAACTCAATTTTGAACTACATCCTTTTGTCCAGTTGCCTTGAGATTATGTGTAAATAGCCATATAGTCCGAATGACTATGCATTAACTGATCTAATGAGAATGCAGGCAGGATTGACCTGCATAGCAGCTTACTGACGCCCACTCATCTGTGTCGCCCGGGGCCACGGCCCACGCAGCACCTCCCACGCTACGCCGCTGTTGCGGGTTGTGACATTTCTTTCACACAAACGGTGTTTCTTTTTATGTCCTCTAAAAACTACAAATTTTTGTATACGTAGTTTTTTTACATACCCCTTTATGAACACGCACTGGTGAACAAAATTAAAGCGGCAAATCGCTATTTCCCCGTCCTCTGTCTGATTCACAATATAATCATACAAATTGTCAATAGATGTCCGTACGATCTTGTTCTGTATGGAAGATGGCATTCCGGTCAACGGACAACCACACCAACGATGACGTCAGGGCACCTATCAAACGGGGTAGTGTAGTCCCACATCCACAGTCGCTGTGTACAGAGTCACAGACGGTACAGTATGGCACAGGGAAGATGTCTACCAGGCTCTCTGCGGTCGATTGCCATAGGAAGAATAAAAGCAGGACAAACACAAATTGATGTGGCCCGATAGCTTAATTTGAATTGTTCTCTTGTTTCTCGGATGTGGCGACAATGTATAGAGACCGAAACTGTATTCCGAAAACCAGGGCAGGGGGCCGACCACGTGTGACATCAGAAAGAGAGGACCGTTATTTGGCTGTAAGGGCACGACGGTGCCGCCTTGGTACTGCACGGCAACTGATATTTGACCTCCCAGCGTCCACTGGACGTATTGTACAGAGGTAAATAGCGTGCAGAAGGCTTCGGCAGAGTGGCCTTTATTGTCGGAGACATGCTGTATGTGTACCTCTGACGCGTCTTCACAGAAGGGAACGTCTAAAGTTGTCGTTCACATGCCACCTGGACGATGGAACAGTGGCCAATATTCTCTCCCCAGATAAGTCACGATTTGGTCCGGAGAGTGGTTCTCGACGGATTTGCATCTGGAAGGAACGTGGAACACTATTTCGGGACCCAGACATTGTGTAAAGAGACCGATATCGAGGAAGATCGCTAACGATGTGAGCAGGGATTATGTTGACCACTCGAATGCATCGCCATGAAATTGTACGGGTGAATCGGAAAGGTTTAATTGGTGTCAGGTATCGTGACGTGATCATGGGACCTAATGTGCGGTTACTCCGAGGATCTGCGGGCCTAGACTTCGTATTAATGGACAATAATGCTCAACCTCAAAGAGCATGGGTGGTTGACGTTTTCTTGGAAACGAAAGATATTGCGCGGATGGCGTGACCTACTCGCTGTCCCAATTTAAATCCCATAGAGCAATAGAGCATGCCGGGCGTGCACCTGGGAGGCGGGTGGATTGCACCACGTCACCATCCACGAATCACTCTCCAAGACTTGCGAGCAGCTCTGAGTGAAGAATGGGCGTTACTGCTTCAACATGAGATTGATGACATCATTCACAGCATGCCCTATCGTTGTTAGGCCTATACTGCTGCCAGATGAGGTCAAACCCCTCACTGAGCATATTAAACAGCTCTCGGAATGTATGTGCAAATCCGTTAAGTTGGAAAAAACTAATATCATTTTTGTCTTCCGTTATGCATGTTGCAGTTGTTTACATTCGGTATTCTTTATATTGTTTCTACTTTACTACCTCCTGTTTATACTGTTTTCTGGCAAAATAAACGCAACCTCACAAACTTTCGGTTTGTTGCTTTAATTTCGGACACCAGTGTAAGCTCCAAATCAGAACACTTATCCACGAAGTCCGTGAGACAAGGAACACCATTATAAGTATTTCGCCTTTGGTTAACAGTATTGCTTACACTACAGTATAATTAAGATACGTCACGTAAATCAGCTCTGAAATGATATCGCACAAAAGAAAGGAACTGAAGTGATGTAGATAACTACAACTCTATACAGCTCATATTACAATAACTCCTAGAACATATTGTGTATGCCTGCATAAAGATCTACACTACTGGCCATTAAAATTGCTACACCACGAAGATGACGTGCTACAGACGCGAAATTTAACCGACAGGAAGAAGATGCTGTGATATGCAAATGATTAGCTTTTCAGAGCATTCACACAAGGTTGGCGCCGGTGGCGACACATACAACGTGCTGACATGAGGAAAGTTTCCAACCGATTTCTCATACACAGACAGCAGTTGACAGGCGTTGCCTGGTGAAACGTTGTTGTGACGCCACGTGTAAGGAGGACAAATAAGTACCATCACGTTTCCGACTTTGATAGAGGTCAGATTGTAACCTATCGCGATTGCGGTTTATCGTATCGCGAAATTGCTGCTCGCGTTGGTCGAGATCCAATGACTGTTGGCAGAATATGGAATCGGTGTGTTCAGGAGGATAACACGGAACGCCGTGCTAGATCCCAACGGCCTCGTATCACTAGCAGTCGAGATGACAGGCATCTTATCCGCATGGCTGTGACGGATCGTGCAGCCACGTCTCGATCCCTGAGTCAACAGATGGAACGTTTGCAAGACAACAACCATCTGCACGAACAGTTCGACGACGTTTGCAGCAGCATGGACTATCAGCTCGGAGACCATGGCTGCGGTTACCCTTGACGCTGCATCACAGACAGGAGCGCCTGCGATGATGTACTCAACGACGAACCTGGGTGCACGAATAGCAAAACGTCATTTTTTCGGATGAATCCAGGTTCTGTTTACAGCATCATGATGGTCCCATCCGTGTTTGGCGATATCGCGGTGAACGTACATTGGAAGTGTGTATTCGTCATCTCCATACTGGCATATCACCCGGCGTGATGGTATGGGGTGCGATTGGTTACACGTCTCGGTCACCTCGCATTGACGGCACCTTGAACAATGGACGTTACATTTCAGATGTGTTACGACCCGTGGCTCTACCCTTCATTCGATCCCTGCGAAACCCTAAATTTCAGCAGGATAATGCACGACTGCATGTTGTAGGTCCTGTACGGGCCTTTCTGGATACAGAAAGTGTTCGGCTGATGCCCTGGCCAGCACATTCTCCAGATCTCTCACCAATTTAAAACTAATACCATAAGCTCAGCTTCAACACGATACCACAGTTCATCAAGAGTAGTAACTAGCGTATTGTGACGAGCCAGTTGCTCGGCCACCATTGACCAATGGTGGCTGCTGTATCTGTACACGCCATCCAAGCCATGTTTGATTCAATGCCCTGGAGTATCAAGGCCGTTATTACGGCCAGAGGTGGTCGTTCTGGGTACTGAATTCTCAGGATCTATGCACCCAAATTGTGTGATAATGTAATCATATGTCAGTTGTAGTATAATATATTTGTCCAATGAATACCCGATTATCATCTGCATTTCTTCTTGGTGTAGCAATTTTAATGGCCAGTAGTGTACTTCGAACACACTGACCATATCTATTGTAAACAGCATAGATTCCGCATATAATGATCATGCAAAACCCTATTCGAATACTCCATACGTGATACCATAAGCGCCTGAAACGGAGGTAACCAAGCAGGTTTGGTTGATAATGGATCAACGATCTGACTGCATTCTATGACATTAGTTTCGAGACTGATTGGGAGATCAGAACACCGCACCATACCGAGACAGTAGCTATGGAACTTAACAACATCAGAGCATTAGACGTTTGAAAAAAAGGATAGATGAGCTTATTGTATGCCTAGAAAATGTCAAAAATTCTGAAGTGATGGATGTGTTGTGCCTCTCTGAACACCATGTAATCACAGGGATGGAGAAGTTAAATATCAGGGATCAAAGATGTACATCATTTTCGTGTAGACTTAGCATGGGAAAGAGATGAGTTGCAACATAAGCAAAAGTTGGACACAAAGTCAAAAAGTGTTGAAACAAATAGTTTTTGCGTTGATCAAAATTTAGAAGCATGTGCTTATGAGTTCTTACTGCGAGGTGCCGGGGCTAGCAGTGTATTTATCACTAAATTCTTCTCGAATCTTCACATGGAAATGATCCTCTAAGCCCCCCCCCCTTTTCTAACTCCTACTTTTGCTGTTGCACATGGATTAAGAAGAAACGCTAACTGACTGTAATCGACCCTGCAAGTAGAGTAGAAAAGAGTTTGGCACCTGCAATAATTTAATTTGATAGACATTAATTAAATAAAGGAAAGTTTCAATAAGATAGTGAGAAATGAGAGGGTTGCTACCCGATTAACAGAATGAACGTTCTGTCCAAAATAACAATTTGATTTATTATCACTAAACTCAAAATCATAAACAAAACACATGAAACATTTACAATACATCAAATTGGTTCAAACTGGATACTCAAATAAATGCTGTGAAGGTGAAGTTGTCAATATACTAGATTGTGACATTCATGACGAAGTGGTATGTGGAGCCAATTCCTTGCAACTCAAATCTTAAGAGAAACACCCAGCCAACTCAACATTAATTGCTGCTACGATAGTGATAACTCAGTCAATGAACACCCAAGACAGAACAAAGTTAGAAAAGGCGAACAGGCGCGCTCTGCTGAGTTCTGATTATCACAGTGCAAATTCCCTAGTCTGCCGGTGCTGCGGACATACATTACCAAGCTGTCTTCTTAACTGCAAGAACACGATCTGGCGTACCGGAAGCGATGGCTGGTTGCTTCGACGTCCCGTCGCGGTGATGATAATGTCTCGAGTATAGCCCGAAACAAATTGTCCTGGCCTGGTTGTTCCAGACTAAAGACTTCCTATCAATACAAATGCGCCTCTGAGGGAGATGAAGAAGGCCCACCTCACAATCACTGACGGTACAGTGATTGATTTTAACAAGCGAAGTCACACAGTAACTCCGATACAGTCAACTTTAGCCAAAACTGCCCAAGACAGACAACATAGGCCGCTTGTACGCAGAACGCTCAATTGCCAACTGTACTCTGAAAGTTACGTTGAAGTCGAAACTTCAGCAACTTCGTTAAACAGCTACAATCAAATAAAATTATATTAGACAGCCAACGGAAGGCAGGCTGTCCAGAGCAGCGGGAGCTCAGTCTTGTAACCTACTCCGACCGAAAGGCGAGAGCCGACTCTCTCAAGAGCACCCGTACAAGCCGAACACAGAACACTCCCGCCCCCACGACAGTGGCCGTGGTTAAACGTTCCAATCAGCAACTTGAAAACCGGCGGAGAATTCCACTCTATTGCCGAAGCACTACCGTTCCACCAATGGAGATTCTTAACGCCAATTTCTCCGCCGATTTTGCTACGTCACGGAGCTATGCCCTGAGCAAGCCAATCACAGTTACGATTTTGCAGAAAACGCGGGAATTTGCCCGCCCAGACTGCCTGGGAACACAAGTCATTCCCACGCCTCGCTGGTAGCCCGCCAGAAAGTGTTTTCGCTAAGTTTCTGCGAAGTAACGGAATCTCTAGCCCAGTTTCTCTGAGGGGGTTGTTATGTTGAGTCATATGCATTGATGCACGTAGTTCCATGTCTTGAGCATCGTAGGGGGGCTTTTGGGATGGGGCCACAGTACTGACATGACATAGGGCCAAACGTCGGGTGTTGTTTCTACGTTGTTGCAACAGCAATAGGGTGTGCTGGAGCATCTGCAGTACTCTGCTGAGACTGCAACAAGACTCACGCATATGATCACGGCAGTACGGTAGGAAGACGTAGTGATAGGCTCTCCTCACGTCGATTAATTGTCTCTGAGGTCTACTAATTGGGATACATCACTAGTCCAGGTCTCTTCTCTCCCTGGACAGTACTTTACATTTCCCAATATTGCAGTTCGACGAGGGATGATGGCACGTGGAGTGACTCCACAAGTGTGTGAGGTCACCCAGACAGGATCGAACTAGGAGCGATGATTGCTACAACTGCTCTGTACGTGAGAGGAGAAGTTAGAAATGAGACAATTCATTTGTTAGAGTTTGTGGCACGATACTGCTTTGTGTATGTAGATCGGCCAATGCTAGTGAGCTGTAAAAACTCAAATAGGTGATTATATAGCGTCCCTTTCTGTTCTGAGGCACATGAGGCGCAGGTTCTGACACCTTATGTGATCTTCGTGTACTTACGACAACGTTGTCTGCCGTAGGGAATCCCTCCAAACGGCTGCCGCGTCCGGAGAGCTAGCTGGCTGTTGCGTGCTGGTCGCATGTCAGTGTCAATGGCCAGCCACGCTTTCGCTTGTGGCCTGGCGAGGGCTGTCTGCCGCCTAATCCCTCAGGTATATGGCCCGGTGACTGTCAGCTTGTAGGACCGGATGCTGCCGCACCCTTCTCGTCAGGTGGCACGCTGACACTCCCCTTCTTGCAGATAGCCGATGACCTCTTGTTTTTTGCTCCGGCTGGCCTCTGCATTGCCACGATTCCCGTCATCTGCACAGTTCTGACAATAATCTTATGCCTAACTTTTTGCCATGACCTATGTTATAATAAATTTACATAACGATACATTGATGGTCTGTCATTTCAGACACTCTTATTTTAATTTTATAGTTATCAATCTATGGTTATCATTATAACCAAACCTTGGTATATCTAATCTAGACATGGAAATAATCTATCTTTATATTTGTGCAGAGACCGCTCTCACTACTGTACATGGTGTGTGACGCTATATTGGATGAACAACTAAATGTGCGGGCCCGCACTAATATTACTATTAATTATATAGATCGACAGTAGACATGCTCAAGAATTAACTACCATTTGCCAACGATCTACATTCTATGTCTTCTGAATAAATTATGTTATTATGCAGGTCGAATTTTTACTGTGCTATAAAGAACATGCAACTATTCTACTTTCGCTCGTCCGTCGTCCCTCCATCTCGGGTCTGTGGTTTGGTGACCTGAAAAATAGCATCCCAACAGGCGCGCGCCAAACACTTGTGGTAGAAAACCCCCACAATATTAAGAATCTAGTTATTGTTAAATCCTAAAGTTTAACTTATCCTAGTATATGGTACTCTGTCTCTCTCTCTTTTTTTTACCTTATACAACACACTTACATAATTCCTGCTACGCTGAGATGTCTCGCTGCTCGCCGCTATTGACGACAGTGATGTGCGCGCTGTACGACACGGCCTCCGAGTTCTCACTACGCCTCACTGAAATTCCAGAGACTGGGTTAGCCATGGTTATACAAGACAATAAATTTATAATTGCAACTTCTTTTTCTATGTGAAGCGGTTTTCGCGATCAAAGCACGCCTTTCCAGAGGCAATGTAATATGACCAAGCCAGGACTGTTTCCTGTTGGGGATTCCGTCGCCCGCCACACACCAGCTACACAGTATGTCACGAATCTCCAAGTATAATTCCTTCGTTTTTCATCTGTGACAGTCACGAGCAGCACGCTAAATCCCCAACCAGCACATTGGCATGGTAGGCTTTATGCCCGCATTTCTACCGTCTAGGGCACCATTGGAGTCAAACGCTCACAGGTTCACCCCGACTTGCAAGACAACGATGCTGGCGCATCACTAAAAACTATACTGCCCATATTCATCCTCGAAATCACGCAATATACCACAATCTTGCAGTGCACTGATGCGTGCCTGCAAGTATTGGTATGAACGTCTCACGAACTGGTTGTGGCCGCTATAGAGAGTATCACAACTTCTCAGAACGCTTCTAAAAGCACGTTCTTGTATGCGCCCGTTTGTGCGACATCTCCTCACTCATCATCATCCCTCAACATGGACACCAGACAGGAAAGGACCATAACATTGCTCATGGAATGGTAGTGCCTCCTACTCCATCGACATTGTAAGTCGCGAACATAAACCAAAACGGATAGCAGCACTAAATTCTTATGCGAGACATTACAAAAAATACGGTAGCGTTTAAGGGAAGTCATTAAAATGTCCAAATGTATGCATGTCCTGAAGGAAATAAATAATACAGATAATAAGATTAGAACTATATGCGACATTATCAAGCAGGAGACGGGACAACCAGTCAGTGTACAAGATTCTGTAACAATAAAACTAAATGACAGTGTTGCGACTGACAATTCACAAGCTTCAAGTATTTTTTACAATCACTTTCAAAACGTAGCAGCAAATAGAGCATTAAATGGTTCAGTTGATGAAGCAAGAGAATATATTAAAAATGTCAACTTCAAGTAATTATAAGTAGTAGCAACATCCTTCACCGAAATTAATAGAATTAAGAGGGTTGGAACTTTAATAGTGGCAATTATTTATTTACAGCTCGTACAAAATAGACACATGTTTCAAAGTTTTACTGACCTTCAAAGTAGCCATCAGCATTGTGTATAACCCGTTGCCAGCGATGTGGAAGTCGTAGGATACTCTTAGCAGTGCCAGTAGTGTTGACAGGTTGGCAGTTCGAGCAGCGCGGTCTATGGCCTGACGAGTTTGTAGCAGTTCTGAAGCGAATGCCGTGAAGAGTTTCCTTCAGTGTAGAAATCGAGTTGAACTCACGAGGGCTTAAGTCAGGGGAGTGCAGTAGGTGGTATAGCATTTAGCAGCCCACCAGTCAAACAAATCAGTAACAGCTTGCACTGTATGTGCTTGAGCATTGTCCTGCAAAATGATGGTCAAGTCCTGCAGAAAGTGTCATAACTTCTGTCTCTAAGCTGGTCGTAGGTTCTGTTCCAAAAATGTCCTTACTGATATTTGAGAAGCATCACTAGCACAGGGAATTTTTCCAGACAGGTTAAAATATACTGTTATTAATCCACTTCATAAGAAAGATGATGAGACAGACTTAAACAGTTATCGTCTAATCTGCTTCCTGTCTTCTTTCTCCAAGGTCTTCGAAAAAGTAATGTATCTAAGAGTGGTACCACGCTTAAGTGGAGGAAATGTACTTAGCATATCACAGTTTGAATTCCAGAAAGTTTGCTGCACTTAGAATGCTATTTAAACATTCACTCATCAAACATTACAAGCCTTAAATAATAATATATTGCTAGTTGGCATTTTTTTAATATTTCCAAGGCCTTCGATTATGTAGATCATGATACACTCTTAGAAAAACTCAAGTTTGATGGAATTTATGGCTTTACACACAGCTGGTTTGAATCATACTTGACAAACAGAATGCGAAACGTTGTACTGAATAATTCAGACAGTGTCAGAAAGGCTGAAAATTTTAGTGACTGGGGTAAAAAACAAATTACAATGTGAGTCCCACAGGGTTCAATCTTCGGGCTGCTTCTGTTCCTCATATATGTGAATGACCTTCCACATAACATTCAACAAGCAAAATTGGTACTTTTGCAGACGATATTAGTGTCATAAAAAATCCCATTAGAGTGCAATGGAAGAGTTAATAGATGAAAGGAATTATTAAGAGGGTCTCAAAAAATGAACTCACCTTAATTTTTTTAAAAAAACACGCTACACTCAGTTGTATACAACAAATAGAGCCACAGCCACAATTGATGCAGCACATGAGGAGGAGACTGTAGGGGTATAATGCTCCAAATCTTTGGGTGTACCTATTGATGAAAACTTGAGGAAACATATTACTGAGATTCTCAAACAATTCAGTTCAGCTACTTTTGCTCTTGCAATAATTGGTAAGCTTGGAAATAATCGGAGCAACCTACTGACATATGTTGCATATTTCCACTCAGTGATGTCGCACAGAATAATTTTCTGGTGTAACTCATCAGTTGGAAAGAAAGTATTGATTACACAAAAGCGAGCAAGAATAATACTGTATGTGATGTTCATCCATGGAAGTCATGGAGGAACCTCGTCAAGGAGCTAGGCATTTTAACTGCGTTCATCACAAAACATATATTCGCTAATGAAATTCGTCTTTAATAATCCATCACAATTTGAGAACAGTAACGTACATACCTACAACAGTGGAGGGAAAAATGATCTTTATTAACCATTGTTAAAAAAGTCAGTGGCTCAGAGAGGAGTTCAATATGCAGCATCTTAAATTTTTATCCTTTACCCAATAACAAATTGTCTGACAAGTGGAGAAGCAAGTTTTAAATTTAATTTAAAATCACTTCTCCTGGAACGCCTTCTATTCCGTGGACGAGTTTCCATTTAAAAACCGGTTGCATGCAAAAAAGACTTGTTTTTAAGCATAGTTGCATGAGTAGGGCTAAAAATAATATTTTCATTTTTGTACGCAATAATCATGTATTCATATCCTGTAAACTGACTCGTTCCAGAGCGTTTTGATTAAAGAATCGTTCAAATGATCTATGGAACTTGTAACTAACTAAGTAAACTAACAACGGCTATAACCATTCTTCTTAACACTCTTGTAATCTACAAGACACTGAATTTAAAGAGTACAGAAAGCTGTTTAATAAGGGTAATGATGTATCCATGAAGTTATGGAGTAATTCTTCTGAAATATAGTCGCCATGATATGTTGCAAAACACTTCGTTCTATTAAAACCTAAAATTTAGATAAGGAACAAAAAAGATACTGAAAAAATGTATGAGTTAATCATATTAATTTCTCAGTCATTTGCACTAGACATTACATTTTTGAGTTAGTTATGGATCTGAGTTGATACACAGAGTTAGTAAACCAGTGTTCTTTGGTATGTTTACGTCGAGAACCTTTCTGATGGGTGGAAAATGTAGGTACATTTCCATTAAGGCTTTATTTAGATCACTCTTCCTGGGTAAAGACTTAGCAGCCATGAAAAAGTTTAACAGTTTTGTTAAGATCTATTATACACTTTGGCAGCTTAAATACAAACCGAAGAAGGGGTATAAGTGAAGAAGTCCACTTACTGTCATAATTTTCCAATTATCGTAAGGAGACTCTAATGGTCTTTCCATCACTGGTATGTTTAAAAATCGGATAAGAACGTTAGGTGTCTGAGTATCATCACTTTCATATAAATTAAATGATTTAAGCAGCACAGGCCACCGTCCAGCATAGTGCAGCTCCTAAAGCCGTGAGTGAACAGCCCCACCGTGACCTGCCAAGAATGGGAGCCGTCCATCAAAGGCGCCGCTCACCTGTCGGCGGAGCGACAGCGCCTGTCCGCCGCTAGTATCAACGTCTCCCACTGCAGTTTCTGCGATTAGCATCTACATTCAGACAGAAGCGAATAGCGGACTTCAGTTTATACATAGCGACAAGAGATGTATGTAGCAAATAGCAGCCGAAGCAGAAAATGTCAATTAACGTTAAGGGTTGTCTGCTCAGTAACAAACAAAAATACTTACAAGGGAACCTCCCCATCGCACCCCCCTCAGATTTAGTTATAAATTGACACAGTGGATAGGCCTTGAAAAACTGAACATAGATCAATCGAGAAAACAGGAAGAAGTTGTGTGGAACTATGAAAAAATAAGCAAAATATACAAACTGAGTAGTCCAAGTGTAAGATACCCAACATCAAGGACTATATAACCTGAAGAGCGCCGTGGTCCCGTGCTTAGAGTGAGCAACAGCGAAACGAGAGGTCCTTGGTTCGTGTCCTCCCTCGAGTAAAAATTTTACTTACTTTATTTTCGCAAAGTTACGATCTGTCCGTTCATTCATTGACGTCTCTGTTCACTGTAATAAGTTTAGTGTCTGTGTTTTGTGACCGCACCGCAAAACCGTGCGATTAGTAGACGAAAGGACGTGCCTCTCCAATAGGAACCGAAAACATTTGATCGCAAATTCATAGGTCAACCGATTCCTCCACAGGAAAACACGTCTGATATATTCTATACGACACTGGTGACGGCATGTGCGTCACATTACAGGAATATGTTGTCGACCCACCTAACTTGCACACTTGGCGAATGGGTAAAAAGATTCTTCTACCTTGCCCGATTTAGGTTTTCTTGTGGATGTGATAATCACTCCCAAAAAAGTGATGAAAACATAAGAGTTTGTCACATAAACGGCAACAAATGAATGCAACAGTTTCACAGTCGCACAGTTTTCCCTGTGCTCTGTCAAAACATACGTTTTTAACGTTTTCAAGTCTTTCCGTGTGTAGACCGTCAAGTCCTGCATGTGTCCAAGCAAATCTGAACATGTCCTGGAATTTTGGAGAGCAAAGTTGATCATGTCTGAGTGCATGAACTTTGATAATTGTCTGAAAATAAAAAATTTAAACTTTTCACTCGAGGGAGGATTGAACTACGGACCTTCCGTTCTGTAGCTGCTCACGGTAACCACGGGACCACTGTGCTCCTCAGTGTACATGTACCTTGATGTGACATATCTTGCACACGGACTACTCAGTTTGTATATTTTGCTTATTTTTTTCATAGTTCCATACAACTTCTTCCTGTTTTCTCGATTGATCTGTGTTCAGTTTTTCATGGCCTATCCCTGTGCCAACTTATAACTAAATCTGAGGGGGGTGCGATGGGGAGGTTCCCTTGTTAGAGACAGCAATATTTAAGCTGTGCTTTATTTTAACTGACGTTGGTGAATTGAGTTGAGCAAAGTATACCGCTTATCTCAGGGGCAGAGGGGTAATGCGGCCATTGCGGGATTAAAGTGAGTAAGAGCGAGAATGTGTCATTGTTAGTCAAATGGTTAAGCTCTGAGCACTATGGGACTTAACATCTGAGGTCATCAGTCCCCTAGAATTTAGAACTACTTAAACCTAACTAACCTAATGACATCACACACATCCATGCCCGAGGCAGGATTCGAACCTGCGACCGTAGCGATCACGCGGTTCCAGACTGAAGCGCCTAGAATCGTTCGGCCACATCGGCCGGCCATTTTTAGTCGTCAAGTACTGACAACCGATGGGCATGCGCGACTGATCACCTTCTGCGGTATAAATTTGTATACGGATGTAACGTGAATTCGTGAGTGCCCATTGCACAGACTGTCTTTAAAAATGCGGTACTGAAATGTAGCAAAGTTCATTCAATTAACTGAGGCTGTTGCAATACAACGCGGTGAGTAGAAAAAACTGGGTGTAAATCATTCATCATACTTTTGTGATAGTGATTCAAATTCGGTAGTTCATTTAAACATTACGACTACAGAGTCATTCGCACACATAGTAAAACAAACAACGCTTCATCACGCAACTATTGCCTCACAACTGTTAGAGTGATCAAGTTGACACAAATCTGAAACCGTCGATTGTAAGGTGTAAAGTAATTTTATTGAGCATACTGTCTGTCTCACATGACAGTCAAAGTTTCCACATTTAGAAACGCAGTGAGGATTGCACGCAGCTGAACATGCCTTAAAAGAACTAGATAACAGAAAGCGCATTACAAACCGAATTAATTAAAATATTTTTATACTGAAACGTACCTTGTAATTTTAGAAAATAAAGATCCGGCTTCAAGAACAAATGTGTAATCGTTTTTACATAGCTTCGCACATATGAAGTGTACAGTAGAAGAAGGTGCTCCTAGCATTTTTCTCATTTCCAGTTGTAACTGCTTAGACCCTATCGCCGTGGGGACTAAAGCCACGTCACTATTTTCTGCTGAGGTCCTTCCATTACTGATCGGTGCCACATTCCCAAATTTAAAATCGATCTTTCTACTTATACCTTTTTTTTTCTTCATTTGCTTCTGCTTTTACTTAAAATGAAATTCATTCACACGTTGGGCGTCGTACTTTAAGAATTTTTAAATGGATCTAAAACAATATTAGAACATGTGTGAACTGTTACGTTCCTTTATTCTCGCTGTTTTCGTTTCGTTCTTTAACCGTTCATCTGAAATACCTAATTCGAATCTTGAAGTCTGAATTCTATCTTTATCCACTATATAATTGTTACTCAGAATCTGTTATTTTTACAAAGAACTAAATAGCTTACGAGGTATCTTTTCCAATTTTTCGCACGACAGGAGAACTCTTAACCATACTGTCTCACTGACAGGATCTGAGTTCGAATCCTCTCTACAAAAGCTCATTAACATTAGGGGCGTACCGACGGAGAACAGCGCGAGGGAGAAGCCGAGGACGGGGCCGCAGCCGCCACCTCATCTTTGTCCTGTCCCTCAGTGTCAGCCTCACACAAAGTTTCGGCACTCCTGAGCGTTAGTGGAGGGAGGAGGAGATTAGTGTTTAACGTCCCGTCGACAACGAGGTCATTACAGACGGAGCACAAGCTCGGATTATGGAAGGATGGGGAAGGAAATCGGCCGTGCCCTTTCAAAGGAACCATACCAGCATTTGCCTGAAGTGATCTAGGGAAATCACGGAAAACCTAAATCAGGATGGCCGGACGTGGGATTGAACCGTCGTCCTCCCGAATGCGAGTCCAGTGTGCTAACCACTGCGCCACCTCCTGAGGGTTCGTCGCGTTGAAGGTATTTGTACTCGTTTATCGTGTGATTCTTTATTGGAATCAATCATGTCTGGAGTACCGTCAAAAATAGTGACTAAGAGGAAGATAAGTGAAGCAAGTATCCAAGAAATTAGTATTATAAGTGGACACAAAGAATGTACTGCTACTTGCTTAACAACGCCGACAAAATTACGCTACTGGCCATTAAAACTGCTACGCCAAGAAGAAATGCAGATGATAAACGGGTATTCATTGGACAAATATATTATACTCGAACTGGCATGTGCTTACATTTTCACGCAATTTGGGTGCATAGATCCTGAGAAATCAGTACCTAGGACAACCACGTCTGGCCGTAATATTAACGGCCTTGATACCCTGGGAATTGAGTCAAACAGAGCTTGGATGGCGTGTACAGGTACAGCTGCCCATGCAGCTTCAACACGATACCACAGTTCATCAAGAGTAGCGACACTGGCCCATTCTGACGAGCCAGTTGCTCGGCCACCATTGACCAGACGTTTTCAGTTGGTGAGAGATCTGGAGAATGTGCTGGCCAGGGCTGCAGTCTAACATTTTCTGTATCCAGAAAGGCCCGTACACGACCTGCAACATGCGGTCGTGCATTATCCTCCTCAAGTGTAGGGTTTCGCAGGGATCGAATGAAGGGCACAGCCACAGGTCGTAACACATCTGAAATGTAACGTCCACTGTTCAAAGTGCCTTCAGTGCGAACAAGAGGTGACCGAGACGTGTAACCAATGGCACCCCATACCATCACGCCGGGTGATACGCCAGTATGGCCATGACGAATACACGCTTCCAATGTGCGTTCACCGCGATGTCGCCAAACACGGATGCGATCATCATGATGCTGTAAACATAACCTGGATTCATCCGAAAAAAATGACGTTTTGCTATTCGTACACCCAGGTTTGTCGTTGAGTACACCATCGCAGGCGCTCCTGTCTGTGATGCAGCGTCAAGGGTAACCGCAGCCATGGTCTCCGAGCTGATAGTCCATCCTGCTGGAAACGTCGTCGAACTGTTCGTGCAGATGGTTGTTGTCTTGCAAACGTCCCCATCTGTTGTCTTAGGGATCGAGACGTGGCTGCATTATCCGTTACAGCCATGCGGAAAGATGCCTGTCATCTCGACTGCTAGTTCTTCGAGGCCGTTGGGATCCAGCACAGCGTTCCGTATTACACTCCTGAACCCACCGATTCCATATTCTGCTAACAGTCATTGGGTCTCGCAATGTCGCGATGCGATAAACCGCAATCGCGATACGCTACAATCCGACCTTTATCAAAGTCGGAAACGTGATGGTATGCATTTCTCCTCCTTACACGAGGCATCACAACAACGTTTCACCAGGCAACGCCGGTCAACTGCTGTCTGTGTACGAGAAATCGGTTGGAAACTTTCCTCATGTCTGCACGTTGTAGGTGTCGCCACCGGCGCCAACCTTGTGTGAATGCTCTGAAAAGCTAATAATTTGCATATCACAGCATATTCTTCCTGTTAGTTAAATTTCGCGTCTGTAGCACGTCATCTTCATGGTGTAGCAATTTTAATATCCAGTAGTGTATTTCATTCTTACAACAAAGTGATAAATATTATGCTGAACTGGATAATGATGAATGGTTGGCACTTCTAGCTTTTTTGTCCGATTGCGAGGACCAAACACGATAAATGGACATATGACTAATGAAATATTTTTATTTGAAGCCAAACTGAAATTTTATATAAATTAATTTGAAGAAAACGATTTGTCTACTTTTCCAACTGTTGCTAAGGTCGCATCAGACTTAACTATCTCCAAATGTATTCGCCCAGGCTTGACGTACTATTTGAAAGAATATTTGGAAGAAATAAATAGATTTTCAGACCTTAGAAATATTCGAGGCTGTTTCACTCTCGTAAAGAACCATTGGCACGTTGTCCATGTCGATCTCAAATCATTCTGCCAATCTGGGTTTCATAAAACTCATTTGATAAATGAAATGTTCGAACTTCAACACGACACACGGTTTAAAACTCTTTCATTCTCGTAGGTAATCTTTGGGGTGTTAAACATGATGATCTCAAATTATTCTGCCAATTGGAGTTTCATGTAGCTCATTTGAAAAATGTCATATTCGAACGACACACAGCTTAAAGTTCTTTTTACAGAACACCGTGAAACGCAGACGTACACTGAACTTTGGTGATATGTGGCTAGCAATTGTAAAAATTTGCTAGATTGTGCGCAGTTCATTTCAAAACTATTTCGTTCAATTTCCCTTTGAGAAACTTATTTTCAAAAATGAACTACTTGAAAAATAAACATCGTAATCAGTGTCCAGTCATTTAAAAGACTCAGTGAGGATTGCATGCAGTCCAAACGATGCAAATATGGACGAGAATACCAAAAACGTACACCAGAAGTCCCATTCATTAACAGTTCTATTTTTGTCCTTAAGCTTTATTTGCAATTAAAAGAACAAAAACCCATGTTAGAGAACAAACCTATAGCTTTCTTACAAAGCCTTTGGTATGTGAAGGGTGCTGGAAATTCTTGCAATTCTTTGAGATTGACGGCATTGGAGTAAAGATTATGTGGCCATTTGAATAATGTAACATAATTTTTTAATTATAAAACTGGCTGACGTGGTATAAAAATACTTTGAAATCAACTTCAGGAAGAAAATACACTGATCCCAGACTCGTTTCTGATAGTGACTCGAAAGGATCAAATTACTAGTATGTCCCTTCCTTTCCTGCACCCTTCATACGCACCTGTTAACCGGCATGAACATTATAAGACTACGCAAATCACGTGATCTTTATTTCCACAGGGATAAGGTACATTGGTTCAATTAGACTGGTGCACTGTATTCTTTCTTTTAGTTGACTGCAAATTGATCAGCAGCACTTTCCGTCATTTTTTGCGCCCACAAACATGGTGGGAGTCGTTCCGTGGAATTCTGTTAATGGCGAATCACGTCTTTTGCTCATGCTACCACAACGATTATTCCAGTCAGAGATAACACTCGACTCCCGTCATTCCCGTGAATATTCACAAAAAATGTAATTGTTGTTAACAGGGCGCATACCTACTATCGATTCCCATGAATACATCCGGCGCGGTGATTTAAAATTCGTATACCCTGTATTGCAGAATTTTAATATTGTAAACACGTCTGATCATTGTCAGCAACAGCACAATAATTTTATTCGACAAATAGGTAAGGTACAGCCAATTGCAGCGGCAGCACGTGAAAAATTTTACCAATGGACTGCAATGATTTTATAATTAATAGTTTAACATTGCGGGGAATAAAATAATATGAAGGAAAAAAGTTATGGTAGCAGTGAGAATCGAACCCAAACCAACAAATTGACACGTAGTGCGCTTGATCATTACGTCAAGACACCCATAGGGCTACGATTTCGCAAAAGTCCTTCATACTTTACGCCCAAATCTTTAGAGAGCCTTTTAGCTTTTCCTATAGACCATTCAGATAAAGTATTCTAGGAACTTGAAAGGGGCATCTACTTGCTTTCTCCTCCAAAGATCTACTTGAAAATGGCCTCTTTAACACATCATCTACAGAGTTCGCCATGTTGCTTGCAGATTACATTACACGCACTTCCGAAGAATAATATTGACCTGGTGCTGTGAGCAATGTAGCGTCCTAGTGCCGGAAAGGGATGGCGTCACATCAGATCATGCATAGTCGAAATGAGACAGCTGCGCCCCTCTCTGAATTGACCATTTCAGCACTCGACACTTGTTTATAGTTATCGCGAAGAGAGTGCTAGAAGACATGTTTTCGTCCTTTTTATTTGAAGATTAGTTCGCATTCGAAGAGAAATGGCGTACTTTTAATGCGATTGCGAGCTCTCTTTCGAAGTGAAATGGCGTACTAATGCGATTTCCGGTTCGCATTCGAAGAGAAATCTCATAATTTAAGTACGATATTCGCAGCTGCTGTAACGCACTTGCACATGATAAGTGGCTGCCACTGGGCGACACTTGCCAATAGTAAGTATTTATTCTTTACAGATTCCTAAATTACATTTCCATTTGTTACAGGTGTTAAAGTTTAATATCTTCTGAAGAAGGGTAACTGATTTATTTCCGAATCTTATAAATAATAAAATCTTACGATTTTCAGCCAAGAAATACACTGGAACAATAGTAGTAGGCGCGCGAAACGTTGGGCCTGTGTGCCTCGTATCAGTCGCATGTTGCGGTATAAATTTCAAACGGAAGTACACGGATTCATGAATGCGCGTTATAGAGACAGTCAGCTTCAAATGCAGTACATATTTTTAGAAAGGAATATGAAACAAAATTAAGGCTGTTTAGTACAATGCAATAAGTAGGAGAAAAATGACTTAAATACACTGACGGTAAAAAAAATCGCAGCACAAAGAACTAACTGTGCGAAATAAACGAAATGGATAGGCGTGTTTCTACATCTGAAAGAAGATGTCTGTTCAAATTTCGCGCCAGTAGCATAAGAGTGGCGCTAGTAGTGCCACTATGAGGATGCAAATCAGGTTTGCTTTAAATGCATGCTGTAAAGGTCGTGAGCGTTAGTTATCTTTGAGACTGGACATGGTGAGTCGATGTTCGTCAAGAGTGCTTTTAAGACGACAAAGACCCAATTTTTAACACCTCACTGACTTTGACCGAGGTCGTGTAATAAAGCACTCCGACATCAAGCCACAAGTGGCCCATCGGGACCATCCGACCGCCGTTTTATCCTCATTGAGGATGCGGATAGGAGGGGCGTGTGATCAGCACACCGCTCTCCCGGTCATTACGATGGTTTTCTTTGACCGGAGCCGCTACTATTCGGTCGAGTAGCTCCTCAATTGGCATCACGAGGCTGAGTGAAGCCCGAAAAATGGCACCAGCGCATGGCGGCCGCATGGTCACCCATCCAACAATTGGCATCACGAGGCTGAGTGCAGCCCGAAAAATGGCACCAGCGCATGGCGGCCGCATGGTTACCCATCCAAGTGCCGGCCACGCCCGACAGCGCTTAACTTCGTTTATCTGACGCGAACCGGTGCATCCACTGCGGCAAGGCCGTTGTCCCAGGTCGTGTAATAGGACTACGAGAAATTGGATGTTCCTGCTGCGATATTACAGAAAGACTTGGCAATAATGTAGCCATGGTACATGACTGCTGGCGGCAGTGGTCACGAGAATGTACGGACGCAAGAAGATCGGGCCCGAATGGCCACGCGGTACTACCGAGAGGACAGACCAACGCGTTCGACGTTTGACTCTGGCGCATCGTACTGACTGCATTTGCAGCGTCTATTTAAGCAGCAGTTAGCACTAATGTGACGCAACGAATTGTTATAAATCTGTTACTTCAAGGACAGGTCCCACCAGCCAGACGCCCTTTAGAGTGCATTTCACTGACCCCAAACCACTGTCATTTGCTACTTCAGTGGGGTCAAGCGAGACTTAATTGGAGGACACAGTGGAGGTCTGTTGCGTTTTCTGATGAAAGCTGGTTCTCTCTCGGTGCTAGTGAAGGCCGTGTGTTGGTTAGAAGGAGGCCAGTTCAGCCTACAACCAACCTGTCTGCGTGCTGGACGCACTGGACCTACAACTCAAGTTATTGTCTGGGCTGCGATTTCATATGACAACAGGAGCACTCTCGTGTTTATCCCATGCATCCTGACAGCAAATTTGTACGTCAGTGTCGTGATTCGACCTGCTGTGCTGCCATTCGTGAACAGCATTTCAGGGGGTGTTTTCCAACAGGATAGCGCTCGCCCACATGCAGCTGATGTAACCCAACATGCTCTACAGTGTCGAAAAGTTGCCTTGGCCAACTCGATCACCATATCTGTCTCCAGTCGAGCACATATGGGACATCATCAGACGACAACGCTAGCGTCATCCACAATCAGCATTAACCGTCCCTGTGTTGACCGACCAAGTGCAGCAGGCATGGAACTCCATCTCACAAACTGACAGATAGCGCCGTCCGCCCCGATAGCTGAATGGTTAGCGTGACAGACTGCCGTCCTAAGGGCCCCTGGTTCGATTCCCGGCTGAGTCGGTGATTTTCTCCGCTCAGGGACAGGGTATTGTGCTGCCTTCATCATCATTTCATCCCCATCCAGCGCGCAGGTCGCCCAATGTGGCGTCGAATGTAACAAGACCTGCACCAAGGCGGCCGGACCTGCCCCGTAAGGGGCCTGCCGGACAATGATGCCATACGCTCATTTCCATTTCCACAACCGGATCCTGTACAACACAAGACATGCGCATTAGCATGCTGGAATGCAACATTCTTGCGATTACGCCGGTTATAATGTAACTCCATTTCACATTTTACAATGCCTTACCTCGCGCTTACATTAACCTGTTATCTTGCAGTATTAATCATTTAAATACGTTACCTAGACAAATGTAGTCCTGAAATTTCACTACTCTACACTATTTTTTGAAGTTGCGATTTAACCCGTCAGTCAGTTACTGTTATTAACCAATTAATCACCCGCTCACAATGACAACACAATAATACTTCGTCAGGCAACTGCAGTGTTACAATTTCGAGTTCGGTGAGGGTGGCAGAAATCTACGAGTAAAACAGAGAACAGTCAACACGAAGTCTTTCGAACGGCGTCTACTTTTATGGATTAGACTTGGAGGTCAGCGGCAAACCTATCTCTCTGTTACTGTTGCTAGTCTACTGGGGACTGATAACATGCTAATCTACAGGGTGTTTCCATAAGAGAGTGGAAAAATTTAACAGGACATAGAGGACGCTCCACTGAAGAATTTGAAGCAGGAAACCTAGGGTCGGAGAAGCCAATTTAAGGAGATAATAGGAATAAAATCACGGTACTGTGCACTTTAACTGCAAATACCATCACTGATACAATGGACGTACCATTTGTAATGTATCTTACAGAATGTGCTGACGGCCTTCAACCTCAATGCAAGCATGACATCGGCGAACAGATTCTGACGCACCATGACAAATATCCTGGTGTGTTTCTAATCACATCTCAGGCAGCTACAATTCTGGCAACTAATTCTATCTCCGTATCTACTGGGGTCTCATACACAAGTGACTTTAGATATCTTCATAGGAAATAATTGTTGTGGCGTAACAAGACAGCCACGCCACTCGGAAGTAGCCGAAAGGCACGCGTTAACTCACGCAGGCTAGTAGATAGGTCTGAAACAGGATACGTAATGAATGCTATAAAGAAAAGTACGTAGCTCCTGGAATACTTAACTTTAATCCATCCTTGTGGTACATCGCTCTTGACGATACAAGTGAGACTCTTTAGATACAAGCTATGTAATGCTAATGGCGCCTTGCTAGGTCGTAGCCATTGACTTAGCTGAAGGCTATTCTAACTATCGGCTCTGCAAATGAGCGAGGCTTCGTCAGTGTGCATCGCTAGCTACGTCGTCCGTACAACTGGGGCGAGTGATAGTAAGTCTCTCGAGACCTGCCGTGTGGTGGCGCTCGGTCTGCGATCACTGTCAGTGGCGACACGCGGGTCCGACATGTACTAATGGACCGCGGCCGATTTAAAGCTACCACCTAGCAAGTGTGGTGTCTGGCGGTGACACCACAATAATCAAGGGGGTTCAGGTCAGGTGACCTTGCAAGCCACGATGTAGCACCGCCCCTTCCAATCCAGGGACCAGGAAATATTTCCTAGTAATCATGCTCGTCCTCCACGTTTCCTTGCAGGAAATAAAGAATGTACATGCAAATAAATAGCACAGTACGTGTAAAATTGTACGAATGTTAGTTGTAAATAAGCTGGAAAACAGAAATGCTAAACAAAGCCGTAGACAAGTTTACTTCCATATCTCCGACCCCAGGTCCCCTACCTCAAATTTTTTAGGGAAGCATTCTCTCTGTCCTGTTACAATTTTGCACGCTCATACGGAAACATCCCGTATGTAGATTACCTGTTAAGAGTAAGATCGGTACTTATGCTACCCGACGTGCCGCCCCACAATTTCAGTATTGGCTCTCGAGCAAAGAGTTTGACGAGCACTGATCTAGATCCATTACAATTCACAAAATTCCTCCACATGCCCCGCCTGGCAACGATTTTTCATGTAAAGGCTGCAGTGGTTTAAAAGCTAAATGAGGATTAGACAGCAGTTTATTGTCTGTGGTACTGAAGTAGTCTTGGCTGTCAGTTCTCTAACAAGGGAACCTCCCCATCGCACCCCCCTCAGATTTAGTTATAAGTTGCCACAGTGGATAGGCCTTGAAAAACTGAAAACAATCAATTGAGAAAACAGGAAGAAGTTGTGTGGAACTGTGAAAAAATAAGCAAAATATACAAACTGAGTAGTTCATGGGAAGATAGGCACCGTCAAGGACACTCGGAACGCAGGAGCGCCGTGGTGTCGTGGTAACGTGAGCAGCTGCGGAACGAAAGGTCCTTGGTTCGAATCTTCCATCGAGTGAAAAGTTTAATTTTTATTTTCAGTTTATGTGACAAACTCTTATGTTTTCTTCACTTTTTTGGGAGTGATTATCACATCCACAAGAAAACCTAAATCGGGCAAGATAGAAGAATCTTTTTATCCCTTCGCCAAGTGTACAAGTTAGGTGGGTCGGCAACATATTCCTGTCATGTGACGCACATGCCGTCACCAGTGTCGTATAGAATATATCAGATGTGTTTTCCTGTGGAGGACTCGGTTGACCTATGACCTTGCGATCAAATGTTTTCGATTCCCATTGGAGAGGCACGTCCTTTCGTCTACTAATCGCACGGTTTTGCGATGCGGTCGCAAAACACAGACACTAAACTTATTACAGTGAACAAAGACGTCAATGAACGAACGGACAGATAATAACTATGCAAAAATAAAGAAAATAAAATTTTCACTAGAGGGAAGACTTGAACCAAGGACTCTAGTTCAGCAGTTGCTCACGCTACCACGGGACTACGACGCTCCTGAGCTCACTTTGTCCATGATGTTGCCTATACGACCCGTGGACTAATCAGTTTGTATATTTTGCTTATTTTTTCACAGATCCACACAACTTCTTCCTGTTTTCTCAATTGATCTGTGTTCAGTTTATCAAGGCCTATCCACTGTGCCAACTTATAACTAAATCTGAGGGGGGTGCGATGAGGAGGTTCCCTTGTAAGAAGCGCTACAGGGGTCAGTCCTGGGACAACTATTGTTTTCCTTGTACGTCAGTGACATCTCGTCACTACCGTCCTACTGTAAATATCATTTGTATGCTGACGCTTCCAGCTTTACCTAAGTGCCAGATGAATGGCGATCTGCCTTCATTGTACAGATAGGTGCAAATCCAGGGATTTAAACTAAATGAGAAAAGTCTCAAGTATTTTAGTATCGCAGCAGAAATTAATTGGTTCAGATTTCCGCGAACAGTTGCCTGCTATTCTTCTCGATGGTATTGTAATGACATATCAGAAAACAGTAAGCACTTGGGCGTAACTTTGGATGAACATCTCAACCCTGCAGAAAATACCGTCATCACATGCAGGAACTCTTCCTCTTGTCTCTATGCCTTCCATAAGATTCGGAACATATTTCCGCAGTACATGAAACGTAAGCTTGTTTAATTAATCGTTTTGTCAAAACTCCTCTATTGCGATATAATCCAAGATATTACAGGACTATAAACTATAGACCCGCGCTTCCCAACCCATGGCAGAGTGGCACCTGGCTGCCAACGCTGGGCGAGAGTCGAAGACAAAATAAAAATTGTCTGGTGTTTCAGAGTTTCCAATCGTCAGTCATTAAGGTCTACAGATACGGAATCAGATTAGAGCTGAAATGCTCTATCGTTATCGTACTACACTCATAATGGAATGATCCCTTCTATCACGTCAAAAACTTTCTTTTTTGTACGCACAGAAAGAATACATCAAAAGAAGCTGCTAAGACAAACGTCCAACTTTTTTTTTTTTTTTAATACTGAAAAATAGCCAATATCGTGTGTCACCAGGCGGCTGGAAGTCTACGCCCCTACAGACTACGTTACAGGTCTTACATGCGGCCTTGGCTGGCTTATCATGACGTAGGCACATAATATGACACAATGCGATCGTAATATCTCGTGTTGATAGTTTCTCGGATACATACGATATTGCAGTGGCTGTGTTGTTACGAAGAACGAGGTAATGTTCCTTCGGACATGCATGCAGGCACTGCAATATCGTACACTACTGGCCATTAAAATTGCTACACCAAAAAGAAATGCAGATGATAACGGGTATTCATTGGATAAATATATTATACTAGAACTGACATGTGATTACATTTTCACGCAATTTGGGAGCATAGATCCTGAGAAATCAGTACCTAAAACAACCACCTCTGGCCGTAATAACGGCCTTGATACGCCTGGGCATTGAGTCAAACACAGCTTGGATGGCTTGTACAGGTACAGCGGCCCATGCAGCTTCAACACGATACCACAGTTCATCAAGAGTAGTGACTGGCGTATTGTGACGAGCCAGATGCTCGGCCACCATTGACCAGACGTTTTCGGTTGGTGAGAGATCTGGAGAAAGTGCTGGCCAGGGCAGCAGTCTAACATTTTCTGCATCCAGAAAGGCCCGTACAGGACCTGCAACATGCGGTCGTGCATTGTTGTTGTTGTTGTGGTCTTCAGTCCTGAGACTGGTTTGATGCAGCTCTCCATGCTACTCTATCCTGTGCAAGCTTCTTCATCTCCCAGTACCTACTGCAACCTACATCCTTCTGAATCTGCTTAGTGTATTGATCTCTTGGTCTCCCTCTACGATTTTTACCCTCCACGCTGCCCTCCAATGCTAAATTTGTGATCCCTTGATGCCTCAAAACATGTCCTACCAACCGATCCCTTCTTCTAGTCAAGTTGTGCCACAAACTTCTCTTCTCCCCAATCCTATTCAATACCTCCTCATTAGTTACGTGATCTACCCACCTTATCTTCAGCATTCTTCTGTAGCACCACATTTCGAAAGCTTCTATTCTCTTCTTGTCCAAACTGGTTATCGTCCATGTTTCACTTCCATACATGGCTACACTCCATACATATACTTTCAGAAACGACTTCCTGACACTTAAATCTATACTCGATGTTAACAAATTTCTCTTCTTCAGAAACGATTTCCTTGCCATTGCCAGTCTACGTTTTATATCCTCTCTACTTCGACCATCATCAGTTATTTTACTCCCTAAATAGCAAAACTCCTTTACTACTTTAAGTGTGTCATTTCCTAATCTAATCCCCTCAGCATCACCCGATTTAATTCGACTACATTCCATTATCCTCGTTTTGCTTTTGTTGATGTTCATCTTATATCCTCCTTTCAAGACACTGTCCATTCCGTTCAACTGCTCTTCCAAGTCCTTTGCTGTCTCTGACAGAATTACAATGTCATCGGCGAACCTCAAAGTTTTTACTTCTTCTCCATGAATTTTAATACCTACTCCGAATTTTTCTTTTGTTTCCTTTACTGCTTGTTCAATATACAGATTGAATAACATCGGGGAGAGGCTACAACCCCGTCTCACTCCTTTCCCAACCACTGCTTCCCTTTCATGCACCTCGACTCTTATAACTGCCATCTGGTTTCTGTACAAATTGTAAATAGCCTTTCGCTCCCTGTATTTTACCCCTGCCACCTTCAGAATTTGAAAGAGAGTATTCCACTTAACGTTGTCAAAAGCTTTCTCTAAGTCTGCAAATGCTAGAAACGTAGGTTTGCCTTTTCTTAATCTTTCTTCTAAGATAAGTCGTAAGGTTAGTATTGCCTCACGTGTTCCAACATTTCTACGGAATCCAAACTGATCTTCCCCGAGGTCCGCTTCTACCAGTTTTTCCATTCGTCTGTAAAGAATTCGCGTTAGTATTTTGCAGCTGTGACTTATTAAACTGATAGTTCGGTAATTTTCACATCTGTCAACACCTGCTTTCTTTGGGATTGGAATTATTATATTCTTCTTGAAGTCTATGGGTATTTCGCCTGTCTCATACATCTTGCTCACCAGATGGTAGAGTTTTGTCATGACTGGCTCTCCCAAGGCCATCAGTAGTTCTAATGGAATGTTGTCTACTCCCGGGGCCTTGTTTCGACTCAGGTCTTTCAGTGCTCTGTCAAACTCTTCACGCAGTATCTTATCTCCCATTTCATCTTCATCTACATCCTCTTCCATTTCCATAATACTGTCCTCAAGTACATCGCCCTTGTATAAACCCTCTATATACTCCTTCCACCTTTCTGCCTTCCCTTCTTTGCTTAGAACTGGGTTTCCATCTGAGCTCTTGATATTCATACAAGTGGTTCTCTTCTCTCCAAAGGTCTCTTTAATTTTCCTGTAGGCAGTATCTATCTTACCCCTAGTGAGACAAGCCTCTACATCCTTACATTTGTCCTCTAGCCATCCCTGCTTAGCCATTTTGCACTTTCTGTCGATCTCATTTTTGAGACGTTTGTATTCCCTTTTGCCTGCTTCATGTACTGCATTTTTATATTTTCTCCTTTCATCAATTAAATTCAATATTTCTTCTGTTACCCAAGGATTTCTATTAGCCCTCGTCTTTTTACCTACTTGATCCTCTGCTGCCTTCACTACTTCATCCCTCAGAGCTACCCATTCTTCTTCTACTGTATTTCTTTCCCCCATTCCTGTCAATTGTTCCCTTATGCTCTCCCTGAAACTCTCTACAACCTCTGGTTCTTTCAGTTTATCCAGGTCCCATCTCCTTAAATTCCCACCTTTTTGCAGTTTCTTCAGTTTCAATCTGCAGTTCATAACCAATAGATTGTGGTCAGAATCCACATCTGCCCCTGGAAATGTCTTACAATTTAAAACCTGGTTCCTAAATCTCTGTCTTACCATTATATAATCTATCTGATACCTATTAGTATCTCCAGGATTCTTCCAGGTATACAACCTTCTTTTATGATTCTTGAACCAAGTGTTAGCTATGATTAAGTTATGCTCTGTGCAAAATTCTACAAGGCGGCTTCCTCTTTCATTTCTTCCCCCCAATCCATATTCACCTACTATGTTTCCTTCTCTCCCTTTTCCTACTGACGTATTCCAGTCACCCATGACTACTAAATTTTCGTCTCCCTTCACTACCTGAATAATTTCTTTTATCTCGTCATACATTTCATCAATTTCTTCATCATCTGCAGAGCTAGTTGGCATATAAACTTGTACTACTGTAGTAGGCATGGGCTTTGTGTCTATCTTGGCCACAATAATGCGTTCACTATGCTGTTTGTAGTAGCTAACCCGCACTCCTATTTTTTTATTCATTATTAAACCTACTCCTGCATTACCCCTATTTGATTTTGTATTTATAACCCTGTAATCACCTGACCAAAAGTCTTGTTCCTCCTGCCACCGAACTTCACTAATTCCCACTATATCTAACTTTAACCTATCCATTTCCCTTTTTAAATTTTCTAACCTACCTGCCCGATTAAGGGATCTGACATTCCACGCTCCGATCCGTAGAATGCCAGTTTTCTTTCTCCTGATAACGACGTCCTCAAAGAGTAGTCCCCGCCCGGAGATCCGAATGGGGGACTATTTTACCTCCGGAATATTTTACCCAAGAGGACGCCATGATCATTTAATCATACAGTAAAGCTGCATGTCCTCGGGAAAAATTACGGCTGTAGTTTCCCCTTGCTTTCAGCCGTTCGCAGTACCAGCACAGCAAGGCCGTTTTGGTTAATGTTACAAGGCCAGATCAGTCAATCATCCAGACTGTTGCCCCTGCAACTACTGAAAAGGTTGCTGCCCCTCTTCAGGAACCACATGTTTGTCTGGCCTCTCAACAGATACCCCTCCGTTGTGGTTGCACCTACGGTACGGCCATCTGTATTGCTGAGGCACGCAAGCCTCCCCACCAACGGCAAGGTCCATGGTTCATGGGCATTATCCTGCTGAAATTTAGGGTTTCGCAGGGATCGAATGAAGGGTAGAGCCACGGGTCGTAACACGTCTGAAATGTAACGTCCACTGTTCAAAGTGCCGTCAATGCGAACAAGAGGTGACCGAGGCGTGTAACCAATGGCATCCCATACCATCACGCCGGGTGATACGCCAGTATGGCGATGACGAATACACGCTTCCAATGTGCGTTCACCGCGATGTCGCCAAACACGGATGGGACCATCATGATTCTGTAAACAGAACCTGGATTCATCCGAAAAAATGACGTTTTGCCATTCGTGCAGCCAGGTTCGTCGGTGAGTACACCATCGCAGGCGCTACTGTCTGTGATGCAGCGTCAAGGGTAACCGCAGCCACGGTCTCCAAACTGATAGACCATGCTACTGCAAACGTCGTCGAACTGTTCGTGCAGACGGTTGTCGTCTTGCAAACGTCCCCACCTGTTGACTCAGGGATCGAGACATGGCTGCACGATCCGTTACAGCCATGCGGATAAGATGCCTGCCATCTCGACTGCTAGTGATCCGAGGCCGTTGGGATCCAGCATGGCAGTCCGTTTCACCCTCCTGAAACCACCGATTCCATATTCTGCTAACAGTCATTGGATCTCAACCAACGCGAGCAGCAATGTCGTAATACGATAAACCGCAATCGCGATAGGCTACAATCCGACCTTTATCAAAGTCGGATACGTGGTGGTACGCATTTCTCCTCCTTACACGAGGCATCACAACAACGTTTCACCAGGCAACGCCGGTCAACCGCTGTTTGTGTATGAAAAATGGTTGGAAACTTTCGTCATGTCAGCACGTTGTAGGTGTCGCCACCGGCGCCAACCTTGTGTGAATGGTCTGAAAAGCTAATCATTTCCATATCACAGCATCTTCTTCATGTCGGTTAAATTTCGCGTCTGTAGCATGCCATCTTCGTGGTGTAGCAATTTTAATGGCCAGTAGTGTCTTTATCCGACGATACCAGGCAGCGACTTCCAATTAAAATGTTCTGCCATGAACAGGAATTATATAATACGGGTACGAATATAGGTCAAGCAGTAGGAAGGACGATATTTGGAAGTTTGAGCGTGGCTGTGAGTCGTTCACGGATGGCCAAAGCGTTTAAGGCGACCACTCACGTAGAGCGGGAAATCCCGTTTCGAGTCCCGGTCCAGCACCAATTTTCACAGCCGTCATTCCCTGCTACAGCTGATGGTTGTTCGTATGCGCAGTTACGAATACATTTCATATATTCTCGGACTCTCTTGTTCACGAGAACGACTCACTGGAAACTGCTCATTTAATATCCACACAGCATGAAATAAGGAAGGAAAATTGGTGTTTTACGTTCCGTTCACAGCTAATATCATTAGAGATGGAGTTTTGCTCGAGTTTCTTACTACTGGAGACGAAGGAGGCGGCCATGGCCCTTTTGAGGAAACATTCTGGCATTTGTATGCGTGTCCGCATTAAACCGATGTCTGGATGGCCGGCACAAGAACTGAAATCAGGTCTCTCGAATACGAGTTTAGGGCGTTAACTACTACATCACCTCGCTCAGTTCCCTTGAAGATAATGCTCAATTAGTATTCACAGAGTTTTCTTCATATTTGGCTGCTAACAGATTATGTATTTGTGCAGATTTGTAGAACTGATATTGAGAATCCGGTATTTCGCCACGTTTTTGTTGCTAAGTCGTTGCAAAATACAGGAAGAGAGAGAGAGAGGAGAAAAAAATTGTCACTGTGTGTTGTCTGTAATTTTTACAGGTAAAATTTCAGAACACACCGAAATGTCAGTCTGTATATTACTTGTTGTTGTTGTTGTTGTGGTCTTCAGTCCTGAGACTGGTTTTATGCACCCCTCCATCCTACTTTATCCTGTGCAAGCTTCTTCATTTCCCAGTACTTACTGCAACCTACATCCTTCTGGATCTGCTTAGTGTATTCATCTCTTGGTCTCCCTCTACGATTTTTACCCTCCACGCTGCCCTCCAATGCTATATTTGTGATCCCTTGATGCCTCAGAACATGTCCTACCAACCGGTCCCTTCTTCTTGTCAAGTTGTGCCACAGACTTCTCTTCTCCCCTATTCTATTCAATACCTCCTCATTAGTTATGTGATCTACCCATCTAATCTTCAGCATTCTTCTGTAGCACCACAATTCGAAAGCTTCTATTCTCTTCTTATCCAAACTATTTATAGTCCATGTTTCACTTCCACACATGGCTACACTCCATACAAATACTTTCAGAAACGACTTCCTGACACTTAAATCTATACTCGATGTTAACAAATTTCTCTTCTTCAGAAACGCTTTCCTTGCCATTGCCAGTCTACATTTTATATCCTCTCTACTTTGACAATCATCAGTTATTTTTCTCCCCAAATAGCAAAACTAATTTAAGTGTCTCATTTCCTAATCTAATTCCCTCAGCATCACCCGACTTAATTTGACTACATTCCATTAACCTCGTTTTGCTTTTGTTGATGTATATCTTATATCCTTCTTTCAAGACACTGTCCATTCCGTTCAGCTGCTCTTCCAAGTCCTTTGCTGTCTCTGACAGAATTACAATGTCATAGGCGAACCTCAAAGTTTTTATTTCTTCTCCATGGGTTTTATTTCCTACTCCGTATTTTTCTTTTGTTTCCGTTACTGCTTGCTCAATATACAGATTGAATAACATCGGGGAGAGGCTACAACCATGTCTCATTCCCTTCCCAACCACTGCTTCCCTTTCATGTCCCTCGACTCTTATAACTGCCATCTTGTTTCTGTACAAATTGTAAATAGCCTTTCGATCCCTGTATTTTACCTCTGCCACCTTTAGAATTTGAAAGAGATATTACTTATGCACTGTTATATCTGACATAGGACATTCATTGTCTTTGACAGTGTTACACGAAACTCCAACAGAGGAAGCGTTAACGCCACCGTATTCTGTTTGCAGTCACGGATTTAATAACATTTTGAAACTACAGAGACATACACGAAGGTAACAAAAGTCATCGGATACCTCCTTATATGGTGTCGGACCTCCCTTTGGCCGGCGTAGTGCAACCCTCGACGTGACATGGACTCAACAAGTCGTGGAAGTCCCTTACAGGAATACTGAGCCACGGTGTCTCTAAAGTTGTCCATAATTGCGAAGGTGTTTCCGGTGCAGGATTTTGTGCACGAACTTATGTCTCCATTATGTACCATAAATGTCCGATGAGATTCATTTTGGGCGATCTGGGTGGCCAAATCATTCACTTGAATTGTCCAGATTATTCCTCAAACCAATCGCAAACAACTGTGGGCCGGTGACACGACACTTTGTCATCCATAAAAATTCGATTATTATTTGGGAACAAGAAGTCCACCAATGGCTGCAAATGGTCTCCACGTAGCCGAACATAATCATTTCCAATCAATTATCAGTTCAGTTGTACCAGAGGACACAACAGTCCATTGCATATAAACGCAGCCCATACTATCATGGAGCCGCCAGTAGCTTGCACAGTGCCTTGTTGACGACTTGGGTCCTCGGTTTAGTGGGGCATGCGCCACTCACGAATCCTACACAACAGCTCTTACCAACTGAAATCGGGACTCATCTGACCAGACGACGGTTTTCCAGACGTCCAGTATCCAGCTGATATGGTCACAAGCCAAGGAAAGGAGCTGCAGGCGATGTGCTGATAGCAAAGGCACTCGTGTCGGTCGTCTGCTGTCATAGCCCATTAACCCCAAATTTCGCCGCACTGTCCTAACGAATACATTCGTCGTACGTCCCACATTGACTTCTACGGTTATTTCACGCACTATTGCTTGTCTGTTACTTCTGACAACTCTACGCAAACGCCGCTGCTCTCGGTCGTTAAGTGAAGACCGTCGGCCACAGTATTGTTCGTGGTGAGAGGTAATGCCAGAAATTCGGTATTCTCGGTACACTCTTGACACTGAGGATCTTGAGATACTGAATTCCTTAACGATTTCTGAAATGGAATGTCACATGCTTCGAGCTTGTAACCAGCTTACAAGCTCCAACTACCATACCACATTCATAGTCCGATAATTGCCGTTGTGCGGCCATACACGCGTCGGAAGCCTTTTCACGTGACAGCCCCGCCAATACACTGTCCTTTTATACCTTGTATACGCGATACTACCGTCATTTTTATATGTGCACATCGCTATCCCATGACTCTTGTCACATCAGTGTATTGCAGGCTGTATGGCTGACTGCAATGACTGAGGTTGTAGTGACTTGTATTTACTATTTTTCCCGTTAGTTTCCTTAAAAATGCTTAAGTCTCACGAATAATAACTAACAATGAGGACAGAAAAAATCTCTAACTGAGACACACTTGATCCACAATTAGTATTTAACGCTATAGTTTCCCAGTGTGACGAAATGCATCTAACAACACAGAATTTTTGTGACAATGTAAGAAAACTCTTTATAGAGAGATATGTTGATATGAAACCGAAGAGAATCGGTGCCACGTAGATACTGCAATGGCGATAGCCTGGTCTGCACTGCCACGGTCACGCTACGGGCGAGTGTGAACACTGCCATTTAAATTCACACCACGTCGGTGAAATCAAGGGCCAGTCACGGCAGTGCTGCGTCACGTATACGTGTAAATCCACCAATAGTCAGTGATTGCGCATTGTATCGTAGGGTTCTGTCACCTACTACTGACTGCTACTGCACGTCAAATACGGATTCTTGTTTTCGGACAAAGCAGCGAGATGATGAAGAACCAACTACATCATATACTGTAAGTAGTGAGATTGCCAATGCCGAATCCAAGCAATGACAAAACAGTAAAAAGAACCTAAAACACATTTTCGTAAATATAACTCTGATTTTTAAAACTCCTTTTTGTGTATTCTGGCGCCGAAGAAGAGCCTATGAATAAGTGGGTGATTTGTTTCGAAACGCTATCCAATGAATGTATCGAACTATCAAAAGTTGGAAGCATCTATCAACTGAACATCCTGAATGAGTAGGGGAGTCTATCGATTTCTTTCAACAACAAAAAATTTGGTCTAACTAAATCCATCATGGAAAAGTCTTGAAAGCTGAACGTACTAAACCCAGAGTTTCTTATGAGCTGTCTTTGTTAACTGCAAAGAAAAGGTCAACTCACACCATGGGAGAAAAATTTAGCATACCTGCAGCAAAAGAAATAACTACACAAAAAATAAATGAAATTTCGGTATGAAATAAAACTGCAAAGAGAAGAACTGATGACACGCCGGAAAATGTGAAACAAGCTGCCATTACTGCTTTGGAACAAAGCGGATATTTTGCGTTCCAACTTGATGAAGTTAGAGTCGTTTCTGTCTAGGCTATTAGTTGAACGACAGTACAGAACGAAAGCTGTTGTTTTGCAAGTATTTTCTCACAATAACAAGCGAGTAAAGATTTTCAAATCTGTTAACAAATTTATGAAATAAAATGGAGTAGACTGGTCGAAATGTGTGTGTTTGACGACTGATAGGGCACATGCTGTGTCTGGTCTTCATGCTAGCATAGTCGCCAAAGTTAGGTGAGTTGCTTCCTCGGTTCAGTGCACAAATTGCAGCATATATAGAGAGGCTCTAACAGTTACACGTTTGGAAAAGTGCCCCAGAAAGCTCTTGACAATGCAGTAGAGATCGTCAGCTTTATTAAAGCAAGACCTAAAAACTCGAGACTGTTTGGTGTTTTGCATGATGAACAGCGCAGTGTATATTGCAGTGGGATGAAGAACCGGAAATGAGAAAGAATGTGTGTAGAAATCGTTCACAACAGATGTCACCCTAGCAGGAGGACATTTATAACCGAGAGTGGAAAGTTACCAGATGATGGTCAACGAGTTAATATAAGAATAGAAACTGAAATGGCGTGGGATCATGTGGGAGACATTTTGTCAATAAGCACTCATCAAATTGTCCGGTACACGGATACTTCGAAGAACACAGCATGGAGAGTTCTGGTGGAGCACCAATTACCACAAACAGCGTACAACAGGCCTCAGCCAAATTGGAAGGCGTTTATCACCGTGGAAAGATACGAGTAACTGAGTCGTTCAACACATGGAAAGCAGGACAAATATTCGCGACCAGTAATTGTTGGCGTACCAGTGTAAGAGAAGATGGTGTCGCATCGCACGATTGAAGAATATGAACACGACGACTGCCACTGGAATGCACATACCCATGAACAGTGTCGAATGTAGTGACTGATCTTAATCATACCCCTATTATAATCGACGTGAGTTTTCACTCGGACCAAATGGTTTTGAACCCAGACTTCAGTGCCGTCAATAGATTATACGGAACAGTGACACAGTGCGGGAATAGCTACAGTTTTTGTAGTGACGCCGGTGACAGTGTTTGCAGCTGGCGCAATAGCGAATCTTAGAGAGATGAAAATCAATACGCCAAAGTCGTCTCGGATCACTAACAACGATTCTACAACTACTTGTTGGATAGAACTGTACAAGATAAACTATAAGAATCACCTCCTGTCGCCTCATTTGAATGGTGTTCATTTGAGTTGTGATGCAACGGTTGTTGAAGAAAGGAAGAAAAGAAAATTAGGCTTAACGTTCCGTCGACAGGGAGGTCATTAGAGACGGAACACAAGCTCGGATTGTATTGTAAAGAATAGGGAAATAAATCGGCTGTGGCCTTTAATAGGAACCACCTCGGCATTTGCCTGGAGCAATTTAGGGAAAATACCGAAAACATAAATATGGATGACTGGAGGCGTATTTGAACTGCCGTTCTCCCGAATGCGAGTTCGCTGGTATTTCTTGTTAGCCTCGATATGATGTGTTTCCAACACGACAGGGGCCAGCCCCCTCCAATATGAATGTGTGGGAGCACCTGAACAACAATAACCTCATCTTTTCCAGAATGAGATTTTTCACTCTGCAGCGGAGTGTGCGCTGATATGAAACGAACAAAATCATTTCAATAAAGACTTTCAAAGCACCTGAGAAGACGCGAACCCACAACCCTCCATATGTGGGACTGCATTTCAACCACTGCGCTACGCTGTTAGTCTGTGTATTATTCCTACATTTAAAGCTCTAGAGTATCTCGTGAAAATAAAAATATTTTTTCGTCGATTACTCGCAAACGAGGGCCCACTAGTGTGAATGGCTGCAGGGTGTGATACCTACGATCCTAACCTGTACAACCATATAGATAGTTTCAAAATTTAATCCCACCCGTGGGTATTTCCCCTTGTCTGTTCACTTAATATTGACTTATACCTCATATTATTTTCAACTTTTTCTTTTATTTCTTCATAAACTATTTTTGGTGGTGCAAACAAAACTACATTTGCAGAAAAAGAAACGCTCCACTTTAAGAAAATAATAGTTAACATGTCGTTGTCACAATTTACGTATTATGATTCAGTTTAGCTCCTCTGTAATTTTAGAATTCTCATCAGACATCTAATGGCACAAATTTGTGATAGCTCATTATATATATCCGCTGATTTCATTTGCGAGATGCGAAGAGACTGATGCAACTGCACAAAGAGTGCAGATCTGAGGCATGCCACGCCCTCATGTGCGCAGTGACATGAGCCTCTTGTTAACAAAATTGTGGTTTTAAGTCTAAACTTCGATAGTGTTTTAAGTATTTCGTTGTAAAACACTGATCTGAAGAAGAAAGTTTTTGTCGGGCAGGCCTGTACGCGCTGGGAGACGATGCACCGGCAGGATATTTGATAAAAGGTAATGCGTTTCCACCCATCGGGTACCAAGTTACTACCTGAAGATCAGCCAATGCCATTACGTGGTTACCACTTGTCAAAACGCCAAAGAGGCGAAGGTTCGACGCCGTGACGCGTGATAGGGAAAATCCGACTAAAAATCTTCGTATAATCAGATAAATAACCGCTTCAGTTATAAATATTTCTATTGATTCAAAATCACGACCGTTTTCGGGTGATTATCCCACCTTCAGGTGCACAACACTGAAAAAGGGACATGAAACTATAATAAGAGACTGTGTAACATTTGTTTGTAGTAATAATAGTGGGGATTCACTGTCCAGTTACAAGTATGAAGTTCATACGCTCGGGCTAGTCAGAAAGAAACACGTGCGTCGCACCAGATAGTCAACCAAACAACCTAAGAAAAGAAAAAAGGGAGAAAATACTACGATAACATCAACAAACATCGTAAGAGAACTTACACCGGGAGGCACGTGGACGCCGCACACTGAACACGAGGCTTTGGGCAGGTGATAGCGACACCCACTCAAAGGAAGGCCTCGGCGCTTGTTCGTGACGTCACGTCAGCTAGGCACGGCGAAAGCCAGGTCTGTTGCAGGCATACTCATAATGGTGGTGTCTCCCTCTCCGACACAGGAAAATGTGAAACTATTGGCGGTAGTTGACCAACACACATTGTTCTGAGAGATTTCTGCAATCTAATTGTGAAATTCATTACACTTCTTAACAAATAGTGTACTCCTGAACTTAAATTTCCACCTGTTTTAAACATTGACATACAAAAACAACTTCATGGTACAGCAGCAACAGAATTCGTGCTTCTTTACCTTATTTGTAAATCTGAGGAAGTTACGTTTGTACTGGGTTGCTTATACAATAAACTGAACATATTGGTGCTCTTCTTTAGGCATCTTGGTTGACTATTGGGTGAATGTTAATGAAACATCTTGCGATTGTAAACGTTGGGGGAGGGGGTGGGGGACAGAAGAAGAGGCAAAAGAGAGATACTTGTTTTATCAAATAATTTTTTTATCTTATAAAGTTTCTCCTTTCAGTTGCAAGAGGGGAATATTTCTCTTTTCTAATGTGCATGTTTAAAAAAAGTTAAAGCTCAGCAGTATTTTCGATGTATGAAGCTATTTTTTTTTCCTGTTTAGAATTCCTTTCGTTGAAAACGACTGTAATCTAATGACTGGCAACAGTTGGACATTTACACATGTAAATTAGTTCACATTTCAAGTGACGATGTCAAACAAAAATAAATAAATAAATAAAAGAAATGAGTTCATTGTAAGGGATTGGGGTAAGTTTCGATAACAAAATGGATCAAGTAAATATAGTTACTTGAATGTGAAACTTCCGAAGGTTGCAATGGGGCAAAGCATCTTCTCATATTGATCTACGTTTGTTTCGACAGGATTCAGTAATACAGAACTATGATCTTCATTTGTAGCTTTACGACAGTAAGAAAATCTTTCATCTAAATAAAACTGCAGAATCCAAAACAATACCAAACATTTTGTCCAAAAATAAGAGATTTATAGTGATAAGCACGCCCAGGCGTTTCTGCCTGCAACAGACCTGGCGTTCGCTGTGCCTAGCTGACGTGAAGTCACCAACAAGCGCCGCGGCCTTCCTTTGAGTCGGTGTTGGTGATAGCCGCACGTGAAGCCGAGATACGGAGTGACGTGGTGGTAGAAGACAGCCGCGCACGAATACTAGCGGCCGTCATATTACAAGGAGAAGTACAGCCATCTGGAGCATAGGAATTGACTGACTGGCCGGATCGTTAACAAATGGTAATACGTAACTGAATAAAAGATGGTTAGATGCACATCGACAAAATATAAAACTAATGAAAAAATTACTTAATTGGGCATAACTAGTGAAAGTGCCCAATCATCTGTTAAAAATTATATAAAAGATAAAATTTAAAAAGCTATAAACGAGGTAATAGTGGTAAGTTGGATAAAATAAAATTAATATAGCAACATAGCATTGATGTTTATGTTAGTAGCTGCTTAGATCCAGGGTAGCGAAGTTTAAAACCTGTGATTTGGTCATCTGTTCTATTCCACAACCATATCAAGTGGAGAAGACATGCTAATTGACAGTAAATTAGCCTGTTAAACAAATGTTCTCGCATTTACTTTTGACAAAATTGATTTGTATAACCGAAGATACATATTTTTAAAATGACTTAGTGTTCTACAGGGTGGTCCATTGATCGTGACCGCGCCAAATATCTCACGAAATAAGCGTCAAACGAAAAAACTACAAAGAACGAAACTCGTCTAGCTTGAAGGGGGAAACCAGATGGCGCTATGGTTGGCCCGCTAGATGGCGCTGCCAAAAACTGCGTTTTTTTTAAATAGGAACCCCCATTTTTATTACATATTCGTGTAGTACGTAAAGAAATATGAATGTTTTAGTTGGACAACTTTTTTCGCTTTGTAATAGATGGCGCTGTAATAGTCACAAACATATGGCTCACAATTTTAGACGAACAGTTGGTAACAGGTAGGTTTTTTAAATTAAAATACAGAACGTAGGTACGTTTGAACATTTTATTTCGGTTGTTCCAATGTGATACATGTACCTTCTGAGAACGCATGCTGTTACAGCGTGATTACCTGTAAATACCACATTAATGCAATAAATGCTCAAAATGATTTCAGTCAACCTCAATGCATTTGGCAATACGTATGACGAACTTCCTCTCAAGAGCGAGTAGTTCGCCTTCCGTAACGTTCGCACATGCATTGACAAAACGCTGACGCATGTTGTCAGGCGTTGTCGGTGGATCACGATAGCAAATATCCTTCAACATTCCCCACAGAAAGAAATCCAGGGGCGTCAGATCCGGTGAACGTGCCGGCCATAGTATGGTGCTCCGATGACCTATCCACCTGTCATGAAATATGCTATTCAATACCGCTTCAACCGCACGCGAGCTATGTGACGGACATCCATCATGTTGGAAGTACATCGCCATTCTGTCATGCAGTGAAACATCATGTAGTAACATCGGTAGAACATTACATAGAAAATCAGCATACATTGCACCATTTAGATTGTCATCGATAAAATGGGGGCCAACTATCCGTCCTCCCATAATGCCGCACCATACATTAACCCGCCGAGGTCGCTGATGTTCCACTTGTCGCAGCCATCATGGATTTTCCGTTGCCCAATAGTGCATATTATGCCCGGTTACGTTACCGCTGTTGGTGAATAAATAGAACGCGTGCAAAAAATCTGTCATCGTCCCGTAATTTCTCTTGTGCCCAGTGGCAGAACTGTACACGACGTTCAAAGTCATCGCCATGCAGTTCCTGGTGCATAGAAATATGGTACGGGTGCAATCGATGTTGATGTAGCATTCTCAACACAGTTGTTTTCGAGATTCCCGATTCTCGCGCAATTTGTCTGCTACTGATGTGCGGATTAGCCGCGACAGCAGCGAAAACATCTACTTGGGCATCATCATTTGTTGCAGGTCGTGGTTGACGTTTCACATGTGGCTGAACACTTCCTGTTTCCTTAAATAACGTAACTATCCGGCGAACGGTCCGGACACTTGGATGATGTCGTCGACGATACCGAGCAGCATACACAGCACACGCCCGTTGGGCATTTTGATCACAATAGCCATACATCAACACGATATCGACCTTTTCCGCAATTGGTAAACGGTTCATTTTAACACGGGTAATGTATCACGAAGCAAATACCGTCCGCACTGGCGGAATCTTACATGATACCACGTACTTATACGTTTGTGACTATTACAGAGCCATCTGTCACAAAGCGAAAAAAGTGGTCTTACTAAAACATTCATATTTCTTTACTACTGCACTAATATGTAATAAAAAATGGGGGTTCCTATTTAAAAAAAACGCAGTTGATATCTGTTTGACCTATGGCAGCGCCATCTAGCGGGCTAACCATGGCGCCATCTGGTTTCCCCCTTCAAGCTAGACGAGTTTCGTTCTTTGTAGTTTTTTCGTTTGATGTTTATTTCGTGAGATATTTGTCCCGGTCACCATTAATGGACCACCCTGTATATATATGCGCTTGTAACACGTTATCATGGCCTAAGGCCGAAATCTAGATTATGGAATAAAACCTGTTACACTTTCAAAGGGCGGTTACAGTGTGGAGAGATTTGTAATTTGACTTAAGACATTGGCGCAAGGTCTGATTACGAGGAACTTGACGACCCCACCACTCCTGCCTTTGCCGGCCAAATACTATCAGTGCTGACTACAAAGGTGAGTCAAATAGATCCCAGACGCCAAAGTACGGCACACCGTTTTAAATTTGGCGTCTATACATATCTAGCAGCAGCACATGTTGAGTGGAAGGTAGCCAATACACAGTATGCCGCGATCAAAAACTATTGATCTGCAATCAGACCAAGATGGCAGGAGTGCTATGAGTGTGTACTCGGCTAGAACAACGCGTATTTTGTGAACTGAGGGACTATCCGCAAAGCACGTCCACAGCGAGATTCTTCCCGTGTATGGTTAGAAATGTATTTAACGGAAACTTTGTTCAATTGGATATAGGTATTCAGCAAAGGACAAAGACAATCACAAACTAGGAGCGTTCTTGCCATTCTGTATATCCAATGACGGCATATTGTATCGTTGTCCAGGCGTATTTAGCTATCCCCCACGACATGTCGGTCTTTAGGGTTGCAGCAATTAAAGAAACCAAATAAACATGTTATACAGTGTGGTCCATTGATCGTGACCGGGCCAAATATCTCACGAAATAAGCGTCAAACGAAAAAACTACAAAGAACGAAACTTGTCTAGCTTGAAGGGGGAAACCAGATGGCGTTATGGTTGGCCCGCTAGATGGCGCTGCCATAGGTCAAACGAATATCAACTGCGTTTTTTTAAAATAGGAAAATGTAAATTTCTAAGGGACCAAACTGCTTAGGTCATCGGTCTTTAAATAGGACCCCCACTTTTTATTACATATTCGTGTAGTACGTAAAGAAATATAAATGTTTTAGTTGAACCACGTTTTTCGCTTTGTGATAGATGGCGCAGTAATAGTCACAAACGTATAAGTACGTGGTATCACGTAACATTCCGCCAGTGCGGACGGTATTTGCTTCGTGATACATTACCCGTGTTAAAATGAACCGTTTACCAATTGCGGAAAAGTTCGATATCGTGTTGATGTATGGCTATTGTGATCAAAATGCCCAACGGGCGTGTGCTGTGTATGCTGCTCGGTATCCTGGAAGAAATCATCCAAGTTTCCGGACCGTTCGCCGGATAGTTACGTTATTTAAGGAAACAGGGAGTGTTCAGCCACGTGTGAAACGTCAACCACGACCTGCAACAAATGATGATGCCTAAGTAGGTGTTTTAGCTGCAGTGGCGGATAATCCGCACATCAGTAGCAGACAAATTGCGCGAGAATCGGAAATCTCAAAAACGTCGGTGTTGAGAATGCTACATCAACATCGATTGTACACGTAGTATATTTCTATGCACCTGAAATTGCATGCCACTAGGCACAAGAGAAATTACGTCACGATGACAGATTTTTTGAAAGGAGTACTATTTAGCGACGAAGCGTCATTCACCAACAGCGGTAACGTAAACAGGCACGATGTGCACTATTGGGCAACGGAAAATTCACGATGGCTGCGACGAGTGGAACATCAGCGTCCTTGGCGGGTTACTGCATGGTGCGGTATTATGGGAGGAAGGATAATTGGCCCCCATTTTATAGATGACAATCTAAATGGTGCAGTGTATGCTGATTTCCTATGTAATGTTCTATCGATGTTACTACATAATGTTTCACTGCATTGCAGAATGGCAATGTACTTCCCACATGATGGATGCCCGGCACATAGCTCTCGTGCGGTTGAAGCGATATTGAATAGCATATTTCATGACAGGTGGATTGATCGTCGAAGCACCATACCATGGCCTGTACGTACACCGGATCTGACGTCTCCGGATTTCTTTCTGTGGGGAAAGTTGAAGGATATTTGCTGTCGTGATCCACCGACAACGCCTGACAACATGCGTCAGCGCATTGTCAATGCATGTTTGAACATTACGGAAGGCCAACTACTCGCTGTAGAGAGGAATGTCGTTACACGTATTGCTAAATGCATTGAGGTTGACTGACATCATTTTGAGCATTTATTGCATTAATGTGGTATTTATAGGTAATCACGCTGTAACAGGATGCGTTCTCAGAAATGATATGTTCACAAAGGTACATGTATCACACTGGAACAACCGAAATAAAATGTTCAAACGTACCTACGTTCTGTATTTTAATTTAAAAAACCTACCTCTTACCAACTGTTCGTCTAAAATTGTGAGCCCTATGTTGCGACTATTACAGCGCCATCTATCACAAGGCGAAAAAAGTGGTCCAACAAAAACATTCATATTTCTTTACGTACTACACGAACATGTAATAAAATGTGGCGGTTCCTATGTAAAAAACGCAGTTGATATCCTTTTGACCTATGGCAGCGCCATCTGGTTTCCCCCTTCAAGCTAGACGAGTTTCATTCTTTGTAGTTTTTTCGTTTGAAGCTTATTTCGTGAGATATTTGGCCCGGTCACGATCAATGGACCACCCTGTATATCGAGAGGTCACTATTTCTGTCGCGAACGCTGCCACAAGAACTCCATGCTGCAGGCTTTTAACGCTTTGTCGAGCGACGGAATAAATGTTTAAATTTGCAAAGTGGTATATTGAAAATGAAAATATATTTCAGGCTGGTACACAAGGCTGTGGTGTCTCTATCCCAGTTTGCTACTTATTTATTGACCCACCCTCGTACTTCCTAAACGAGGACTCATCGGCTGCCTCTGCATGGAGTGTTGCTCATTAGCTGTCTCGACTACGGAGGGACATAATAGAGTGATGTGCATACCACATGGTCCTCCATACTGGCGCCCAGTAACGCCGCCGTTGCCAGTCGCAGTTCACGAGCTGTAATTGCGAAGTTTTTTCAGCTGAGTCATTGCCAGGAGGCACAAAAGTGTCCTAGGGTGATGAGGTTACAGTTCAGACGTTAAGAACTCGACCGAGCAATCTTTGTCTCCGTGCAGGCACGCTAACCCCACATGGAGGACTGGTGCTTAGGCCCCTTCGCTAACTGCCCGGATTCCTGCCAGCCTGGGATCACGGAATTGCGGAACTCGAACAGAGTTGTAGAAACGCAGAAAGTTGTTTGTAACACTGGAAATTGCAGGCGGAGAGGCGAGCAACGGAATGCCGCAATCAGCGAAATGACAACAGTCCCCACAAGTGACGCCGTAAGTAGGCATTCTAGGCGTGTCTTCCCCTCTCCTGCGGTCACTTCAAAATAGCCACACCGCTATTGCAACGACTCCGTGCAACTGGACGACCATAAAAGTCCTCAAGCGACAACAGCAGAGCCACATTCCTTTATTTAGTCGTGCTGAACTGGCAGGAAAGTAAGTCTGGTTATTTATAAAAGGATAAGTGCTTTACTTGATGTACGTGTCAGACGATAATTCGTATTCGAAATCGATCTCCGTAGTAACAGCAAAGGACGAGTGGTGGGAAGAACTTCATTTTGTAAGACTTTTCTGATGTGAAAACCATTTTAATATTTACTTAGGTTGACTAAATGAGATAGCTTGAGTAAGAAACGAAAATTTTGATGAAAAACTGGAATCATGTCATTCAAATGAACAGTCCATTTTTATTGCCTCGTCGTTAACCAAGATTTGAGCACGTCTTTCCTCACGATACCATAGGAGTAAATATGGGCTTTATGCAACAACTTCCTTCACCAATACGTTGATGTATTCACAGAAGCCGGCCGGAGTGGCCGAGCGGTTCTAGGCGCTACAGTCTGGAACCGCGCGACCGCTACGGTCACAGGTTCGAATCCTGCTTCGGGCATGGATGTGTGTGATGTCCTTAGGTTAGTTAGGTTTAAGTAGTTCTAAGTTCTAGGGGAGTGATGACCTCAGAAGTTAAGTCCCATAGTGCTCAGAGCCATTTGAACCATTTTATTCACAGAATGTAGGCTGCAGCCTTCGTTGTTGCTAATATGCGAATTTCCTGTTGTTTTACTACTTCAGTTAAGCAGTTCTCCTGCTCATTAACGAGGGCCATTTCTGCGTCAGTCTCATCAATAATTTCCGGACCAGTTTTATTTTGCCACCCAGTACTACTCGTAAAGAGTTCGCCAAATTCATCAAATGTCGATGTTAGAAAAGAACACAACACAGGTTTATCGCGGCGTATAGTCATAAATATGGTTCTGTACGGCGCTTAATTAAATGTTGTTGCCATGACCATAGAGTGGCGACAGATGGGAATATACCTCCCAAAATAATTCATGAGTGTACGGTCGGATTTCTGTGTCCAACTGGCAAAACGTTCCGGCAAATGATCACATTACCATCACCAAATACGCTTAATTATGAAGATAAAAATGTCAAATTTTTACAAAAATCGATTTACTAATCACTTCTGTATCAAAATAACTCCATGTCTTCGTTTTCTCTTGGAAGTAAATAATGTAATAGCGTAAACAGATGAAGCCACTTTACGCTTATTACACATCTGAAAAGGCAGTATTCGAAAAGAAACCATTCTGTGTGTAACTGTGTGGCTGCAAATGAAATAGCCGGCCGGTATGGCCGAGCGGTTCTAGGCGCTTCAGTCAGGAATCGCGCGACTGCTACGGTCGCAGGTTCGAATCCTGCCTCAGGCATGTGTGTGATGTTCTTAGGTTAGTTAGGTTTAAGTAGTTATAAGTTCTAGGGGACTGATGACCACAGATGTTAAGTCCCATACTGCTCAGAGCCATTTGAACCATTTTGCAAATGAAATAACGCAGTTTGTCAATTCAAAAGTGTCAGTCATTAGTAAATCTGCCGTGTAGTCCCATCGTTTAAAATTTCACTACGCCTCACGCAAGTGTTGCTTGGATAACTCCTAGGCAGGAATTTTGTAGATATCCTTAATTATAAATCGAGGGGTAATAATGTCGTGTGACGAGGGCCTCCCGTCGGGTAGACCGCTCGCCTGGTGCAAGTCTTTCGATTTGATGCCACTTCGGCGACTTGCGCGTCTATGGGGATGAAATGATGATGATTAGGACAACATAACACCCAGTCCCTGAGCGGAGAAAATCTCCGATCCAGCCGGGAATCGAACCCGGGCCCTTAGGATTGACAGTCTGTCGCGCTGGCCACATTTTTTTTCCTTATTTTGTTCGATATAGTTCGTTGCGTTTGGTTGGGGCGGACGTCACAAGACATCCGTTCAAATTGATCATTGGTTCCTTGACTCAGTTTTTTTATTACAGAGAGCACGCAGCCCTCTGACCGAACACGCTGAGCTACCGTGCCGGCTAACACAACACCCAGTCCCTGGGCGGAGAAAATTCCCCGACCCAGCCGGGAATCGAACCCGGGCTCAGAGGATTGACAATCCGTCTCGCTGACCATTCAGCTACCGGGAGCGGACATGAGATGGAGCCAACAGCACCCGGTGTTCCCAGGCGGTCACCCATTCAAGTACTAACCGGGCCCGATGTTGCTTAACTTCGGTGATCGGACGAGAACCGGTGTATTCAACATGGTATGGCCGTTGGCGGCCACTCAACTACCGGGGGCGGACATGGGGTAATCAATATTATACACACTGCGGTATCAAATTTCGTTTTTATCCGTGTCGAATAATTATAACGAAGCAGAACAAAAAGCTGGTTTTCTGATGCCTAATGACCAGACTGCATTAACTCACTGTCTTTGCAACATTTTAAAAACTGAACAGTAGCCGAGCGAGATGGTGCAGTGGCTGAGACTGACTCGCGTTCGAGAGGACGGTCATCCAAATTTTGCCTTTCCGTGGTTTCCATAAATTGCATAAACAAATGTTGCGATGTTTCTCTTGAAAAGGCCAAGGCTAATTTCCTTCCCTAATTCGACCTTCTGTTCCGTTTCTAATGACCTCGTCGTCGACAGGATGCTAAATCCTAACCTTGCTCACATTTTTAATCAGTCAGTGAGTTATTGTTAAGTTCTACATTATCTGAAATTCTTTGTTTGTTATGAAAGAAAGATCAATTGCTTTTGATGGACACGTTTTTACAAATTTAGTCAAGACTAGAACTGTGTTTAGAAACGTGTTATATTATTATGGCTAATTTTCCTTGTATTCATCAAAACCAGGGGTTTTTGGATTTTTCGCATAGCAGTTCCGAGTCTTGGTGACGTAACAGTGAGCCTTCATGGTTGCTAAATGGCTGAGAGGGTAACAGAAGTCGATGTGGGTGAAAACGGGTTGTGAATGTTATCTTGTTCATAGGCAGTGGTATTTGAAAAAATTTAATGAAATTTTTTGATGGAAATTGATATGACTTACAATAGCGGCAGAATTTTGGAGCCAGGTCGGGTTCTAAATAACGCAGTGAGCTTGGAAATGAGAGGTCGAAAGCGCTTATTTCTGTAACAAAAAACGAACTTGGTAAGTGCCTTTAATCCAGAGTGCTCGGAGGTAAAAGTATTTTTATTGTGACATAATTAACAATGCGTATAGCACGGCAGCTACGATCATAATCTATGCGTTATGAAGAGCATGGCTTAAAACCAGACCGTTTGAGACTGTGCGAAGTAGTCATCCCAAGATGCCATATTTGAAAATCTAAGCGCTTCTGATGAAAGAAGACGCCGAAGGCACGCAGCAAGCACCGCTGTGGTCTAAAGCTGCTAATGGCGACAGCTTCATTAGTGGACGCCAACGTCGGAGCAGATGAACTAAAATAATAATTCTCAAGAAGTTTTAATGACATTCTAACGTATTATTGACAGCTCTGTTAGGGAATAGGTGGAGCTCGCCACAGTTACTCACCAGATTTTCAGCGAGATAGTTAAACAAAATACCATTCAGAAATTTCTCAGATACGCTCAAAGAGAGAGTAAAGGGGTTGGTACGAAAACAGTCCTTGTTTTTTATTCGATGAATTATGTGGTAAAGGGATTTAAGCTTATTAATGAACAGTTTCCTCAATTCTATTTAGACCTATAAATTGCACGTGTGTACCCATGTAATGAAAGGAAAAGACAGAAAAAGTTTCATTATAATTGATAACGAAACTTAGATAAGTAAGAACACAGGGAACAGCTAAACAAAAAAAAAAAGGTTCAAATGGCTCTGAGCACTATGGGACTTAACTTCGGAGGTCATCAGTCCCCTAGAACTTAGAACTACTTAAACCTAACTAACCTAAGGACATCACACACATACATGCCCGAGGCAGGATTCGAACCTGCGACCGCAGCGGTCGCGCGGTTTCAGACTGTAGCGCCTAGAACCGCTCCCCCACTTCGGCCGGCCGTACAGCTAAACAGGGGAAAATGTAATCATCATCACGAGAGAGTGTTCACAGCTCGTGATAATGAAATATCCACAAGTATCGTTTTTTTTTTTTCGTACCACATTCCATGCTGAATACATTTTCCTGAAGAAAAACATCTTTTAGTTTTCCTTTCGCTACATTTTGCAAAGAGATTAAAAAATGTGACGGAATTATGATATGAGAAACATACCTGAAAGAGCTACATTATTTGCAACTATAGAAACATTTGGGAGAAGGTTTACAGCTCAGATTTCGGCAGTCCATTTTGGAAAAGAAGTTTTGATGACTCTTAGTATTCGATTTGCATCTGCAAACGCTGTATACTACCGCAAGAAGTGGCACCAAACATCTAATAATTCACGTTTATTTGACTTCAAATGTAGTCCAAGAGTAGACGCGAATCGAGACAAGAATAATAAGAAATTCAGTCTCGAATCGCGCGACCTCTACGGTCGCAGGTTCGAATCCTGCCTCGGACATGGATGTGTGTGCTGTCCTTAGGATAGTTAGGCTTAAGTAGTTCTAAGTTCTAAGGGAATGATGACCTCAGATGTTAAGTCCCATAGTGCTCAGAGCCATTTGAGCCAATAATAAGAAATTTCCAACATCATTAGTCTGTTTCCGTTACCGTCGTTAATTTCAAGCTGAGAAAGAGATGTTCATCGACACGATTCATTTCAGCATCATCATTTATACGACATTTTCTATACGATATATACCATATCCCAGTGCCTATTTTATTCTGATTACGATGCAAAGCTCAGAATAAAACAGGCACTGAAATACCGTATTTATCTGCCGATACGGAGCAAGCGACTTTCAAATACAGCCGGCTTGTGGCCGAGGGGTTCTAGGCGCTACAGTCTGGGACCGAGCGACCACTATGGTCGCAGGTTCGAATCCTGCCTCGGGCATGGATGTGGGTGATGTCCTTAGGTTAGTTAGGTTTAAGTAGTTCTAAGTTCTAGGGGACTGATGACCTTAGAAGCTAAGTCCCATAGTGCTCAGAGCCATTTGAACCATTTCAAGTACAACGTCTAACCTGTACGGACGTACGAGTACAGATCGTAGACGCATGAGTGACGACATATGGAAGATTGGTTCTGGCCGTGGGTCGTGTATGGATAGCTAAATAGTAAGGTACCGCTTGCGATAAGCGAGAAATCCGGGTTCGAGTCGCGGTCCGTCACAAATTTTCATTGTCATTCCATTCTGCAACTGATGGTTGTCCTTATTTGCAATTGGCAATTCATTTGATGTATATCATTTATATGTCTCAGTCGACTGGATAGCTGATGTAACGCAAAACATGAATTATTGTAACTGTCTTTGATTTTAGCCTTCTTTGGCCTACACCCCAAAGTGAAGTAAATCACTCTCAGATTCAATGTTAGACGCCAGCAACCGGTGAACAGTCATATCAGATAGAACCACCTCCTCGCTTTTGAATGTAAGTAACATGAAGAGATGCTGCCAGCTTTCCAATAGGAGACCCTTTATGTAGGTGCTGGAGGTACCTTCCTGTTAGAGATATTTATAATCAGATGGATAGTGCTTTTAATAAGTATGTCATAGTCTCTCACCGGAGACCGATACACAGGGATCCAGCGTCACATCTATTCGTTCATCTACAGCTCCACGCAGGCACTGCAGCAGTAGTATCAGAATTCTAGAATGAAACTTTCACTCTACGGCGGAGTGGGCACTGATATGAAACTTCCTGGCAGATTAAAACTGTGTGCCGCACCGAGACTCGAACTCGGGACCTTTACCTTTCGCAGGCAAGTGCTCTACCAACTGAGGTACCCAAGCACGACTCACGCCCCGTCCCCACAGCTCTAATTCAGCCAGTACCGCTTCTCCTACCTTCCAACTTGCCCGCGAAAGGCAAAGGTTCCGAGTTCGAGTCTCGGTCCCGCACACAGTTTTAATCTGCCAGGAAGTTTCAGTATCAGAATTGTTTGAAGGACACTTCATAAACACGAGGATGCTTGTATGTCTTCCAAGTCATCTGACTCAAACAAATGCAGCTCGTATGGTAGACCATCGAATGTGAGTTGTATGTCTTACATCTGGCTCTGACCAGTCCTCGTGAGCTTGTTTGTCCCATGTGACTGATACCACGTGTGTCGTCACCACCAACACGGCGACAGCGAGTGCGGATGCTACACTCTACTAAAGAGAAACGCTCCCTGATGGGCCAACCGGTGCCGACCAACCGCCGCGTCATCCTCATGTGACAGCATCAATTGGCTGCGGTACGGACTGGCGTGGGGTAAGCACACAACTCTCCCGGTTGTTACCGGCTTTGCAGATCTTGCAGCGGCTACTTCTCGGTCAAGCAGCTTCTCATTTGGCATTACGAGGTTTAGTGGACCATGTTTCAGTCCTCTCTTCTCACGAAGGAAAAATTTCTGACAGTACCGGTAATTGTTCCCGGGACGGCTGGAGGCGGTCTAACCGCTAGTAGATAAAGTATAATGCAGTAGTTCATAATTTCACAGCACCGATACTGCGAGCTGAGCTGGGTAGCCGCACGGTCTCTAGCGCCTTGTCACGGTTCGCGCGGCTTCCCCGTTGGAGGCTCGAGTCCTCCCTCTGGCATGCGTGTGTGTGTTGTCCTTAGCGTAAGTTAGTTTAAGTTAGATTAAGTGGTGAGTAAGCCTGGAGACGGATGACCTCAGCAGTTTGGTCCCATAGGACCTTACCAAAAATTTCCAAAATTTACCGATACTACGAGAGAGTCAGAAATTATGAAAGTATAATTTCCTTGGCAACTAAAATGGTTTACAATTTTATTTGGCATTCAGCGCTGATACCGTTATTATAAAACAGAAATACGGTTTCTCTGGACATGCATAATTTATTACATACCACTTACAAATTTCATAAAATATAACACGGAAGTGCAACGTATAAGATAAGCAATCCAGACAAGAGAATACAAGGTTTTGAAATGTGGTGCTACAGAAGAATGCTGAAGTTTAAACGGACAGACCTAATAACTAATGAGATGGTATAATCGAATTGGGGAAAAAGAAATTTGTGGCACAAATTGACTAAAAGAAGGGACTGGTCGATAGGACACATTCTGAGACATCAATGAATAGTGTGTTCGATAATGAAGGGAAGTGTGTGGCGAACAAACTGGCCATGCAGGTTGACATCGATGTAAATATGCAGCAGTCATTCAGAGATGCCGGCCGCGGTGGCCGTGCGGTTCTGGCGCTGCAGTCCAGAACCGCGGGACTGCTACGGTCGCAGGTTCGAATCCTGCCTCGGGCATGGGTGTGTGTGATCTCCTTAGGTTAGTTAGGTTTAAGTAGTTCTAAGTTCTAGGGGACTTATAACCTAAGATGTTGAGTCCCATAGTGCTCAGAGCCATTTGAACCCTTTTTTTATTCAGAGATGAAGCGATTTGCACAGGATAGATTAGACTCGAGAGCTGCACCAAACGAGCTTTCGGACGGAAGACCACAATAGACTGAGTCGGTAAAATGTTTAACCCTTTGACTACCAACGGGGTACGTGTGTCCCATGATAGGTTATCAGAGAACCAGCTGGAATTTGTTGCATGTTGGAGTTTTCTACTGTTATGTATCAGTTTTCCTCTGGTAACGGGAAGCCTACTAGTTGTTAGCAGAATTCTTACAATTAATTACAACTGCACCTGCAGGTTTTACTGTCCTTGTCACCGTATTGTCACACCACACAGACAAGCAACCCAATTACCAGATTCGCAAAGCGGGCTGCCGGACACACAGCGTCAACGATTTGCACCCACGAACTGAAGCTTGCCGCATCACAAAAGAAGCCCTTATTCAGCAACTGTAGCGTGGGTTACAATATGCCCCCCCCCCCTCCCCCTGAAATCACTTGGAAAACGAAACGGCGGGGAATATTCTTTTCATATTGTTACTTCTGACAAAGCAATTAATTAAAATAACCATACATTAATATTTTTGATATAAAATTGGTAGCCAATGGGTGAAAGGTTTAATGACTAAAGACTTAATGACTAAAGGTTTAATGACTAAAGGTTTAATTTTCCGCCATAACTGTGTAAGCATTCGCTGGAAGGATGTAAGAGTTTATCGTCGCACCGTGAGGCCGTGAGAGGAGCAGCGTCAGGTCAGAACAAGATGGACGGTGAAGTCCATCGGCTATCAAAGCACATACATCCCAACATAAGCCTCAAACAACTTAGGAAACAACAGAAATTATAATTAAGATGGACGCATGGTGATTCTTAATCCCTGCGGCATAACGGCGATAGCATTTGCAACCCTCATTCCGTGAGTTCGCCAGTAAAGGAATTCAGTAAGTATGGCAACCAGTCATCACAATCTGCTCTGAAATGGTTTGAAATGAGATTCAGCACAAAATTATGATAAAAAATTCTTGCGGAATCAACATCCTGGTTCTAAGTGATATGTTCATGTGTTTTCCCTAACGTATATACCTAACACAGTGGGAAAGAAAGTTTAATATTTGTTTAATATCTAATTAAAAAGAAAAAGAGCAGTAAAAATATCGCAGCGTTTACACGTTAATAAGATGTTTACGAATTGTGTCTGAAGCTTTGGATTGTATTTCGAATAATCAGATGACTGACTGACTTTATAAACTTAACTTCGTCGATTAAAATTACTTGGGCTTCGAAAAACACCGCACAATAAAAGAGGGTAAAGGAAGATTTCTTTTGCTATCTTATGTACAGGCAATGAGTTGTATTCGGTATCACAGGGTATTCGAAACTTGAGTCTCAGAATGAATACGAATGTGTTGCAGTGGATTTTAACATGTTTCGTAAGTTTATCACTCAACATTTCCATGAAGGATATCTTCTTCGCTGCTCGAAAGTACCGTTTCGTCAAAGAGAGCAAACTAAACAATCACAAAATTAACTTATCCATTATCGATGTTGTACAACCCGTGACGGTGTACTGAATATAAATGTAGGAAACGAGCCAGTTTCTGAAAGATTTGTTTATACCAAAAATTGGTTTTCGAGTTTTTTCAGGCTAATCTTCAGATGTGCCCCATATGGAATTTACGTTTTTATTTCCGTAGCGTGACGCTCGGTACTGGCTCACGACAATGTGGGCGTCATTGTGGTTACTATCTGCCTGGTAGCTTTAATTTTAATTGCTTATTGGCCACAGGTTAATCACTTTTCACTAAAAATGTAAATACATTCGTCGCCATAAATCCACCAGAATGTAGCATGTGCTGTCATCTCATAATACCGAACATTCTGTTACAAGCTAATACCAGCATCACACTACAGAATACGGAAATAAAGATGGAAATTTCGTTTGGGACGCATCTGAAGACGAGCCTCAAAAGGCTCGAAAACTAGTTTGTGGCAGTGAACCAATGTTTCAAGAAACAACTGCATGTAGTTTGCTGCATTTATATTAAGTCATAAAATGTTGGGAAATTTCACTCGCCGATGTGATTCTCAAAAATTTTGGAACATTTTTCCATTACACCTATAATACAACCTTATAGTCACTGGATCTGAGGAATCTCTGCTTCTGTGAGGTAATGCAACATGGTACAACTCCAGATGACCAGATCTACCCACGACTGCTTGCACCGACCTTTGCTGACAGCTGTGAGATGAACATATAACTCATAAGCTAAAACCCCTAAATGAACGCGACTGGTACTGGGCACAAGTGCCAACAGTGCTAATATAAAACCTATTCTAGTAGAAGAAGTGGCACAGCGGTTAAGACACTAGGCTCACCTTCTGAAGGAAAGCTGTCCAAATCCACATTCGCCATCCACATTTAAATTTTCCGGGGTTTCCCTAACTTTCATAAGAAAAATACTGCCGATTTAGTTCTCTCTAACGCCAGCCTGTGTTCGGTCTCGAATGATCCCGTCGTCAAACGGACGTTAAACTCTAACGTTCCTTAATTCGTTTCTTTCACGACTGCTTATACAAGCCGTCTACGCAACTTCAGTTAATTTCCCCGCGCTGAGAGACCGTGGTTGATACATAAAATAATTCCCTGACGCTTCGTTTCCGAGTGTGGGCGAGAAATCTTCGGACGTAAAAGGGCAACTGCAACAAGGGCTCGAGGAGCTCCCAAACTTAGCAGCGTCACAGCGAAACTACCTCATTTAGATAGAACTGAACTTTCATATTTAGTTGATTCCCTACCAGAAGAGTTAATCGCTGATCAGAAATAGTCAGCAATTAAACTTTCTGGTTTGTTCTTCTGTAAGCTAGCATACGTCCTTTTCTGTCTATTAACTGACACCTCTGCACTGGGTTCCATAGTACTGAACGTTAGATTCCCACGGAGAACATTTTAGGAGATGTCGAGGTAAGAATCCTTATGTTAGCAAGACGGTCCGCTGACGAAATTAAGACAAATAGTGCTAGAATATTGTTTAAATTCAAGTCATCTAACGGTACTTCGTCAAAACTGGAAAGGAAGGCGCTGAGGAATATCAGTGCGGGTAATATTGTAATTACCGCTGACAAAGGTAACGCCACAGTTGTGATGAAGAGTTAAGACTATCACAAGATCAATGATATTTTGGATATGAATACTTATAAGAGGCTTCGGAAACATCCTAGAACAAAAATTTTAAGAATTGCCAATAAACTGATAAAAACATATTTTTCTTCTGACGATACGAAATAACTCTACAGGACAAAAGCTTACCCATCCAGACTGTATGTCTTACCAAACGTGCACAAGCCAGAGATCCGGTGGTGAAGCAAGCGCTGTATCATTGTGAGAGATACAGATGTGAGCGAGTGTGCTGGGACTTACCCCAGATCACTACTAATAGTCCAATGTCATCATAACGCGTCTGTATGTAGCATACAAAGTATTGCGGCGTAATTTAAGAATGAAATTAAAAATTAAAATAACTTTTACAAACTTTATCAGCGTATGCTTCAGTATATTAATGTTAAAATAGTTAATTCTCAGAATGAGCAGATGAATACGTTTTGCTAAATATATTATTTTTAGAAAAAAAGTAAGTGGCGCTAAATAATGAAGCTAGGAAGCTAAAAACTGTCCAGAATGTGCAAATGTATATCACAACCAAAATTTACAAGTCTCAGCTTGGTTGTACCAATATTTGGGTCAAAATCAACGTTTCTACGAAAATTAGAAAAGCACTAAATACTAGACTTAGAAAGATGAAAATTCGTATGCAGCCTCAGTTTGATATAAAAACGTCAGCTATGTGATTCCATTAAGCTACCTCTATTAGCTTTCAAGTTATTTACAAAAAATCAAATTTGAAACAGAAACGTCCTCATTCATAATAGATGAAGTATCATTTGTATTTGTGACAAAGTTCTAACTACAGTACTTGATTACATTGACGAAATAATACAACTGTACCAAGTTTCAAGACTTTATTGTAAATAACAGTCATTACAAGGAATCTAAAAGAGGCAGTTCAGAGGTCCGTTCAAAAATTCTAGCTGGCAAAGTTTACACGCATTCAAGCTAGAACTTTTTCAGTAACTAATACAAACTTTAATTACATAAAAATCATGAAGATTGTAAACTATTAAATGACAGTGATATTAATTATTAGGGATCATTTAGATGCTGCTGCCTGTGCCTAGAGCGGTTGATAGCAGACGTTCCGATCGGCGGTCCACTGCGCTCATATATAAATAACAGCCAGTGAGGCAGTGAGAAGCGACGCTTCGCACCGAGATATTAATTTCTCCGGGTCAAAGCTGACGTAGGTTGCGCTTCGGATGACGTCAGAGCTAGGCACCTACCAAAAGCGTTTCCGGTAAACGTAGGAAATGAACTCACGAGGACTGCACACCATCCTGGCTCACTTAGATTTCACGGAAGTAACTGTTTGTGTGGTGCCCGTAGTGTTGACAAAACCGCATGGCATGTGGTGAGATTGTACACTTTTGTGGCGAGCAGTTAACTTTGATGATAGATCATTTTACTTGGAACTTCCCGTAGAGGTCATCTCTGAACTGTTAAAAGTGCTGTTTCCGATAGGGACATTATTATTATCAGGAATATCATTATGTTTATGAGTGTGAACTTTTACTGAATATATCAATTAGTTAAAGCTCAAAACTTTTATTTTTAGACATAGATCCTGATCCCGCTGAGTAAATAGCAAGTAGGAGCGTTTTCTTTCAGTGAGTACGAAGAGTAATGTGGACTTGCAGACTGGTATTTATGATCAGTATGTTCTCCATCGCTTTCTGGCTGAACGCAAAAATAGTTTTCAGGCTCTTACAGACGGCAGAGATTTATATTTATTTGCCCGCCGCCTCACAGATCCTCTGAGACCTGTTGTGAGTGCTATATGGCCTCCCCCCTACGAGGTGGCCAAGTACACTGCTGGCCACCGTAAATGCAACACCAAGAAAGACAAGAGGTAGCACAACAAAATTTATTTTGTAGATAACATGTTGACCAAGTATCAAATGATTACGTTTACAGACGTCTGTGACATGTGGTTCCTGCCAGAATCAGTAGCCAGAGTAGCCGCCATTGTTGGAGATCACCGCTGCCACACGTCTCGGCATTGAGTCAAAGAGACGTTGGATGTGTTCCTGGGGTACAGCAGCCCAAGCAGCTTCCACACGTTGCCAAAGATCATCTGGTGTGGCAGCTGGGGATGTAATCTGGGTCACTCGTTGAGCAACCATGGACGACATGTTTTCTATCGGCGAAAGATCCGGAGAGCGAGCCGTCCAGGGAAGCAATTCAATCTGGTTATTGACGAAGAACCTTTGGACATTGCGTGCCACATGTGGTCGCGCATTATCCTTTTGAAATATGGCTGTGGCCGAGCCCTGAAGGTAAGGAAGGACAACTGGCTCCAGCACCTCTGATTTGTAGCGCCGGCTATTTAAAGTACCGGCAATGCGTACTAGAGGCGTGCGAGATTAATATCCAATACCGCCCCATACCATAATACCCGGTGCAAGACCAGTGTGGCGGTGCATAATGCAGCTGTCCAGCATCCTCTCTCCACGGTGTCTCCACACTCGAATCCGACCATCGTGGTGCTGCAGACAGAAGCGTGCCTCGTCAGTAAAGACAACGTCATTCCATTCTGCCGTCCACATCCGTCTGTCATCACACCATTGGCGACGGAGACGTCTGTGGTCCTGCGTCAATGGTAGACGAAGCAATGGACGTCTTGCGGACAGACCACTCTGCTGTAAACGGCGTCGAATGGTACGCGCAGACACTGGATGATGCGTTACAGACGCAATGTGCTGTGCTATGGTTCAGGATGTCACTGAGCGATCCGTCACTGCCATGCGCACAATTTGCCTATCAGCACGTGCAGTGGTGCACCGAGGTGAATGCGATCGACCACGTCGGTCCGTCGTACCCTCCTGCATCCAACGGTCACATATCCGCATTACAGTTGTTTGGTTTCGTCCAACACGACTAGCGATTTCTCTGTATGATAATCCACAATCTCAGTAAGCCACTATCCTTCCTCTGTCGAACTCGGATACTTGATCAAACGATGTTCGCTGTTGTCTACGAGGCATAACTGATCGTCTTGTGAAACAACCACAAGGTAAACACACGTGCCGAACGTACACTCGTCGAAATCGCCAAGCCTTAAATGGCGCTATGAGGTGGCGCCACAGGCGCGCGTGATGTGCGTCTGCGCTGAAATTCTAATCAGTTGCATATCTCATCGCTGCAAACCCATGGTGTAAATTTCACTTGATTCGGATGCTTCCTTCAGGGTGTTGCATTTACGGTGGCCAGCAGTGTATTTTGTCTCACTGCTGAAGCCATACATTGGTAGAACTGACAGTTTGTGAGCGTGTGGGTGCTATTCTGTCATTCTGCGCAACGGATTAATCTGAGATGTACCCTTTACCCTGTGGCTCCTGCAAGATGCAATTTACACCCCCACACTACTACAGAAGTCAGACAAAAAAATTGGCTCTGAGCACTATGGGACTCAACATCTTAGGTCATAAGTCCCCTAGAACTTAGAATTACTTAAACCTAACTAACCTAAGGACATCACACACACCCATGCCCGAGGCAGGATTCGAACCTGCGACCGTAGCAGTCCCGCGGTTCTGGACTGCAGCGCCAGAACCGCTAGACCACCGCGGCCGGCAGAAGTCAGACAGACGATCCTAAAGTTCTAAAGAGAAATGCCTGAAAAACTTTCAGCAATAAATATCTTCTGGAGTCGTCCGCTGTAAGGAAATGACACAAACATTCACAAAATTTCTTACGTAACTAGTGGGATACTTGGGTACTGGAGTAGTGCTAGTTAGTGTCAGAAAAACATGAAACTAACGAAAATTATTATTTATTTTGCAAAAATTCTGAGAAATCACAATGGCACTTTTAGTTATGAACTGAACAAGTTATTTCCAGGTTCTTTTCGGAATGTGAAGTTACCTCTTAAGGGTAGGATTCGCTAATGAAATTTCTATACAAAGTTTAAGATTGTTATTGACTTGGCAGAATGGCTGAGAGCCACGCCTACTCAACTTGAGTAATTATCTGTTAGAATGTTGCTAGGTACGGTCGAGGCTGTCGCATGTGAAATGCAGTGAAGTCTATTGTTGTGGAGGAAATATGTGGCTCCAAGAGCTGTAGCACACAATACCGTAAGCTGCCATGACTGCTGCCTGCGCCGCTCGCTGCTGACAAATAAGACAACTCTCGTTCTATCTGGATTGACCTTTGCAAATCAAACTCTCGCTACGCCTTGATGAAGTCAAGGACTCCTATTCGCCCCTAGTCTAACTATTGGCGTGGTACACCGGTCAGATAACCAGTCCACTGCGATGCCACTCAAAAATTCGCTCGCAGGCGTTTAACTATAACTCTGTCCGTTCACACCACACAATAAGTGTGGCGGCCAACACAGTGAACAACGCTTAATCACAAGGACTTAATATAGAGTCACACTCCGATTCGCTCTCGACAGAGATCCTCTCCCAGTGAAGTACTGAGGAGAGACTTGTTCCTCGCTCTTTGAGTACACGTATGAGCGCGCACGCTCTCGTTACGTGTTCTCGCTCCAAGAGCAGCAACGGAACGGTCCCTCTCCGTGCCAGACATGAAGGGGTATATCTTTCGGTCTCTTCCATTACTCCTTCAGCTCAAGGCATCAGAAATATTGTGTGCCAATCAGCATTGCTCTTCTAAAACGGGAGAATGACGTTCCGTTTAAGGCGACCAATCCGGAAATCTGTAGCATCAGCGTTTGGCGTTTGCCGCCTCCCTGTGAAAACCTCTGAAACTGCATGCTATGTTTGTAAAGAATGCGTAGGCTGGGTGCTCCCACACAATGTAGCGGAATTTGCTTTTAAGCTGAACCCGGGGTCATTCTCTCCTTTCACTCAGGCAAACGCTGTCCGCTCCATGGGCGGTCGCCGTACGACGTAGCTAGGCTGGATCGTCCTCTGAAGGGACCAGCCTCTCGGCGTGCGGTCCGCCTCTCCTGAACTAAAAGCTTTTGTGGCCGTCGTGTCTTGAATGTGTGTGTGTGTACGCCAGCCTCGAGTATCTCAACCCCGGTGCGCACTTTTTATTTGTGTATCGTTTACATGAATTCATACAACACTGACTTTATCTTATCGAGTTTGGGCTCAAATGAAGCGTCTTTATGTGCGAAATATGACTGAGGGCGGAATATGTAAGCAATGAAGGTCAGGAGACCACGACGTCTTACAAGTTATATCAACAACTCATCGCATTTTATTGAAAAACTAAGAGATATGAACGTAAGCTCAAATGGTATTCCTGTCAGTTTTGATATTGTGTCCTTATTAATGACGACTCCTGTGAACGAAGGTATTTTATATGTAAGACATATTTTTCAGATCGATATTGTAGCTTTATTCAGACACTGTATCACTGCAACCTGTTGCCGGTACAGCAGTGCATTTTTGGAGCAAATTAATATGGTGCCAGCGGGCAGCTCTTTTATAAGAAGACCATCAAATTCGTTAATCATGGATGTTGATGAATCTTACGTATGTTGTAAAGGGACCCGTCCTGAGTATCAGGCTGGCGACTTTTCATGCGACATCGTCTAATTTCCGAGAAAATCGATGTTGAAATTTTATGCGTACCTTTTATATCCTTAACTGTAGTCATCTTCTGAGGTACGAGGGTCGTTCGATAAGTAATGCCCCACATTTTTTTTAAAAAAAAGCCATTAATATACATAGACAAACTTCCTTATTGGTGCTTCACATTTGATGTTTGTTCTGTGCGCCAGTGACGTTGCGGCAGAGCCGTAGTACAGCGTCAAAATGGTATCTATATACGACTCACGTTACAAGCAGCGTACTGTTATTGAATTCTTGTGTACAGAGAAAGAGACCGTGGTGAACATCCATAAACGTTTGTGTGCAGTGTATGGCGATGCTGCAGTTGATAGCAGTACAGTTGGGTGATGAGTAAGGAAAGTTACAGCCTCAGGAAATGCAGAAACAGAGCTCCGTGATCAGCCACGCTCGGGACGTCCTGTCACAGCCACTGCTCCAAACTTGCTGAATCGTGCGGATGCCATTATTCGTGCCGACAAGTCGACGATTGGTTCTACAGTTGCCGATGAGCATTTTTTTTTTTTGTTTTAGGGCGCAAAACTGCTATGGTCATTAGCGCCCGGTCCGTGACTTAGGAAACAGTAAAAACCGAAAATGGAAACTAGCAGCAATGGGAACGAAACTCAAAAAATTGGAGAAACTAAAAGCAGAAGGAAGGCTTAAAAATCCACTACAGAAAGAGGTTGGTTGTCCCCAAAAAAAAAACTTCAAATGACTGACGTCATTTCACTGGCACTAATAAACTCGAGAACGCGATCGGCCGAGCGCGTGTCATCCGCTAAAATTGACGATGTATAAGGCGACAGCTGTAGGCGGGCGCGTAACGGAGTAAAATAGGGGCACTCAATTAAAAGGTGTCTTACCGTCCACAGCTGAGAGCAGTGGGGACAGAGTGGGGGAGGATCGCCGCTTAAAAGATGTCGATGGCTGAAAAGAGTGCCCTATCCGGAGTCTAGTTAAAATTACCTCCTCCCGACAACGCGTTCGGGAGGAAGAGGTCCAAGCACAAGGAAGAGCTTTCACGTCCCGCAATTTATTATGGGGAAGTATTGACAAATGTGCGTGCCATAAAAGAACAACACGACGGCATAAAACGCTCCGTAGATCGGCGAAGGGAATCGATTGAATAGCTGGCCGAAGAAGAGAGACTGCAGCCTTGGCCGCAATATCGGCCGCTTCATTTCCACAGATACCAACGTGTCCCGGGAGCCAGAGGAACGCCACCGAGACGCCCCCCAGGCGGAGCAAGCGCAGACAGTCCTGAATCCGGTGGACCAGAGGGTGCACAGGGTAAAGAGCTTGGAGACTGAGGAGAGAGCTGAGAGCATCTGAGCAGATAACATACTGTATCCGCTGATGGCGGCGGATGTAGTGGACAGCCTGGAGAACAGCGTAAAGCTCCGCAGTATAAACCGAACACTGGTCGGGAAGGCGAAATTGATTTGGGGTGTCGCCAACAATATAGGCACTCCCTATACCTAACGATGTTTTCGAGCCATCAGTGTAAATAAATGTGGCTTCCTTCATTTGTGCACATAGAGCAGCAAATGCCCGACGATAAACAAGTGAAGGGGTACCATCCTTGGGAAATTGACAGAGGTCACGGAGCAGGCAGATCCGGGGACGGAGCCAAGGCGGTGCTGTACACCAAGTTGTCAAGAAGGTTTTAGGCAAGCGGAAGGAAAGAGAATGGAGCAGTTGACGGAAGTGGACTCCCGGTGGTAGTAGGGAGGAGGGGCGACCTGCATACCCTACATCAAAGGAGGCGTCGAAAAAAATGTCATGGGCTCGATTAGTAGGCATGGAAGACAGATGGCTAGCATAACGACTCAGAAGGACTGCTCGCCGATTGGACAGCGGAGGTTCAGCAGTCTCAGCATAAAGGCTTTCCACAGGGCTGGTGTAAAAAGCTCCAGACACTAAACGTAATCCACGGTGGTGGATAGAGTCGAGACGACGAAGAATAGACGGCCGAGCAGAGGAGTAAACTATGCTTCCATAGTCCATTTCGAGCGCACTAAGGCGCGATAGAGGCGGAGAAGGACCACTCGGTCCGCTCCCCACGAGGTACCATTCAGGACACGGAGGGTGTTGAGCGATCGCAGACAGCGAGCCGAAAGATAGGAAACGTGGGAGGACCAGCACAGTTTTCTGTCAAGCATAAGACCCAAGAATTTAGCTACGTCCGAAAATGGAAGGTTGACAGGTCCTAGATGTAAGGAGGGTGGAAGAAACTCCTTACGTCGCCAAAAATTAACACAAACGGTCTTACTGGGAGAAAAACGGAAGCCGGTTTCGGTGCTCCAAGAATAGAGGCGATCGAGACATCCTTGAAGACGTCGTTCAAGGAGGCTGGTCCTTGAGAGCTGTAGTAGATCGCAAAATCGTCCACAAAGAGGGAGCCCGAGACATCAGGAAGGAGACGATCCGTAATTGGATTTATGGCAATAAACAGTACAACACTTAGCACGGAGCCCTGGGGCACCCCGTTTTCTTGGGAGAAAGTACGGGAGAGAGTAGTGTTCACCCGCACTCTAAATGTGCCCTCTGCCATAAATTCGCGAAGAGAAAGGGGCAGCCGACCTCGAAAGCCCCAAGAGAACAGTGTGCGGAGGATGCCTGTCCTCCAACAGGTATCGTATGCTCTCTCCAGATCAAAAAATATTGCTACTGTTTGGCGTTTCCGGAGAAAATTGTTCATAATATAAGTGGAGAGAGAAACAAGATGGTCAACTGCAGAACGATGCTTTCGGAAACCGCATTGGGCAGGTGTTAAAAGACTACGGGACTCCAGCCACCAAGCTAAACGGCAATTCACCATACGCTCCAAAACCTTACATACACTACTCTTGGGAGAAATGGGGCGATAGCTAGAGGGGAGATGTCTGTCCTTTCCAGGTTTCGGAACAGGAACGACGATAGTTTCCCGCCATCGTCTGGGAAAAGTACTGTCGGTCCAAATTCGATTATAAATGCGAAGGAGGTAACGCAGACTATGGGTTGATAAATGTAGCAACATTTGGATGTGGATACCATCCGGTCCTGGGGCGGAGGAGCGAGAACAATAGAGTGCATGTTGGAGTTCCCGCATGGAGAAAACAGTATTATAGCTTTCGCGATTTTGAGAGAAGAAAGCAAGAAGTTGCACTTCCGCTGCACGTTTCTTCGGGAGAAACGCTGGCGGGTAATTTGAAGAGCTCGAAATCTCAGCAAAGTGTTTACCCAATGAGTTAGAAATTGCGACGGGGTCCACTAACGTATCACGCGCGACAGTGAGCCCAGAGACCGGAGAGAAACTAGGGGCGCCTGAGAACCGTCGAATCCGACTCCAAACTTCCGAGGAGGGAGTGAAGGTGTTAAATGAGCTAATAAAGAATTTCCAGCTTGCCTTCTTGCTATCGCGGATGACGCGACGGCATCGCGCACCGAACTGCTTATAGCGGATACAGTTGGCCAAAGTATGATGGTGGCGGAAAACGCGAAGAGCACGTCGCCGCTCATGTATTGCGTCACGGCATGCCTCGTTCCACCAAAGAAATGGTGGGCGCCGGGGCAATTCGGAGGTGCGTGGTATTGAACGTTCCGCAGCTGTAAGAATAACGTCGGTAATATGTATGACCTCATCGTCGACGCTAGGAAAGTGACGGTCATCGAATGTCGCTAGAGACGAAAAAAGTGTCCAATCGGCTTGGGCAAACTTCCAGCGTCGCGGCCGTATATAGGGCAGTTGAGGCTGCAGTCTAAGGACACATGGAAAGTGATCATTCGAGTGTGTATCATCAAGGGCGAACCATTCGAAGCGCCGAGCTAACGGAACACTGCCGACCGAAAGGTCCAAATGAGAGAAATTTGTCGTGGAGGCAGACAAAAATGTAGGGACCCCAGTGTTGAAGCAAACTAGATCCGCTTGGTGGAAGACGTCTAGCAATAGTGAGCCACGTGGACAAGGATGTGGAGATCCCCAAAGCGGGTGGTGGGCATTGAAGTCCCCAACCAGCAAATAGGGGGGTGGAAGCTGACCAAGAAGATGAAGGAGATCAGCTTGTGCCATTGGTGCGTACGATGGAATGTATACAGTACAAAGAGAAAAGGTATATCCAGAAAGGGAAAGACGGACAGCGACAGCTTGGAAGGAAGTGTTTGAGTGGATTGGGTGATAATGGAGAGTATCATGGAGAAGAATCATGAGTCCTCCATGGGCTGGAGTGCCTTCAACAGGGGGGAGATCAAATCGGACGGACTGAAAATGGGGGAGAACAAAGCGTCATGGGGACGCAGCTTTGTTTCCTGAAGACAGAAGATGATCGGCGAGTAGGATCGTAAGAGGATCGACAATTCATCCCGATTGGCTCGAATACCGCGGATATTCCAGTGGATAATGGACATAGGGTGAACAGAAAATGGAGGAATGTGACCAAGGTTGCTGTCAACTCAACAACTGCTCAGAGCTTGCATCCGACAGCATGGAATGGCATTCAGCCGAAGGCAGAAGATCCTGATCCATAGGTTGTTCAGGAGCAGCTCCTGCCACCAGCAATCGGCCGGTTGATCGGCCGCCAGCAGTGCGCCTTGGCGACACAGAAGACGGCCGAGGGCGATTTCCGCCAGGTGGTGCTGTAGATGAGACACGCCTTGGCGGAGAAGGAGATGAACTGGGTTTCTTATTAGCCTTCTTGGAAATATGATGTTTAGATGAAGGAGGAACCGATGGTTGTGAAGTTGGGGTACGTAAAAAATCTTCACGAGTATGCTCTTTTTGGGATGTAAGGGCGAACGGTAATTATCTCATAGCCTGCTTTCATTTTGGATGGAAGTTGAAGACAGTGCGGGTTGGAATGATGTTCGTGTCAACCCTTTTCATAACTCTATGAACAGCCGTTACGCCCTGGTCAGACAGGTAGTGCTGAATTTCGTCGTCAGACAATCCATCGAGGGAGCGTGTATAAACGACTCCACGCGAGGAATTTAAAGTACGGTGCGGTTCCACCCGGTCAGGGAAGGTGTGGAGAAGTGAAGTACGCAGCAATGTTTGTGCCTGGAGGGCACTGACTGTTTCTAACAACAAGGTGCCATTCCGTAATCTGGAACAAGACTTTACAGGACCTGCAATTGCGTCGACACCTTTCTGAATAATGAAAGGGTTGACCGTGGAGAAGTCGTGACCTTCAGACCGAGAAACAACACGGAACTGTGGCAACGATGGAAGAACTGTCTGTGGCTGAGACTCAGTGAACTTACACTTGTGAGCAGACATAGTGGAAGGTGAGGAGACCATTGCGGAAGAATCCCCCATGATTACCGGCGTCTCCGATGGCGCGCTCCTCCCTTGTTGGGGCCCTCTCTGAGGGCACTCCCGCCTTAGGTGATTGTTCACACCTCAGGTCACACCTCCCGACAAACGTACGGAGGGACCAATCGGCACTTTCGGAAGGTATCAGCTCGGGTAATCACCCCTCCCTGGGCCTGGCCGTTACCAGGGGGTACGTACATGTCCTACCTGTCTACCCGGAGCGGGGAATTACGTGTTACCCCGTCACCGGCTACGCACGAAAATGCGTGGGTCGGCCTTCAGACACGCACAGGGAGGAAGAAAGAGAAAGGGGAAAACAAAGAAAGGGAAAGGAAAGAAGAGAGGTCTCAAACGCCGCAGCGGAGAAAAGGGTAAAGAGAAGAGGTAAGGAAAAGAGAAGGACAAAGGAAGGATGAAGACATACAAGCAGAGGAGGCGAAGAATGCGTTACATTTACGAGCGTCCGTCTCTGGACGTAGGCACAAACCATACTCCCAGAGGGGGAGAAAGGGAAGGAAAGGGCCAGAGGTGAGGGGAGGGGGGCCGAAGATGGGGGATAGGGAAGGATGTAGAAAAGGAAGGTATGCAGCCCGGAAAGGAAGGAGGGCCACATTAGCTCGGGGTCCCGTGCTCGCTACACACGTATCCACAAAAGAGTTGTGGACCCCCTGGGGGGGGCCGATGAGCATTGTAAGTGCGTCTGCAATGATCGAGACTCTCAGATATTCGAAGATGGGTTCCATGAATGCTCACAGCGGACCAAAAGATTCAAAGAAAGGCCATTTCATCTGAATTGTTGGAGCGTTTTGAGATCGACGTAGACGCCTTTCTGTCACGGATCGTTACGGGGGACGAACGCTGGGTGCACCACTTTGCGTCGGAAACAAAGAGGTAGTCCATGTAGTGGCATCATCCTCATTCAACACAAAAGAAGAAGTTCAAGACAACCCCCTCTGCCGGAAAAGTCATGGTGACAGTCTTCTGGGATTGTTTACTATTAAAAACAGTCTCGATCACAATTTATTTATTATGGTGACCGGTTTCGGCCACTACTGTGGTCATTTTCAGACCAATGAGTAAGAACCTCTTTATGCTTTCATCATTACTAACTTTTCTACAGGAGCGGGTATACAGTGTAAAAGGCATATTACTATAAACATAACTAGGTCTTCTTTGAGTCTTCGGGTCGATTCCACAATGCCAAGTCTTGTAAGCCATGACATCTCGATCGGCGAAAGATTCAAGTCCAGGAAGTGAGGCGTTCTCACAACGAACAAAAGCTCCCTTCCGGGACTTGAATCTTTCGCCGACCGAGATGTTATCGCCTACAAGACTTGGCATTGTGGAATAGATCCGAAGACCCGAAGTAGGCCTAGTTATGTTTATAGTAATATGCCTTTTACATTGTATACCTGCTCCTGTAGAAAAGTTAGTAATGATGAAAAAATACATGTATGGATGAAAGGACTTGGTGTACCTGCTGAAAATGTAACTGTAACTGGAGATATTACTTTGTACTACAGTTATTAATAAATTGTAATCCTTGACATCTGTAACCGCTAGATGTACATCTAGTGAACGGGGGCTGAAGGATGCAACAGTTTGAAAACTAGGGTAGTAGTGATTCTCCAGCAGGAGGAGGTTCTTACTCATTGGTCTGAAGAAGACCACTGTAGTGGCCGAAACCGGTCACCATAAATAAATTGTGATCAAGACTGTTTTTAATAGTAAATATTTGTAACACATTGATCACTGTCACTCCCATAATGTATTCTGGGTTTGTGATGGCGTCATTCTCGTGGATGTGATGCCAAGGGGGTCGACCATCAATTCAGGGACACACGTGAAGAGTCTGAATAAACTCCAGAACCGTTTCCGACGTGTTCGATCGGAAAAGAATCCAGCAGAAATCTCGCTCCAACACGATAATGCACGCCCACACACAAGTCTGAGAACCGGGGAACACATTGCCAAATTGGGTTGGACATCATTGCCTCATCCATCCTACAGTCCAGACCTGGCACCCTCGGACTTCCATCTCTTTGGGCCGCTTAAAGATTCTCTTCTCTCTTGAATATGAGGAGAGTGTCAGTAATGTAGTGAAAACATGGCTACGCCTATAGGACAAGAGCTTTTAGCAGCAGGGAATACATGCTCTTCCACAACGTTGGCGTGCGGCCACAGAACGTGATGGAGACTAAGTAGAAAAAAAGGACGAGAGATATCGATGTATATTGTCACCAAACTCTGACTGTTAACAATAAATAAGTTCTGAGAAAAAAATGTGGGGCATTACTCATTGAACGACCCTCGTAGTAAGCCCAGCCGTGGGGCTACCACGCTGGCGATACGACTTCAAATCCTGCTCCGTCCGCTTTTTTCCCCCCAATTTCATCGTTCAAAATATCAGTGAATATTATATTTGACGCGATATTATTCAAAAATAGCCCTTTCCGATGTATTAATTTCATTAATAAATAAATCATTACAGCAAACTTTCTTCAAATGTGTATTACGTTTGTTGCAGAAGAGATTAGGGAATCGTCTTACCCGCAATCACTGGCATCGCTTGCTATGCTACAACAGAAGTCCGGATAGTATTTGTCGTAGGAGGAACCGAAACACAAGTTCGTAGAGCAGCACGCACATTTAATTAAAGCTACTGCCATGTGAGCACACGGATTTTTCAGAAGCGATATCGGAAAAAACAGTTCGTTTAAATTCAAAAAGAGTGTCCTCCTTCAATCAACGTCAATGCTAACCGCGTGTATTTGACCATTTCTGTGAAAGCTAGAACTAAATTGATGCAGAATCAAATAATGTATTTTTATGGAATCTTCCCTCGACGCGCTTTCTATTAGTCTCAATCAAGTTTGGAGTATTTTGAATTTTTTTCATGAAAATTGTAGCCTGCCTGTAAAAATAAACATCACAGGGTTGAAAAAGTGGAGTACATGTGGTTGGGATGATTTTTACAGTGCAGGTGCAAGTGCTTTCCTTTTATCTTCAAATACTTAATCGTAAAGATTATGATTAGTCTGCCCTCCCCACGAATCAATAATGGGAAGAAACTTTACTTGTCCCACACACGGAGGAAAGACAGATTTTAAAATCTCTTCGCACAGCACTTCCGTGAAATTCCCTATTGTCGTGCAGGTCGCAATTAAATTTTTCTGTCTGTGAGTCAGTTCGCCAACTCCTTTTTGAAGAATCCGATCAACTTTCCTGAACGCTTGTTGTATATACTGTATAAGAAAACGTAAAGAAATATCTTTCCTGGCGCAGTTATGCTGTGCTGTGAACGAATGACTAACCTTCTTCAGATCCTTTTTCTGCATGAGAACGGTTGACGCTCCTTGTTCCACAAGGGATCGATTAGGACTGGCAGCAAGTTTAATCGGTAATAATTAGACAATCGAGGTCAAAATTAGGAACGAGTACTTTCGTCTGTATCTGGAGTCCTGATACAGCTTCTACTGCTTCGTCTATCGTTACGAACTCTTCGCGGCTGTCCAAATATTTCGAATTTAAACTACGAACACAAATAGAATACACATTTAAAGAAAGTGTGCTGTAATGATTGATTTATTAATGTAATACTATCTTCACGTAAAACTTTCGGGCTGATAGGCCGTGGTCGAAGTATAAAACTGTCTCGTAACGTTTCGTCTCCGACTGCGGGAGACATCTTCGGAGGAAAAGCGGCGAACTGCGAAGAGGACTCGAGGAGGCGCTGATTATATAGGCAGTACAGAGGGCGCCACTGTCGATCACGTGGCGTCGGCTATGAGATTGTCTCTGGTAATGCCAACATTCTCGATTGAAAGTAATCGATCGTCACGGTTGCGGTGCAACGCTGACATCCAAATTTTATCCAGTTTAACACCTTCGTCTTTCCTGTTAAAATTATTACGATGTTTATCAATCTCGATAGCCTCTCTATACAAGCGTGCATAATAATACGAGGTTTTTGATATGACGCTCGTCTCGCTGAATTTTATTTCATGATCACCTTCCTGGTAAACATGTTCCGCTACGGCCGATTTATCCGTGTGACCTAGGCGGCAATTCCTCTTATGTTCGACAAGAAGGGTGTTCACACTTCTCTTTGTAGTACCGATGTAAACCTGTCCACAACTACAAGGAATTTTATATACCCCCGGTGTAGCCAAAGGGTGCCGTGCATCTTTTGCCGACCTTAAAAATTCTTTTATTTTCCTAGTAGGTCTGAAAATAGTTTCCACTCCATACTTGCCTAAAACTTTCCCAATGCGATCTGTGACCTTGCTAATGAACGGAAGAAAAACTTTGCCCATGGACGACTGTTGTTCGTCGTTACTCCTGATTCTCTGCCTAGAGCGAAGTGCTCGATCTACACTCCTGGAAATGGAAAAAAGAACACATTGACACCGGTGTGTCAGACCCACCATACTTGCTCCGGACACTGCGACAGGGCTGTACAAGCAATGATCACACGCACGGCACAGCGGACACACCAGGAACCGCGGTGTTGGCCGTCGAATGGCGCTAGCTGCGCAGCATTTGTGCACCGCCGCCGTCAGTGTCAGCCAGTTTGCCGTGGCATACGGAGCTCCATCGCAGTCTTTAACACTGGTAGCATGCCGCGACAGCGTGGACGTGAACCGTATGTGCAGTTGACGGACTTTGAGCGAGGGCGTATAGTGGGCATGCGGGAGGCCGGGTGGACGTACCGCCGAATTGCTCAACACGTTGGGCGTGAGGTCTCCACAGTACATCGATGTTGTCGCCAGTGGTCGGCGGAAGGTGCACGTGCCCGTCGACCTGGGACCGGGCCGCAGCGACGCACGGATGCACGCCCAGACCGTAGGATCCTACGCAGTGCCGTAGGGGACCGCACCGCCACTTCCCAGCAAATTAGGGACACTGTTGCTCCTGGGGTATCGGCGAGGACCATTCGCAACCGTCTCCATGAAGCTGGGCTACGGTCCCGCACACCGTTAGGCCGTCTTCCGCTCACGCCCCAACATCGTGCAGCCCGCCTCCAGTGGTGTCGCGACAGGCGTGAATGGAGGGACGAATGGAGACGTGTCGTCTTCAGCGATGAGAGTCGCTTCTGCCTTGGTGCCAATGATGGTCGTATGCGTGTTTGGCGCCGTGCAGGTGAGCGCCACAATCAGGACTGCATACGACCGAGGCACACAGGGCCAACACCCGGCATCATGGTGTGGGGAGCGATCTCCTACACTGGCCGTACACCACTGGTGATCGTCGAGGGGACACTGAATAGTGCACGGTACATCCAAACCGTCATCGAACCCATCGTTCTACCATTCCTAGACCGGCAAGGGAACTTGCTGTTCCAACAGGACAATGCACGTCCGCATGTATCCCGTGCTACCCAACGTGCTCTAGAAGGTGTAAGTCAACTACCCTGGCCAGCAAGATCTCCGGATCTGTCCCCCATTGAGCATGTTTGGGACTGGATGAAGCGTCGTCTCACGCGGTCTGCACGTCCAGCACGAACGCTGGTCCAACTGAGGCGCCAGGTGGAAATGGCATGGCAAGCCGTTCCACAGGACTACATCCAGCATCTCTACGATCGTGTCCATGGGAGAATAGCAGCCTGCATTGCTGCGAAAGGTGGATATACACTGTACTAGTGCCGACATTGTGAATGCTCTGTTGCCTGTGTCTATGTGCCTGTGGTTCTGTCAGTGTGATCATGTGATGTATCTGACCCCAGGAATGTGTCAATAATGTTTCCCCTTCCTGGGACAATGAATTCACGGTGTTCTTATTTCAATTTCCAGGAGTGTATATCCTTGCTAGAAAAGCCATTATTCACGAAAGCTGACCGTAGATGTTCAATCTCATCTTTTAAATAAACAGGTTCACAAAGTTTGTGCGCCCTGTCTACCAATGTTTTCATTACACCTCTTTTTTGTCTAGGGTGGTGGTTTGAATCTTTGTGTAGATAACGATCAGTATGTGTGGGCTTTCTATACACCTTATGGCCCAACGTTCCGTCCGGTCATATCAAAAACCTCGTATTATTATGCACGCTTGTATAGAGAGGCTATCGAGATTGATAAACATCGTAATAATTTTAACAGGAAAGACGAAGGTGTTAAACTGGATAAAATTTGGATGTCAGCGTTGCACCGCAACCGTGACGATCGATTACTTTCAATCGAGAATGTTGGCATTACCAGAGACAATCTCATAGCCGACGCCACGTGATCGACAGTGGCGCCCTCTGTACTGCCTATATAATCAGCGCCACCTCGAGTCCTCTTCGCAGTTCGCCGCTTTACCTCCGAAGATGTCTCCCGCAGTCGGAGACGAAACGTTACGAGACAGTTTTATACTTCGACCACGGCCTATCAGCCCGGAAGTTTTACGTGAAGACAATACCGGCCGTGAAAGTTTACATTGTATGATCAATGTAATACTATGACGGATGCGACTTTTTGAATAATTTTGCATGATATATACTATTTAATAATATTCTGTATGATGAAACTGAAAAAAGAATCAGTGTAGGATGTGAAACCGTACCGCCAACGTGGAAGCCGTGAACCTTACCTGTGGCGCTACGCTCGCGTGGTCGGAACGTAATTAAATATTACAGGTATAGGTAGTACGCCTTGAAATCTAGGAGCCATCTTACGATAAGTCACTAACCAGGTACTCAGGGCACGTCCCTCTACAACATACCTAAGACTCATGAAAATCCGTAACAGATCTGATGGTCCACTTGTTACACAAGGTGTTGCCAGTTTGTTTATGGAGATTTTCGAAGGACGGCGATGCAGGCAGTCAATAAAAGACCAGCTTAGTGGTACATCCATGTGGATGATATTTTTGTAGACACCGTGAAAATAAGTTGAATGTCAATAGTGTCAACCCAAAAATTCAGTTTACGATGGAGAACAGCAATAGGCAACTTCATTTTCTGTAAGTATCTGTGATCAAACTCGTGACTCTGGACCATAAGGTGCACAGGAAAGCTACACGCGCTGATCGATAAGGAATCCAATCATGACCCAAGGCTAAAAAGAGGTATCATTAAACCTTGGTAATACGACCGATAAAACTTGCGAGTCGGTTTCTTTACAAGATAAGCTGAAAAAAGTTTACTCTAGTAGGGAGATGAATCGAACACTATATCCAAGATGGTAGGAAGTTGGGACTGATGAGCGACAACGGCCGTCAATTCGTGAAGTTTTCGTACTATTTATTAACAAGATTATTACGAATCGAATCAGCCGGCAGGGGTGGCCGAGCGGTTCTAGGTGCTACAGTCTGGAACCGCGCGACCGCTACGGTCACAGGTTCGAATCCTGCCTCGGGCATGGATGTGTATGATGTCCTTAGGTTAGTTAGGTTTAAGTAGTTCTAAGTTCTAGGGGACTGATGACCTTAGAAGTTAGGTCCCATAGTGCTCAGAACCATTTGAACGAATCGAATCGTGAATTTAGTATTGGGGTTGCAGCGATCTTCAGGTCCTCAAGGACGTTAAACAATACTTAACAACGGCAAAAGATTTACTGTATCCACTAGCGACATATACAAAATTCCATGTGATTGTGGGCAGATAAACACTGACACCTAACAAGAAGTATTAACTTTCGCCAGCCTAGAACATGCTGATAAATCGACCGCAACAGAGCATTTCTTCCGACATGGAAATTAATAAACAAAATTCAGTGAGGCGAACGTTTGCGTTTTTCCTCTTTTTCTTTATTGTAATGTCATTCCCCGGCCGCACTTGGGGCAGGGGAGGGTTGGCAGCAGCACGATCCACCGCTCTTCAGCCAAATGGCTTTACAAAAATACAGAAAGGGGGACTCCTACACAAAAAGGGGGACATAAAAAACACAGTAAATAGAGATGATGGGAGTTAAAATATACACTAATACGGGGACATGCACTGGGGGAAGCGTTGAAGCAAAGACAACGCATTATTATGAGCTCATGTATAGAGGGCCCATGAGCCTAAACATCATAATAATTTTAACAAAATTGAAGCAGGTGTAAAGTTAGGTAAAATATGGGTGTCGATTTTTCGCCAACAGAATGACGATCGAATACCTTTAAACGAGAAGAATGGCGCCACCCAGATTAATAATCACACAGACGGCATCGTGTGACGAATGGTGGTGCCCTCTATGTGACTACACTGCCGTTTGTGAAAAGCGCAACACCAAGAAGGAATTATCTGAATAGCGCCACACTTGGTGGAAGTGGCTACGGGTGTGCAAGCAACACGTGATACGTTTTGCAGCAAGATGGGGTACACGCAGGCCGAGCAGAGCCATCTCGTGTCTGTCCGACAGGGTCGGTGTTGCGCCTAGTGTAGTCGGTGCAGAGCTGTCACACAAGGTGGAAACAATACAGTGGGTGCCAGCACGCTTCGTCGACGTCAAAGGGAGCCATATCGGCATGTGAGCGACTTCGAACGGGGCAGAATGCGCGGTCTCCAGGAAACGGGGTTGTCGTGCCGTGACATTTCGGCTCGCACAGGGCATGCTGCTACGACAGTGATGCGTGTGTGGAAGCAGTGGATAGAGGAAGGTCGTACGCAGCCACGAGCAGGAAATGGACCACGGAACACGATCACAGCACAGGATGACCGTCATCTTGTCCGCATGGCCATTACGGACCGTACAGCGTCATCTGCAGTGTTGGCTCGTCGCTGGAGCACTGTAACAGGTGTGAACTTGTCTGCATCGACGGTTCGTCGCCGTCTGCTGCAGGTTGGACTGGGTGTACGCGTGCCATTACGTAGGCTTCCATTATCCAGAAACCACAAGCTCCTCCAGTTTCAATGGCCACGTGAACACAGTCACTGGGGTGCTGAGTGACAACATGTAATCTTTTCAGATGAACCCCGCTTCAACGTGTCCTACAGTGATGGCCGCATAAGTGTCCGGCAGTACCGCGATGAGCGGAACCTGGAGGGCTGCATTGTGGAGCGGCATAGCGGACAAACACCAGGTGTGATGGTTTGGGGCGTCATTGGTTACAACAACCGATTTCGCTTCGTACGTATTCCGGGCACTTTGAACAGCAACCGGTACCTAACGGATGTTGTGGAACCTGAAGTACTCCCCCTGCTTAAGGCACCTCCACAGGCCACTTTTCAGCAGGACAATGCCCGGCCATATATTGCGAGGAATGTACAGGCCTTCTTCAAAGAACGACGGATACCATTGCTTTCCTGGCGTGCGCATTCGCCAGACATGTCGCCCATCGAACGTGTCTGGGATATGGTTGGTCGGCACCTGGTGCGTCACGGTCCTCCAGTAACTGGTGTCACGGATTTGTGGACTCGGATGCAAAATGCGTGGAGGGAAATCGCTCAGGAACGTATTCAGAATTTTATTGATTCAATGAAACGGCGTATAGCAGCTCTAATTTCGGCGCGTGGTAGCCACACGACACACTGAATAGTGGGGCTCAAAGGACATGTACAGATTTGAAAAGGTCATCATTGGTTACTTGTCATGTATCTAACCTGTGCTATTAAATAAATTAAATTTATGCGTTTCCCTCTTGGTGCTGCAGTTTCCACAAACGGTACTGTATAAATTCGGGGGGCACGCGAGCCCTTGCTGCAGTAGTTTTACCACCGATGATGTCTCCCACAGTCGGAGATGAAACGTTAGGGAGTAGATTTATGTATCAATCACGGCTCTCAGCCCGAAAGTACTAACTGAAATAAACACCGGCCATGAAAACCTAAACTGCAGAGCTATCTACGTAGGTCTCAGTTCGAGAATCAGCCTTTCACTGCGCAGTAGAGTGTACTGTGGAATGAAACAGAGACGGAAGCAGGAGGTGAACAAAAATGTGGGAACACCAAAAATACGTTACCATGCCTAATACGTTGTATGAAACCCGTTGGCATCCCAAGAAGCTTCCAGTCGTCTCGTAGTGGATAAATATAGGTCCTGTATGGTTTTCAAGGGAATCGTATACCACTGTTCCTGCAAAATGGTGGCAAGTTGTGGTAACGACTATGGAGGTAGGTAGCAACAAGTAGACCACTGGATATACCTGATCAGCCACAATGGCCAAATAACCCTAGGCAGTAATATGACCTTGCAGAGTACCAAGGGGAACCATGGAATACCATGATATGGTTGCCCAAATCATCATCGATCTGCGCTACTTTTCACTCTTGGCAGCAAGCAGTCCGCATCGTAGGGTCAGGACGGCGTACGCAAGACGTAAACTCGGCCACAAGTTGGAAACAATGTGAAACAAGACTCATCCGACGACATGACTTTATTCCACTGATCAATAATGCAGATTTTATGGCTTTCGTACAACGTTTTCCTGTTACGGGTATCTACACAACAGTTCTTTGAATTCAAGCTCGCCGTTCAGTTCCCAGCTTACGGAGCTTCCATCGTGGTGTTCTGATGCTGACAGGGTTCGCGAGTGCGACATTCAGTTCTACAGTGACTTTTGCAGCTGTCGTCTTCTCATTTTTCGTTGCAATCCTTTTCAGTAACCGTCTGTCACAATCACTCAATACTCCACTACTGGCCATTAAAATTGCTCCACCACGAAGATGACGTGCTACAGACGTGAAATTTAACCGACAGGAAGAAGATGCTGTGATATGCAAATGATTAACTTTTCAGAGCATTCACAGAAGGTTGGCGCCGGTGGCGACACCTACAGCTTGCTGACATGAGGAAAGTTTCCAACCTATTTCTCATACACAGACAGCAGTTGACTGGCGTTGCCTGGTGAAACGTTGTTGTGATGACTCGTGTAAGGAGGAGAAATGCGTACCATCACGTTTCCGACTTGATAAACGTCGAATTGTAGCTTATCGCGATTGCAGTTTATCGTATCGCGACATTGCTGCTCGCATTGATCGAGATCCAATGACTGTTAGCAGAATATGCAATCGGTGGGTTCAGGAGGGAAATACGGAACGCCGTGCTGGATCACAACGGCGTCGTATCACTAGCAGTCGAGATGGCAGGCATCTTATCCGCATGGCTGTAACGGATCGTGCAGCCACGTCTCGATCCCTGAGTCAACAGATTGGGACGTTTGCAAGACGACAACCATCTGCACGAACAGTTCGACGACGTTTTCAGCAGCATGGACTATCAGCTCGGAGACCATGGCTGCGGTAACCCTTGACGCTGCATCACAGACAGGAGCGCCTGCGATGGTGTACTCAACGTCGAACCTGGGTGCACGAATGGCTAAACATTTTTTCGGATGAATTCAGGTTCTGTTTACAGCATCATGATGGTCGCATCCGTGTTTAGCGACATCGCGGTGAACTCACACTGGAAGCGTGTATTCGTCATCGCCATACTGGCGTATCACCCGGCGTGATGGTATGTGGTGCCATCGGTTACACGTCTCGGTCACCTCTGGTTCGCATTGACTGCACTTTGAACAGTGGACGCTACATTTCAGATGTGTTACGACCCGTGGCTCTACCCTTCATTCGATCCCTGCGAAACCCTACATTTCAGCAGGATAATGCACGACCGCATGTTGCAGGTCCTGTACGGGCCTTTCTGGATACAGAAAATGTTCGACTGCTGTCCTGGCCAGCACATTCTTCAGATCTCTCACCAATTGAAAACGTCTGGCCAATGGTGAACGAGCATCTGGCTCGTCACAATACGCCAATCACTACTCTTGATGAACTGTGGTATCGTGTTGAAGCTGCATGGGCAGCTGTACCTGTACACGCCATCCAAGCTCTGTTTGACTCAATGCCTAGGCGTATCAAGGCCGTTATTACGGCCAGACGTGGTTGTTCTGGGTACTGATTTCACAGGATCTATGCACCCAAATTGCGTAAAGATGTAATCACATGTCAGTTTAGTATAATATATTTGTCCAATGAATACCCGTTTATCATCTGCATTTCTTCTTGGTGTAGCAATTTTAATGGCCAGTAGTGTAATTTTGTCGGTGTTGTTACTTACCGGATGAGGTTACCCCGCTCTCCCCGTATGCGATATAAATCTTCGATACTGCGTCTTTTGAAACACCAATCACTTCGGCTGCCTTGGTTACGGAAGCACCCATCAGACGAGCTCCATCAGACTGCCCGTGTTCAAATTCACTTAGGTCCGACGTATTGCACTCACAACTACACATATCACTGTTCTGACCAACACAGACGCTCGCAATGCTTTGGCGACATAGCACAGGTGTCGTTCGTGCTCAGATACAACAGCGCCACCTTCAGGCTTGCTGGCTTCTGCGCTTATGTTCAAGCTTGCATTTCTCCCAGTGTTTCCATACTTTTTGTCCAGCCCCTGTAGAAGATGTAAACTACGACGAGAGTCATACTACCAACTGATCTATTCGAAGACACCTAAAGCATCAACTCAAATCATCAAGCTGTCAGTAACTACCTCCCTTTCTTATAAAGAAAGTCTCCTGCAAAATTCTTCTGGGAAGAATGAACATGGCGGATATGGGCACTTACACGTTAGCTTACCAACATTAGTATTAATAATAAAGGGACTGGCAAGGGCATCAGATCATGACTATTGAATTATGATAAATATGAGACACTGTCGAGCAGTATTCCCTGCATGTCTGCATGATTAAGTGACTAACTTACAGCGTTGGTGAAAAGTGTTGGAAGTTGAGAATTGTGGAATATAAATTCTGCAGCTGGCCGCCGTGGGCGGCAGGTAGCGGTCACCGGAAACGTAGGACAAAACGGTGGTTTTTGGGGATAGCCCGGCATCCGGAGCCACCTGTGCTGGGCAACACGTGGCGAAGACGAGAATTTCGTTTGCCTAGGGGCGTTATGACCTACTCGATCATTGGGTGCATCTCAGAAAAACCGTTGGAGGGATTTCGGCGGTGATAGAGCGTTAGACATTGGCCGAATCTGAGTATTCTTCCGCCGCGTTTTCGTACGCGTGGGAGACGGGAGAATTGTGGAGCGAGTGGACTTCGCCTTCAGCCATCGAGCGGTACGGACTTGGAGACGGCGTCTTGGCTATCGTCTTCGAAGGGAGATATACAGTCTGTATCGCAGCACTGCACCAACGCGTGATCCGTGCAGAGTTCTGCGGTTAGAGCTCTTTGTGTGCTACGAAGCGAGATTTTCACCAACGCTTAACCACTTCCAACAACTTACCTATTATTCTTTATCTGGTAGTTATCCTTGCCACGTGCCGAGTATTTATCAACGTAGCTGCCGGCAATAGGGGCGCGTAATTGCAAGTTGTTAATGTGCCATTCTCAGGAGTTTGTGGGTGGGCAAGGAAATTCACATGTTTTTGTAAATTTTGTCAGTTGTGAGGGATATCAAAATGCCAGTATTACAACCGAATTATCGACTTCATTGTAGCTAGCATTTACCCTATCCCAGTAAGCTTTACATGTACTCTAGTCACTGCACAGCTTGCCCAGACGGGAAGGAAAGAAAGTTTGCGGTCTTCTATGTCAGCGACGGACAAATAAGTTTACAGGGCCAGATCACAGTTTAGTTCTCGTCTCCAGACTGAATGTTTCACTATGCAATTCAGTTTGTACTGTTACAAAAATTTCTCGTAGATTTAAAATGTATACTGAACCAGGACTCGAACCCAGATCTTCGCCTTTCCGAATTAAAGTTTCATTTTAGAAACACACTCAGATTAAGATTAAGCTCTTCTCAGTCATATCGTCGTGCAGGACCGCTAGCTAAGAAGGAACTGTGGAAAAGAGAAAACCATTTTTAAAATTTTTAGTTTTTGCCTCTCAAGTATAGTTAATGGAGAACCACGGCTAACGACTACGGTCACGCTACGAACTGTTTACGTGAACACCATTCAGCTGTCTTCTCGGCTGGCTAGCAAACCGAACAGACTTGTCTACTCTGCCTCCTGATAGATTCTTCTCAGCCCCCCTGTTTCAATACCTCTGGCTCTGAGCACTATGGGACTTAACTTCTAGCCGGCGAATCCTGCCTCGGGCATGGGTGTGTGTGATGTCCTTAGGTTAGTTAGGTTTAAGTAGTTCTAAGTTATAGGGGACTGATGACCTCAGAAGTTAAGTCCCATAGTGCTCAGAGCCATTTGAACCAACTTAACTTCTGAGGTCATCAGTCCCCTAGAACTTAGAACTACTTAAGCCTAACTAACCTAAGTACATCACACACATCCATGCCCGAGGCAGGATTCGAACCTGCGACCGTAGCGGTCGCACGGTTCCAGACTGTAGCGCCTATAACTGCTCGGCCACTCCGGCCGGCTTCAACAACTCTGTACCGGCGGTTTCCTCCTGGTGGCGCTGTATACGGAGGGGGAATAAAGTTTCATTAAGCTTTATTGCCTCAAAACGAAGGAACGCCTTAACCTCACCCGTCCGCTCCTGACCGTCCTGAACAATTTGGTGTAAGGAGTGGGATTCTTCCCCACCGTTTGGTTCCTTCGTGAGCAAAATATTCGACAAATTATGACCGGGTGCCGTGACGTACGACCTATACTTGTAGTGTGCCAGGCGTTGTAGTCCAGACCGTTAGCGACGTATACTTGTAGTGAGTGAGCCTGGCGTTGTAGTCCAGACTGTTAGTCCTTCTGCCACTATCACAAGGCAGCGTCACAAGCCAGAACATAACACCGAATGTCAGGCAACGTGTTTACGTACGTTGACGCGCCATGCCGCACCAGCAGTGAAGTTACGGCGTGCAGTCCGCGCATGTCATTGCGATTTCTGTGCCAGAACCGCTTCTTGCCGCACTGTGCAGAAACCTTCTCTCGTCGCAGCGAAAATTTATGCTTACCATCAGCCGCATGAAGGTCGCAGGCGATGCTATAATTTTTGTGGAGTCCATAGAAGTGTTAAAACGCATGGAAGTTTGTGTTCTGGCACGCAGGTTAGCAGAACCGAACGGTATTTCGACAAGTGTGGTGTTAGTTACTATCGTGGTAAACTGTTCACCCTTCGACAAAAGTCTGTGGAAGATTTTGAACAATTTGACGACTGCATAAGAACCATCTAATGCAAGAATTACGAGCTGCGACAGTAAAGTAATGAGTGATTTTCTTCGCAAGATGTGGCAACCCTGCAGGCTTGCGTAGGCACAATGTCTTTGACCTTGGTCTATAAGCTGCTTCTAGTCCAAGCGGCACATCGATGCAACTGCTCAGTCGTGAGTTGTGCTGCAATAAGTTTAACACGTGTTTGTGTCTGTCGTCACAGAAATGGAACCGCATAACATTGCGCAATGGTATTCCATTTATTTTTGCGTTACATTGGGTGAAACCCGACGACAACTTACAGTAAGCTTCAGAAGGCTTTTGGAGAGGAGGTTATGTCAAGAGCTCAAGTTTTTCGTCGGCATAAAATGTTTAGTGAAGGCAGAACGAATGTTGAAGATGAAGACCGCAGTGGACGACCATCAACCTCACGGACCGATGTCAACTTGGCCAGGATGCGTGAACTCATACTATCTGATCGAAGATTACCCGTGAAAATGATTGCAGAAGAACTGAACATCAATCGAGAAACGGTTCGTCTAATAATAACTGAAGATCTGCATCATGATGATGCACCATCCCTGCTCTCTCAGCACAGAAATTTTTAACCTCAAAACAAATTTCAGTACTACCAAAGCCACCTTATTCACCAGATATCGCTCGATGCGACATTTTTCTATTTCCAGGAGTCAAAACGGCAGTCAAGGGACACCATTTTAAAACAAGACAAGATGTCCAAAAAGCTGTGACGAGGTTCTTGGAGGATATTACAGAAGATGAGTTCCAGAAATGTTATCATCAATGGCAATAGATGTCTTTATCAAAGGGATAAGCCCTCACATAGGGTTTCAGCTTAAGGTTGCCTCCCCCGCTCCCCGCCCCTCCCTGGATGAAGTCATCATCAGAGTTGTCTGCCTTTGGGACGAGACATAAAATCGTGGCCCCACCTACACGGAGAAGTAAGCTACGACACGTGTTTACGGAAGTGGTAAATAGCTTCGTATACAGCCAGACCAGCCACGTCACTGGACATTGCCCGACTCATTGTCCAACATGCTATCAATTCAGCCATATGAAGAGGCACTGTTCCCAGATACAGGGTCGACAACATTTCAGTCATGGCACTGTATCCGCCCGCAACAGCCAAACCAGAAAAACAGATGCGGTGTAAACGTAGCCACCACTGTTCAACTCCCGAGGAAGCCACGTCAGGGTCTTAGTACTTACACAAAGAGGAAGTATAGCAACCAAAACAATCCCAAAGCCAACAATCCGAGAATATAGGGTAAGGAAAATGTTGCCTCACCACCTGTTGTGCCAGCTGAGCGAGGAAATAGTAGAAAAGGTAGCTCACCCCTTTTACTGCCCGCCATCGAAGCGAAGAGTAACGCAAATCTAAGCAGGAGATGATGAGATATTGAGTGTGTGAGGAGATGTTTCTGCAATACCGAACGCAAGTATTAGAAACGAATGAAAATTACACACGGTAGAAAATCAAAGCATATGTTATCCCGCTTTCACTCATGCGCGGGTTTTTCCGCGTAGGGAATGCTTTTAAGGCTTGAGTTATTCCAACCCACAAATTACGTGCCTATGTGTTTTGCTGCTCACGTTGTACATTACTGCATGGAGCCTAGAGCCCATTTCCTGCATATATTCATAGTGTTTCGTTGTTCTGCCATGTCTATGCCATTTCTACCCTGTCTTAGTTTAAGATCTGCCTTAGTACAGAGGTACAGTGAAACAAGTGAACATTGTGTCTTACCCTATTTTCCCCTGTAGTCTACTGACAACACTAGAAGGACAGCACACGTATGCGCAGTGACATGGTTGAGAAACACTAAGAATTACATCCCTCCCCATTGTGTGTGACATAATATCGTGTTTTATGAACTGCAGGCATTCCACATCTAACCGTAGATTACTAAATCCTCTTAAAATTTACGATTGCAGTTGGTACCAATTCGCCATACCCGCGTAACGGAACATCCTCCTCTAGCATTACAGTACTTGTCGATACCAATATTATTTTTCGAATTTTCGACAGGTCAGTATTATCGCAGTTGCTTTTTTGAAAACTTTCATATAATTTTATATATTAGTCGGCAGATGATGGTTGAAGTGATCGCTGGAGCAAGCAGAAATCTACTAATACCAGTATTGCTGGTCCCTGTTTTGATCAGAACCGAGGAGGAATCTTCCTACAGGTCGGTCAGGAGCCTGAAGATGACTTAGAAAATCACTGAAACTGATAGTCAAAGAAAATAAGTTTGGAAACCAAAGTTACTTGGAAAAGAAAGGAGCTGTACAAAGCTTTACGAAAGTTTCTTCGGAGACACGGGAATCTACGCCAAAGCCATAACGTCTGAGTTCTTCAGAGGCTTGTGCTGATCAGAACCTAAAAGAAATGGAAGTCGTACAAGTAACCTACACTGATTACTTGCTCGGACCTGTAATTGATACTAAGAACTGTCAGCTTCGCGTCCTTACGATGTGATTGCTGAAACTGCGATACCAGAAAAAAGGTGTAACCACATCGACTGAGTCAAATATCTTCGGAAACGATATTGGAAAATAGCCTGAAAATATACAGTAATGTTCAGAAAAAACAGAATGCCTTGAACAACTAGAGATAGGACTTTCATATTCACAGGCCATTAACATTAATATGTTCTGCAGAAATGATTAGCATGTCACCTCGCTTCAGCACGTGTCTTGTAGCCAAACAGGTACAGAGTCCGCTATGGACCATGATAACTTGTTCCATGCGTGGTGGTACCGATGCGTATGAGGCGCGAATGGCGTCCTGTGGTATATCCATCCATGCTGCATTCACCTGGTTTCAAAGTTCATCTGTGGTGGTTGGCATTGAATCACAGCGCTGCAGGCGTCGTTTCACCATATCCCACACATTTTAGATTGGCAACAAGTCTGGTGATCTGGCGGGCTAGGGCTAAAGGCTGACATCCTGTGACACCAAGAGGGCACGGGTTCGTGCAGCATGTGGTCGTGCATTGTCTTGCTGAAAAATGACGTCTGGGGTGTTGTGCGGAAAGGGTATGGCTGCGAGTCGCAGGATGTCATTCACGTAGGTCATACTGGTCACAGTGCTCTAGACAGGCACCAACTGTGATCTGTGGTAGTACCCAATAGCACCACACACCATAATGCCTTGAGCTGGCACTGTATGTCTTGTGAGAATACAGCCATTGTCAAGGCGTTCCCCCAGTCTGTGGCGAACCAAAATGCGGCCATCACTTTCAAACTGAATTTGAATTCGTCCGAAAACACTGTCTGATGATATTCCTGTCCCCAGTGACGTAGTTCCATACACCATTCCCGTCTGGCATGTTTCTCCACGTTAGTCAAAAGTAGGCAAGCAGTGGACGACGCGCACTTAACCTATGTCGTAATACGAGGTGTGGCTAGAAAAAAACCGGACTAGTACTGGTGAAACAATAAAACGAATGCAATAAGGCTGAAAGTCGCGTGGCCTGTCACGTGACTCTCGCTCCGCCTACTGCTCGAGTTTCATCTGCCTCCTGCACTCAGTCTGCCCGTGGCGTCTGTTTTAAGTAGTTGACTTTTGTCTGTGCGTCGGAAAATGTTGAGTGTACAGAAAGAACAGCGTGTTAACATCAAATTTTGTTTCAAACTAGGAAAATCTGCAAGTGAAACGTTTGTAATGTTACAACAAGTGTACGGCGATGATTGTTTATCGCGAACACAAGTGTTTGAGTGGTTTAAACGATTTAAAGATGGCCGCGAAGACACCAGTGATGACACTCGCACTGGCAGACCATTGTCAGCAAAAACTGATGCAAACATTGAAAAAATCGGTAAACTTGTTCGACAAAATCGCCGTTTAACAATCAGAGCAGTGTCTGAGTTAACAGGAGTTGACAAGGAAAGTGTTAGGCAGATTCTTCATGAAAGTTTCAACATGAACAAAGTGTGTTCAAAAATGGTTCCAAAGTGTCTCACAATTGGACAGAAAGAACGCCGAAGAATGATTTGTTCTGACATCCTGGAAAACATTGAAAGTGATCCCACCTTCTTACAAAATGTTATTACTTGCGATGAATCGTGGTTTTTTACTTACGATCCCGAAACTAAACGCCAATCGATGCATTGGAAAACTCCTGGTTCTCCACGACAAAAAAAAGCACGAATGTCAAAATCGAAATTCAAGGCAATGATGATTGTTTTTTTTTTTTACATCAAAGGGATTGTGCACATTGATTGGGTACCAGAGGGACAAACAGTGAATCAGCATTACTACATTAGCGTCCTGGCTACCCTACGTGAGCGAGTACGGAGAAAACGGAACGATTTGTGGAGAAAAAAGTCATGGATCCTTCACCAAGACAATGCCCCAGCTCACAGTGCGTTGTCAGTGAAGACGTTTTTGGCAAAACACAACATTCCCATCTTAGATCATCCACCCTACTCACCTGATTTGGCCCCCTGTGACTTTTTTCTTTTCCGTAAAGTCAAGTCAGCTTTGAAAGGAACTAGATTTGAGACTGTTGAAGCAGTAAAAGAAAAAGCGACGAGAGTAATGTATGGACTTACCGAAAATGATCTGCAGCATTGCTATGAACAGTGGAAAATTCGTATGGAGCGGTGTAGAGACCGAGGAGGAGAGTACATTGAAGGAGATAACATGAAATTGTAAATAATTGTAAATAAATGTTTTTTCCAGCATCAGTCCGGTTTTTTCTAGCCGCACCTCGTAAATGGCGACGTACAGTCAGTGTACCATGTGGTAAACTGTTCCACTGTTGCGCCAGAGCCTAGGAGGGCTCAGATCTGTCCTGCAATGCCATTCGGATGAGGTGTCTATCTTTTCGGGGTGTGGTCTGGGTGGTGCGACCTGGTCCATCCCGTCGTGTTCTATGGCCTTCCCTGAACCATTCTGCACACACCCGTTGCACTGCCGAAACACATCATCCCACACGAGAAGCAGTTTCCCGGGTGGATGCATCACATTCTCTTATATCAATAATGCGCCCTCTTTCAAACTCACTGATTTGACGGTACGGATTGCGCACACGTCTGCGTGGCATCCTATACATCTCCTCAAGTCACACCGATCCATTATCTTCGGTTTCTAGAGACAACGAGAGCCTCAGGCACGTTTCACCGGTATGCGGTGTTGCGCCGAGATATCGATGTTAACCTTGAACCAGTGAGCCGACATGGTTCAAATGCTAATCGTTCCTGCAGAACATATTAATATATATGTTCTGTGATTATGAACATCCTGTCTCTCGAGTCGCTCAAGGTCTTCTGTTTTCTTCGAACATGAGTGTAGATTCAGACATGTGATTGCTACTAATCCGAGGTGGTTCCGGAGCTTGCAGCACATTAATGCAGAGTTCACTGAAGAACCAACAGTACCACGCACGATTCAGAGTCTGACACAGACCCCATTAACATCGAAAATATTGTCTTGGAGACGACTAATGCGATAATGGTTTTGGCGCACATTGACGAATGGTGAAAATGTTTTACGCACTTGGATCACTTATTCTCCTTCTAAAGTGCCATTATTTTGCTTCTGTTGTCGTTTGGTTGAGAACACAAACTCATTGAACACATCGAAGCTTTACTTCGACGGGTTTAATACTTGATGAAAACTGAGCCCCTTAGTCGCCAACCGTGAATAAAGTGCTACATACAACCAAAACTTTAGCAAATGGAAGAAGTTGGAAACAACACTTCAAAAAGGGCAGACTATTGACAAAAAAGAGCAAGAAGTCGTGGCAAAAGAAATAAAAATACAGTATCAAATTCTATCCAGAATATTCGATGTAATGTTTCCTGGAAAAACGATATTTGGTGTCACGTGGCCACAAGGAAAATTACACCAGTACCAATAGAGGCAACTTGTTAGATTTAGTGCATCTACTGGCAAAGGACGATCCTCTTTTCCGAAAACATTTAGTAAGAACAAAAATTGGACAAAAATTTGTTCTACTTATATGTCACCAGAAATTCAAAACGAGTTTATTTTAGAGGATACATTTCGCCAAAACTTTTAGGTCAGGTTCAAAACGCAAGTATTGTTCCATGATATTGAACAGTACCCCGAGTATTTCCCAAAAATATCAAACAAACCAAGTGCTACGAGACGTTATGATTGACAATTGGAAGGACGTGTTGTGGAATCTTTTATAGATTTTAATGAAACGGAAAACAACATAGCCGAAGGTATTAGTGAGTCTTTCAGATGATACAATGCACGCTCAACGCAGATGGGCTCCACATTATGAACTGTAGAGGACAAGCTTGTGTAGTGCTGCTAAGGTGGTCAGCAGAGACACACATGTGCAGCAACGAATAAAATATATCAGTCCTAATGCCGAATTTGTGCCCTTTTTAAATCACTTACTGACCCTTGTTTGCTTGCATGTGGCTTTGGTGGAGGTGAATTTAGGGGACCTTCTTCGGCACTTTGGAACGTTGTTGAGCTTTGTTTTCTGTGTCCACTCATCGATGGGAATTTCTGATTGCTGTTACAGGCAAGAGTTTGAAGAGGGTTCAGGATGCACGTTGGAGCGCAAGAGGCGATACAGTAAACATGATATGAAATGATTACACAGAAATTTCTACAACGCTAGAGAAGCTAACAGAAATAGACGAAGGTTTGAACACGCGAACGGATGCAGGAACTTTGTTTATCGTGAAGCAATCACTTTCATCTCTATGTATCGTGGGTCTTTGACAACCACTGCTGCGCGAAGTGAATGATACTCAAAATCATTTGCAAACGGAGATACTTAACCTACATCCCTCTGTTCAGAAAGTAGGCGCCTTATAGACGACATTGGGAGATAAAGCAGAGGAATTAGTAGACAAGACTTTAAATTACTTTCAAAGTTTGTGTGAAGAACTTGACATTTTAATTGAACTTCCAAGTTGAATTAGGAGGATTTCTGGCGACGGAAGTAGTGATGTCGGCTTATCGCACGAAGGCAAGTTAAAGCGAAAACTGTTCTCTCCGTTAGATAGAGTAACCGCTGAAATTCGAGAAAGGTTGCAACAGCTCAAGAAACTGCCCGAAAAATATGCCTTCTTAAGAGCTACAACAATACTGGGCGTCGATGATGAGGAATGCTACCTCGACCAAGCTTCTCAAGATGAAAAAGAAGAGTTTAAGCGTGAGTGCATGCGAATACGGGCGTCCGTAGCTACAACATTCTCAAAACAAAACACCTATTGACTCTGGTTCACTGTGTTTATCAAAAATTATTTGTGAGTCCAAACTTGAAGATTACCTAACACAATTTTATAATGCTGAGAATATTCTTCACAGCTGCCATAAGTAACGCTAGCAATGAGAGAAGCTTCTCTGAGTTGAAACTGATAAAATATTATTTAAGAGCAACATTGTCCACGTAGAGATTAACAAATCTAGCAATTTTGTCAATCGAACAAGAGGTACAAATCAACATTCACGAATATATTAAAGAGTATGCGTTGCAAAGCATGCAGAATAAAATTTCAATTTAAGAAATATGTTTTATATTGAATCCATTTGAAATATTGGCATAGCACCACTATTTTTTTCCTTTCCAATTCTTTACGTGTATTTTGCTGTCGGTATATGGTAAGTTGTGATAGGACAGCTGTTATTTTCTATATACAAAGAAGCGCCAAATAAACTGGTATAGGTATGCGTATTCAACTACAGAGATACGTAAACAGGCACAAGACGGCGCTTCAACGCCTATGTTAAGACAACAAGTGTCTGGCGCACTTGTTAGATCGGTTACTGCTGTTACAATGGCTGATTATCAAGATTTAAGTGAGTTTAAACATGGTGTTATAGTCGGCGCACTAGCGATGGGACACAGCACCTTCGAGGAAGCGATGAAGTGGGGATTTTCCAGTACGACCATTTCACGAGTGTACCGTGAATATCAGAAATCCGGTGAAACAACAGATCTCCGACATCACTGCGGCTGGAAAAGTATCCTGCATGAACGGGACTAACGACAACTGAAGAGAATCGTTCAACTTGGCAGAAGTGCAAGGCTTCCGCGAACTGCTGCAGATTTCAGTGCTGGGCCATCAACAAGTGTCGGCGTGCGAACCATTCAACGAAACATTATCGATATGGGCTTTCGGGGCCTAAGGCCCACTCGTGTACCCTTGATGACTGCAGGACACAAAGCTTTACGCCTCGCCTGGGCCCGTCAACACTGGCATTGGACTGTCGATGACTGCAAACATGTTGCCTGGTCGACGAGTCCTGTTTCAAACTGTATCGAGCATGTGGACGTGTACGGGTATGGAGACAGCCTCATGAATCAATGGACCCTGCATGTCAGCAGGAGACTGTTCAAGCTGATGGAGGCTCTGTAATGGTGTGAGCCATGTGCAGTTGGAGTACCAAAACAAAGAAACTAAGGCAAGTACCGTAATAGCGAAAAATTCTGACATATTGACTACCGACATTTTAAATACAGCCTTATATTTTAGCGTCACTTACTTGCACGCAATGCTGTTCATAAAACTATCTTGGCAATCAAATAGTTAGAAACATATTTTGTGATTCATTCCATTCAACTATAACCAACATTTTTGTATGCTGCCAGACTGTCAGTTAAAGGAGAGACCGTCGAGGATGGTTAGAGAAGCCTGAGGCGTCATTTTGTCCTTAAAATTAATTAATAATACGACCAATGTTGCTACTGCCAGATTACCGAATGAGATGTTAGTGTAGCAGCTGTCAAATGTTTGTAGCTCCCGGCAGACTCGTGCTTCGCTACCATACTGCAAAGACGGGGTCATCCCTGTATCCCACCCTTGCTCTCCCATCCCTGTCTTCGGCGCCTTCTGTACGTATCTTGTGGGTGCGCTCCCGTCTTTTCCCCTCTCCGCACACCCGATAACACACCCCTGAGCCACCATGTGGAGCCGACGCATTCATTTCCTCCCGTCTCTCTCCCGTCGCCTTGCTGTCCCAGCTGTGGAGCCACCGTGACGTCAGTCCCTACCATACGAAGCTGAGTGCCCTTCATAAATCTGTGCTCGCGCCGGAGTTAACTGAAGCCTAGAGCTAGCACTACGAGAGATGGTGTGGTCGATCACGGATTTGTGTGATAGCCACCACGCCCTGATCGATCTATGCATCGATCAATAGTAAGCAAACAGACGATAAACCCACAGGTGTCCGACTGTGGAAACTAAATTATGAACAGTCATACAGCACGAGTGAGTTGCGAGTTGTTTTAACATTACAGTCACTACTTCGTGTAACCTTTCCTTCCGTTTTTCCTCTCTGTTAGAATATTCGTCCGCTTTCATCCCCTGCGCACGAAGATCGTACTGCGCGTTATGCTACACTTGTCGTCCCGTTACTTAACACGTGCTCACACCGACGTAATGTGACGTGTAGATTTGCCATGCACATTGCGTGTATTCCGAACCTGCCCCCCCCCCCCGTCCCACCCAGCCGCTAACACCACTTACAGCTGTTAGCAAGCCTACTGCTGTCAATGGTAAAGAGCTCAGTCGAAGCAGATGTTTTACGCACTACACGTGTTTTCGATAGAGCACGCCAGGCACAGTTTTCACTGCAGCTCAGTTTACCCGCCCTGCGCACATAGTAAACACTCTTTCACCATATGTTCCATCACCCTTTAGCTATAACACACTGTTAGCTTCAGACAAGGGATGTTTATAGTATCCTATTATCCAGGTAGTCACAGGCCGCTTACACGAACAGTGAGCCATCACTTACGTAACAAATAACCCCGACTACTATAACAGCATTCAGCTTTACACCCGATCTAATATGGAGATAACTTTTCAAAACTCGGGCCCTGTAATGTCTGGTATTCCCGTTTTCCACAATTTCGAGGTAAATGCAACCTAAGGTAAGTTTTATCCGGCAAGGAATCAACACCGCTGCTGCATTCTTCCGGCCTGCCTCCGAATCCATAGTCATCATCAACTGTCACCACGATTTTGCTAGTAGCTAGGATGCAGCCGCCAGGGAAATAGGACACAAAGTTTATCATCTGCTAGACCAAGAAGGTAGGAAACAATTGTTACGTTTTTCAAAATGGTTCAAATGGCTCTGAGCACAATGGGACTTAACTTCTCAGGTCATCAGTCAACTAGAACTTAGAACTACTTAAACCTAACTAACCTAAGGACATCACATACATCCATGCCCAAGACAGGATTCGAACCTGCGACCGTAGCGGTCGCGCGGTTCCAGACGTAGCGCCTAGAACCCCGGCCGGCGTGTTACGTTTTTACAGTCCCACATGTCTACACAGACTTTCTTAGCGAAATCAAGATAACCCTTACACAGTATTAGTTACTCCATCCATCACACATTGTCTTGTTGAGTTTTAGAGGACCAAATGAGTCAAGATACAACTAGTGTCACGTTCGAGAGCTCTTCACACTTTCATTGTAGTCGCGCTAACACTCCGTTTACCGTTTAACGAAAAAACCGTTTCATTCATTTACTTTATTAACCCATAAAATTCACCTGCTGAACTCATGCAATGTTGTGGAGTGCAGTTTATAAGCAATTAGCTTACCTCGTGCTATGCACGTTGTTGAGAATTCATACACCATTTAGTACACATTCATCGCGATTTTTCCATAACTTTTCACAGACACCAGTTCCCAATAAACACATCCGCAAAGCAGATAGAATCACTTACAACTATCGACTATTTCCGAGTTATGGGGTTCGATTACCGCCTTAACAACTTATACGGTACAAGAGTTAAAATCATTACATTTAACTCTGAAACTCATTATAACCTCCTTCACACCAGCTAGCAGTAACGTTTTGCCGTCCTCATCAACATTACAAATACACTCCTGGAAATGGAAAAAAGAACACATTGACACCGGTGTGTCAGACCCACCATACTTGCTCCGGACACTGCGAGAGGGCTGTACAAGCAATGATCACACGCACGGCACAGCGGACACACCAGGAACCGCGGTGTTGGCCGTCGAATGGCGCTAGCTGCGCAGCATTTGTGCACCGCCGCCGTCAGTGTCAGCCAGTTTGCCGTGGCATACGGAGCTCCATCGCAGTCTTTAACACTGGTAGCATGCCGCGACAGCGTGGACGTGAACCGTATGTGCAGTTGACGGACTTTGAGCGAGGGCGTATAGTGGGCATGCGGGAGGCCGGGTGGACGTACCGCCGAATTGCTCAACACGTGGGGCGTGAGGTCTCCACAGTACATCGATGTTGTCGCCAGTGGTCGGCGGAAGGTGCACGTGCCCGTCGACCTGGGACCGGACCGCAGCGACGCACGGATGCACGCCAAGACCGTAGGATCCTACGCAGTGCCGTAGGGGACCGCACCGCCACTTCCCAGCAAATTAGGGACACTGTTGCTCCTGGGGTATCGGCGAGGACCATTCGCAACCGTCTCCATGAAGCTGGGCTACGGTCCCGCACACCGTTAGGCCGTCTTCCGCTCACGCCCCAACATCGTGCAGCCCGCCTCCAGTGGTGTCGCGACAGGCGTGAATGGAGGGACGAATGGAGACGTGTCGTCTTCAGCGATGAGAGTCGCTTCTGCCTTGGTGCCACTGATGGTCGTATGCGTGTTTGGCGCCGTGCAGGTGAGCGCCACAATCAGGACTGCATACGACCGAGGCACACAGGGCCAACACCCGGCATCATGGTGTGGGGAGCGATCTCCTACACTGGCCGTACACCACTGGTGATCGTCGAGGGGACACTGAATAGTGCACGGTACATCCAAACCGTCATCGAACCCATCGTTCTACCATTCCTAGACCGGCAAGGGAACTTGCTGTTCCAACAGGACAATGCACGTCCGCATGTATCCCGTGCCACCCAACGTGCTCTAGAAGGTGTAAGTCAACTACCCTGGCCAGCAAGATCTCCGGATCTGTCCCCCATTGAGCATGTTTGGGACTGGATGAAGCGTCGTCTCACGCGGTCTGCACGTCCAGCACGAACGCTGGTCCAACTGAGGCGCCAGGTGGAAATGGCATGGCAAGCCGTTCCACAGGACTACATCCAGCATCTCTACGATCGTCTCCATGGGAGAATAGCAGCCTGCATTGCTGCGAAAGGTGGATATACACTGTACTAGTGCCGACATTGTGCATGCTCTGTTGCCTGTGTCTATGTGCCTGTGGTTCTGTCAGTGTGATCATGTGATGTATCTGACCCCAGGAATGTGTCAATAAAGTTTCCCCTTCCTGGGACAATGAATTCACGGTGTTCTTATTTCAATTTCCAGGAGTGTAGTTCAGCCACAACTTACGTGCGCCTCTCAAAACCATTACATCTGCCACAAAAAGACGTGTGATGTAGCGATAAGACTATGACATTACTGTTTCGCTTTATCATTGCATCTAGCCCCTTGTATTATGGTCATTATATTTCTTCCTGATATGCTTACTGTGTGTTCTTTCATATGATGTTATTGCCCGTTTACTTTAGGTTATTTGAGAGGGCATGCCTAGTTTCAAATATATTTTAATATTATGTTGTCTATGTCATTATTTTGCCACTGTCAAACCCTCTGTCATCGCTTTACATCCGAGACTTAATCGGACAATAGAGAGGACTGTTGGGAAGTCTTTAAGCCGGAATGTGACTCGCATCCTACCACAGACGCCACATGGAGTTATGAATGACTTTCATGTCCGGGTGGGGAGATGGCTTTTTAACCGGATAGGCAGAGTGCCACGGATATGAAACACGAATTGAATGGCAGTCATTAAAACAAAGGCGTTTTTCGCTGCAGCAGAACTTCTCATGAAATTTCAATCACCAATTTTCTCCTCAGAGTGTGAAAATATTTTTTTGGCTTCCACCTATATAGGGAGGAATGAGAAATCAGAGCTAGGACGGAAACATTTAAGTATCTGTTTTTCCCGTGCGCTGTTCGAGAGTAGAACAGTAGAGAAGTAGACTAAAGGTTGTTCGATGAATCCTCTGCCAGTCAGTTAATAGTGAACTGCAGAATAATCTTTTAGATCTAGATATAGATTTAGAAACGCCAAAATGAATTAATTTCCCGCAATGACTTTTGCTGTCATTTTAAAACTACACTGCCCAAAAAAATTAAAGGATCACTTTTTGAAACCCCACGATTGTCTCCTATTGCGACTCAAAAGTTTGAAACGTGGCTCAAAGGTGCCTAGAACCTTCTTCTGTAATGGTGCAGAAAGGTGGCGCTTGTGACGTCACGGTGGGCTCAGCGACGCGTCAGACAGCAAGATGACACACGCGAAAAAACCCACAGCTCAGAAGTTCACATGGGCTGTAAGGTTGGTTAATGATGTCACGTAGACACCAAATTTCACCACAGTTCTTCTCAATGCCACCGCTCACGTGTCACACGATGGGCAGTCGCACTCTCTCTTATCCACATTCACCCCTTCTTTTGACGGCTCTGCCAAGGAGGCCAGAACCGTGTCAACCAGTGGTGAAATCAAGCAGTTTTCTTGTGGGTGGCTGAGAAAAACATTTCAGACACACCGCTGCTCAGAATCGGCACAATAAGGTCTCAGGGAGTGGCATAAAGTGCGTCAATGAAACCATCTTTTTCTTTGGGGCGTTGGCTCCCACACATTGCGCGGTCGAAAACGACAGCTCGCAGTGTGATAAGCAACAGGACGACGTTCTTGACAACATTCGACACTGCTGCCACCCTTTTGGCGTTTCAACGGTACTCTAAGGACATTGTGGGGCTGCAACGCCCCTGAATGTATCTGACCGTCAAACCCATTGAACGTTATCTCATCCCTTTGGAGGGTAGTGTGAACGCAATTTTTGCTCTGGTATACGGAGTGCGACGGGATCGTTCAGAACCAATTCATGAAACGTGAATGTGGACCGAAGCAGTGTTATCGGAAGCATTGTGCCACGTCCACGGTGGCATTGTGCAAAATTATGGTGGAATTTGGAGTCAATGTGAATATTATCAACCCACTTTTCACGTCACAAGAACTTTTGAGCAGTGGCCTTTCCTTCGCATGTGTCGACAGCTTGCTGTTTCAAGCTTCGCCGAAACCGAGGGTAACGTCGCAGGGCACCACGCTTTTGCACCATTACAGAGGAAGGTAGTAGGCGCCTTTGAACCACATCTCAAACATATCCGTCGTAATGGTAGAGTATTAGTACACTTCCCTGCTACCATTTGTAGTGATTTGTATTTGTAAGGCTTTTACAGGGTCACAATTATAGTACTATATGAAAGAAAACGAAAATTAGTTACAAACTACGCCGTGCACGCAGTTTATTCAACATGTAAACGTCACTTCAGATATTCTGATTTAGGCTATATGTTCGATATGCGTACCATCATAGGCGATGATATGGCACAGACGAATAGCGAAATTCAGCATGTTCCGTTGAAATATCGGAATATTCGATGCTGTCGATGACCTCCTGAATGACTGTTTTCAGCTCAGTAATGGTTTTGGGGTTATTGCTCTACACCTTGTCTTTAATATAGATGCACAAAAAGGAGTAGCATGCGCTCAGATCCTAAGAATATGGCGGCCAATCGAGGCCCATGCCAGTGGCCTCTGGGTACCCCAGAGCCAGAATGCGGTTCCGAAAGTGCTCCTAAAGGACATCAAACACCTTCCTGCTTCGATGGAGTCGAGCTCCGTCTTGCATGAACCACATCTTGTCAAAATCAGGGTACTTTGGATAATGGGGATGAAATGATCTTCCAGGACCTGCATGTATCGTTCGGTAGTCAAAATGGTTCAAATGGCTCTGAGCACTATGGGACTTAACATCGGAGGTCATTAGTCTCCTAGCACTTAGAACTACTTAAACCTAACTAACCTATGGACATCACACACATCCATTCCCGAGGCAGGATTCGAACCTGCGACCGTAGCGGTCGCACGGTTCCAGATTGAAGCGCCTAGAACCTCTCGGCCACTCTGGCCAGCTTCGGTAGTCACCGTGCCGTCAAGGCATATCGCACTGACTATTATTTGACTGGGCATTGCACACCACACAGTCACCCGTTGAGGGTATACAAATGAAATGGCCGACAACAACAAGAGACATGCGCATGCACATACTAATTCTCATCATGCCCCGCGGCCAACCGTGCAGTTTGATCATCCTAACGCAAATCTTACAGAAGTTATGACGATTTCATTTCTTATACTCCAATAATTGTCATCTTGTATATTACACATTGTCTAGCACTAGATATTTGATCTATATATCTGTATCTTGGCCTCCTCCAAGCACCCTGCCGAGTTATAAAAATTTAATGTTAATGATACCCCATTCAACTACCCCTCGTTGAAGAATAGAAGAGAGTGAAAACTTCGAACTCCGTAAATCCTGATTTTACTATCCAGTCTACCCGACTTCTAATTTATAACGGCCCCTAAACTCCTTCCTGTGTCCAAAGAAGTCCTTGAAGTTATACTAATTCTGCAACCACCGAAATTTTCATCATCTAACTTCGGGCTGAGCAGACGACGTGCGCAATGCGTAGGTTTTTCTGGAAACAGTCGATAGCAGATAAAATTCCATGCTTCTCATCTGCCTAAACGACCCTCCCCTAAAGCATGCAAGCACCTTCGATTACACCTATCGCCAGTCTATATCGAAGTCTGAGAATTTTTATGTATTCCTTGTTGTGCCGATTCCAGATGTATAGCCATTTTTCATCGCGTTACGTGCCAGCAGTTCATGCACCTTCCCTGCAGCAAGTGTCCGCGCCATTGTAAATGCACCCGTTGCTGCCGAAGCACTTTATGATTTCTGAGAGATTATTTCCCTTTCTACATTACGTATTGCAAAGTTGTGTATTTCGCCTTCCTCGTTACGTAGATGGTTAGCACAGTGGACTCGCATTCGGGAGGACGACGGTTCAATCCAGTCTCCAGCCATCCTGATTTAGGTTCTAACATTCTGCGTGGTGTCTGTTCTATATCGTGTCTCCCGACCACTTTCGCGCAACGACGCTCTGAGCGTGTTTTTAGGGAATTGACTAGTTTGAACCTGGGACCTGTTGCGGGTAAGGAGACGCCAGACCACACATGACATGTAGAATTCAGAAGAGTTCAGTGAGACTAGCGATGATATAACAAAATACTTAATGATTTCAGCGTCAGCTCCACTGCACTCCCTGTAAAAGAATCTTAATACTAACTAAATTTAGTGGAAGGGGTCCAAGGCTTTCCTATTTTTAGTTAGTTGGTAAAATAACGTCGAAAAAGCAGTTAAGTTTACCATTGGAAATTTTATTCTACTCACAAAACATTGTTTATAAATTGCACTATTGATAAAAGGAAATGTTTTAATACAGGATGGTAAAAACCAACTGCGTTCAACAAAAACGTGAACGAATATTCCCTGAATGGGTTTCCAAGTTCTACAATGGATCGAAGGATGACCTACGCCATATCACATCAATAATCTAGGTTTAAATTAAGTTTCACAAAAGAGAAAACTATCAAAATGGTCTACAGTGACCCTCAATTATCTTTAATTACTTATCTAACTTGTCGTAAATTACAGTGGCTGATGTGGCTTCTCAATAACTATATAACAGGAAAATCATCGCGTTTCAGATTTTTACTTCAAGTGGCAAATGTGAACACCATGAGCTTTAATTGACGATCGACACTAGTATTACGCAAAAACGGGGTGTAACAGATGAGACTTCTGCAGTTCTGAGTGAAGCTTTATGCGCTGTTATGCAGCATCACGTGCGTTCATTACCTTGTCGGTGTTCGTCAGGGGGCGGTGGACAGCACAGCTCCGCTCACCTCGCCGTCTCAGAAGCAACTCACTCCTAACTTCTCCTTACTACAATTTACCGAAGTTGGTTTAAAAAGAACTATCTGGCTGTGTTTTCATCTGACCAATCAGGGTCTCAAGGTTAACCTTAAGCTCCGCCTACAAAAATTCTGTCTATCCAATGAGAAACGTTATACTTTTCGTGGTGGGGCAATGTTTTTAAAGTTTGCGACGTAACAGAGACGCGAAAAAGTCTCACGCTAAAACTTGCAGCTGGTGTGGTCCTTTAGTGTTATCGTAAGATCTATACTGTTCTTCTGGAGGGCTCTAGCTTTTAACATGGGCTTGGGGGTGGTCCTGACGCAACAGAGACGCGAAAAAGTCTCACGCTAAAACTTGCAGCTGGGGTGGTCCTAGTGTTTAGCTGGCGACGTGAGTGTCCAGTCCGTCCCTTATCGTAGGGCCTTCTAGCTTAACACGGTTCTGCTCTCGGCTTCTGTTCTCGTTTCTCCCCTCGGAACTGCGTCTGTCTCACGGTGGGAAGGTATGACATGCATTTAGGCATTCTTGTGTTAGTCTGTGGTATTCCATTTGCTCACTCGTTACTCGTATTACTTTGGTTAATTTAATGTCACGATTTATTCGGAGCTATGTGACATACTACTGGATTTGCTTATCATGTCAGGGTTTTCATGGAAGGTGTTGGATTTGCCTGACACCTTACAAGGTCTTCCGTGATTTCCCTAAATCGTTTCAGGCAAATGCCGGGATGGTTCCTTTGAAAGGGCACGGCCGATTTCCTTCCCCATCCTTCCCTAACCCGAGCTTGCGCTCCGTCTCTAATGACCTCATTGTCGACGGGACGTTAAACAACACTAACCTAACCTAACCGTTACGTAGATCGACGAGCCAGACAGTTGAATATTTTGTGCATACCTTGCCCCTTATTCCTGTCAGACTAAGTTTTTTTCCCGAAAGGCGGTAATTCCATGCTGATTTATCAGCTCTAAATCGTAACTAGTTAGAAAACTAAAAAATACTGAACGTCTTCTACCATCCTCTGTCGCCAAACCAGCCCGCCGAGTATCCGTTTGGGAATACTTGCAAACGATAGCTTGCCGCTACGGTCTCATAATGGACTCTAGCACTGTACCAGTCAGTATTAGATTCCGTTAGTGTTTTGCCTTGTACTGTTCCCGTGACTAAGTACAACCATGTGAGAAAGTGATACTGCCACCCATGGGAACTTACTACGAGTCACTGATGCCAAAAATATGCAGATAGTCACCTATTATTGCCCAACATGTCAACCTGAATTTTACCAACTGTATCCTGTAGCGTAGAAAATTTCAGGTATAAGTGCATAAACTTAACAGTGGCATCTATGACAAAGATTGCTTCTGTTCAGACCTTGATATTAGTTTGAGTACACCCAGTGCGATATAGTACGTTTACTAGCGGAAAAGCCGTCTTGCACCTTAGTTGTGTCAACACTTAGTCTGCTAGTCGTTACACCCATAGATAACAGCCGGTTATAATCCAAGTCATAACCCTGTGTTGTCTATCAGCCTACCTAGCAAATTCTTTTTGGTGTGTGTGTGTGTGTGTGTGTGTGTGTGTGTGTGTGTGTGTGTGTGTGTTGCTTTGCACAATATGGTGATGTACAAATTACATAAGTGCTGGATATATTTTGGAATATTTGAAAAATACAGTCCTGCAACTTCGCAACAAAATCGCGCAGAACTTTCGACGGCACCAACACACCAAGAATATTTCGCCATAGTGGAAGAATAAAAATCGGAAACTGAGATTATGTAAAGTGTATCTTGCAAATCATGTGAACAGCCGTCTGATGATGAACTTGCCAGTTCGGAACCGGTTACGGCGCTATTTACCTAAATAAATAGCAGTATTAATAGTGGCTGGTTGCTGTCTTCTTCTTTGTAAGAATTAACCTACATCAACCAAGCTCTTTTTCCACCTTCATGTTTTGAATTGTAACACTTGGAATAATTATTTCCGAGTCGTGGACATCCACCCGTAGCTTAGAACTTCGTTTGTAAGGGGAAGATATCAAATTTATGTCAAACACTTTGTAGCACACTTGGCTTTTGAGCCCTATCAGAGTCAGTAGAGTTAAGTGTAAAATGTAGTTTGGGTTTCCGTTGTATACCTAATAGGTTATGGCGGAGAATGCATACACCAAATATTTTATGGTTGGTTGGTTGGTTTGGGGAAGGAGACCAGACAGCGTGGTCATCGGTCTCATCAGATTAGGGAAGGATTGGGAAGGAAGTCGGCCGTGCCCTTTCAGAGGAACCATCCCGGCATTTGCCTGGAGTGATTCAGGGAAATCACGGAAAACCTAAATCAGGATGGCCGGACGCGGGATTGAACCGTCGTCCTCCAAATATTTTATGCTACTACAGAGAAAGACTCAACGCATATTTTACCCATTTAAATAAACTCCGCCTAGGAAGTTAGACCTCTACAAAAATTTGTAGATTTTAATTTGTTGCCTCAATATTAAGTACTCCTTTTATATGTACCCCTGTTGCTTTTGTAAGCACCCCCCAGGGCCTGTGCTTAAACCCACCCTGTCGGAGAGTCCCAGTTGATATCCTGTTACCTGTATCACCTACGAGCCGCTGACAACGACTACGTTGCTGCAGCCATACCGCCACTGCTACCTCGGCGTCGCCCATCCACTGAGTCCCACTCGCCGCCCTGCTGCAGTCGAGGGCAACAACCTCAGTGTTTGTAAGGCCAGTCGGCCAGCCATCGTGCAGCAGCAACTGATAATTACCAGTTTACTATAAATTCAGAGTCACAGAATGCCCTTACAAAACAGCTAACTGAAAGTAAAAGTAGATTCCTTCCCTTCTTTTAATCTTTAAGGCCCCCTATGCCCAATGCCATCCTGTCTGAGGGAGAAACTCCACACTTCTTTCAATAATTTGAAACTGTAATTGCTGCCCCTGGAGAAGGAGGAAGTGTGCAGGGACGCTACTTCAGAAGAAATTGTGATAGGGAAGAAACCAAATTCTTTTACAATTTTTATTATGTGGCTCTCAACTCCAGTTATCGTAGAAGTCTTGCTCGGAGATGGCTTGGCCTGGCTAACGACTACGGTCACGCCACGAGCTGTTCACGCGAACACCACTCAGCTATCCATGGGTTAAAATTCTGAGAGCATGAAGCCGCTAATTTGACGGTCTACCCAGAGGGAACAAATGGCGTGAGCGGGTAGTGGCACCTGAGGCCCTCGGGCGACTACCGAAGACACGTAGCCACGAAGGTGACTGTCTTCTGTGCTGGCTCCCGAAACGAACTGATCCATCAACCCTAAACTCACTGATGGCGTCCTATCAGCCCCCTGTTCAACACTTCGGAGCTGGCGGCGTCCTGTTGATGCTGTATACCGAACCTGAATAAATTTTCATTGCGCTTTAACCAGACATTTTGCTTCAAAACGAAGGGACACCCCAACATCGCTGCCGGCCGCGGTGGTCTCGCGTTTCTAGGCGCGCAGTCCGGAACCCTGCGACTGCTACGGTCGCAGGTTCGAATCCTGCCTCGGGCATGGATGTGTGTGATGTCCTTAGGTTAGTTAGGTTTAAGTAGTTCTAAGTTCTAGGGGACTAATGACCACAGCAGTTGAGTCCCATAGTGCTCAGAGCCATTTGAACCATTTGAACCAACCAACATCGCTTGTCCGCTCCTGACAGTCCAGAACATCATTTCTACTAGGAGTGCTAGTCTCGCAAAGGTCACTGAACTTTTGCGGAGTTTGGAAGACGAAGAGGAGATAGTATGGTGAAGTTACATCTACGTGAAACGCGTGACAGTGGCTCAGTTGTGAGCGCGTCCTGCGAATGGTAAATGTCTTAGTGCGGCGTGGCGGGGTTGGAGTTGGGCTGTGTGCTGCGCAGGCTGCAAATTAGTATTCACCTACTTCAGATCGGCGCCTGCTCGACGTCCCTCCACCCGGCAACGTAGATACTTACAAGATGATGTAAAAGCAGCGTTGATAAAAAAAAACGCCATCTAATATCCACAATAACTGTGGCCGCGCAACTCTAGTAATGAAATAAAGTTCTGTACAAAAACTGTCATTAAAAAACTTATCGGGCGGTAAGAAAATGGATTGGCTTCTGGAAAATAATGTCCGAAATTTCCACACAAAAAGGTTTATTTTGTCCATATATCCAAAGAAACGGTACTATTCAGTCCACATTTAAACTATTGGTTATTTTCTTCACGGTGGTGGTGGTGGTGGTTGGTGTTTAACGTCCCGTCGACAACGAGGTCATTAGAGACGGAGCGCAGGCTCGGGTTAGGGAAGGATTGGGAAGGAAATCGGCCGTGCCCTTTCAAAGGAACCATCCCGGCATTTGCCTGAAACGATTTAGGGAAATCACGGAAAACCTAAATCAGGATGGCCGGAGACGGGATTGAACCGTCGTCCTCCCGAAGGCGAGTCCAGTGTACTAACCACTGCGCCACCTCGCTCGGTTTTATTTTCTTCACGTTCACAATTCGTACACTCATTTCACACGCACAGCAGCCAGAAATCTGTACAAACCCGACCCGAATTAAACAATTCTCACAGTCATTAATTTCATCACTAACATGAGTTATTACATTCGATCCTTCTTGTGGATTTCTCAAAAAAGAAACAGCTCGCCAAAAAATGCTCTGTGTTGAATACAGCAACATTGCCACGCGGATACTATGAAGGCCAGATTTTCACACGCTAATATCATTCCAAAAAAACAGTTCTAAAACCTCCAAACTTCACAAAACTGTCCGTGACTACGTCAGCGTATGTCACGAGTTTCTTAGAAGTAGATACCTTAGGGGTTGCGAAGCAACTCAAATCGCTTGATACGGGCAAGTCTTCAGGTCCAGATTGTATACCGATTAGGTTCCTTTCAGATTACGCTGATACCGTAGCTCCCTACTTGGCAATCATGTACAACCGCTCGCTCACCGATAGATCTGTACCTACAGATTGGAAAATTGCGCAGGTCGCACCAGTGTTTAAGAACGGTGGTAGGAGTAATCCATCGAACTACAGACCTATATCATTGATGCCGGTTTGCAGTAGGGTTTTGGAGCATATACTGTATTCAAACATTATGAATCACCTCAAAGAGAACGATCTATTGATACGTAATCAGCATGGTTTCAGAAAACATCGTTCTTGTGCAACGCAGCTAGCTCTTGATTCGCACGAAGTAACGGCCGCTATTGGCAGGGGATCTCAATTTGATTCCGTATTTCTAGATTTCCGGAAAGCTTTTGACACCGTTCCTCACAAGCGACTTCTAATCAAGCTGCGGGCCTATGGGGTATCGTCTCAGTTGTGCGACTGGATTCGTGATTTCCTGTCAGAAAGGTCGCAGTTCGTAGTAATAGACGGCAAATCATCGAGTAAAACTGATGTGATATCAGGTGTTCCCCAGGGAAGCGTCCTGGGACCTCTGCTGTTCCTGATCTATATAAATGACCTGGGTGACAATCTGAGCAGTTCTCTTAGGTTGTTCGCAGATGATGCTGTAATTTACCGTCTGGTAAGGTCATCCAAAGACCAGTATCAGTTGCAAAGCGATTTAGAAAAGATTGCTGTATGGTGTGGCAGGTGTCAGTTGACGCTAAATAACGAAAAGTGTGAGGTGATCCACATGAGTTCCAAAAGAAATCCTTTGGAACTCGATTACTCGATAAATAGTACAATTCTCAAGGCTGTCAATTCAGCTAAGTAACTGGGTGTTAAAATTACAAACAACTTCAGGTGGAAAGGCCACATAGATAATATTGTGGGGAAGGCGAGCCAAAGGTTGCGTTTCATTGGCAGGACACTTAGAAGATGCAACAAGTCCACTAAAGAGACAGCTTACACTACACTCGTTCGTCCTCTGTTAGAATATTGCTGCGCGGTGTGGGATCCTTACCAGGTGGGATTGACGGAGGACATCGAAAGGGTGCAGAAAAAGGGCAGCTCGTTTTGTATTATCACGTAATAGGGGAGAGAGTGTGGCAGATATGATACGCGAGTTGGGATGTAAGTCATTAAAGCAAAGACGTTTTTCGTCGCCGCGAGATCTATTTACGAAATTTCAGTCACCAACTTTCTCTTCCGAATGCGAAAATATTTTGTTGAGCCCAACCAACATAGGTAGGAATGATCATCAAAATAAAATAAATCAGAGCTCGAACAGAAAGGTTTAGGTGTTCGTTTTTCCCACGCGCTGTTCGGGAGTGGAATGGTAGAGAGATAGTATGATTGTGGTTCGATGAACCCTCTGCCAAGCACTTAAATGTGAATTGCAGAGTAATCATGTAGATGTAGATGTAGATGTAGACACGTATCCAACGCGAGGAACTCAATATTCCTTCATTTTACACATTATTTTGACCGGCACTAGTAACCTGACGGTCTGTGGCCTCACTCCCCGTATAACTATCAGGTAACGAGCGGTAACCGTCTCAATTCTGATTGGCTGACCATACGACTGCCAATCGGAATCCTCGCTCATGATCATACTCGCGCCAAAACTGGCTTGCACCAATCCTTATACACAGAAATATTTACGTCAATCTGACATGCAAATACTAAAGTAATGTTTAATAAACTAAACGAAAAGGCAATAAATCTTGAAATCTCCTTTAGATCCAGATAATACTCCGGCTGACTTTCTGGCTGCTTCGTCACAATAGCAATCACACCTAGACATATGTCATCAGCAAAGTGGGTAATTTCCCTCGGATCAATTTCCCACGACAGGCTTGTGTAACTCTTGCAGGTTACGTAAGACGGTATATAATGCAACATTACAGTTTGACAAATGTCCCACGTACACACTCCCATTCACTCACATTTACTCCCACAACAATATTAGACACAAATAATTTTGTCTGATGTGTATATTACAACGAAAAAATAATTAAAGTTTTAATATGGAAATCTCAATCAATTAATTCTGCACAATGAGAGTTCTGCTTATATTTTCCAATTATACCAAAAGATAAACTATTATATTTCCTAACTGAATTTAGTTTCCTAAGTGTCGGTTTTTTATTTTTTTAGCAATTTCTTCTCTCTCTGAAACTATGATAGTTATAAATCTGAAATTTGGATACAATCTTCTCCTGACTGTCAAAAGGTAGTGTACCGATTTTGAAAATGATTGAATAATATATAATATTATTTATTTAGGTTCTTATAGGTGGTGAATGTACGGTCGCTAAGAAGTGACACAGGAGCCGTTCTCACGCTACCGTAGTAGCAGGTGTACATGACTCATTGGATAGGACACAAGTGGCGGTTTCTTTCACAGCCTCAGGCTCCAGTACTGCGGGCTGCATAGCAACGAAAGTTATCGCGCATTAACTTGCGACGTTACACTAGGTTCAATACCGGTCCGTGCAGTGTTTCCTTCTGCCAGAATGTGTTAGCTGTTTCATTATGCCAGTTCCTCTTAAAATCAGCTAGACTGGCTGTGACCAAGCAAGTGAGGTTGACTGTATGCACTGCTTCTGTCTTTGCTTCCCAGAACTGCACCTACATCTACGTACAATCTCCGCAAACCAATCTACAGTGTATGGCGGAGAATTCTTTCTACCACTACCCGTCATTTCCTGTCCTGTCACCATAAAGGAGCGAAAGAAAAGTATTTGCCCGTGTACGAGTCCTACTGTCTCTAATCTTGTTCTTGCTCTCCTTATGCGAGATGTATTATCAAGCTCAAAGGTACCCGAACGACCTAAACTGCGTTCTGCCTAAATTGTATGTAGCCCACGTAACGTAACTGTCTTTCGGTGTCTCTAATAACTTTTCGGTTACCATAAGTGACCACTAGGGAACTATGCCCTGTGTGGCAGTAAATAAATACCACGATAATACTGGGACGTTATTTCTTTTTGAACTGCAAATGCCTTAACCTTTACTATAAAGGGAGTGGAAAGACTTGACCCATACAGTGACCATATCATTTCAACATATTTATTTGCATCATAGATAAATCATTAAGAGATCAAATGGTTCAAATGGCTCTGAGCACTATAGGACTCAACTGCTGTGGTCATCAGTCCCCTAGAACTTAGAACTACTTAAACCTAACTAACTTAAGTACATCACACACATCCATGCCCGAGGCAGGATTCGAACCTGCGACCGTAGCAGTCGCACGGTTCCGGACTGCGCGCCTAGAACCGCGAGACCACCGCGGCCGGCTCATTAAGAGAATTACAATCATAAATCAGATAATTTCTTTAAGAAACGCCACTCAGGCAAACTTTACAAACTGCTTGTTATAAAACCACAAATGAATTAATCTTTTTGAAAACATTTAAAAACCCACCACTCAGGCAAATTTTACAAACTGCAGTTATATGGAACCACAAGCGAATTAATCTCTTTGCAAGGGCCAAGTAAATCATTTAAAATAAATAAGCAGGCAATCAATTATTTCCACAGATTGAAAAGCAACCCCCCCCCCTCCCCGGGCGAGATATTACCAAACAACTTACAAGGTTATAGACAGCTTGATCAGTAATAACCCAATTATTTCCCCATCAAAATTCACATACGCCACTAAGGCTGAATTGCACCGCAATTTTAAGAAACTGTTTCAATTAGGACATTCTTGCGACAAATATTTAAAATATTTAACCCGGGCAACCTTGCAGAGCCACCACAAGCTTTAAAAAAAACTATAGCTTGTACGATAACTGAGGCCCGAGATTGTGCGGCCACGGCTTGGCCACGAACGCTCGAGGAGACTGAGTACTTATCTTCGAATTAAGATGTGGACTCCGTTCAGAACGCCGAAATCGGTACCAAACAGCACACGCGACCTCAGGCGAAGTCCACCGCCCGTACGCCCGCTAGTAATTTAAAAGGGAAGGCTCTGCACTTCGGTTGCCCACTGCTTCCGATCTCTTAAACATAAATCAGAAGCGACAACAGGAAACCAAACATACCTTCCTTCTTCTTAATACTCAAACTTATACAGAAAACTACTTCGATAAAACTGACAATAATAAAAGTAATTTCATTCCTTTCAGCAGAACCACGTACACTAATGATGCAAACGAAACTGGCTCATTAAAACCCAAGCACCTTATGTGGGCCTGTAAGGTACCACACAGCAATCTTTAGACACAGAATATACAGGGTGTTTCAAAAATGACCGGTATATTGGAAACGGCAATAAAAACTAAACGAGCAGCGATAGAAATACACCGTTTGTTGCAATATGCTTGGGACAACAGTACATTTTCAGGCGGACAAACTTTAGAAATTACAGTAGTTACAATTTTCAACAACAGATGGCGCTGCAAGTGATGTGAAAGATATAGAAGACAACGCAGTCTGTGGGTGCGCCATTCTGTACGTCGTCTTTCTGCTGTAAGCGTGTGCTGTTCACAACGTGCAAGTGTGCTGTAGACAACATGGTTTATTCCTTAGAACAGAGGATTTTTCTGGTGTTGGAATTCCACCGCCTAGAACACAGTGTTGTTGCAACAAGACGAAGTTTTCAACGGAGGTTTAATGTAACCAAAGGACCGAAAAGCGATACAATAAAGGATCTGTTTGAAAAATTTCAACGGACTGGGAACGTGACGGATGAACGTGCTGGAAAGGTAGGGCGACCGCGTACGGCAACCACAGAGGGCAACGCGCAGCTAATGCAGCAGGTGATCCAACAGCGGCCTCGGGTTTCCGTTCGCCGTGTTGCAGCTGCGGTCCAAATGACGCCAACGTCCACGTATCGTCTCATGCGCCAGAGTTTACACTTCTATCCATACAAAATTCAAACGCGGCAACCCCTCAGCGCCGCTACCATTGCTGCACGAGAGACATTCGCTAACGATATAGTGCACAGGATTGATGACGGCGATATGCATGTGGGCAGCATTTGGTTTACTGACGAAGCTTATTTTTACCTGGACGGCTTCGTCAATAAACAGAACTGGCGCATATGGGGAACCGAAAAGCCCCATGTTGCAGTCCCATCGTCCATGCATCCTCAAAAAGTACTGGTCTGGGCCGCCATTTCTTCCAAAGGAATCATTGGTCCATTTTTCAGATCCGAAACGATTACTGCATCACGCTATCTGGACATTCTTCGTGAATTTGTGGCGGTACAAACTGCCTTAGACGACACTGCGAACACCTCGTGGTTTATGCAAGATGGTGCCCGGCCACATCGCACGGCCGACGTCTTTAATTTCCTGAATGAATATTTCGATGATCGTGTGATTGCTTTGGGCTATCCGAAACATACAGGAGGCGGCGTGGATTGGCCTCCCTATTCGCCAGACATGAACCCCTGTGACTTCTTTCTGTGGGGACACTTGAAAGACCAGGTGTACCGCCAGAATCCAGAAACAATTGAACAGTTGAAGCAGTACATCTCATCTGCATGTGAAGCCATTCCGCCAGACACGTTGTCAAAGGTTTCGGGTAATTTCATTCAGAGACTACGCCATATTATTGCTACGCATGGTGGATATGTGGAAAATATCGTACTATAGAGTTTCCCAGACCGCAGCGCCATCTGTTGTTGACAATTGTAACTACTGTAATTTCGAAAGTTTGTCTGCCTGAAAATGTACTGTTGTCCCAAGCATATTGCAACAAACGGTGTATTTCTATCGCTGCTCGTTTAGTTTTTATTGCAGTTTCAAATATACCGGTCATTTTTGAAACACCCTGTAGATCGCTTGGTAAGGCTGCGTACACGTATCAATTTTTTTTTTCACTTGCCAGCTGAAGTAAGAACAATACTATTAAGGAGCGAGCCACACTTAATAAGAGGCATGAAATATCACATCACAGTCCTTGCAACACTTTGCTGCCTCAGGAGCAATCACCCTTATATTTCATTAATCGTTGGTAGGACTTGAATTACTTACCTTGATGTCAGCTGCTGGATCGGTGTGGCGAAGGCGCCAGACGTTGCTTAGATAGTAACAGCGTGTTCCTTCACGGAAGCGAGCACATGCATAGCTTCACGAGGTTGCCAAGAAGCCACAGAGCAGGCCCGCTGTTACTGACCCCAGTACGATGAAGCGCTATCTGCCGCCCGTACTCAGGCACACCGTGCTCGCTATCGTCTATCCAACGTCTCGCTAATATGCGCGCTTCCGCGTGCAGCGCCCAACGTTGTTTCCCCCCATCCACTCGGTACTGCCCGCTATATCCTCAGCTGGCCCAGGCTCCAAAGACAAACTTCTGCCAGAGGGAATCGATAATGCCTAAGCCAAAGATATCCCTGGCGTCAGTCCCGCCTCGGCTCAAATACATATATCAAGAAACGTCTTATTAGAAATGAGACAGTCCTTAACGCTTGTAAACTCAAATGTTATAATAAGTGATGTTTCTAAAATGTTACTGCTCTCATTCGGATCTGAGACAAGTAATGCACGTAACTCTACCACATAAATAATTCCTCGCCGGCCGGGTTGGACGAGCGGTTCTAGGCGCTACAGTCTGGAACCGCGCGACCGCTACGGTCGCAGGTTCGAATCCTGCCTCGGGCATGGATGTGTATGATGTCCTTAGGTTAGTTAGGTTTAAGTAGTCCTAAGTTCTAGGGGACTGATGACCTCAGAAGTTAAGTCCCATAGTGCTCAGGGCCATTTGGACCAACCAAATAATTCCTCAGTCCTTACTCAAAACTAAAATCTATTGCGAATAAGAGATTTTTCAAGGAAGTGTGAATAAAAATTGTATGACAATTCTAGCTATTATTGCCCTCTAAAAGTTTTCCCAAACACCTTTTAATTGTCACTCGCCTGGCGAGTGGTTTTATATAAGGTGGTTGATGAACTAACGAGTTAGAAAAATCATGATTAACAGCGTCAAGCCATCTATCGACAACATCAACAAGTATCACTAGTAAATTCACTATTCATGATAGCATGTGGATCTATGTGCTGTTAGAAAGTCACCTTTCGCCCTTGTTATCTAACAAAAACTGACATTAAAAATCTAAGCTATTCATGAGCAGCTAGTTGTGCATTTGTTTTAACTTTAAAGAACACGACGAACTGTTTTGTCCAGGATCAAGATTCAAACCAAGTTCCTACAGGCGGTACAACTTCGCAAAGCTGTTGTACTTGACCGGAACTCGAACACAGGACTGACTTTCACTACTGAGTAGACACAAAGAAATGTGAAACACCTAGAGTTGCGCTCTACTAAAACTACTGTTCGGTAGTTTTGTTACCGTACATAAATGACGTAGTAAATAGGATTATCGGTAGGATTGGTAGCACTGGCAGGTGAAGAAACGAAAATGAATGTATGTGAGAGTAATTGGTAACCGATGACTTCATTTTGGTTTTTTGTTTGTCTGTTTTTTTTCTACGTAATTAGAATCGCACATCGCTCAGTGTTAGTCCATTGTGTATTTTATATCCATACACAATATATTAATTGCGTTTCATAAGTAATAAAGATTACTTTATCGCGTAACTTCTCCGCTCTTAAGTAACCCAAGGAATTAGTTTTGTTGCAAGTACAGTTTACACGCACAAACAAACAAAAATCTATATAATTATTATTATTGTTATTTTGCACTCAACGGAACATTCTTCCTCATGATCAAAGGCAAGACATTCCTGTTAGCATTCTTAAGTGCGAAAGTTGTTCATAAATAACAGAAACATGGTTTATACAAGCCCAACGAGGTATTTAAGCGGTGTTTGATAAGATTTTGTTTGTTGTTTCTTCTTTTCTAATTTTAACGTAAGGGCAGAGAAAATGTCTGATCCAGGGGAGAATGGAGCCTGGGGCCCTTCTAGTGGCAATCCGTCGCTCTGAGCGCCCAGCTACCGGGGTGGACAGTAACGCGCATACGATCTTAACTCACCAAGGCAACTAGGAAAGCTACGTTTCCTTTTGGTAGTCTACAGTCCCTTACTGTAGTTTTACAAATATGGATATACAGTTAAACCCCGTTATACACGGATTCGTTATCCGCGTTTTCGCAAGTACGCGATTTCAGTTATAAGTTCAGTGCTGTCATCTGTTAGCAGTAGACGGAAGCAGTAATGCAACAGCGCATCACAACGCGCATCTTCTGTCGTGTTTCTCGAGACGTGAATCATCAGTACGTGACAGCAGAGCTGTGAAGTTGAGCTCAACAGGATCTGTATTTAAAATTTAGCGTAAAGGGAATGAAAGCGTGCCTGTCGAGGAAAAGGTCGTATTCATTAGAAGCAAAGAGGGAAGTTTTGAATCGTTATGGGAAAGGTAAGGGACACGGACAGTGAATCCACTGTGAGAAATTTTCGTGACAATGCGGAATCGATTCGAAAAACTACTCACTGTTCAGCTGACTTAATTGTGACTGACGTAACCAAATTTCGGTCGGAGGCAATGAAAAGAATGGAAAAAAATGCTAAGATATTGGACTGAGCACCACGGCCAACAGCACATGCACCTCTCTTGAGCTGCTATTCAAGATAAAGCTAAGAGCTTGTATGCAGATTTACCGAATGAACAGGACGATTAAACATCTACCTCGGCCAGCTCAGACTGGTTTGATCGCTTCAAGCATCATTTTGGCTTTCACAATATTAAAATGATAGGAGAGAGCAGCTGCGGCTGACGAAGTCGGAGCCGAGGAATTTAAAAAGAGATTTAAAGAAATGGTGACAGAAAAAGGCTATACAGCGAAGCAGGTTTTCAACATTGATGAAACAGGTTTATTTTGGAAACAAGTGTCTAGTCGCACGTTTATTTCTACTGAAGAAAAAACAGCGCCTAGTTTTAAGGCTGCCAAGATCTGATGCAACTTTTTTTTTCGCAGAGGACTGCAAATTAAAACCGCTTATGATCTACCATTCGCAAAATCCTAGGGCACTAAAGGGTTGTGACAACAGCAGGCTGGGAGTTCGTTGGAGATGAAATAATGATTTTTAGCAAATATCAGTCAGCAAATATGATCTTGATATTATATTACAAAAATTTTATACTGATGGGAGTCGTATCCAGTAACTATTGTCCCAGTTAACTAACAACGAAAGATATTAAATACGGTTTGATTCACAAGTAAATTGAAATGACGTGACTTAAAGTACTATGTAGGACGGGGTTTCGAACCCAGTACCTAATCGGATTGTTAACTAAGCACAATCAAATGTCAGATATAGAATGTTCGTATCAGTAGCGAGATGTCTGAACTGAAACGAAGAGACCAACGAATAATTTCTACCCTTCCGGGATTCGAGCCCGGCACTTATCACAGTTATTTTCTTTCTAGCCACAAATGGACATCAAACAAAGGATTCTTTCACCAGTAACGAGATGTGCGCATTTTTGAACTAGAAATAACGTGACGAAGAGTTCAGTGCGAACTGGGAATCGAGCTCCTCACAAAAGGTTTTTGACTGCAGTCGAAGAGACGCTATCGAATTCTTTTTCGCCCTTGACTAGGAATGGCATGATTGTACATGAAATGATGTGACGAAAAGTTCTGTGTCTCACTGGGAGTTGAAAACGGCGCACATCTTTATTGCAGACAGCCAATGGAGAGACATTTAAAATCAAACTTATTTTCCACCAGCAATTAGATGTGCTCATACTAGAGCTTGATGAGACATGATGAAAAATTTCTTTTTATTTAAGGACTTGCTGTCATTGAGCTGACATTGGAATGAGTGCTAAGTTATTTTATTATTTACTGCCGGCCGGAGTGGCCGAGCGGTTCTAGGCGCTACAGTCTGGAACCGCGTGACCGCTACGGTCGCAGGTTCGAATCCTGCCTCGGGCATGGATGTGTGTGACGTCCTTAGGTTAGTTAGGTTTAAGTAGTTCTAAGTTGTAGGGGACTGATGACCAAAGAAGTAAAGTCCCATAGTGCTCAGAGCCATATTATTTACTTTTAACGCAGCAGTCTATTCTAACAATTACTTCTCGATAATTCTCATATGAATATTCCGATAACATAGAAAATAAAACAAAAATAAAATAATGACAGCTATGAAAAGGAAGGCCGTCTAGTTAATTGCCCTTAATCTGTGGTTTTTCGGTTGTCTTATACAGATTATGAAGCGCAAACTTTACTCCCGCTAGCCTGCTCTGCATTCGCATTGGTTGTGGAAACGTATTCCTTCTTGCTGAGTGGATGAGTGGAACTTGGCAACATTGCAGAATATCTCTGTCAACCCTGTGATTGTCGAGTTACTTCCTAGTGTGTGACAGAATTATCCTGTTAAATTCACGTGATACTTTCTCGATATTTCAATTAAATATCCTGAATGATTAGCACTTGTGGTGTGTCGTCTAGTTATCAAATGTATGTTTTTAGTCCAGGAAGGTCATTACACGCAGAAACTACAACTAATTTCATGTTTTCATTGCAGTTTTTCTGTCTCAGCAATCAGTAGGACAATGAGGGAGGAATGACTGCCGTAAATTCTCGCTAGGTCTGCGGAAACGACATTGCGCTGTAAAGCCAAATCTGCGTTGGTTCCAGTCTCGCAACATTTCATCTCTCATGTGACAGAGCTTCAGCAGTTGGGCTGTTGAATGTGGCGAATTGTTCATGTCAATATGATCCCACATGAAAAGATAAAATTATTTTCTAAGGTGATTTCTTCGATAGCACTCACCCCATCACAGCACAAATGTTCAAGCTCCTTCCACTTTCTTCAATCCTCCATTAATCCAAGCAAAACAAAATGTCGTAAATGTTAAACTTTTTTTCCGTTTAACCCTCCGTTTTTTAACCCACAAACAAAACTACTCATAAGCTTCAAATATGCAATGTCCGAGATGTCATCACAAGAACAATATAAGAAACTCAAATAAAAAAATGACGATTGATAAATATGTTCATAACAATCCGCGTGTCATCACGACAAACAAAATAGCCAAGAATTTATGCCCCAAACACCGTTTTCGGTTAAATTATGCCCGCAATGGCAGACTACATACTTAGTATTCCCAACGTAATTGCTGCGTGAGCACTGGTTTCAATGTTGTTGTCAGTGCATCGTGTACCCTCAGTTTATCGAAAATGTTTCACGCTGAAATGCGTGTCCTGTCGAACAGAAATTGATCAGAACAGGGAGCCACAGGCTCTTACATGCAAATGTTTTCCCGAAGTTTTGCTCTTATTGGTGGGTTAGAAAATGAAGTAAATTATTTCTGAATTTCCAACAGATTGATAGCAGTAGCAGACAGACGAGGTGTGGTTTATTAAATTAATGAAAAATCTGGTACAGTGACTCAACTTTCTTTTGCACTGCGCGACGTATGGCACGAACACGTCGCTCAGCAGAGTAGCTCAACAGAAGGCAACAGTTTCTGTGGAAACTTCCACATCCTAAATTTTCGGAAGTTTGTGTAGATGGTCATAACGTGATTTTATTTGACTGATTACAAAATCAAGTCGAATGTACACATCGGGTAGCTAAGGCAGCAGGTTAATGGTGATTCGATCGAACAATGAAAAGTATGTGTCGAGCAGGGTGTGATGCACTCTAGCGAGTCAGAATGCCCACTCAGTGTGGCGCAGCTGAGTTAAGGCAAAATCGTGACGCTAGGTGTCGAGTGGTCTTTAGGACTGGAGGAGGAAATTAATGTTTCAAGTCCCGTACACAGTGAGGTCCTTAGAGACGTAGCACAAGCTCGGATTATGGAAGGATGGGAAAAGAAAGTGGCCGTGCTCTGTCAAAGGAACCATCCTGGCATTTGCCTGAGGCGATTTAGGGAAATCACGGAAAACCTAAATCTGGATGGCCGGACGCGGGTTACAACCGTCGTCCTCCCGAATGTGAGTCCAGTGAGCTAACCACTGCGCCATCTCGCTCGGTCGTGTTTAGGATTGATGCTTTGGTGATATACATAAGATCAAGATTCTAACCCTACTTTAAATTTTTGTGTATTATATTGTAATATAACTAGACAGCCCTGATCTGAGTCTTCTGGTTGATTAGTTTCTGCATCCTCATGCTAGGTGTTAGTTTCTACACTCCTGGAAATGGAAAAAAGAGCACATTGACACCGGTGTGTCAGACCCACCATACTTGCTCCGGACACTGCGAGAGGGCTGTACAAGCAATGATCACACGCACGGCACAGCGGACACACCAGGAACCGCGGTGTTGGGCGTCGAATGGCGCTAGCTGCGCAGCATTTGTGCACCGCCGCCGTCAGTGTCAGCCAGTTTGCCGTGGCATACGGAGCTCCATCGCAGTCTTTAACACTGGTAGCATGCCGCGACAGCGTGGACGTGAACCGTATGTGCAGTTGACGGACTTTGAGCGAGGGCGTATAGTGGGCATGCGGGAGGCCGGGTGGACGTACCGCCGAATTGCTCAACACGTGGGGCGTGAGGTCTCCACAGTACATCGATGTTGTCGCCAGTGGTCGGTGGAAGGTGCACGTGCCCGTCGACCTGGGACCGGACCGCAGCGACGCACGGATGCACGCCAAGACCGTAGGATCCTACGCAGTGCCGTAGGGGACCGCACCGCCACTTCCCAGCAAATTAGGGACACTGTTGCTCCTGGGGTATCGGCGAGGACCATTCGCAACCGTCTCCATGAAGCTGGGCTACGGTCCCGCACACCGTTAGGCCGTCTTCCGCTCACGCCCCAACATCGTGCAGCCCGCCTCCAGTGGTGTCGCGACAGGCGTGAATGGAGGGACGAATGGAGACGTGTCGTCTTCAGCGATGAGAGTCGCTTCTGCCTTGGTGCCAATGACGGTCGTATGCGTGTTTGGCGCCGTGCAGGTGAGCGCCACAATCAGGACTGCATACGACCGAGGCACACAGGGCCAACACCCGGCATCATGGTGTGGGGAGCGATCTCCTACACTGGCCGTACACCACTGGTGATCGTCGAGGGGACACTGAATAGTGCACGGTACATCCAAACCGTCATCGAACCCATCGTTCTACCATTCCTACACCGGCAAGGGAACTTGCTGTTCCAACAGGACAATGCACGTCCGCATGTATCCCGTGCCACCCAACGTGCTCTAGAAGGTGTAAGTCAACTAGCCTGGCCAGCAAGATCTCCGGATCTGTCCCCCATTGAGCATGTTTGGGACTGGATGAAGCGTCGTCTCACGCGGTCTGCACGTCCAGCACGAACGCTGGTCCAACTGAGGCGCCAGGTGGAAATGGCATGGCAAGCCGTTCCACAGGACTACATCCAGCATCTCTACGATCGTCTCCATGGGAGAATAGCAGCCTGCATTGCTGCGAAAGGTGGATATACACTGTACTCGTGCCGACATTGTACATGCTCTGTTGCCTGTGTCTATGTGCCTGTGGTTCTGTCAGTGTGATCATGTGATGTATCTGACCCCAGGAATGTGTCAATAAAGTTTCCCCTTCCTGGGACAATGAATTCACGGTGTTCTTATTTCAATTTCCAGGAGTGTATATTACAATAACAGTACAAATGAACAACAGCTACGAATCTCATAACATTTCTGTGCTACAGAAAGTAACTGGTTATCACTGTTCATACTACTACAGATTCAGGGACTTTTATCTCTTACTTGTGCACTATCTAGTATACTGAAGTATTTGCTCCCTAGTGAAATAAATAGTAATCAGAACACATAACATAATTATCTGAAAACCATTTCAATTACAGTATTTTCCAATAATAACCTGATAAAAGGACCTTTTGTCCAAGCTAGAAGTGATCCAGCATTATGAATCATTTACCTGTAATTATCATTAACTTTGTGCTTTTAACATACAGATAGTAAGTGTTGCTGCGAGCCAGTTTTTGTCCAAAGCGTTTTAATATCCCTGCTGCGTTGTTCACGTCAGACCACTGGTCATTTGCTTGCTAAAGTGTACTACACTATCGCAAAAATAGTATTTCATTACCAAGTAAAGTAAATACCAATAGTTATCTTTCTTTATGAACAGTGCAACTACTTGATACAAATTTGCCTAATTGGGCTGATGACCGCTTTCTTTTACCAAGTTGCGTTCTACTTTATAGCTTGTATAACCTTGTTTCGGAACCTGTAAGATTTGATATTGTTTTCTTTCACTTGTAATCTTTCGATAAAGGAAAACAGTCCAATACCTTTCCATTATGTACGATTACGGTCAAATTAAGCTCCTTTTATAGGAGTAACATTATTGTCAAATTGCTAATTTAGTGGTAGTCGGTAGTGTTGTAGCCCCTTCGTATGTAGTCAAAACGATAAGTGAGGGTTTTGATCCCCAATCAGCTTGAACTCCTCGTCACGTTAGTTCTAGTTCAAAAATGAACACATTTCGCACTGGTAAAAGAAACCTTTCTTATAAGTGCATTCGTGGCTAGAAAACAACTGTGATAGATGTTGGACTTTAATACCAGGAAGGCATAAATTATTCATTTGTCTATTCACTTCAGATTAAAACTCATCGCTACTATTGCGAAGATTCGATATCCGACATTTGACTGTGCTTGTGTAATACGATGAGACTCTGTTTTCGAAACCCCCGTTCAACACAGTACTTCACGTCACTACATTCAAATTACTTACCTGTGAATCAAACCATGTGTAATATCTTTCGTGGTTAGTTAACAGAGACAATACTTGCTAGATGGGGGTCCCGGTTAAGAACAAAAATTTTCGTAATGTCATATCAAGATCATACTGGCTAAAAAGAAGGCATATCTCGTTTCTTTATGCCTAGTCATCAGTGAAAATTAGTCCTGAGTTCGAGTTCCGGTCAGGTACAATAGCTTTGCATAGTTGCATTACCTATAGGTGCTTGCTTTGATTCCAGATCCAGAATAAGACAGGTTGTCACTTCCATTAAAGTTCAGACACATGCACATCTACCTGCTCATGAATAACGCAGATTTTTTTATGTAACTTTTTCTTAGATAACAAGGGTGATAGGCGACTTTGGAACTGCACATATATCCACTTGCCCTAAGGAATATAGTGAAATTACTAGTGATGCGTTGTTGACGGTGACGATAGACCGCTTTACGCTGTTAATAATGGTTTTTGTAAGTGGTTAGATCATTAACCTCCTTACACAAAACCACTCACCAAGCGAATGACGATTAATAGGGTTGGGAAACCTTTTTGTGAGTAAGAATGCTTCGGGTTATCATATAACTTTATTCAGACATCTTGAAAAATCTATAACTCTTAAAGCCGGCCTAAGTGGCCGAACGGTTCTAGGCGCTACAGTCTGGAACCGCGCGACTGCTACGGTCGCAGGTTCGAATCCTGCCTCGGGCATCGATGTGTGTGATGTCCTTAGGTTAGTTAGGTTTAAGTAGTTCTAAGTTCTAGGGGACTGATGACCACAGCAGTTAAGTCCCATAGTGCTCAGTGCCATTTTTTTTATAACTCTTAAACAAATTTAGTTTTGAACAAGGCTCGAGGAATGATTTATGTGGTAGAGTGAAGTGTTTAGTTGTATCAGATCCCAATGTTAGTTAGTTAGTTAGTTACATGTTCCACGAATCATTTTGCACGACAGTTCGTAATGATGGGGAATATGTCATTAAAATTGCTACACCAAGAAGAAATGCACATGATAGACGGGTATTCATTGGGCAAATATATTATACTAGAACTGACATGTGATTACATTTTCACGCAATTTGGGTACATAGATCCTGAGAAATCAGTAACCAAAACAACCATCTCTGGCCGTAATAACGGCCTTGATCCGCCTGGGCATTGAGTCAAACAGAGCTTGGATGGCGTGTACAGGTACAGCTGCCCATGTAGCTTCAACACGATACCACAGTTCATCAAGAGTAGTGACTGGCGTATTGCGACGAGCCAGTTGCTCGGTCACCATTCACCAGACGTTTTCAATTGGTGAGACATCTGGAGAAAGTGCTGGCCAGGGCAGCAGTTGAACATTTTCTGTATCCAGAAAGGCCCATAAAGGACCTGCAACATGTGGTCGTGCATTATCCTGCTGAAATGTAGGGTTTCGAAGGGATCGAATTAAGGGTAGAGCCACGGGTGGTAACACATCTGAAATGTAACGTCCACTGTTCAAAGTGCCGTCAATGCGAACAAGAGGTGACCGAGGCGTGTAACCAATGGCACCCCATACCATCACGCCGGGTGATACGCCAGGATGGCGATGACGAATACACGCTTCCAATGTGCGTTCACCGCGATGTCGCCAAACACGGATGCGACCATCACAATGCTGTAAACAGGCCTTGGATTCATCCAAAAAAATAACGTTTTGCCATTCGTGCACCCAGGGTCGTCGTTGAGTACACCATCGGAAGAACTCCTGTCTGTGATGCAGCGTCAAGGGTAACCGCAGCCATGGTCTCCGAACTGATAGTCCATGCTGCTGCAAACGTCGTCGAACTGTTCGTGCAGATGGTTGCTGTCTTGCAAACGTCCCCATCTGTTGGCTCAGGGATCGAGACGTGGCTGCACGATCCGTTACAGCGATGCGGATAAGATGCCTGCCATCTTGACTGCTAGTGATACGATGCAGTTGGGATCCAGCACGGCGTTCCGTATTACCCTCCTGAACCCACCGATTCCATATTCTGCTAACAGTCATTGGATCTCGACCAACGCGAGCAGGAATGTCGCGATGCGATAAACCGCAGTCGCGATAGGCTACAATTGATGGTACGCATTTCTCCTCCTTACACGAGGCATCACAACAACGTTTCACCAGGCAACGCCGGTCAATTGCTGTTTGTGTATGAGAAATCGGTTGGAAACTTTCTTCATGTCAGCACGTTGTAGGTGCCGCCACCGGCACCATCCTTGTGTGAACGCTCTGAACAGCTAATCATTTGCATATCACAGCATCTTCTTCCTGTCAGTTAAATTTCACGTCTGTAGCACGTCATCTTCGTGGTGTAGCAATTTTATTGGCCAGTAGGGTAGATTCACATAACAAATTAATTTGTACATACGGTTACATTTAGAACATAAAAAATATATGCAGATGTGAGTTGGTAATTCCTACCCACCACCTACCCATTACAGTAATAGAAATTCTTCTACGGAATAGGGCTTTTTATCGAATTTTACTTTGCTGTCTGTCAGACATTTTGTATGATTGCGTAAGTGAGCAAAAATTTTTGTTGCAGCATTGTGTACCCCGTGTTGTGCTAAAGATAACATTAATGCTGAATTTCATTTATCCTTCTTGTGTCGCAATTGTATAGCTTATTGTTCCTTTTCAACTGTAGTGAATTATTTAAAACAAACTTCATGAGAGTATTCTTACAGAGCCGGCCGGGGTGGCCGAGTGGTTCTAGGCGCTACAGTCTGGAACCGCGAGACCGCTACGGTCGCAGGTTCCAATCCTGCCTCGGGCATGGATGTGTGTGATGTCCTTAGGTTAGTTAGGTTATAGTAGTTCTAAGTTGTAGGGGACTGATGACCTCAGAAGTCAAGTCCCATAGTGCTCAGAGCCATTTTTGGTATTCTTACAACACGTTTTCCCTCAATAAAGATGTTTGTCTTAAAGATGAGTTACGACAATATTGAATGAAAATACGCAAAATATGCCAACTTACTGATTCTTCTCTCCCCAATATTTACAAGGATTCTAAGCACAGATATGCCAGAACTAAGTTGTTTTAGAAGTTCCAAAATGTGTTATTTTTCTCCAGTTTAAATTCTCATCAGTACATAACCCTAGGAATTTTGAAGTTTCAAACCTATTTGTTATTTCCTCACCATGTGTTACACTTATCATTGGTATAGTACCTCTAAATGTGCCCAACGGAATATGTTTTGTCTTTTTAAAATTGGGAGTGATACCAGTTAATGATACATTTAAGAACTTTGTTTACCATTTCTTCTGTTTGTGTACGTGTGCTTGGATTGATTACAATGTTTTTGTCATATGCAAAAAGAACTATTTGTGCTTGTTGTATAATAGAAGTACGATCGTTTACATATATAAGAACAGTAGTGGACCTAAGATTGAACTGTTGGGAACGCTGCTCGTGATTTCTCTCCAATCAGAATTATGTACCTTGACTGTATTGTTTGAATTACTAAGTAAAACTTTCTGCAATCTTTTGGTTAGATATGACATAATCCATTGGTTGGCTATATCAACAGTGCCATAAAACCTCAATTTATGTAGGAGAGTACTGTGATTCACGCAGTCAAATGGTTTATAGAGGTCGCCGAAAATGCCAACCGGAGCTATTTTATTATTTATGGCTTGTAAAATCTGGTGAGTGAATGTGTAAATAGCATTCCCAGTAGAGCAATCCTTCTGATACCCAAACTGTGATTTGCTATGGATACTATTGCTGCTCGGTTCTCGGCGCTCAGTCCGGAACCGCGCGACTGCTACGGTCGTAGGTTCGAATCCTGCCTCGGGCATGGATGTGTGTGATGTCCTTAGGTTAGTTAGCTTTAAGTAGTTCTAAGTTCTAGGGGACTGATGACCACAGATGTTAAGTCCCATAGTGCTCAGAGCCATTTGAACCATTTGAACTATTGCTGCTAAGGTACTATTCTAGAATACATCATCTTCTCAAAAATTTTGGAGAATGATGTCAGCAGTGAAACAGGTCGGTAGTTATTGACATCTCTCTTATCACGTTTCTTAAAGAGTGGTATAACAATGGTATATTTCAGTCTTTCTGCAAAAATGCGTTGAGTTAGTGATGCTTTACATTATTTCGGATAAGACTGGGCTTATTACATGGGAACAAATTTTTAGTACTCTCTTGGAAACATCATCAAACTACATGAGCTTGTATTTTTGAGAGAATGTATAATTTTCTTAATTTCAGAGTTATAGCTGGTGATACATTTGTATGCCTGAATTTTATGAAAGTTGCATTTTCAACATACTTCTGTGATTTTGCTCTTGAACTGTTGTACCAAAAAGTGATTAGAGGACCGACAAGACAGTTACGTTATGTGGGCCGCATGCAAATCAGGCGGCATGCAGTTCAGGTCGTTCTGATACTTCTGGGCACGATAGTACGTTGCCGTTTGGCTATATACCACAGACGTTTACTTGCCCTTGCACAAAATGTATACACCACTCTTATCTACACATAAATGTGCAGTTTTTTGCTCTTTGTGACTTGCGTGGTGACAGCCTATGTATTTTACCCTGCACATGCATCACTACGGGTGATCCGTAGTTTTCTAGGATGGCTTCGCCGTGGGTCGGTTTTGACCAAGCGAGGTTTTCCGTGATTTCCCTAAATCGCTTAAGGAAATGCCGGGATGTTTCCTCTGAAAGGGCACGGCCGATTTCCTTCTCCGTCCTTCCACAGTCCAAGCTTGTACTCCGTCTTTAACGACCTCATTGTCGAACGGACCTTAAACACTAATCTCCTCCTCTGTCTCTTTTGGGACTTCTTTTTGTTCTGTTGAGGTTCTGAATTCATTCATAACTGTACCATAATAGTAGGAACTTTCCTTTGGTTACTTCATAATACCTGTTCCTACGGTACAGCCGTTGGTGCATTTCAAAGAATGTGTACGCACTATTAAACTACCAGAGAAGCTGTTATCTGTTTGGTTGATCAAACCATAGCAAATCTAACACTAGAAGTGGAGCACTAGGTTTTAATTTGTTGCCGCAGCACAGCTAACCTACATCTTCCATACGACGCTCGTCCAGTGATAGACGAGCCAGACGGATGCGATCAGGATAATTTTATGATCAACAAAGACTGTTAGAGAAATCGTCAATGACTAGATTTAGAACTGACAGAATTTTCATAACATAGGTTTTAATCAAGTGGCATTCGTTAGAAACGCCATGTAAAAATACACTGAAGACCCAAAGAAACTGATACACCTCCGTAACATCGTGTAGGGTCCTCGCGAGCACGCGGAAGTGCGGCAACACGAATTGGCATGCACTCGACTATTCTCTGAAGTAGTGTTGGAGGTAACTGACACCATGAATCCTGCTGGGCAGTGCACAAATCCGTAAGAGTACGAGGGGTTGGAGATCCCTTCTGAACAGCACGTCGCAAGGCATCCCAGATATGCTCAGCATTGTTCATGTCTGGGGAGTTTGGCGGCCAGTGGAAGTGTTTAGACTTAAAAGAATGCTCCTGGACCCACTCTGTAGCAATTCTGGACGTGTGGGGTGTCGCATTGTCCTGCTGGAATTGCCCAAGTACGTCGGAACGCACTATGGACATGAATGGATGCAGGTGACTAAACAGGATGTTTTCCTACGTGTCACCTTACAGAGTCGTATCAGAGATCCCATATAACTCAAACTGCACACGCCCCACACCATTCCAGCGCCTCCACCAGCTTGAACAGTCACCTGGTGACATGCAGGGTCCATGGATTTTTCTCCACACCCGTACACGTCCTACCGCTCGATACAATTTGAAACGAGACGCGTCCGACCAGGAAATATGTTTCCGGTCATCAACAGTCAAACGTCGGTGCTGACGGGCCCAGGCAAGGCGTAAAGCTTTGTGTCGTGCAGTCATCAAGGGGACACGAGTTGGCCATCGGCTCCGCAAGCCCATATCGATAATGTTTCGTTGAATGGTTCGCACGCTAACACTTGTTGATGGCCCAGCGCTGAAATCTGCAGCTATTGGCGGTAGGGATGCACTTCTGCCACGTTGAACGATTCTCTTCAGTCGTCATTGGTTCCGTTCTTGCAGGATCTTTTTCCGGCCGCAGCGATGTCGGAGATCTGATGTTTTACCGGATTCCTGATACTCAGGGTACCCTCGTAAAATGGTCGTACTGGAAAATCCCCACATCATCGCTGTCTCGGAGATGCTGTCTGCCATCGCTCGTGCGCCGACTGTAACACCATGTTCAAACTCACTTAAATCTTGAATGGTTCGCACACTAACACTTGTTGATGGCCCAGCGCTGAAATCTGCAGCCATTGGCGGTAGGGATGCAATTCTGCCACGCTGAACGATTCTCTTCAGTCGTCATTGGTTCCGTTCTTGCAGGATCTTTTTCCGGCCGCAGCGATGTCGGAGATCTGATGTTTTACCGGATTCCTGATACTCAGGGTACACTCGTAAAATGGTCGTACTGGAAAATCCCCACATCATCGCTGTCTCGGAGATGCTGTCTGCCATCGCTCGTGCGCCGACTGTAACACCATGTTCAAACTCACTTAAATCTTGATAACCTGCCATTGTAGCAGTAGTAACCGATGTAACAACTGCGCCAAACACTTGTCGTCTTATGTAGGCGTTGCCGACCGCAGCGCAGTATTCTACCTGTTTACATATCTCTATATTTAAATACGCATGCCTATACCAGTATCTTTGGCGCTTCAGTGTAATAAGTGAGTGTTTGCAGTATTATATAGGTCGGAGAAATCCGTTAGTGTTGCGGATGTAACAATCTGTAAGACTTCAGAGAATCAGCGCAGGCATGAGATTTTTGCAGAATTATCGCATTTGTGTGTAGCTATTGGTATTAGTGGCACAGACCTAATAAGGAAATAAAAACATATATTACGGCTAAAATACTAGCAATCAATATTTCTATACAACTGTATTGGACCTTTTGTAATCGGAAAGCAAATGTAACGTGGTAAAATAAAGTTTGTATTTACATAGAATGGCGGCGTCGGACTTTTCCTATCGGGACGACCTCTTTCTCCTTCCTGCCCTGTTCCGTCTGGCTCTTATACACTACTGGCCATTAAAATTGCTACACCACGAAGTTGACGTGCTACAGACGCGAAATTTAACCGACAGGAAGAAGATGCTGTGATACGCAACTGATTAGCTTTTCAGAGCATTCACACAAGGTTGGCGCCGGTGGCGACACCTACAATGTGCTGACATGAGGAAAGTTTCCAACCGATTTCTGATACACAAACAGCAGTTGACCTACGTTGCCTGGTGAAACGTTGTTGTGATGCCTCGTGTAAGGAGGAGAAATGCGTACCATCACGTTTCCGAGTTTGATAAAGGTCGGATTGTAGCCTATCGCGATTGCGGTTTGTCGTATCGCGACATTGCTGCTCGCGTTGGTCGAGATCTAATGACTGTTAGCAGAATATGGAATCTGTGGGTTCAGGAGGGTAATACGGAACGCCGTGCTGCATCCCAACGGCCTCGTATCACTGGCAGTCGAGATGACAGGCATCTTATCCGCATGGCTGTAACGGATCGTGCAGCCACGTCTCGATCCCTGAGTCAACAGATGGAGACGTTTGGAAGACAACAATCATCTGCACGAACAGTTCGACGACGTTTGCAGCAGCATGGGCTATCAGCTCGGAGACCATGGCTGCGGTTACCCTTGACGCTGCATCACAGACAGGAGCGCATGCGATGGTGTACTCAACGACGAACCTGGGTGCAGGAAAGGCAAAACGTCATTTTTTCGGATGAATCCAGGTTCTGTTTACAGCATCATGATGGTCACATCCGTGTTTGGCGACATCGCGGTGAACGCACATTGGAAGCGTGTATTCGTCATCGCCATACCGGCGTATCACCCGGCGTGATGGTATGGGGTGCCATTGGTAACACGTCTCAGTCGCCTCTTGTTCGCATTGACGGCACTTTGAACAGTGGACGTTACATTTCAGATGTGTTACGACCCATGGCTCTACCTTTCATTCGATCCCTTCGAAACCCTACATTTCAGCAGGATAATGCACGACCGCATGTTGCAGGTCCTGTAAGGGTCTTTCTGGATACAGAAAATGTTCGACTGCTGCTCCGGCCAACACATTCTCCAGATCTCTCATCAACTGAAAACGTCTGGTCGATGGCGGCCGAGCAACTGGCTCGTCACAATACGCCAGTCACTACTCTTGATGAACTGTGGTATCGTGTAGAAGCTGCATGGGCAGCTGTACTTGTACACGCCATCCAAGCTCTATTGGACTCAGTGCCCAGGCGTATCAAGGCCGTTATTACGACCAGAGGTGGTTGTTCTGGGTACTGATTTCTCAGGATCTATGCACCCAAATTGCGTGGAAATGTAATCAGATGTCGGTTCTAGTATAATATAATTTTCCAATGAATATCCCTTTATCATCTGCATTTCTTCTTGGTGTAGCAATTTTAATGACCAGTAGTGTATTAACGGACGAACGTCGCATGGAAGGAGTAGGCCAGTGGTACCCATTCTTTCTGAACAATTACGTCTGAACTATATCCCATATCATCTGATACCCTAAACAAAGTTTCGGAACTAATTAAATTAGACTGGACAAGAATTAGCAATTCTGAATTGGACAACACCGTTAAATGATCCCTTTTTCGAAAACCCATTATTGTCTCCCATTGCTACAAAGAAGTTTGAAATTTGATTTGAAGATGGATACAATCTTCGTCTGAGTTGCTGCAAAAGCGTGGCCATCTCCGACGCCACCCTCGGGATCAGCGACGCATCAAACAGCAAAGTGTCGGCACACGTGAAAAAAATACCAGAGCTCAGAAGATCATGTGAGCTGTAATGTGGGTTAATGATGTCACATTGGCACCATATTTCGACACACTTCTGCCCAATGCCATTGTGGACGTGTCACACGATAGGAAGGGCGTGACACCCCCTCTTACCCACATATCACCCCTTCTTTTGACGCCTCTGCGATGGAGATCAGAACTGCGACTCCCAGCGTTTAAATCACCCACTTACCTTATGGGTGGACGAGGAAAACATTTCAGACACACCACCGCTTAGAATCGACACGAAAAGGCCTCTGAGAGTGACATAAAGGACGTTAATGAAACCACCCGTAGCCTTGGGGCGTTGATTCCCACGCTTTTCGTGATCTAGAAAGACATTCGACGAAATCTGAACGCAACAAGACGACGTTCTTGACAACCTTTGGCGCTACTGACACCCTCCAGACGATTCAATCCTTCTCTAAGGGCATAGTGGGGCTCCGACTCCACTGGACTTCACTGCACGCCCTTTGCAGTGCAGCTCGACTGAAATTTTTGCTCTGGCGTGCAGGGTAGAACAACTAGGAACCGTGCAAAACCATTCGACGAAATTTGAAGGCAATCCCATGCAGCAAAGGATGGTTCAAATGGTTCAAATGGCTCTGAGCACTATGGGACTTAACTTCTGAGGTCATCAGTCCCCTAGACTTAGAACTACTTAAACCTAATTAACCTAAGGACTGCACACACATCCACTCCCGAGGCAGGATTCGAACCTGCGACCGTAGCGGTCGCGCGGTTCCAGACTGTAGCGCCTAGAACCGCTCGGCCACTCCGGCCGGCAGCAAAGGATGCTTATGACTTTTCGGCCCTCCTGATATGCACCTTCCTGTGGCGTGATCAAGAGGTTGCAACATAGACACATGCACACATGCATGAATCAAATGGCAGAGAGACCCTCTGAGATCGCCCCCCCACCCCCCACCCACCACAAATCACCAATATCTCATTGCCATCCATCCACCTTTTTTGAGTATTTTAAAAATGTACATGTACAGAGACAGCCCATGCAAGAGTCCTGGCTGCCTGCAGGTAGGCTACCCCATTGCTCTTCCAGCCATGCAGACATGGGGAGAGGGGCAAGGGGTTGCCCGCCTGAAGGCGTCTAGCACTCTGTCACAGACTGGTGTCTATACAGGTACATTTTTAAAGTGCTCAATATAGGTGGGCAGGTGACACCAGGGCAGTCTTAAACGTTGTCAAGACCATTGTCTTGCTGCTCATCGCACTCCGAGCTGTCGTGTTTGATCGGGAAATATGTGGGAATCAATCCCCCAAGGAGAGGAGTATTTTTTTTTCACTTGCCGCCCTGATTTTACGACCCACCACCTAATTGCTTAAGGTGAATCTTTATTGACCACTTAGCCGCTGCAATCGGTATATGGGCGCCGATATGGCTGAACCTCCACTCCAGTACCCGCATCCAATCGCACCGTTGCCCGTGTCCCGCCACGTGGAGGCGGGTCATAGTTGATCTTGTTTCGTTTTTTTTCTCTTTTATTTTGTTTTCTTTTACTTGGTTATCTTTGTTTGGTGTTTATCTTTCTTTTCTTTTCTTTATGGCATCTTTCCCAAACCTTTTAACATAATTTTACATGAAGTTTAAATTTCGAAAAAGAAATACAAAAATATAGTTTAGATGAAGAAGAGGAAAGAGGAAAGGAAGAAGTTTATAGTCCCTCCACCCTGGGGAACTGAGGATGAAACCCTTGGAATTAGTCGTCAAGCCATAGATCCTCAGTCTCCAATGCTTTGCTTACCTTAGAGGGGTAGTTTCATTGACGTCATTTATGCCACCTCCTGAGACAGTTTCGAGTCGATTGTGAGCGACGGTGTTTCTGAAATGTTTTCCGCAGCTACCCATAAGATAACTGTGTGATTTTAACGCTGGGAGTCAGTTCTAAACTTCATCACAAAGGCGTCAAAAATGGGTGAAATGTGGGTAGGAATTAGTATTAGTCCCATCATGTGAGACGTCCACATTGGCGTTGGGCAAAATTGAGGTGAAATTTGTTGACAATGTGGCATCATTAAGATACTTTGCTTGTCATATGGATTTGTGAGTTGTGGCCCACTTTTCGCATGTGTCGACACATTCCTCCTTGTAGCTTCACCAAACATGAGGATGACGTCGCAGGTCACCATGCTTCTGCCCCAGTAAAGAGGAAGGTTGTAGACACCTTTGAGTCAAATTTCAAACTTCTGCGTGGCAGTGGGGGAGATACTAACGCGGTTTCGAAAAACTTGTCATTTAGCTGTGTTGCACAGTATTTTTAGAGTGAGAAATTAATTATAGTCCTTAGTTAATGTCCAAATAGCTGCAAATAATGCGTTTTCTAAAGTTTCTTACTAAACCAAAAAATACACTCAAGCGTCAAAGAAACTGCTATAGGCATGCGTATTCAAATGCAGAGATATGTAAACAACAGAATACGTCGCTGCGGTCGGCAACTCCTATAAAAGATAACAAGTGTCTGGCGCAGTTGTTAGATCGGTTAGTGCTGCTACAATGGCAGGTTATCAAGATTTAAGTCAGTTCGGAAGTGGTGTTATAGTCAGTGCAAGAGCGGTGGGACACAGCATCTCCGAGGTAGCGATGAAGTGAGCATTTTCCATTTCACGCGTGTACCGTGAACATCAGGAATGCGGTAAAACATCAAATCTCCGACATCGCTGCGGCCGGAAAAAGATCCTGCAAGAACGGGACCAACGACAACTGAAGAGAATCGTTCAACGTGACAGAAGTGCAACCTTTCCGCAAATCGCTGCAAATTTCCGTGCTTAGCCATCTACAAGTGTCAGCGTGCGAATCATTCAACGAAACATCATCAATATGGGCTTTCGGAGCCGAGGGCCCACTCGTGTGCCCTTGATGGCTGTACGACACAAAGCTTTACGCCTTGCCTGGGCCTGTCAGCACCGATATTGGGCTGTTGATAACTGGAAACATGTTACCTGGCCGGACGAGTCTCGTTTCAAATTGTATCGAGGGACAACATCATGAATCCATGGACCCTGCATGTCAGCAGCGGACTGTTCAACCTGGTGGAGACTCTGTAATGGTGCGGGGCGTGTGCAGTTGGAGTGATATGGAACCCCTGATACGTCTAGGTACGACTCTGACAGGTGCCACGTGCGTAAGCAACATGTCTTATCACCTGCATCCATTCGTGTCCACTGTGCATTCCGACAGACTTGGACAATTCCAGCAGGACAATGCGACACCCCATACGTCCAGAATTGCTACAGATTGGCTCCAAGAACACTCTTCCGAGTTTAAACACTTCCGCTGGTCACCAAACTCACCAGACATGAACGTTATTGAGCATATCTGGGATGTCCTGCAACTTGCTGTTGAGAAGAGATCTCCACCCCTCGCACTCGTATGGATTTATGGACAGCCATGATGGACTCTTGGGGTCAATTCCCTGCAGCACTACTTCAGACATTAGTCGAGTGCATAGCACGTTGTGCCGGCCGAAGTGGCCGTGCGGTTAAAGGCGCTGCAGTCTGGAACCGCAAGACCGCTACGGTCGCAGGTTCGAATCCTGCCTCGGGCATGGATGTTTGTGATGTCCTTAGGTTAGTTAGGTTTAACTAGTTCTAAGTTCTAGGGGACTAATGACCTCAGCAGTTGAGTCCCATAGTGCTCAGAGCCATAGCACGTTGTCTTGCGGCACTTCTGCGTGCTCGCGGGGACCCTACATGATATTAGGCAGGTGTACCAGTTTCTTTGGCTCTTCACTGTAATTAGTCAATGGTGGTGTTTCGTTCTGCTTATTCCTAACAATTCCTCCTCATTTTTGTTTTAGTGTTAAGCACTGCACATCGGACGTCATGTACCAAGTTCATTCAGTTCTTCACTTTTCATTGCCACTGTAGTCGGAAGCCTATTTTCACATTTGTAGGACACGGCGAATGACATCGGTATTCTTAACAGTCCTTCAAATTAAAACTGCTACTAACAAACGACAAACCGATCGCTAAGGCAATGCTACCTGTGTTGTATGAAAATCTGTTTAGACTGCGTTACCGTTGTAAGGTCCAAGAAGTTGTACTTTGGATCAGATTTCAGCAACTGAAAAATTCCTTAACCCACTGAAACTGGTCCTGCAACCCAGGCCAGTTTTCCAAATGTGGAAAAATAGTTACTTTTCGAAGTTGTTACTGATGGAAAGTGATAACTGGATGGACAGCAAAAGCATTCAGTAGACGAGTAAAGCTGACCTTCAGTGCTGTTGGTAAAATAAATACATTTTTAAAATTAAGCTTTTAATGTGTGTGAAACTTACCGTTACCAAGCAGTTCGTATTAACAGTTTTGACTCATGAAAGTGAGACGATCTTTATACACAAAGACCATAAAAAATTTGAGAGTGCCACATCGACTAATGGAGAACATTACTGCTGAACATTACTGGGAGAGACAGTAAGGCAAATTAATAGATTCGAAAATACACTCCTGGAAATTGAAATAAGAACACCGTGAATTCATTGTCCCAGGAAGGGGAAACTTTATTGACACATTCCTGGGGTCAGATACATCACATGATCACACTGACAGAACCACAGGCACATAGACACAGGCAACAGAGCATGCACAATGTCGGCACTAGTACAGTGTATATCCACCTTTCGCAGCAATGCAGGCTACTATTCTCCCATGGAGACGATCGTAGAGATGCTGGATGTAGTCCTGTGGAACGGCTTGCCATGCCATTTCCACCTGGCGCCTCAGTTGGACGTGCTGGACGTGCAGACCGCGTGAGACGACGCTTCATCCAGTCCCAAACATGCTCAATGGGGGACAGATCCGGAGATCTTGCTGGCCACCTTCTAGAGCACGTTGGGTGGCACGGGATACATGCGGACGTGCATTGTCCTGTTGGAACAGCAAGTTCCCTTGCCGGTCTAGGAATGGTAGAACGATGGGTTCGATGACGGTTTGGATGTACCGTGCACTATTCAGTGTCCCCTCGACGATCACCAGTGGTGTACGGCCAGTGTAGGAGATCGCTCCCCACACCATGATGCCGGGTGTTGGCCCTGTGTGCCTCGGTCGTATGCAGTCCTGATTGTGGCGCCCACCTGCACGGCGCCAAACACGCATACGACCATCATTGGCACCAAGGCAGAAGCGACTCTCATCGCTGAAGACGACACGTCTCCATTCGTCCCTCCATTCACGCCTGTCGCGACACCACTGGAGGCGGGCTGCACGATGTTGGGGCGTGAGCGGAAGACGGCCTAACGGTGTGCGGGACCGTAGCCCAGCTTCATGGAGACGGTTGCGAATGGTCCTCGCCGATACCCCAGGAGCAACAGTGTCCCTAATTTGCTGGGAAGTGGCGGTGCAGTCCCCTACGGCACTGCGTAGGATCCTACGGTCTTGGCGTGCATCCGTGCGTCGCTGCGGTCCGGTCCCAGGTCGACGGGCACGTGCACCTTCCGCCGACCACTGGCGACAACATCGATGTACTGTGGAGACCTCACGCCCCACGTGTTGAGCAATTCGGCGGTACGTCCACCCGGCCTCCCGCATGCCCACTATACGCCCTCGCTCAAAGTCCGTCAACTGCACATACGGTTCACGTCCACGCTGTCGTGGCATGCTACCAGTGTTAAAGACTGCGATGGAGCTCCGTATGCCACGGCAAACTGGCTGACACTGACGGCGGCGGTGCACAAATGCTGCGCAGCTAGCGCCATTCGACGGCCAACACCGCGGTTCCTGGTGTGTCCACTGTGCCGTGCGTGTGATCATTGCTTGTACAGCCCTCTCGCAGTGTCCGGAGCAAGTATGGTGGGTCTGACACACCGGTGTCAATGTGTTCTTTTTTCCATTTCCAGGAGTGTATATTAGAGAGGCACACAACTATGATAGTGACTAAAAAATGTTTAAGTGGCTTATACATTACCCAGGAAGATGGGTGGTAGATGACGAAAGGAAATTCCTGCCACTATTCCATGGAATAAGAAAATACTGGGAAGACAAACTTATGGTAGTTAGGAGCGAGTAGACGACAGAACAAAATATGCATGGAAATATCTAGAGTAGACTTTTATCAAATGTCTGTTGAGATTGAAGATGACGACGATGTGTCTACAAAAATTTTGATGATAAAGATTACTTTTAGCAAATTAATATGTTAGTGTGTTCGCTAATGCTTCATGGAATTCCATTTTGTTTTTACCCCTCAGAAACTTTTACTTAATTATCCCCAGACTTTGAACCAATGATGTAGGCAGACTGTCACACAGCACATTGTCCATTTGCAAAGGTGGAATATGTACCGCCGGTGGAGAGGAACGGGTACTATTATGTCACGCCGTCATCGGACACAGATGTTTGCCCGTGGTCTTCTACATCTACATCTACATTTATACTCTGCAAGCCACCCAACGGTGTGTGGCGGAGGGCACTTTACGTGCCACTGTCATTAACTCCCTTTCCTGTTCCAGTCGCGTATGGTTCGCGGGAAGAACGACTGCCGGAAAGTCTCCGTGCGCGCTCGAATCTCTCTAATTTTACATTCGTGATCTCCTCTGGAGGTATAAGTAGGGGGAAGCAATATATTCGATACCTCATCCAGAAACGCACCCTCTCGAAACCTGGACAGCAAGCTACACCGCGATTCAGAGCGTCTCTCTTGCAGAGTCTGCCACTTGAGTTTGCTAAACATCTCCGTAACGCTATCACGCTTACCAAATAACCCTGTGACTAAACCCGCCGCTCTTCTTTGGATCTTCTCTATCTCCTCTGTCTACCCGACCTGGTACGGATCCCACACTGATGAGCAATACTCAAGTATAGGTCGAACGAGTGTTTTGTAAGCCACCTCCTTTGTTGATGGGCTACATTTTCTAAAGACTCTCCCAATGAATCTCAACCTCGCACCCGCCTTACCAACAATTAATTTTATATGATCATTCCACTTCGAATCGTTCCGCACGCATACTCCCAGATATTTTACAGAAGTAACTGCTACCAGGGTTTGTTCCGCTATCATATAATCATACAATAAAGGATCCTTCTTTCTATGTATTCGCACTACATTAAATTTGTCTATGTTAAGGGTCAGTTGCCACTCCCTGCACCAAGTGATTATCCGCTGCAGTTCTTCCTGCATTTCGCTGCAATTTTCTAATGCTGCAACTTCTCTGTATACTACAGCATCATCCGCGAAAAGCCGCATCGAACTTCCGACACTATCTACTAGAGCATTTATATATATTGTGAAAAGCAATGGTCGCGTAACACTCCCCTGTGGCACGCCAGAGGTTACTTTAACGTCTGTAGACGTCTCTCCATTGCGAACAACATGCTGTGTTCTGTTTGCTAAAAACTCTTCAATCCAGCCACACAGGTGGTCTGATATTCCGTAAGCTCTTACTTTGTTTATCAGGCGACAGTGCGGAACTGTATCGAACGCCTTCCGGAAGTCAAGGAAAATAGCATCTACCTGGGAGCCTGCATTTAATATTTTCTGGGTCTCATGAACAAATAAAACGAGTTGGATCTCACACGATCGCTGTTTCCGGAATCCAATTCGGATAGAGAACTAGGATGCGACGCACCCACGCACTATATAGGAAGTACTCAGTTGCACGCCAGCTTCGAAAACGTTCGGGAGTATTGTAACATTAATACCTATACGAAGTACCTTTGGTTTCCAGAATGAGATTTTCACTCTGCAGCGGAGTGTGCGCTGACATGAAACTTCCTGGCAGATTAAAACTGTGTGTCCGACCGAGACTCGAACTCGGGACCTTTGCCTTTCGCGGGCAGGTGCTCTACCATCTGAGCTACCGAAGCACGACTCACGCCCGGTCTCACAGCTCTACTTCTGCCAGTATCTCGTCTCCTACATTCCAAACTTTACAGAAGCTCTCCTGCGAACCTTGCAGAACTAGCACTCCTAAAAGAAAGGATACTGCGGAGACATGGCTTAGCCACAGCCTGGGGGATGTTTCCAGGATGAGATTTTCACTCTGCAGCGGAGTGTGCGCTGACATGAAACTTCCTGGCAGATTAAAACTGTGTGCCCGACCGTTGCCTTTCGCGGGCAAGTGCTCTACCATGGCACTTGCCCGCGAAAGGCAAAGGTCCCGAGTTCGAGTCTCGGTCGGGCACACAGTTTTAAACTGCCAGGAAGTTTCATGTCAGCGCACACTCCGCTGCAGAGTGAAAATCTCATTCTGGAAACATCCCCCAGGCTGTGGCTAAGCCATGTCTCCGCAGTATCCTTTCTTTCAGGAGTGCTAGTTCTGCAAGGTTCGCAGGAGAGCTTCTGTAAAGTTTGGAATGTAGGAGACGAGATACTGGCAGAAGTAGAGCTGTGAGACCGGGCTTGAGTCGTGCTTCGGTAGCTCAGATGGTAGAGCACTTGCCCGCGAAAAGGCAAAGGTCCCGAGTTCGAGTCTCGGTCGGGCACACAGTTTTAATCTACCAGGAAATTTCAGTACCTTTGGTGTTGTACGGCCACAGAATAAATCCTAGTGCTTCACGTCTAGTGTTTGGTTTGTTGTGGTACAGCTATTCTGGTGTAAATTTTTGGTAAATGCACCAAAATGACTGTGTTGTAGGTATATAAAACTTTGTCCGAATAGACATCGAAAGGCCCAGAGTTACCGACCGACTGCCGAGTCATCTTCAGACGATAGGCATCACAGGATGCGAGTATGCAGGGGCGTGTGGTCAGCACGCCGCTCTCCCTGTCCTTGTCAGCTTTCGTCACTGGAGCCGCTAGTTTCCAGTCAAATGGGTCCTTCACTGGCCTCACAAGAGCTGAGTGCACCAGCCTTGCCAACAGCGCTCGGCAGTCTCCGAGTCTCCAGCCAAGCCCTACAGTGCTCAACTTCAGTGATGTGACAGCAACCGGTATTAGCACAGAGGCAAGGCCGTTGGTGGGTATAGAAAACAAAAGCAAAGTTCCTACCATTTTGGTATAGATACGAATGAATGTGGCTACATGTAGGACTTACTAGCAGGCTGAACACAATGCGTTGTTCTTAACATGACGAAATCAATACATGTAACGGTAATTTGAGGATTACCCCAAGGGACTGTCACAGGACCGATATTGCTTGGTTCAAATGGCTCTGAGCACTATGGGACTTAACATCCGTGGTCATCAGTCCCCTAGAACTTAGAACTACTTAAACCTAACTAACCTAAGGACATCACACACATCCATGCCCGAGGCAGGATTCGAACCTGCGACCGTAGCAGTCGCGCGGTTCCGGACTGAGCGCCTAGAACCGCTAGACCACCGCGGCCGGCGATATTGCTTACGGTGTCGATAAATGATTTAGTGGGTAACGTTTGAAATAGATTTGCGCTCTACCAAAACTATGGTTCGGTAGTTCTGGTACAGCACATAAATGACGCAGGAAATGGTAGAATTATCGGTAGTATTGGTAGCGTTGCTAGGTGAAGAAACATAAACAAATGTATTGAGAGAAACTGGGAGTTGACGACTTCTTTTTGTATTTTGTTTGTTTTTCACATAATTAAAATTACACATTATTCAGTGTTAGTCCATTGTGTATTTTATATCCGTAAAAGTATAAATTGCATTTTGATGTCATAAAAATTATTTGATCGTATAACTTCTGCGGTTTTGTGTAACCAAAGCAATTACTTTTGATGCAAGTAGAGTTTTTATGCACAAACGTAATAAATCTATATAATTATTGTTGTTATTTGTACTCAACGGAACTTTCTTCATCACAATCAAAGGCAAGAGCTCCCTGTTATTATTCGTAATTGCGAAAGTTGTTTATAAATAACAGAAACCTGTTTTATACAAGCTCAACGAAGAGCTGTTGTGCTGTTTGATATACTTTTTTGCGGTTTTTTAATTTCACCGTTTTTTGATGAAATTGCGATTTCTAGCGCCACACTATAAATCTGTATTGCATTTTGTTTATTTTTTCTACATTCTCTGTTTCACGTTACAAATCATAAATGTTTGTATAAAACCTGAATTAAACACTGACAGTTTCAATTTTGTTATAAATGCTGTTTAATTTTAAATAACAGATAGGAGGCTGACTAAGTAGAGCAGAGATGTTCTGAATGTTACGCAGCCTTTTATATATCTTCATTCAGTTAATGAACGATTCATCGCTTCTGGTTCTAGGCGAAAATGCTAAGACACTAATCGCATATGCAGACACAGTGATTGAAATGAGATTAACATGGTTACGTTCGTAACTGACCAAGGCTATTAGGAAAACTACGATAGTCTCGTTTACTCCTGAAAGTCTACAGTAGCCTACGGTAGCTTTGCAACCCTAGCCTGAAGCTTCATGAGGCTGTTGGCACACAGTGCTGTTGTCTTTAGGAAGGTTGCAACGTTATAAGACTGCAGCGAAATGCAGGAAGACCTGCGGATCGATGATTGTGCCGGGACTTGCAGTTGAAATTAAAAGCAAACAAACGGGACGTATTGCTCATAAATAGATGAAGAGATCAATTTTTTCTATAATGCTGTTGACGATAGATCACTATAAACATTAACGTCATAAACTACCTAGGAGTAGCTGTCTGGAGCTACCTAAACTGGAATGAGTACACAACTAATTCTAAGAAAAGCAGATGCCAGGCTGAGATTTACTGGAAGAATGAGAAAATGTAATTGATTCATCAAACAAGTGACTTGCGAAACAGTTGTAAAACCGATTCTTGATTACTGGTGAGGTTGGATTGATATAAGTTGCGATCATAAAGTTTCAGTTTGAAAGCCGTACACTCTAGAATCGGTACGCCAGTTAGGCAAAATCGCCGTGAGAACTGAGGCAATCATCGCGCCGACGCACCAGGCTGAAGATGCCCCTACACTGGAACACCGTGTCCTGCTGCACAGCCTAGTCCGACAGCAATCGTCGTTTCTTCAAGGCCTTTTCCGAGGGACCGAAGTAGTGATAATCACATGGAGAGAGATTAGGACTATAGGGCGGGAGCTAAAGGATCTCCCACGTGTGCTGGCGTAACTTTTGCGTTATGATATTTGTGATATAGGGACGGCATCTTGTGTCGGTGATGATGATGATGATGATGATGATGATGATGATGATGATGATGATGTTTGGTTTGTGGGGTGCTCAACTGCGCGGTCATCAGCGCCCGTACAAATTCCCAGTCCGTACACAGTTCAATCTAGCCACTTTCACGAATGATGATGGAATGATGAGGACAACACACACATCCAGTCCTCTGGCAGAGAAAAATCTCCAACACGGCCGGCAATCGAACCCGGGACCCCGCGATTCAGAGGTAGCAACGCTAGCCACTATCGAATCGCGGCCAGCACGGAACACGGCGCACCGTTCCACAACTGTGTTTTTCGGTACACAAGTTTCCCCACTCACAGTTTTCATTCTCTGATGTATGTCTACCAGTGTGTTCTTTGGCAGCCAAGGAAGAGACAACAGCACCTTGGTCCTGTTTGGCCGCATTGGATAAAAACGTCGCCATAGTTCGCGCTTCCTCATTTACCACACGTAGCAGAAAGACACAAAAGCCACAGTAATCCCTTGCTTTTTTTTTCCTTTATTGTATTTCAATTCCCCATCGGGGCGGAATCCCTTGCTTGCATGTCGCTGCTTATATACCCGAATGGGAGTTGTGCTACTTTGCGTATACGCTGCAGCAACGCCCTCAGACGGAAAATTTTTATTCCCCCCTTGTAGAAGAGTAGAGAATATCCAATGCTTCGTCATGAGATCGTTTAAGGGGGGGGGGGGGGGGGGGGTAGGACGTCAAACGTGCCGACTTGGAGCAGGAGAGGCACCACAGGACATTTTAATTTCCACTGTCTATACTTTCACAAGTAAATTCATAAAACTTTGTCAGCATGACCAGGAAGGATTCAGGATTCACATTCGTAGCAGTGGAAGTTCAAAAACATAACAAAATAATTTTTTTTACTTGTGAAATTTCATCATTTTTTCACTTACTATTGGCTGCATTTGTTGTTATAGGTACACTTTTCTTCATAAGTAAGAGAGACTGTTCGATGAATTTTGCACATCCTACAAACCATACTTACAGGTGTCTGAAACTCTAGAATCTATTTAATTTATGAAAAAATGAATGAGCTGTTACGTTTTAAACATTATGTTTAGAAAAAAATCAAATTTTGTAGTTAATTATCTAAATTTTTACCACAGTTTTTAATAGATTTGGAAAATTCTAGAGTTTCATACACCTGTAAGTATGGTTTGTATGCTGTGCAAAATTCATCAAAGAATCTTTCTTACTTGTGAAGAAAAATGTACCTATAGCAACAAATGCAGCCAACAGTAAGTGAAAAAATGATGAAATTTCGTATCTAAAAAAATATATATATATTGTTACGTTTTTGCACTTACACTGCTATGAGTGTGAATCCTGAATCCTTCCTGGTCTTGCTGACAAAGTTTTATGAATTTATTTGTAAAAGTATAGACAGTAGAAAATAAAATGTCCTGCGGTGCCTCTCCTGCTCCAAGTCGGCCCGTTTGACGTCCTACCCCCCCTTAATAACCGAGAGAGCGTTACGGAGATGCCCAACAAACTACAGTTCTAGCCGCTACAAGAGAGGTGTTGTGTATCACAGAAAAACTTACTGTTCAAATTCCGAGTGCGTTTGCTCCAAGAAGGTTCGTGCAACATATAACTGTCTCCCACATAGGCCTTACGAAATGGCTACGACGAGAATCAGGGAAATTTGAACTCAACTGCAACTGTGTGTGAAATCTTATGGGACTTAACTGCTGTCATCAGTCCCTAAGTTTACAAACTACTTAACCTAAATTAGCCTAAGGACAAACACACACACACACATGACCGAGGGAGGACTCGACCCTCCACCGCGACCAGCCGCACAGCATTTGAACTCATATGTAGATATATCAGCAGTTGTTTATCCCACGCACCATTCACGAATGGAACAAGGATAGGGAGAAATTGTTGTGCTACCAGAAGCATACATGCAGCTGTAGATTGACCCGAAATAAAATTAGAGGGACAGTGGGGTTTATAACGCCAAGGTTATTGTCTATCTAGTCAATCACCCTGTAGCAAGATACGGGCACGGAAAAACAGCGCGTGCACCGTGGTCCGAATCTATTTCCTGAATCCCCTTAGTCCACTACAAGTATTCTTTCACGTGGATGTCACAGTAATCCGCATACGTTAGTAGGGCCTCCGACCACCCTGCGTGTGCTACGATAGCCTACCAGGAGCCCAAGGGTAGCCAGAAACATTCAAACTTGTAAGGGTGTTGCAGAATATGTGTTTGCTGAAAAATAACCGTTCAGAAAAAAATTCGATACGTTGCGCCGTTTCCGCTTTAATTAGAATTGAAGTTAGCCAATCAGGCCGTTGTGCGCGCAAATGTGGCCCGTCAGATACAATTAGTGTGAGTTGTTCTCACAGTATAGATCAGGCCTGTTCATCGATCTACCCGTGCGAGGTGCGCGCTCACCGGCAGTGAGAAATCGGCTGACTCACCGCGACATATGGTGGCGAAAGGAGGGTCGAGGGTAAGACAGGGGAGGGAAGGATCGGAAGAAGATTGCTCAGCAACGAGAATGTACTGTTCTACGGACATGCACCGCTAAACGCTGGTTGATTAATGCGTTTCGTGGAACATTTATTTTCGAAGGCTTAAAATGTCAATGAATACCACTTATTTTGCTATTCATTAATACATTAATGTCTAATACCACTTCCTAAGCACCGCTGATTCGAAGAGTTCTATGAGTACGCTTATGTAGGTAGATTTCCTTTCCTTCAATACGTTAAAAAGTTGCTCGCACAGGTATGTAGATCGAAACTTCGACATAACCGTAGCTGCAGACTGGTTAATCGTGGAAATTTGTGTTGAAGAAATAAAACTTTGCGACACTAAGATTATTATGAAACTTTTCACGCATCTGTCACAGTTCTGACTGTAGCTCAGTTTCCACAATGTCTGCGTCAACTGAAAATCAATGAAACCGTGCAACGCTTTGCAAACTGAAAGGCAATATAAGTTGCTTGAACTGCAGATTCATTTGTTGGGTGTTCCTCCTCAAAATAAAAATCATAGAGGAAATTCGGAGTAAGATTATTCAGATAGTTATTTCTCCGCTCGCATTATGAGGAATATTTTCGTCAGCCGAATCGCTTAATAGGGCTTTCTTAATTTTTGCACTTTCACTTCTCGCTGTTCGCCTTCCAGTTGTCGATAATCTTCTGTATGGAAGACACTGTAATGTAGTTGTGATCTGACTTTTATCTCTGTGTTCATACACTAACCATGTCAGGGCACCATAGCATACGCGTGGCGATAACATATTAGACCTGGTGACAAACAGACCAGAACTATTTGAAACAGTTAACGCAGAGCAGGGAATCAGCGATCATAAAGCGGTTACAGCATCGGTGATTTCAGCCGTAAATAGAAATCTTAAAAAAGGTAGGAAGATTTTTCTGTTCAGCAAAAGTGACAAAAAGCAGATTTCAGAATACTTGACGTCTCAACACAAAGTTTTATCTCAAGTACAGATAGTGTTGAGTATCAGTGGACAAAAACATCGTACAGTATGCATTAGATGAGTATGTACCAAGCAAGATCGTAAGAAAAAAAAATGGCTCTGAGCACTATGGGACTCAACTGCTGTGGTTATAAGTCCCCTAGAACTTAGAACTACTTAAACCTAACTAACCTAAGGACAGCACACAACACCCAGCCATCACGAGGCACAGAAAATCCATGACCCCGCCGGGAATCGAACCCGGGAACCCGGGCGTGGGAAGCGAGAACGCTACCGCACGACCACGAGATGCGGGCCAAGATCGTAAGAGATCGAAAAGAGCCACCGTGGTACAACAACCGAGTTAGAAAACTGCTACGGAAGCGGAAGGAACTTCACAGCAAACATAAACATAGTCAAAGCCTTGCAGACAAACAAAAATTACACGAAGCGAAATGCAGTGTGAGGAGGGCTATGCGAGAGGCGTTCAACGAATTAGAAAGTGAAGTTCTATGTACTAAATGGCAGTAAATCCTAAGAAATTCTGGTCTTATGTCAAAGCGGTAGGTGCATCAAAACAAGATGTCCAGACACTCTGTGACCAAAATGGTACTGAAACAGAGGATGACACACTAAAGGCCGGAATACTAACTGTCTTTTTCCAAAGCTGTTTCACAGAGGAAGACTGCACTGTAGATTGTCGCACAGATGACAAATTGGTAGATATCGAAATAGATGACAGAGGGATAGAAAAACAATTAAAATCGCTCAAAAGAGGAAAGGCCGCTGCACCTGATGGGATACCAGTTCGATTTTACACAGAGTACGCGAAGGAACTTGCCCCCTTCTTGCAGCAGTGTTCCGTAGGTTTCTAGAAGAGCGTAGCGTTCCAAAAGATTGGAATAGGGCACAGGTCATCCCCGTTTTCAAGAAGGGACGTCGAACGGATGTGCAGAACTATAGGCCTATATCCCTAACGTCGATCAGTTGTAAAATTTTAGAACACGTATTATGTTCGAGTATAATGACTTTTCTGAAGACTAGAAATCTACTCTGTAGGAATCAGCTCGGGTTTCGAAAAAGACGATCGTATGAAACCCAGCTCGCGCTATTCGCTCACGAGACTTAGAGGGCCATATACACGGGTTCCCAGGTAGAGGCCGTGTTTCTTGACTTCCGCAAGGCGTTTGATACAGTTCCCCACAGTCGTTTAATGAACAAAGTAGGAGCATATGGACTATCAGACCAATTGTGTGATTGGATTGAAGAGTTCATAGATAACAGAACGCAGTATGTCATTCCCAATGGAGAGAAGTCTTCCGAAGTGAGAGTGATTTCGGGTGTTCCGCAGGGGAGTGTCGTGGGACCGTTGCTATTCACAATATATATACACTCCTGGAAATTGAAATAAGAACACCGTGAATTCATTGTCCCAGGAAGGGGAAACTTTATTGACACATTCCTGGGGTCAGATACATCACATGATCACACTGACAGAACCACAGGCACATAGACACAGGCAACAGAGCATGCACAATGTCGGCACTAGTACAGTGTATATCCACCTTTCGCAGCAATGCAGGCTGCTATTCTCCCATGGAGACGATCGTAGAGATGCTGGATGTAGTCCTGTGGAACGGCTTGCCATGCCATTTCCACCTGGCGCCTCAGTTGGACCAGCGTTCGTGCTGGACGTGCAGACCGCGTGAGACGACGCTTCATCCAGTCCCAAACATGCTCAATGGGGGACAGATCCGGAGATCTTGCTGCCCAGGGTAGTTGACTTACACCTTCTAGAGCACGTTGGGTGGCACGGGATACATGCGGACGTGCATTGTCCTGTTGGAGCAGCAAGTTCCCTTGCCGGTCTAGGAATGGTAGAACGATGGATTCGATGACGGTTTGGATGTACCGTGCACTATTCAGTGTCCCCTCGACGATCACCAGTGGTGTACGGCCAGTGTAGGAGATCGCTCCCCACACCATGATGCCGGGTGTTGGCCCTGTGTGCCTCGGTCGTATGCAGTCCTGATTGTGGCGCTCACCTGCACGGCGCCAAACACGCATACGACCATCATTGGCACCAAGGCAGAAGCGACTCTCATCGCTGAAGACGACACGTCTCCATTCGTCCCTCCATTCACGCCTGTCGCGACACCACTGGAGGCGGGCTGCATGATGTTGGGGCGTGAGCGGAAGACGGCCTAACGGTGTGCGGGACCGTAGCCCAGCTTCATGGAGACGGTTGCGAATGGTCCTCGCCGATACCCCAGGAGCAACAGTGTCCCTAATTTGCTGGGAAGTGGCGGTGCGGTCCCCTACGGCACTGCGTAGGATCCTACGGTCTTGGCGTGCATCCGTGCGTCGCTGCGGTCCGGTCCCAGGTCGACGGGCACGTGCACCTTCCGCCGACCACTGGCGACAACATCGATGTTCTGTGGAGACCTCACGCCCCACGTGTTGAGCAATTCGGCGGTACGTCCACCCGGCCTCCCGCATGCCCACTATACGCCCTCGCTCAAAGTCCGTCAACTGCACATACGGTTCACGTCCACGCTGTCGCGGCATGCTACCAGTGTTAAAGACTGCGATGGAGCTCCGTATGCCACGGCAAACTGGCTGACACTGACGGAGGCGGTGCACAAATGCTGCGCAGCTAGCGCCATTCGACGGCCAACACCGCTGTTCCTGGTGTGTCCGCTGTGCCGTGCGTGTGATCATTGCATGTACAGCCCTCTCGCAGTGTCCGGAGCAAGTATGGTGGGTCTGACACACCGGTGTCAATGTGTTCTTTTTTCCATTTCCAGGAGTGTATATAAATGACCTTGTGGATAACATCGGAAGTTGACTGAGGTTTTGCGGATTATGCTTTGGTATATCGAGAGGTTGTAACAATGGAAAATTGTACTGAAATGCAGGAGGATCTGCAACGAATTGACGCATGGTGCAGGGAATGTCAATTGAATCTCAATGTAGACAGGTGTAATGTGCTACGAATAGACAGAAAGAAAGGTCCTTTATCATTTGGCTACAATATAGTAGGTCAGCAACTGGAAGCAGTTAATTCCATAAATTATCTGGGAGTAGGCATCAGGAGTGATTTAAAATGGAATGACAATTTAAAATTAATCGTCGGTAAAGCAGATGCCAGACTGAGATTCGTTGGAAGACTCCTAAAGAAATGCAGTCCGAAAACAAAGGAAGTAGGTTACAGTACACTTGTTCGCCAACTGCTTGAATACTGCTCACCAGTGTGGGATCCGTACCAGATAGGGTTGATAGAAGAGAGCGCGCTTCGTTACAGGGTCATTTAGTAATCGCGAAAGCGTTACGGAAATGTTAGATAAACTCCATTGGAAGACTCTGCAAGAGAGACACTCAGTCGCTCGGTACCGGCTTTTGTTGAAGTTTCGAGAACATACCTTCACCGAGAAGTCAAGAAGTATATTGCTCCCTCCTACGAATATCTCACGAAGAGACCATGAGGATAAAATCAGAGAGATTAGAGCCCACACAGAGGCATATCGACAATCTTTCTTTCCACGAACAATACGAGACTGGAATAGAAGGGAGAACCGACAGAGGTACTCAAGGTACCCTCCGCCACACACCGTCGGGTGGCTTGGGGAGTATGGATGTAGATGTAGATGTAGATACTATAAACATAAAGCACCCTGCACTGACCATATGTCATGCTAATTTTCATCAACTGAAAAAAAAAGGTTGCTCTCCATTTAAAACACTGTATGTTCGTGTCTAAGGCTACGCCGAACGTAATTACATTCATCCCTTTGAAGGCTGCGCTTCTGTTGCCTTTCCACTGCTCTTCATAATGTCTGACCACACAATTTTACTGCGAGCGCTTACTCCCCAAGCGGCAAGCGAGCGGGAGCGCTATTCCTCATCTAGCCGCATCCTGAACAGGTCTTGTGTAGATGAAAGCGCACGAGACTTCTCAGACTTTGGCTCGGGTTCGACCCTCTCTACCATCCAGTGTCCAATTTTTGTATCGTTCTCTTGTTCGCATATAGGAAACCAAACGAAGAACACGTCTGGCGGCACCGTCTCTGGTGGGTCGCTTGAATTTGGCGCGTGCAACAGCCTGAGTGGCTGACTTCAATGCTAACTAGCTCGGAATCGGCGCAGCGTATCAAATTTTTTTTATTAATAGTTATTTCTCAGCAGAAACTATCCTGCAACACTCTTGCAAGCTTTTCAGACTGATTCCGGCCAACCTGTATACCGGGTGTTCCTTCTATGAGCCATCAAGCACATTTTATCTGCTCTTTTGGCAGCTGCAATTTCGTTTTTTCAACGTGTAGCTGGAATCAGACCAAATAAATACTTTTCATCACGTGCTTCATCTCTGTGTCGTCGGGGGGGGGGAGGGTCGGTTTTTTTCCCGTTAGCGAAAAAATTATCTCAAAAAGGGAATTTTATGTGTCCATTCTATAGAGCGGCCACAATGTAGTCTAGTGAGATATTTGTTTCATCGATATGTATCAAGAGAACCAGATCTCCATCAGCGACAGCACTGCCCTGGCCCGCACTGACTGCTACCACCATGCAGCAGCTCTGCTCAGTCGCTGTTGGAGAACTGATTATATCGATAAAACAAATATCGCACCAAATTAGTTCTTGGCCGCTCTATATAATGGGCACGTAAAATTCCACTTTTCAAATCAATTTGTGTGTAACGGGAAACAAACCGACGCTTTCCGTCGACAATGGACGCCGCATGAAAAAAATGATGAGCAGTATTTGTCTGGTCAACTCCGACTAAACTTTGCAAAAACTAAATTGCAAATATCGGCCGAAACATCAGAGAAAAGGCGCCTATGTCTCTTAGGAGGGCTACCCGGCAAATGCAGAACTAGGTACACAGCAGTCTATCGACAGGCCTGAGATCTTTGCGAGCGGATTACTTGCTAGCAGAGCCACCACGTCTGCAGTCAGAATCTTCATTTATCAGTCAGTTTTTGTGTTCCTCGATACGAATTCAAGTCTAGTCTACAGGGCTGCAAACATTGGCTATCACTGCCAATTGGGGAGCAGCCCATTCACGTTTGTTCGCACACATAAGGCGTTCCATCAAGACGGTTATCTTATGCGTATTAACAACTGCACGGTGCGTACTTGAGGACTAGGCATTCGGATCTACCGTGGTCGCTGCCTTTAACCTCCACTAAGATGTAGCTAAGGGATTTCCTATCATTTGTGTCAGATAATTTCCGGCGACAATAACTGTGAGATAAAGCTCTGTAGAATAGGCTTGTCTATATTGCCTTCCAAACTCACGAATACCTGCCCCGTATTCCCAGTGCAAAATGTGACTCGTTGCTAAGTCCCTATAATTTTCTACGTTGCTCTCGTCTGACGACACAACAAGCTAAAATGCCAACGTTCAGAATTTAACAGAATACCGTGCAGAACACATAACTGTAGCACGAATTTTTGTGTAGCCGCAACTAATTTTAATTGATTCGTATATCTTGCATAACAAAGGCTACTCATCAGAGTTCCCTACATCTTTAAAAATGAATTAAATGTGTTTACGGTAATGAGTGAAACTTTGTTATAATAACAAAATTTTAAAATTCATACTTTCATTTTTCTCCCATTTTACAAGTACTTTGTATTGCTCATAATGGCATTATACAAATATTTATATGGAATTATTTTGAATAACTACACTACTGGCCATTAAAATTGCTACACCAAGAAGAAATGCAGATGATAAACTGGTATTCATTGGACAAATATATTATACTAGAACTGACATGTGATTACATTTTCACGCAATTTGGGTGCATAGATCCTGAGAAATCAGTACGCAGAACAATCACCCCTGGCCGTAATAACGGCCTTGAAACGCCTGGGCATTGCGTCAAACAGAGCTTGGATGGCGTGTACAGGTACAGCTGCCCATGCAGCTTCAACACGATACCGCAGTTCATCAAGAGTATGGCGTATTGTGACGAGCCAGTTGCTCGGCCACCATTCACCAGACGTTTTCAGTTGGTGAGAGATCTGGAGAATGTGCTGGCCAGGGCAGCAGTCGAACATTTTATGTATCCAGAAAAGGCCCCTACAGGACCTGCAACATGCGGTCGTGCATTATCCTGCTGAAATGTAGGGTTTAGCAGGGATCTAATGAAGGGTAGAGCCACGGCTCGTAACACATCTGAAATATAACGTCCACTGTTCAAAGTGCCGTCAATGCAAACAAGAGGTGACCGAGGCGTGTAACCAATGGCACCCCATACCATCACGCCGGGTGAAACGCCAGGATGGCGATGGCGAATACACGCTTCCAACGTGCGTTCACCGCGATGTCGCTAAACACGGATGCGAACATCATGACGCTGTAAACAGAACCTGGATTCATCCGAAAAAATGATGTTGTGCCATTCTTGCACCCAGGTTCGTCGTTGAGTACACCATCGCAGGCGCTCCTGTCTGTGATGCAGCGTCAAGGGTAACCGCAGCCATGGTCTCCGAGCTGATAGTCCATGCTGCTGCAAACGTCGTCGAACTGTTCCTGCAGATGGTTGTTGTCTTGGATACGTCCCCATCTGTTGACTCGGGGATCGTGACGTGGCTGCACGATCCGTTACAGCCATGCGGATAAGATGTCTGTCATCTCGACTGCTAGTGATACGAAGCCGTTGGGATCCAGCACGGCATTCCGTATTACGCTTCTGAACCCACCGATTCCATATTCTGCTACCAGTCGTTGGATCTCGACCAACGCGAGCAGCAATGTCGCGATAGGCTACAATCCGACCTTTATCAAAGGCGGAAACGCTGCTCAACTGCTGTTTGTGTATGAGAAATCGGTTGGAAACTTTCCTCATGTCAGCACGTTGTTGGTGTCGCCACCGGCGCCAACCTTGTATGAATGCTGTGAAAAGCTAATCATTTGCATATCACAGCATCTTCTTCCTGTCGGTTAAATTTCGCGTCTGTAGGACGTCATCTTCGTGGCGTAGCAATTTTAATGGCCAGTAGTGTATTTAGGGCACTCGGGAAAGACTACGATGACCAAAACGTTATCATAGCCTCTGAAATTTCTGTTTTAGTGGAAAAGAGTTGTCGAAATGTAACAAGTGAAGTGGTATCATACTTCGTGAATCCCAGCTACCCAAATCAAGACAGAGCTGGGACATTCTGTGACTTCAGGATTGATGTACTGGATGAAGATATCTGTCAAGTACGGTAAGAGAAGATTATTTACCATCATTTGTACTTTTATTAATCTGTCAATGAATAAGTGTTTGTAAGAGTTTGTAGTGCATAAAAATGTAAGTGTATTGTATGTGGACACCTTTCACAAATAATGGAACTTTCACTCTGCTCTTTTGGAGCTTCCTGGCATTAAAACCATCTGTATTCTTTTCTTAAATTAAAACTACGTACCGGACCGGGAAACGAACCCGGCTTTTACTGACTGAGCGATCCAGGCATGACCCAAACTCGCCCTCTCAGCTTCATTTGTCTTAATTTCCAAATACCACAGAAACTTTCCTGCATTCTTTCTGGAATAGGACGTCGCGAGTAGCACTGCACGATATCGTTCCTTCAAGAAGATATGCAGTAGAGCTACTGTGAAGTATGGAAACTATGAGAGAAGTCCTAGTGCATAGAAAAGTCATTCAGTGAGCGCACTGACCGCTAAAAGCGAGGTTCCAGGTTCAAGGCCGGAGCCATCACAAATTAAGTATGTCAGGACGTTTCATACATATCTAACATCTTGGAAAGAGTATTTTAAAATACTCGTACTCTGTATGCAAAGTATACATAATTCTACACTATTTGATACTGCTGGAAGCTGCATAACTTTTTATATTCGAAGTGAATGGTAATTTGCAGCAGAATTCTGTAGTAATACATTCCTTATACATGAGATAACACCGAGCGGGGTGGCACAGTGGTTAGCACACTGGACTCGCATTCTGGAGGACGACGGTTCAAACCCGCGTCTGGCCATCTTGATTTAGGTTTTGCGTTGTTTTCCCTAAATCGCTTCAGGCAAATGCCGGGATGGTTCCATTGTAAGGGCACGGCCGACTTCCTTCCCTAATCCAATGGAACCGATGACCTCGCTGTTTGGTCCCCTCCCCCCAACCAACCACCAAATCTCCTTACACAAAGCATAAGATGAGAAAATACATACATTTGCATAAACTACGGACACGTTCCCCATGTCCTAAGACAGCTCAACGTGTCTGTGTTATGTACATACGTTTTTCCACAGACTAACAGTGAAACAATAATGATGCCGAAAAGGCTCGCACTATCGGAAATTAAACTAAACTCCGCCCGAACAGGCCATGAAGGCCCAACGGTACCGACCGGCCGCCGTGTCATCCTCAACCACAGGCATCACTGGATGAGGATATGGAGGGCCATCTACATCTACATCCATACTCCGCAAGCCACCCGACGGTGTGTTGCGGAAGGTACCTTGAGTACCTCTATCGGTTCTCCCTTCTATTCCAGTCTCGTATTGTTCGAGGAAAGAAAGATTGTCGGTATGCCTCTGTGTGGGCTCTAATCTCTCTGATTTTATTCTGATGGTCTCTCCGCGAGATATACGTTGGAGGGAGCAATATACTTCTTGACTCCTCGGTAAAGGTATGTTCTCGAAACTTCAACAAAAGCCCGTACCGAGCTACTGAGCGTCTCTCTTGCAGAGTCTTCCACTGAAGTTTATCTATCATCTCCATAACGCTTTCGCTATTCCTAAATGATCCTGTAACGAGGCGCGCTGCTCTCCGTTGGATCTTCTCTCTCTCTTCTATCAACCCTATCTGGTACGGATCCCACACTGGTGAGCAGTATTCAAGCATTTGGCGAACAAGTGTACTGAAACCTACTTCCTTTGTTTTCGGACTGCATTTCTTTAGGAGTCTTCCAATGAATCTCAGTCTGGCATCTGCTTTACCGACGATTAATTGTATGTGGTCATTCCATTTTAAATCACTCCTAATGTCTACTCCCAGATAATTTATGAAATTAACTGCTTCCACTTGCTGACCTGCTATATTGTAGCTAAATGATAAAGGATCTTTCTTTCTATTTATTCGTAGCACATTACACTTGTCTACATTGAGATTCAATTGCCATTCCCTGCACCATGCATCAATTCGTTGCAGATCCTCCTGCATTTCAGTACAATTTTCCATTGTTACAAGCTCTCGATATACTACAGCATAATCCGCAAAAAGCTTCAGTGAACTTCCGAAGTTATCCACAAGGTCATTTATATATATTGTGAATAGCAACGGTCCTACGACACTCCCCTGCGGAACACCTGAAATCACTCTTACTTCGGAAGACTTCTTTCCATTGAGAATGACATGCTGCGTTCTGTTATCTAGGAACTCTTCAATCCAATCACACAATTGGTCTGATAGTCCATATGCTCTTACTTTGTTTATTAAACGACTGTGGGGAACTGTATCAAACGCCTTGCGGAAGTCAAGAAACACGGCCTCTACCTGGGAACCCGTGTCTATGGCCCTCTGAGTCTCGAGAACGAATAGCGCAAGCTGGGTTTCACACGATCGTCTTTTTCGAAACCCATGCTGATTCCTACATAGTAGATTTCTAGTCTCTGGAAAAGTCATTATACTCGAACATAATACGTGTTCCAAAATTCTACAACTGATCGACGTTAGGGATATAGGCCTATAGTTCTGCGCATCCGTTCGACGCCCCTTCTTGAAAACGGGGATGACCTGTGCCCTTTTCCAACCTCTTCGAAAGCTACGTTCTTCTAGCGACCTACGGTACACCGCTGCAAGAAGTGGGGCAAGTTCCTTCGCGTACTCTGTGTAAAATCGAACTGGTATCCCATCAGGTGCAGCAGTCTTTCCTCTTTTGAGCGATTTTAATTGTTTTTCCATCCATCTGTCATCTATTTCGATATCTACCAGTTTGTCATCTGTGCGACAATCTAGAGAAGGAACTACAGTGCAGTCTTCCTCTGTGAAACAGCTTTGGAAAAAGACATTGAGTATTTCGGCCTTTAGACTGTCATCCTCTGTTTCAGCACCATTTTGGTCACAGAGTGTCTGGACATTTTGTTCTGATCCACCTACCGCTTTGAAAAAAAATGGTTCAAATGGCTCTTAGCACTGTGGGACTCAACTTCTAAGGTCATCAGTCCCCTAGAACTTAGAACTACTTAAACCTAACTAACCTAAGGATATCACACACATCCACGCGACCGTAGAGGTCGCGCGGTTCCAGACTGCAGTGCCCAGAACCGCTCGGCCACCCTGGCCGGCTACCGCTTTGACATAAGACCAGAATTTCTTAGGATTTTCTGCCAAGTCAGTACATAGAACTTTACTTTCGAATTCATTGAACACCTCTCGCATAGCCTCCTCACACTACATTTCGCTTCGTGTAATTTTTGGTCAGCACTCCTCTCTCCCGGCCGTTTTGTCAGTTTACGAGACCGGAGCCGCGACTTCTCAATCAAGTAACTCCTCAGTTTGCCTCACAAGGGCTGAGTGCACTCCGCTTCCAACAGCGCTCGGCAGACTGCATGGCCACCCATCCAAGTGCTAGCCCAGCCCGACAGCGCTTAGCTTTGGTGATCTGACTGTAACCGGCGTCACCACTGCGGTAAGGCTGTTGGCATTATCGGAAATTTATAATTCCTTTCACGCTTATTACTTACATGTACTTGATTGTCATTGGCATCCATCCCAGGAAAAGAATGAACATGAAACTGGTAAACTCTCAGGCTGAAATAGATGTCGCAATGCCGTGGGAAAGCGAAACGCGATGTACTATTAGTGATGTCAAGGGTGTAAACTAAGTTTAGGACATCAGAAAACTGAAGATCCTCTTTTCAGCAAAAAGAAGTAGGGAGCAACTTGAAAACTGTGGTTCTCTAATGTTATTAAACCTCGACAAGTCTTGGATAAAGCACATTGAAATTTACTATGGAACAAAGAGAATTTCAGACGGTAAACTGCTTGAAGTTGACTTGTTGAAGACACTGACGAGCATCTGCCCAGCAGTAGATGTATCAGCGCAGTCGCAGCTCTCACATATCAGGAAAAAATCCAAGGCAGTCAGTCTGTAAACTAAGACAGCAGGAGACCGGGGAGGCCGGAAGCAGCGAGTTGTAGTACGATAACGCTGCATACCGCTGGTAATCTAGTTATATTCCTACAATGAGTCAGTTGACTGATTGTGATCGTGGGAGTCCAGCTGGGCAGCCTAAGGTGGATCAAAGTTTCACGTCTGCTTCGAGCGACAAAAAGTCAGCACCTGACAGACCAGGTGAATCCAGGGGCTACCGACAGTGTCTCCTCGACGACTGTTCAGCGAACGTTGCTGCTTATGGGGCTCCGCAGCAGGAGCCATTCATCGATGATGTAGACTGGAATTTGCACGCCAGTACCTCAACTAGACGCCCACTGAGTGGCGACAACTGGTCTTTTCTGATTAATCCCATTTTATGCTCCATCGAACAGATGGTCGTTGGAGTGTATGGTCCTGCAACAATCGTCAAAGGTTCCAAGCCGGAGGAGGGAGCTTTATGGTCTGGGGTATGTTTCTGTGCCATTGCCTGGGTGATATCGTCATTCTGGAAGGCACAGTGGATCAACACATCGTATGCATCTAACCTTGAAGACCATGTTCACCCCTACATGAGAGTGTTTTCCCTCAGCACAGTGACATCCACCAGCAGAACAATGCAACGTGTAACATAGCTCACGGTGTACGTGCATGGTTTGAAAAGCAGCAGGATGAGTTTACCGTGCTCCCCTTTCCACCAAACTCCTCTGATTTAGACCCAATTGAGACTCTGTGGACCACCTTGATCGGTCTGTTACGCCTCGTTCCTCAACTCAGATACCTAGTGCAGCTGGTCACGGCACTCGAGTCAGCATCTCTCCACATCCCTGTTGGTACCCCCCGGAACTTCATTGATTCTCTTCCTGCACATTGGCGCTGCAAAATGTGCTTGCATAGGCTTTTGAGAGATGATCACATTAATTTAGGAGGAGGAGGAAATCTGTGTTTAATGTCCCATCAACAACAAGGTCATTAGAGGTGAAGCACAGGCTCAGATTAGGGAAGGATGGGGAAAGAAATAGGCTATGCGCTTTCAGAGGAACCATCCCGGCATTTGCCTGAAGTGATTCAGGGGAACCTCGGAAAACCTGAATCAGGATGGCCAGGTGAAGGTTTGAAGCGTCATCCTCCCAAATGCAAGTCTAGGGTGCTAACCACTGTGCCACCCCACTTGGTCTCATTAATGTGACAGACTGTGTATGTGTATCTTTAACTTTCACAGAAATAATGTAACATGACATAATTTTTACACATCATTTTAATGTAATACTGATTAAATACCGAGGTATGTATGTGTGTGCAATTATCTTTGACTTTCAAAAATGTTCAAATGTGTGTGAAATCTTATGGGACTTAACTGCTAAGGTCATCAGCCCCTAAGCTTACACACTACTTAACCTAAATTATCCTAAGGACAAACACACACACCCATGCCCGAGGGAGGACTCAAACCTCCAACGGGACCAGCCGCATAGTCCATGACTGCATTTTGCATTTTTATTAAATTTGCTCACTAGCACAACTGTGCTAGTCCAGCCGTCTTGGATTTTGATTGGTTGAAGATGGGGAAGGGAGGTGTTCGGCTTGATGGCATCACTAATGAGGAGGGAGGGGATTTGCCCGTTTCTTGATGATGTTATATGTTCAAGGTCATTGCCATTGGACCTGTATGTAGGCAAGCTGCATTATAACTTGCACTTTTCAAGGTAATTTAAGTGCAGAGTGGTCTGGGTAGTTAGTGTATATATACTAACGAAGTGTAATTCACACTCTAAGGAGGTCACTTGCAAGCTCTAGTTCAGCCCATTCTTAGCGCTTGTTCATCAGACTAGGAACTATCAAGTTGGATACATTATCTGATCAGAAATATGTTAGTGGAAACTAATACAGTGTGTGTGTGTGTGTGTGTGTGTGTGTGTGTGTGTGTGTGTCTTTGGTTTCCTTTTTTGTGTGCACCTGTTGAAGACTCAACGTTTCTGCTATTCACTGGGTGGTCTCCTTTACTCCAAAATAATTTACATTCTACTAGATGTTTCCTATTATATTTATTTTCATGAATTAATAGGCAGATCCTGCATTCCCAGAGAAGCGGATTCATGATTCAGTAAAGCATTAGCTTATGACATATCAGTAATTTATAAAACAGTGTGATAATGTCTGTTATCTTTATCAATACATTTTTGTTAATAACGTTGTCTCTTCTAATGTAGGTAATGGTTTGAGAATGAACAAAATTGTTCAAAACTAGGCACTAATAAAAGTATTATTTGCAAGTCTGACAGAAACAACAATTAATAAATTACAAACATATAAGGAATGAAAGTAGAATGCCATTACAAAATGCAAAATCTTAAACTGTTTTTCCAAAAAAATTTAATATATCTGTGATCAGACCAGTTCACAAATGCAGTTACCTGCTAATTATTTGACAATTTGTCATATTATTGAAAAATCTAAACATACTGTGCACTGTATGTAGCAGGAAAAATTCCTAAAATTTGGAATACAACAATGTAGCTAGCTTTACATAGTATGAATGCCATTCATAAAGTCAGACAGTATCACAAAAGGAAGAATATAAATAGTTAAACAAGAAAAGTCATCTTTTTTGGAATTTCACGAGATGTTACCAAACCTTTTGATTCTATAACACATAAAAATGTACATGGGGAACTAACACTTTTGATATAAATGACACTTGATGTGCATGACTGGAATCATACTTTAATAACAGGAACATGTGGCGACTATAACAGGCTGCGCCAAAGTTCAGAGTGGAGGAAAGTTAAATTATAGAATTACACGTGGTTCAGTATCTAACTCACTCAAGAGCTGCAGTAGTGGTCTATCAAGCTAAAATGCCCTTCACAACAACAAAAATAATAAAAGGTCTGTACTCAAACATACTAAACACGGTAAAGTGTTTTGCTGAAAAGATTATCTGTTGGTTAATAGGAAGGAGTTTAACTTTTAATCTCATAAAAACTGTGTCGGCACACAAATTTGAGGATGACTTCTGTGTAAATGTTCACAGAAAGGTCTATTCAGTCAAAATTACATAATTAATAACTGATACTGTGTCAGGATAGTGAATCTGCTGAGTTCAGAGCCATCTGCACATATGCTATCTATTTTTGAACACTGGAAACACCAGGTTGAAATATTAACAATATAAGGAAAAGCATAAATCACTATTCACCATAAAGATGGCACGTTAAATGCAGACAGGTGCAAATAAGAGATTCAGCTTTTGGCCAAAGCCTTCTATGAAAAGAAATGACACATACACACATATTCATATGAGCAAGCACAAGCTGCCAGAGATGGCAGTCACATGTGCATGAGGTGTGCTTGCTTGTATGAATGTGTGTGCAGTTTACTTTCTGATGAAGGATTTGGCTGAAAGTTAAATGTGCAACAGTCTGTTCATTGTGCTTGTCTGCAACTCAGTGTTTCATCTTTATGGTGAATAGCGATCTATCCTTTTCCTAATCTTATTCTTTTTTAATTGCCTTGCCCTGTATAGTACCTCACTATAGTGTACACAATCATTCAATAATTTTTCTTCAGTAACATGATCTTAAACAGCATTTGCATACCAATTGCCATATAATTTAGTTTGATGGGAAATGAATCTTGGAAGCTAAAAAGGAGCTACTGAAAAAACGTATATGCCGATTATTGACAAAATATGAAGATGTATAGTGAGAAAGTAAATGGGATTGAAATGAAGTAGAAAGGGAGTATGAGACTGACTGATTTTTATTTGGTCATATTTTACTACATTATGTAAAGAGTATGCACATCTTATATAAGACAGATCAGCTTAATCTAATGTCTTAAAATACAAAACGGGAAAATATGACAGTAATTTTGTATACATTTACCTCTTTGTTTATATTTAGATATTTAAGTTATTTAAGTAATGATTTAATCAGGTGAATATAGTGTAAACGTACAAAAACATATGATACATGCAATAATTTATATTTATGTATAGTTTTATATGTTGTTATAAATATTGTTTCCACACTCATTTTTCCACAGGTAACTGTAAAACAAATATAATGATAATAAAACATTATTCACTATTTATATATTCATTCTTCTACAGTATAAAATTCTTTGTGCACAAAATAATCCTTAAAACATTTCCGGAATGCCTTCTTACTCATACTATCCCTTAGTCCCTTAGGTAGACACTTTACTAGTTGTATGCCTGAGTACTGAGTGCTTGTGTCATGTGAATGGACATCTGTGTTTTTTCTAGTGATATATGTAGTCCTTTGTTAACAAAACTGTTATTCTGATATTTAGCCTACATAGATGGAAGTATCAGTATTTTTGATGCCTTTCTTTTGCAATATAAAAATTCCTTTTGTGTTACTGCTGAAGTTTCCTCACACACTAATACCATACTGTTGAGTTAAGTGTAAAATGACCATGGTATACTGTACATAGAAGTTGTTTACTGGCATAATGTGCAAGTTATTTCATAATAAATATTATAGAACTTAATGTTAAGTACACATTGTCTATATGTTGTCTCCATGGGAGATTATGTTTAACACTATTCCCAAACATTTTACAGAAGTTGCTTCTTCCCATTTTGTTTCATTTATAAATAATGTATCTGACCTTCTTTTTCTTTATTGGTGAGCACCATGAACATGGTTCATTTTAGATTTATAATTAAGTCATTCTCTGTGAGCCACAACCATGTTGTTTGTTGAAATAAATGTGCTCCTTTCAGATGTTTCTACACTTTTTTCAACTTTTACTAATGTCATCAGCAGAAAGAATTTTCTGTTTCTTGTCACTGACATTAATATTGTTTGCAAAGAGGTTGTGTTCAGATTCTGTCACCACATACTGCTTTTTGTTGCCAACATATGATTGTATTATTGCACTGCATGTCCACTTATTTCGTATCCTTCAACATTTTCAAGTAGAAATGTAAAGGTGATTGCATTAAAAGACTCAGGTAAATCTAGAAACATAGGAGACAATCTGCAGCTCATGGTCTAGTGGCTCGCATTGCTGCCTCTGGATCAAGGGGGCATGGGTTTGATTACCTGCCAGGTTGAGCATTTTCTCGCCCTAGGGGCTGGATATTTGCGTGTCCTCATCATTTCATCATCATTCAGGAAAAGTGGTGAGACTACACAGTGAAAAGATTGGTAATTTGTATGGGCACTGATAACCATACAGCTGCATATCCCACAAACCAAATATCATCATCATAGCAGATACAGAGTTTCTTTTGTCCAATGCTTCTGTGACAGACTCTGTTAGTCAATAGCTGTTTCTGTAGATTTCCCTTTTTGGACACTTTGTTGTGACAGTACCAGAATATTGTCTTTCTGTAAGAATTTAATCAATCTACTCTTCATAAGCAGCCATAATATTTTTGAAAAAGCAGATATTGGGGATACTGGTCTGGAATTATTTAAATTTTTTATTTTTTCCTGGAAGCACTCCACCTCTGAATGAGCAGTCTGCAATATCAAAAAGTGCTTCATTTATTTCCACACTCACATGTTTTATTAAATTATTAGATATGATCATATCCCTGTGGAAGAGCCAGATGCAAAATCTGCCCAATTCACCCACCCAGCATGTCCTAGTCCACTCCTATCACAGGCTTATCCTATCCCATCAGAGGTAGGGTCACCTGTGAAAACAAAAATGTCATACACAAACTCTGCTGCAATCACTCCACAGCTTTTCATGTTGATATGACAACCAACCAGCTGTCCACCAGAACGAATGGCCACCGCCAAACTGTGGACAACAACAAAGCTGACCACCCAGTTGTAAAATCTACAGCTGAGCACAACATGCTTGATTTCAATGGCTGTTTCACAACCTGGATCCTCCCTTCCACCACAATCTTTTTCTGAACTATGCAGATGGGAGTTATCCTTCCAACACATCCTTCACTCCCATAACCATCATGGCCTCAGTCTCTGTTAACCCACTGTCCCCACACCCTCCATTCAGCAGTTTCCTCTTCCTCTGTCCTGTCAACCCATGAAAATCCTTGTCTCCAAGTCACCTCCATCGTGCACCGCAGCACACTGCTCCAGTGCCTGTGCATCACAGACCTAGCCTGTGCACCTTCCACTCCCCCTCCCCCCCTTCTCCCCTCCCCTTCCCCCCCACATTCCCAGCTATATAATTATAACATTCAAAACTTCCAACCTATAAGTGTAGAGCTAAAAATGATGTAATGCAGTTATCTCATGCATATCTGAAAACTGTCATTCAGAGAGAAATTAATTAATGATATTTTTAAACAATTAAATTGCATTTACATGATACCACAAAAGTAATGGCTGAAACTTACTTGCAGCATGGATTTTGAACAGTTTTCTCTCAGTGGGCCACACAGAACACTAGGTATATGCCGTAATGACCGTTTTATTGTGACCACCTCACTACCAAATGGCATTGGATTATCAGAACTATGTGGAGAAAATGGTGGACAACACAGTAAGTAATGGTATTGTGATGGTTGTAACTGTTTGTGCCAATCCTTTTCAGTACAGGTAATAAGTGTTCTCACAAATATCAATACTAACATCTCACATGGCTCATTTAGCTGGAAATTCAAATAAAAATATTTCAGTAATGATTTATTGTTATGAAGTCATAAGAGTAAGGAAATATTCCATGTAAACAGTTTTATTTTTTAGTTTTATTCTAAATCATCACACTAATAACTCAATGACATTTTATTCATATACATATTACAATGAAAACCCTTCCACATGATCAAATTCTCATGTGAGCTAGTGCAGTTGCTACAATGCTCTACTTGCATGCTAGGTGGGACAGAGTTCCCCATTTGGTCATTATGAATTAGTTTTTCATTGTTTCCTACACCACTTAAAGTGAATGTCAGGATGGTCTCTATGATGAGTCAGTGGTTCATTTCCTGCCAATACTTACCCAATCTAAATTTGTGATCCATCCGTAGTGATCAACAAAAAGTAAAATTCCTATCTCATTTTATTTTCATACATTACTGAAACAAGAAAAAAAGTGTTTCATCCTGGCACCCAAGTTGCACTGATAGCAATAAAATTTTGTTTTTGTTATGTTAGCACACGTTTTCCAATGCAGTAAGTCAAGTGCAATCATAATGAGCAAAATCATTCTTTTTATACAGCTTTATAACTCAGTTAAGTTGTGTGTGTTTGTTCACACTGATAAACAGTAATACTGTGAAATGATAATTTTTTTGGTTTTGGGTGATTTATTCACCCAAAGTTGATGGGGGCTTATAAGGAGGCCACATCAACGCTTTCAATAGCTACAAAATGTGTAATTGAATTCAAAGATGCCTGTACCTGTCCTGGAAGTGAAATCCAAAAAATGCCACTTAGCATTTACTAAATACCTGACACCAAAGGCATGGCAGAGAAGAGAATAATACATTTGCATGAAGAGTTAACTATAAGAAAGTTTTGTGTACAATGAATGCTACACATGCTGAATGTTGACTTAAAGCAAAAGCAAAAGTTTTGTGAGTAATGTTTGGTTGATTTTTAAAAGATTCAGCTGAGTTTGTGAACCAGTTTATAACTGAGGCTGCAATTTGCATGAAAATGCTATGAGATGAAGTGGCCATCTGTATGCACTTTAATAACTTTCTGATGTCTTCACCACACTTTTTATTATTTCCAAAACTGCCTTATGCACTTTGACATTATGTCAGTTTCAAAGCCTATAAAATACAACACAAAATTGGTATAAAAATATATGTAAAAAGGTTGTATTTGACAATTAACTAGAGATATAGTATCATGAGTAGACTATGGCTTTCTAGCTTACCAGTGTCATGTAAATCACAAAATTGTTCATTAGTATGTTGCGTCTTGTCAACAGTCTAAATCATGAGACTATTGAAAATCGCTACCAAAGGACAAATTGGAAAACAAGTGGACGAAACCACTAGGCTGTGCTGGATACATGAAACATGCCACATTTATTTGTTTATAACTACATTTTCATCATTATATCTTATAACACAATTTAATCAGGAAACAATTCATGGAAATCACTGTACAATGTTTTACAAAAAGGTATTTCTTTACAAAACAATGTGTAACAGGTCTTTTGAGTGGTTGAAAAAATGCACTGGAAGAGCTCACTGGGTAGCACAAGGGTACATGAGGCCTACTGTCTTTCAATGAACATGTTTTTGACAACTCACAGCATGTAAATTGGTAGCATCCATAAAATTTCATAAGTACCTAGAAATACTAGTTGGGACAAGCACTTGCTTATGAAGAACAGGTGGCACCCATGCATTGTCATTCCTGCCAATGGAAGCAAAAGTTTAAGCACTATACAGAAAATTCAAACAATTTGAAAAGGCCCTATTTTGGAACCCCATACATCAGTTCCCTCAATAGTATATGGCAACCATCCCATATCGCCTTATCTAATTAAAATTTATTAACCTGCAAACATCAGTTTCACTAAAGCACATCCAAAATACAGTCATATAAAAACCAGTGCAATATTACTGCTAATTGTACACTGTCAATTATGCTATGTTACATAACTTGTTTCCTTTTACTTACATTACATGTCACAGTTTTTTCCAGCAATCAAAGATAACTCTTACAGAAATAGGTATAACTATACAACAAACCAAAAGCTGTAATTGTACATATGCCAATTGATAAAAATTAATAAAAATTATAGAGATTAGTAGAGAACAGGAAGGGTTTAGTTTACAACTGACACACTTAAAATAATGTACATAAGAGCTTCTGCGGTCCTATGACTACAGAATTGTTTTCTGTGAATAACAAACATTGTTAAATCCCATGGAGCAATTAAAAGGGGGGGGGGGGGTAAACAAGATAAATCTTGACATACTGAAAAATCCTTTAAAACTGTTTGTAATCCTGTGACTACAAATGTCTTAATAAATGACTTCGAATGAAATAACGCAAAAGTGTTGTGGAATAGCTGTATTAGTGCTGTTGTGGAGAGTTTTCAATTTGTCACACAATGTCAAGCACTGAGCAACAACTTACAAATACTTTATCAGCCTATGACCAATACAAGCAAATGACACTATATGTGTAGTTAATGATTAAACTTTTACTCATCTTGTGTAAAAAGCAAAACACAGGAAAGAGCCACAGAAAGGTGTACAGCTTTATGGGTAAAGTACAGAATGGTTAAGTGTTTATCACAAAAACAATACCATGTAGAGGCAAACTATATTGAGTTGCTATCTACCAAGGAATTAGGATGATTGCAGAACTATATGTGCTCTGTAAGTAGACTGAAAAACAAGTTTTTGGTGAAATCTGTTTGTTTAGTATTTCTGATGAAAATTTTGTTTTACTCTGTAAACTCTCCAATTCCTTAAGCATGTTTAACAACAGTGCCTTAGGAGTATTGTGCAGAACTTTAAGATTAATTTGAATTTTGCCTAATATGTGATTGTTTCTGTGGTGTCACCGCCAGACACCACACTTGCTAGGTGGTAGCTTTAAATCGGCCGCAGTCCATTAGTACATGTCGGACCTGCGTGTCGCCACTGTCAGTGATCGCAGACCGAGAGCCACCACACGGCAGGTCTCGAGAGACGGACTAGCACTCGCCCCAGTTGTACGGACGACTTAGCTAGCGACTACCCGGACGAAGCCTCGCTCATTTGCCGAGCAGATAGTTAGAATAGCCTTCAGCTAAGTCCATGGCTACGACCTAGCAAGGCGCCATTAGCCTTACATAGCAATTGATACTTATCGTATAAAGCATGTCTCATCAAGAACGATGTATACAACAAGGATGGATTAAAGTTAAGTATTCCAGGAGCTACGTACTTTTATTTATAGCATTCATTACGTATCCTGTTTCAGACCTCACGCCATCCTTCGTGTGTTTATAGCGTGCATAGCGGTCCCCTCAACTCACACTGTGTCGGCACTTCTGTCGACACATCATATGGCGACGAGGCTTAAAAGTGCATTTCGGCCCCCTCAAACACACTGTGTCGGCACCTCTGTCGACACAACAGTTTCATAAAAGATGCCTTTTCATATAGCCTTCATTGCTGTCATATGCATGCCCTCTAATATGTTTTATGAAGATCCTATGAGTCTGTCCTACATAAAATTTTTCACAATCACCACACTTAATCCTGCAAACTCCCATGCCCCCATACTTTTCATGCCTGGCCTCAATTGAGTGTCATAATGTGTTCCCTAATTTCCTGCTATTTTTTACCCCCAAACTGAGATTATGCCTCCTGAATCTGTTTATTATGGCATCTGTAAATGCTGCCTCCCTAAAAGTTCCAAATGCCAGTTTGTTGGTGGACCTATTTATAGCTGACTCAAGAAAATTTATAGCTTGTCCAACTTCATGTTCAACTATAAATTTTATGTTGTGGTGCATACTGATAAATTTTACAGACCTCTTTTTGATTGTTTCATCATTACCTTTTACGACTATAAAAGTATCATCCACATATCTGCTATACATGAGAATGTTATTCCAGATTTCTGGGTATTTAGTAACGAAACTGTTTTCCAATTGATCTTTGAAAATCTGGGCTGCTGTGCCCAATAAACTGTTTCTAGTAGCTAGGCCTACTGGTTGATGGTAATATTTTCCATGAAAGAGAAATAGTTGAAAGACAAAGAAAACTGTGATATATCAATCCATTCCATTCTATTCTAGGAAAACCTTTTTATGTTTTAACAAATTACACTTGATAACAACAATGGTTTTGGAAACTAGTATGTTAGTGTATGGGTTAACAACATCCAAGGAGGCTAGAGAAGCATTCTCTGGAAGGACTAAATCTTTTATCTTTTTTACAAAATGGTATGAGTTTCTCAAAGAAAAGCACCTCTCAAAAGTGTAAGCTTCTCTAAGTCTTTTATTGAGATCCCTAGTTAACTTACACATTAGTGCAGCACGACTGTTCACAATTGGAGACATCAATGAAATGCATTTGCTTGTGAATATGAATGATGTGTGTTTCTCTTTTTCTAATGAAAGCTGTGGCTGAAAGCTTTGCGTAAGTGTCTTTCAGTTGTGCATGCCTGCAACTTAACACGTCTTCTTACAGTAAGTAGCAATCTATCTTTTCCTACATTGTTCATATTCCTACCTGGAGTTTCAATATTCTACTCGTTATACTGTCACTAATAAATTGTGAAATGTAAGACTTTTATATCTTTTGATACCAGTTTTGTGATGTATTGTGAAATGTAATATTTTCATATCTTTTGATGCCAGTTCTGTGATGTACACTGAAGCACCAAAGAAACTGGTATAGGCATGCGTATTCAAATGTAGACATATGTATGTAAACAAGCGGGATATGGTGCTGCAGTGAGCAATGCCTATATGAGACAACGAGTGTCTGGCAGAGTTGTTTGTTTAATGCTGCTTCAATGGCAGATTACCAAGATTTAAGTGAGTTTGAACATGGTGTTATAGTTGTTAGATGAGCAATGGGACACAGCACCTCCATATGACCATTACACAAGTGTACCTCTGAATATCAGGAATCCAGTAAAACATCAACTCTCTGACATCACTGCAGCTGGAAAAAGATCCTGCAAGAATGGGACCAATGAGGACTGGAAAGAATCGTTCAACATGACACAAGTGCAACCCTTCCTCAAATTGCTGCAGATTTCAATGCTGGGCCATCAACAAGTGTCTGCATGTGAATCATTGAACGAAACATCATCAATATGGGCTTTCGGAGCCCAAAGCCCACTCGTGTGCCCATGATGACTGCATGACACAAAGCTTTACATCTTGCCTGGGCCTGTCAACGCTGACATTGGACTGTTGATGACTGGACACATGTTGCCTGGTCAGACAAGTCTCGTTTCAAATTGTATCGAGCAGATGGGTATGGAGAAAACCTCATGAATCCATGGACCCTGTATGTCAGCAGGGGACTGTTGAAGCTGGTGGAGGCTCTGTAATGGAATGGGCTATGTGCAGTTGGAGCAATATGGAATGCCTGATATGTCTACATACAACTCTGACAGGTGACATGAACGTAAGCATCCTGGTGATCACCTGCATCCATTCATGTCCATTGTGCATTCCGATGGACTTGGGAAATACCAACAGGACAATGCAACACCTCACACATCCAGAAATGCTACAGAGTGGCTCCAGGAACACTCTTCTGAGTTGAAATTCTTCCGCTGGCCACCAAACTCCCCGAACAAGAACATTATTGAGCATATCTGGGATGCCTTGCAACATGCTGTTCAGAAGAGATCTTCACCCACGTGTACTCTTACAGATTTATGGACAGCCCTGCAGGATTCATGGTGTCAGTTCCCTCTGGCTCTATTTCAGACATTAGTCGAGCCCGTACCATGTCATGTTGCGGCACTTCTGCATGCTCGTGGGGGCCCTACACAATATTAGGCAGGTGTACCAGTTTCTTTGGCTCTTCAGTGTACATGAATTGTGCTGGCATAAGCTGTTGCCAGCACACCGGTCGGCAAAGATGTAGTGCGAATATTGATAGTAGGTGCTGGATAGCCTTTGAAAATGATGAAATGTCAAAATGCGTAAGGCGATTTTGGAAATAATAAAAAATATGGTCAAAACATCAGAAAGTTATTGGCTGGAAGCAAGTCACCATGAACCAAAAATTGCAAGATTTATTTCATTTGCTAGAATTGTTATTGTCAGTGTTTTCTGGGAGATTATCTGGCAAGAGGTTAAACAACATATATTACACAAGTCTTCTGGGCCAACAGATCAAAACAAATATGTGAAAATAGGTATAGATTCCAAAATACAACAAAAATACAACAATTATCTTACATCAGAACAGTGCATTTGACAACAAAAGTGCATTTGGTAATGGGAAAACTCAAAAACAGTAAAATTTGTTTGACATCCACCCTGTTCATGAGATTTGTTAACTTTTGATTTGTTGTTATGTAACATACTGAGTCCAACAAAGAGGTTACAGCAGCTGTAGATAGCTACTTTGCAGACCTTACATAATCTGATTTCAGTGATTGGATGTACACAATGGAAAACACTTAACAAAGACTGTGATTCATAATGAAATGTGTCACAACAAAATTGCATTTTTTGCCAGAGAACACAATATTTCATTTCCTGTGCCATCACTGTAAAATCTACATTGCATTGTGTTTGGAGCCTGTATTTGCTTGTACAATTAAACAAAATTAACAGTCAACCCTACCTCTGGTTATTCTATATTGTTTCCATACGATAATAGTACAGCATCTTCCATCTAACAATTGAGAGGATCCAAGGACACTGGTGTGGATGACACTAACCACCTTGAAGTTAGCTACAGTTTTTCAAAATGGGACAGTGTAAGTGGCAGGTGCAAAAGAGCATAGTGCCAATGTAAAAGTACAATACCGACCAATACTGGTAGTGGTATGTTTCATAATTTTGCAAGCTATATGCTTAATAAAGTCCTCAGAATCACCACCACAAAGCCAACAAAGATATTTGGGAACCTAAAACTCTTCTGAATCTAAATGTACCACTTTCAAAGTTGATATCTATGCACGGCCCTGAAAATAGCAAACAAATTACTTGAATAGCCACACAGCCTCTACTTAACTATAAAATAAAGTAAATATCAGTCAGCAGTCAGCATTATTGTTCAGATAATGAACACAAGTTATTTAGTCCCTAAAAAGCCACCAAAAATTGGAAAAATATTGGATGATCTACATTACCCCACTAAGTTGAGAAATGGCATCTGCAGCTGTTAGTAGGAAATAATTAAAGAAAATTAAATTAAATTGAAAAAAAGATAAATGAGTCACCTAGGAGGTGTACGTAATACAAGGCAGTTGTAGCAACAGAGATCACCAAAGCACAAAGGGCACTAAACAAGTAGAAATGTTTATATGTTCAGTAAACTAGCTTAAGAAGCAGTAGTGTCATATATCAGTGAGGAACATCAAACTCTTAGCTCAGGACAACATAATATAGAGGAGCAATGGCTCAAGTTTAAAATGATAGTTAACTATGCACTGACAGATAGAACGGAGCAGGCAAAAATGTGGAAACACCAAAAACACAACACATTATCATACCTAATATGGTACAGGAAAAACGTTGGCAGACAAAACAGCCTCCAGTCATCTGAAAATGGATAAATACCAGTCCTGTATGATTTTCAAGGAAATCTTATACCATTCTTCCTGCAAAACAGTGATAAATTCAGGTAATGATGATGGTAGTGGATAGTGAGCATGTACCCCTCTCTCCAAGGTAGACCACAAAGGCTCAATAATAATGAGATCTGTTGACTGTGGTGGCCTGGGGAGATTTGATACTTCATCCTCATGCTCACAAAACCAGTCATGGGGAATGTGAGCTTTGTGAACAGAGGCCTCGTTGTCTTGCAACACAGCATCACCGTTGAAGAACAAACATTATACCATCGGATGGACCTCATCAGCCAAAATGGTTCAATAATCCATGGCATTAATGTGACTTTGCAGAGTAAGCATGGTGTCCATGGAATATCATGAGATGGCTGCCCAAATCCTCACTGAACCCCACCATGTTTCACTCTCGGGATGTAAATTTGGCTAGAAGTTGAAGACAGTGTGGAACCAGAGCCATCTGGCTAAAAAACTTCCTTCCATTACTCCATAGTCCATGGTATGGCACCATGTTTTCCTGTTATGGGAATTTGCATCACTGGTGAGTAGTTTTGGATTTCCAACTCATCCTGCAATTCCATTCTTATGGAGCTCCCTTCATGTTGTTTTGCCCAGACAGGGTTTGCAAGTGTGTCATGTAGTTCAACAGTGGCTTTTGCAGCTGTTATCTTCTTAGTTTTGATCACAATCCTCTTCAATGACCATCTTTCATGGCTGCTCAACACAAACTTTCATCTGCATTGTGACTTTGTGAATGATTTTCTTCTGCTTTCCCTGTAAGAGGTATAAATCTTTGATATGGCGCCTCTTGAAACACCAAACACTTCATTTACCTTGGGGACAGAAGCACCCAACATATAAGCACCAACAATTTCCCCACGATTGAATTCACTTAGCTCTGGCATGATGTACTCACAATCACGCAGACTATCAATGTACAGTGAAATTGGCCAGTAGTTGGAAACATCAGATTTATCACCTTTTTTGAACAGTGGTTTCACACTTGCATATTTGAGTCCATTAGAGGCAGCACCTTGATTTACAGACTCATTAAATATGTGACAGAGAACTTCAAGAATAAATCTGCAGCACTGTTTCAGTACTTTGACAGATATATTATCCACACCAGTGGAATTTTTATTTTTCATTTGCCTTATTACTGCCTCAATCTCTTTGGTTGTAATATAGGGTAGATGCATTTGACTAATTTTATTCTGCATTGCTTTTTGTAGAAGAGTCATGGCTTCAACTCTAGATCCTTTACAACTAATTTGTTGTTGAAGATATTGGCAACTATATCACCTTCATCTATCATGGATCCATGATGACACTCTTCGATATTGTCTGTATCTTCTGTAATTTTTCCTGTCTCTCTTTTGAACATCTTCTAAACAGTTTTTATTTTATTATTTGAATTATTAATTTTAGAGTTAATAAAAATGCTCTTGCATTTTTTCATGACACTCCTGAGGTTTGTTAGATTTCTGAGAGAGACATAAAGCATTCTCTTTGTTTTACAGTATATTTTGATCCCCTTAATGAGCCAGGTAAGGAAATTTACATTAAAATTTCTTTGTTTTTTGAGAACAGACGAGTTAAAAGTGATTCTATTTGCTTGAGGAACATACTAGGGTTTCCTGAGGGTACTGTGTAAACAGTAATCACATTAACAGGCAGAGAATTAACATGGAGTTCACTGCAACATGCCTCAAAATGTTGATCAACACAATAATTCTTTACCTCTACAGATTTGTACACTACATTATTTTTAACATACTTTATTACTCCACCTTTATCCATTGTGTTTCTACACTCATACTCATAAATTAAGGATAATTGCAGGAAGTGGTGCCACAAAACATGGCACTACACAAAACTGGCGCTAATAGCATAGGAACATAGGGAACACACACAACACAGATCTGTAAGTCCACAGTATTGGTGATAAGTTTAGAAAACCATCCCAAAACACATGTGCTACAAAACGCCACTGTTTCCTGTGCATGTACCCTGACATCAATATGGGATATGATCACCATGCCCGTGTAAACAGGCCTCATAATGGGTTGGCATACTCTGTATCAGGTGGTTGAGTGTCTGCTGGGATATAGCCTCCCTTTCATGCACCAGTGCCTGTCAGAGCTCCTGAAGTGTCGTAGGGGTTTGAAGATGTGCAGCGATACATTGACAGAGACCATCACAGATGTGCTCCATGAGATTTAGGTCTGGAGAACAGGCAGGCCACTCCATTTGCCTGATATCTTCTGTTTCAAGGTACTCCTCCATGATGGCAGCTCAGTGGGGCCATGTGTTATCATCCATCAGGAGGAAGGTGGTATAACCACTGCACCCCTGAAAAGGCAGACATACTGGTGCAAAATGATGTTACGATACACCTGATCTGTTACAGTTCCTCTGTTAAAGACATGTAGGGGCATACATGCACCAATCATAATCCCACCCCACACCATCAAACCATGACCTCCATACAGGTCCCTTTTGAGGACATTAAGGGGTTGGTATCTGGTTCCTGGTTCACACCATATGAAAACCCAGTGAGAATCAGTGTTCAGACTATACCTGGACTCGTCCGTGAACAAAACTTGGGACCACTGTTCCAATGACCATGTGCTGTGTTCTTGACACTAGGCTTTACGGGCTCTCCTGTGACCAGGGGTCAGTGGAATGCACTTAGCAGGTCTCCGGGCGAATAAACCATGTCTGTTCAGTCATCTGTAGACTGTGTGTCTGGAGACAACTGTTCCAGTGGCTGCAGTAGGGTCCCGAGCAAGGCTACCTGCAGTACTCCGTGGCCATCTGTGGGCACTGATGGTGAGATATCGGTGTTCTTGTGGTGTTGTACATGGTGGACGTCCAATACTGTAGCACCTGGACACATTTCCTGTCTGCTGGAATCATTGCCATAATCTTGAGATCAACTTTGTGGAACATGGAGGGCCCGTGCAATGACCTGCTTTGTTTGACCAGCCTCCAGTCACCCTAGTATTCTGCCACTCATAACATCATCAATACATGTTCTTTGAGCCATTTTCAACACACAGTCGTCATTGGCACATCTGAAAACATCTTCACACTTACTCGCTGCACCATACTTCGACATACACCAACACACCTCTGCGTATGTGGACTGCTGCCAGTGCCACCGTGCGAGAACCGCAGGTCAAATACACTGCATGGTCATACCCCAAGCTTATTTAAACCCACAAACCACCCACCAGAGCGTTGTTTCACCATGTATCAGCATTATCCTTAATTTATGAGCATGAGTGTGTTATAATAAGCTGCTAGACTGTACTTCTATAGTTGCACCACTTCAATACTTTCTGTCAAATGATGATCAGTAAGGCATAATATATGGGGATTGTTTTTTGCATGAATGTCACTAATGCAAACAGACAACTGGTCCAGTTTGTTTCTTAGACCCATTATATTCTGATGAAAAATACAAACTTTGTCATTTCCTAAACTCTTTGTTCTGATGTCACTGTTTTGTTGTCAACCAAAATTAGAGATAGGCAGTGTACCTGCAGATTTTTTACTTAAGTTAGTCCTGGAACTGAGGCTGGGTACAAAAAATCCTGTAGAGTTCTGCGTTTCCTGGTTATTGTGCCTCTTATGCTTGCCTGTGTTACTGCTGATGATGGTGGAGACACATCAGGTGGAGCAGGTTCTTGCACTGCTGTAGATTGTGGAGGGACTAAGACTGATGAAATATCTTGAGCCACTGATGGAAGGTCAACAGTAGATGAAATTTCTACCATTGCTAATGGTGAATGCATGGGACAGCAGTTGCAGGTTTGATGGCTACATTTTGAAATTCCCCTGTTGCTGCATCTGAAGCTTGTGATAGTGTTCCTGTTGAGTAACCTGCTGTTTAGACAGGTATGGTTGAGTCTTCAATACTTGTTACCGCTGGCAGGGGAACTGAGATACATGGCATCTTTAACCTGCTATTTTGGTTGAGATCATGTTTTGTAAAGTGCTCTCTCACAGAACTGTCAACTGGTATGAAGCTTGCATTGGGAAATGATTTACAACTTTTCATAGTTTTATATTAGTATTCATGATTTCAATATTAACACACAACATTTTTATTAAATCTTGCCTCCACGGAATAGCAACAACAAAGAAGATAATTTGTGGTTTATTTCAAAGTTTATCTTTCAGAACCCACATTGCACACCCACTTTCATTACAGTAGATATTGTTTTTTATTGATCATCCATTTTATCATGTAAAATGATATAGGACTTGTTATATGTTGACATGAAAAATAAATTAAATAATAGTGTCTGTATACAACTCATGCAGATAATTAAGTACATAAACAGAAGCAAATCATACAGGTACCTATAAAACCATACAGATAACCAAATACATAAACCAAACAAATTCTAAGTTTACATTATGTTCAGTGAAATATGGCTAAGTTTAGCTTAAGTTATGAATGTCCTCAAATTCATAAAATTTACTTACTCATCAACACTGTAAAAGCTTTCACTTATAAGCATTTTCTTAAGCTCATTTTTAAAAATTTCCAGCTTTCGTATCTTTTTAACTCTTAAGGGACGGGCACTAAAAAGAATTTTGATATGATACATCACACTTCTTTGATACAGGGCTTTCTTATGTACTTCTCAATGGAAGTCAGTTTTGTGTCTAGTTTCATAGTTGTGGTAATTATTGTTCAAAGAAAAGAGCTGAGGATGAGAGTTTAAAAAGCATATACTTTCATAGCTATAACTAGATGGAAGAGTCATAACTTTCAGTTATTTTAAATTTTCCCTACAGGACTCCCTAGATGCAAATCCTTTTATGGTTCTTATTTCTTGTTTCTGAATAGTAAAGGAGTGTTTTGCTAGACTTGAAAAACCCCAAAATATGACACTATATCGCAGTAGACTATGCATAAATGCATAATAGGCACTCATCACTGTTTCTTCACTGCAGGAATTTTTGAGCATTCTTAATACATAACAGCATTTAATTAGTTTTTTATTGAGCCATTATATACGTTTACCCCATTCAAGATGCTCATTTAACCAAATGCCTAAAAATTTAGTATTTCAAGTTTTAAATATTTTCTGTTTGCCTAACTTCACTATTATGTTAGGGATTACTTTATTTGAAGTATGCCTGTAATTCATCCATACCTTTTCTTCTCATTAACAGATGAACTGTTTTCTCAAAACTGTTTAACTACTTCATCATTTGTTATTTCTATTTTTTGTGTAAGTCAGTCACATTCTGACAAAGAGACTAGTATCATCAGCAAATAGTACAGAATCAGCTGGTGTTAAATAACTTGGTAAGTCATTTATGAATATCAAGAACAACAGGGTTGCTAACACTGATTTTTGGTGTACTCCATGAGTAACTTTCTCATATCCAGAAAAGAAGGATTTACCTTCATTAACTATTTCCACTTTCTGGTATCTATCAGGTAAGTATGATTTAAACCACATATGAACATTGCCAAGGACTTCATAGCAGTATAGTTTGTGAAGCAAAATTTTATGATCAATAACATCAATTGCCTTAGATAAGTCTAAAAACAATCCACAGTTTATTTCATTATGATCAATGGAATTTAGAACAAGTTTTAGGAAATTATAACTAGCGATTTCTGTTGATCTATTTTTTCTAAAACCATTTTGTTCACTGACAAATATTCAACATTTGTTCAAAACAGCAGAGTGTCTTTTGTACATTATTCTTTCAAATGTTATTGAGAGAAGAGACAACTTTGACAAAGGTCTGTAGTTTTTTACATCATAAGGATCACTGTTATTATATACTGACGTGGGAGTCATCAGAAAAACATCTGTGAATGCACAATTAAGCGCAGAATTATTCTGTGACAACGAGCGCATGGACAATATGCTTTACTCGTTGATTTTTATCAGTATTCTTTGTATTGACTTAGATTTTTCAGTTGATTGATGTTAGATCTTTAGGAAACAAAAAGTTATTGCCTGACTACTACGTCGAATCTCTTTAGCAGATGGAGGTAAGCTGTAGTTGGCTGAGGTGATGACCCCGTATACTGAATTCCATTTTAGACGAGCAAATGCAGCACCATTTGGTATTGTCTACTGCAGAGTCAGCGTGTCCACGTGACACACAGAGTACTATGAATTGGCGCGATGCTTTGTTGAAACACATCAAAGATTTATGATGTGACATTGAAGACAAGGGAAGCTCAGTGTTGAACTTTTCTATTGCATCTGCCATTTGGCAGATAACTCTAGCAAGATGAAGATACACCCACCACAGTTCATTCCTGATAAATTGGAATTATAGCTTGCAATTCTCGATCTGACTTTCCAGCACCATGACATTGTCAATGAAGATACCAAATTTATGATCGCTGTTACTGCGTTTGACAGTAAAACAGCAACAATCAGTGCAAATATAATACTCCACCCACCTGACACACAGAAGTATACACATAAACAGTTACTCCTTGAGCGACTACATCAGCCGCTGGAACAGCGTATCCAACAGGCACTTCGGGATTTTGGTGGCACCTGTGAAGCTTAGCTGATGACACCGAGTTGCCAGCTATGACACTGCAACATGTATGGCACATACAGTTACCAGAGACAGTTAGAGTGGGCGTGGTGCTTTCTGACACAGGCAATATTTCATCATTGCTTTCACTAGTGGACAAGATCTATGCCTCATTAGATGTAGGACAAACATCATCTGTGACTTTCAAATGCAGCAGTACAGATGTTCAGGAAGCTGCAGCAATATGAGGATGCCAACAAACAGATGTTATTCAACAATTGGACGAGCTACGAAATCACATTGACTACTTTCGGCGACAGCTATTGGCGTTCCTCAGACGCAAAGCAGAAGAGTGAGGAAAATAGCAGTGTGTCTTTGGCACATATCGGCTGGTACCACCGTAGCTTCGGAAACAAGGCGACATGATGCACGTCACCCTGCACTCACACAAATGGCGACAGCAACCAGCAATAGCACCACACCTACCACTGCAAGGTTAGAGCGTTGATAGGAAACTACTGGTGAGTAACCTTTCTTCTTTACCTTCACTGTCCCACCGACTTTTTGTCACAGATGCTAAATCTGGCAATGCTTATCTAACTGACTCAGGCTCAGATGTTAGTGCACTGCCTGTTGTAAGTTGTGATGTTAAGCTTGTTTCAGTTCAATCGAAGCTCACAGCAGCAAATCAGACTTCAATAATGACTTGTGGAAAATGCCAGATAGACGTAGACCTCAGTTTCCAAGATCGTTTACCATGTACTTTGGTGATTGCTGATGTGTCAGATGCAATATTGGGTGCAGATTTCTTGATTCATTATGCAGTTGAAGGAGACTTTGGCTCATCGAGCATCTGCTGGGTTAAGCAGAGCATTAAAGGCACCCTAGGACAAGGTTCTCTGACTACATTTGATGACAGACAGGGAGTGATGCCACACATAAAAAACTGTGAATCCATGCTGTGTGCTCAGACAGTTAAACACAACACGGTACATCACATCAGGACTACATCTGGTCAATCAGCATCTCAGCACCCGCACCAGTTAGCTTCTGATCGTTTCACCGCAGTGAAGGCAGAACTCGAAGAATTCTTGCACTTTGGAGTCATCCATAGATTCGACACCCCATGGTCATCGCCACTTCATCTAGTAGAGAAGAAAGACTGGTCCCGGAGACTACTGAGCACTCAATACCCATACTATTCCCGATCGCTATCCAGTATCATTATATTAGGGATTTTACGCATGTACTGGCAGGTGCTACCATTTTTAGTGTCATTAATTGCCAGAAAGCATATCACCAGATACCAATAGTGCTTGCTGATATACAAAAGACGGCTGTCATGACACCATTTGGCACATTCGAATACCTCTGTATGTTGGTATGTTGTTTGGTTTGAAAAATGCAGCACAATCTTGGCAGTGGTATGTTGATGAAGTACTAAGAGGTTTACCATATTGCTTTGCATACCTCAATGATATGCTGGTCTTTTCCACATCTGAGAAATTGAACAAACTGCATCTAAAGACTGTTTACCAACACACTGATGCATATGGAATTTCGGTCAATGAATCAAAGTGTTTACTTCAACGATGTCAGATGCCATTTTTGGGATACTCAGAGCCAACAGCCAGTACCAGCCCACTGCAAGATAAACTTACCATTATTCAAGAGATGGTTCGCCCATCGATTATCACCAACTACACCGGTTCCTTGGAGCAGTTATTTTCTACAGACAACATTTGCCTAATGCTGCAGCCATCCAGGCACCTTTGACATCAGCACTAGCTGGCAAGGATGCAGTGGGCAAATGACCTTTGCAATGGACACCAGAGATTTTGATGGCATTTGATAAGACCAAGGTGTGTCTATGTCAGGCACTCAAGTGAGCACACCCGGTTCCTCAGGCACAACTGGCAATTGTTGTGGATGCTAACCAGATAGCCATTGGCACAGCTCTACACCAGCATGTCAAAGGCCACTGGCAGCCCCTGGGCTTCTTCTTCTATAAGCATACATTATCACAAGTTAAATGAAGCGCTTACAATAGGGAATTTCTGGCAATTTATGAACCTGTCAGACATTTCCAGCCAAGTGGATGCCAGGCCATTCACGGTTTTCACAGACCGCAAGCCAGTTACTTTTGCCTTCAGTAGGAACAAGGATGGCTGCTCACCACGACAATTTAGACAACTTGAACTCATTTCTCAGTTCATGACAGACCTGCAGCATATAAAAGGAGCTGAGAACATCATGGCAGATTTCTTGTCTTGGTTGGAATCAACCTCTCAGGCTGTTGACTATAAGGAGCTAGCTGCTGTGCACGAGACAGACCAACAACTCGCCAAATTCCATCGCAACAGTACAGTCACGTTATGTATGCAGCAAATACAACCTGCTGGTGAACATTTGTGAGTTTGGTACAATGTATCATAGGGAAAACTGAGACCTTTTGTACCTAAGAAATTGTGACGGCAATTATTTGACAGCATCCATGGGCTGGCTCATCCAGGAATAAATGCCAGCATCAAACTGATGACAGATAGATTTGTGTGGCCCAGTATAAAGAAGGACGGCTGCAGTTGGGCAAAAACATGCTTAGATTGTCAGAGGGCCAAGGTTGGACGATATGTGCACAAAGCTGTAGGAGACCTCCTACTTACAATGTAACGTTTCACATATGTGCACCTGGACATTGTGGGACCTGTATTGCTGTTGGAAGGATACTAAGGATACTGTTACCTCCTCAATGCAATGGAGCACTTCATTAGATGGGCAGAGGCAGTTCCATTATTGGACATTTGTGCAGAAACAGAGGGATGGGTATTTCTTTCATCATGGATCACATGTTTCGGCTGCCCTTTACATGTCACCACAGACCAGGGGCATCAGTTCGAATTGTGGCCAACCTCTGTGGTTTCCACCATCATCATACCACAGCTTACCATCCAATAAGCTACAGAATGGTGGAACGCTGGCATAGGATGTCACAAGCTGTTTTAATGTGCCTCACGCAGTCTTGGTCATCAGCTTTGCCACTGGTTTTGTTGGGCCTTCGTATAACATTAAAAGCAGATTTAGGAGCATCCACTGCAGAATTGGTTTATGGTGTACCCTTAAGACTGCCCACAGAATTCTTCACCGATCAAACCGGGGCATGACAGACCAAATTGCCTTATGTACTGCAAATGGTGCTTCAGCATTTGGCCAGGCTTCGCCCATCTGCCGTCTTCAGACATGGGGCGGTAACTACATTCGTGCACAAAGATCTACAGTCATGTACATGTGTGATGCTACAGACAGACGCTATCAAGTCACTGCTGCAAGCCCCCATATTCTGGGCCCTGCAGAGTTCTCTCCTGAGATGAACATACCACACATATAGATCAAAATGGGAAGACCCAAGTGGTATCATTGGAACGTGCCAAACCAGCACTTATGTTATCGACTGAAGAGGATGAACACACTGAACACAATGTGTCACCTACCACACTACTAGACACAGATGACATTGTCTCAGTGACACAAGAGGAAGTAGCACTGTCACTGCCCCAGCACCGGAGGCTGAAGAAGTCCAAGCAACGCCTTCAGTACACACAAGAGCCGGATGGCGAGTGAAATATGAATACCCCTGCTTTCCTGGAGCTCTGCTCTATCATGGATGGGATGGGGGGGAGGGGGGGCTGTGTAGGGAGTCGTCAGAAGAAAATCTGTGAATGCACAATGAAACACAGCATTATTCTGTGACGACAAGCACACGGACACTCTGCTTTACTCTTTGATTTTTATTAGTATTCTTTGTACTGAATTAAATTTTTCAGTTGACTGGTGTTAGAGCTTTCAGAAACAAAAAGTTATTGCCTGACTACTATGTTGTATCTCTTTAGCAGATGGAAATAAGCTGTAGTTGGCTAAACAGGTTTTGTTATTGACAGCTTAAGTTCTCTAGGGAAACAACCAGTGCTGAAAGAAGGATTAATTATATCAATGAGTAGAGGAGCAATATATTTGCGATGTTCAATTACTTTATCAGGAATGCCATCTGTACCACAGAAAAATTTATTTTTTAGTTTCCTGATTAGATTCTCTGCTTCTTGTACTATTACAGGATACAAAAATATGGCTTTAGGATTTACAGAGGCGTTATGATTACCCATTATGTGACTTTGGTTTCTTACAAGATTTTGTACTGAAATTTTATAATGGCAATTGAATAGAGTGGCGAGTTCTAAACGATAAATTATAGTTTTGCCTTCACTTTTAAGAACAATGTTGATGTTTATTGCTTTGATTCTGCCTAAGTTTGCATTTATCACATTCCAAACTGATTTCTTTTTTCTTCCTACCCTTGTTTCTGTTGATGTATGAATTGTTGCTTAATTTTTTTGCTGCTGGAATGACTTTCTTATACACTTTCTTTACATACTGTTTCAGAGCTGGATTTTGCCTAGCTGATTTAATGAACTTCCTAAGTTGCTCTGAAGATTTTCTTATCCTTGTGTTATCCAAGTGTTAACTCTGGTTTTTACTTTAATTTTCTTTAGAGAGAATGCAGTTTCATAGTTATGTTTGTAAAAAGCTAAAAAAGAGTCAAACTTTATATCTGCATTGTCATACTTATCCAAACCCCAGTCTGAATTTTTAACATGAATTAAAAATCCTAATGTTATCCTCATTTATAATCTTCTGTAGAAGTATTTCTCACTTCCCTTCGCATTTCTGCTGAGTGCATTATTTACACTAAATTTTATTGCTTCATAATCTGAGAATCCAGTCTCAATCACTTCTACACTATGCTCAAATGTTTTCAAGTACAAAAATATTTGATCAATTATAGTTTTAGTGGTCTTGCACCACCTATCACAATGCAGTTGCTTCCAGACAGTAAGGAGATTTCATAATTTTTTAGAATTTCACATAAAGGCGCTCCTGGTTTGACAGTGCCAGTTACATCAAGTTTTTGGTAACCATTACATAAAATTTCGGGGATTCCTTTACCACGGATATCTGCAAAAACATGTATTTTACTATTTTTATTTGATATGTGGGTATATGCACAGTTTACATGATTTATGTTTTTTTTAACAGTGTGTTTCACATTCATTTCATTATTACATACAATGGATGATATGCATAGCTTCTCACCGCCACTGCTTTTGCTAATGCTGAATTTCGATGATATTTCACCATTGTGTCAACACAGTGGTTTTGAATATTCATTTCCACATACCAGTATTGGTTCAGTCTCTTCACGCATGGAAGAAGCTTGAAGTTTGTTTTTAAGTACCAGTTGTTCAATGTTTTCACTTTCTGGTGATTTTTTTGTACTCGAACTTTTGTTTTTATATGGTACGTGGGGGAGTTGGAAAATGAGTTCCCCCGGCCGACTGTGACCAGAGTTGTGTGTGAAAGGAAAAAAAAAGAGAATGAGACATTAAAGATAAGACATATCTTTATTTTTCTACAAAATTTCCAAGTACTTTGAGACATTTGTCATACCTCTTTATAAGCTTCAAAAAGCCTTCCAGGAAAAAATCAGAGCATTGCATATGGAAGAAGCATTGAACTGCTTGTCTGATGTCAGCATTGCTACCAAAGTGCCCTCTGCTGAGAGGAAACAGATGGAAGTCACTTGGTGCAAGATCCAGACTGTAAGGCGGATGGTGTAGGCACTCCCAACTAAGAGTTGCAATATGCTTTTGCGTTGCCATCACCTTGTGTGTTCTCGCATTGTCATACAACAGCAGAATGCCAGATCTGAGAAGGCCAGGCCGCTTTTTCTGAAACACCTCTTTCAATTTCGACAGAGTGGCACAGATGCAGCATTGATGGTTACATCCTCCAGAAATTCCAGCAGCAAAACTCCATTGGCATCCCAGAAAACGGTGAGTAGCACTTTACCTGCAGATGGAATGCTTTTGAACTTCTTGGAGACAGGTGATTATGGATGTTTCTACTCCATGGGTGCAGCCTTCAATTCAGGTGTGTACTGGTGGACCCACATTTCATCCCCCATCACAATCCGAAACACCGAGCGAGGTCGCGCAGTGGTTAGACACTGGACTCGCATTCGGGAGGGCGACGGTTCAATCCCGCATCCGGCCATCCTGATTTAGGTTTTCCATGATTTCCCTAAATCACTCCAGGCAAATGCCGTGATGGTTCCTCTGAAAGGGCACGGCCGACTTCCTTCCCCATCCTTCCCTAATCCGATGAGACCGATGACCACACTGTCTGGTCTCCTTCCCCAAACCAACCAACCAACCAACAATCCGAAACAGAAGGTCATTGCCAGATTCATGGTAACACACGAGCTGTTCCAGGCTGAACGCTATGTGTTGTTCCATGTGTGTCGGGGTCAGTTGGTGGGGCACCCATCATGCTGACACCTTCTTGTATCAAAGAATGTTGTGGATGATCTTGTGAGCTCGCTCATGTCCAATTTCAAGTTCTGCTGCTACTCCATCGATGGTGATATGCCGGTTTGCTTTAATCATGTCATCCACATGCTTGACATTTGCATCTGTAGTGGCCATATGCATCTGTCCAGGTCTCGGTATGTCCTGCACTTACTGACGTCCATCACTGAATTGCTGGCACCATCTCTGCACCATTTGCCTCGACATTACACCTGACTCATACACCTCAACAAGGCAGTTATGAATTTCTGTGCCTGATACTCCACATGCCCATTCATAGCGGATGACAGCTCGCACTTCAGCCTTTGACCACGACTCCAAAATGCACCTTTTCTCTGTAGCTCTGGGAAAAGACTGAGCAGTGGGCCTCCACTTCACACAGGCACTGCAACAGCGCCATCTGCTTGATCGTGGTCGACCTCTACCCAATGGTGTATTGGTGTCTTGCACGTACATGTTCACCTGCCATGTCGTCTTTTGCCCATATCACACAACTCTGTCCACAGTCGACAGGGGAAGCTTATTTTCCAACTCCCCCTCGTATTTTAGACCACACATTTGAATTTTTAAGCATAAAAGAATTGGACCTTTGTTTGCCTAACGGCTTACTCATTTCTTTTCAAAGTTCAGAGGTATCACTATTCAATGCACTAATGATTAACTGAAGGGTAGAAACACGCTCATTTAACTTCATGATTTTGGTCATACAATTCATACACACTTTATTTTTACACTAATATTTTTGTTTTTTGCAGGAACACATTCATTTGCAAACACAATGCCGCCACTTTGCTCACAGAAGAGTATGTAGTTTCAATCATACCTCACTAACAGGAGGCAGACAGTTGAATTCTCGAACAAAGATGGTATTAAAGTTCCAACCAATGAAACTATGGTCAATTATGGCGTCCCTCAAGGTTCAGTTCTAGTGCCGTTATCTTTCATATTATTTATCAATCACCAGCGTCTGAAGCTGCCTAATGCCATACCTGTATTGTTTGCAGATGACACACACCTGCTTTTCTGAAATTCATCTCTTCAGGTTGTAAATGACAGTCTACCAACAGGCCAATTTTCTGGATACATAAAAAGAAATTATTAATAAACAGAAAGAAAACTGCTCATCTGTTTTTCATTGTCTCCAAAAACCACCCTGCCTACTTGAAGCCCATGTTAGTTGGTGATGAAGCTGTGGAGCAAATCAGTGAGATTAAAATTCTTGGGGGATGGACAGACAATAAATTCCAGTGGAATACTCACAGAGAGAAGTTGCTAAAGAAACTGAGCAGTTCGTGTTATGCTTTTCAGAGTCTTAGTCAGTCCTGTGATATACAAAACATAGAAACAGATTAATTTGCCTTGGTAAACTCAATTCTCTCCTATGGAATCCCATTTTGGGATGCAAGAAAAGGATCTTAAAGATAATGACAAAGATGCCTCCACATATCTCCACTAAGCCTGTTTTCAAGGAATTGAAAATATTTAGGAACTGTGACTTTTGTTGATAAGAATTTGAATATATTCAAGACCAATGAGTCTATTGAGGGTCATAAAATACATTCTAGTGCAGACATTCATCTTAATAGTCAAAGATTGATCAAAAGTTTACATGTTGTAAGAAAATGGGCAATTTGGCAGTGTGCTTTACAGTAAATTACCTGTATCAGCTAGAAAAAGTAGGAATGTATTTAGGAATAAAGTAAAACAAATCTTACTTACTCACCTTTTCATTCTGTTGATGAGTACCTAAAATCCAATTTGTTCAAACAATTCTAGTACTTTTAGTCTACAATGTGACTGTACTATATTATGTCTAAATCTATAGGTTTAATCAAATAGTATGAAATTGGTGTGAGTTGTGCTACTATGGTTTTGTGTTTTATTTTTAATTATTAGTGTTGCTAATTGCAGTTTCATGGAGATTCCATGATATTTCAGTAATACGTGATAGTGATCGTACAGTGGCTTTTTGACTTCTGGTATAACTGGATGGAATTGTAGTGGTGAACCATTTATATGATAGTTTAAGAGAAAAGTGTGGGTCCCAGGTGGAAGGGAGGGGCAAGTATATCTGCATCTATATGGAGGTGGAGGGGTGGGGGGAGGTTGGATCCAGATGGTTGGCGCTGTGAAGCAATTAACAGTCTATGGTGTTATGGTGAGCAACATGCTCTGCCATAGGGTGGTGACACAAGGTCTCAGCCTGATTTGGCAGTGGTCATTCCTATTATTTACCTTTATTACCAATTCTATGTTATTCACCAGCCACAGCTGGACAGACAACATCAAGATACAATATTATCAAATTATATGACTACAACTCTACTATGATAGTAATTTAATACCACAAGACATATTTAAGTTATAAATTAGATTGCAATAATATCACAACAATAAAATAGATACATAACGGTTGATGTTGGAGTCATGGAACTGAGCTGCAGCTCAAGTAAACACTATGCTATTACTAGAGAAGAATTCTTCAATATTGTAGAAGGGTTGCTCTTTTAGCTTCCACAAAATAGTAGTTTTAAACTGCTCCCATGTAAAGACTGAATGTCATCAGGTAGAGCATTAAACAGTTTTAGGGCCACCATTGGGAAGCTGTTTTGTGTCTTTGCTAATCAACACCTTGGCATGTCGATATTGTCTTTTTTGCGACTGTTGTATTTGTGAACTACAATTCTCTTTCTGTAGATATCATGGTTTCTCTTTATGTGGAAGAGGCAGTTCAATATATACTGGCTGTAAACATCAGAACTCCTAAGCTGGTGAAAACTGGTTTACAGTGGTCTGTTTTTTTGCTTGAAGTAATTATCCTCATTCCTTTCTTTTGCAGTAAAATCACATTCTTGCAACCTGCAGAATGGCCCCAAAACAACAGCCCATAACTGATGTGGCTGTGGAACATTGCACAGTACACAGTTAGCAGGTACTGTTCTGGTACTATACTTTTCAGGTACAGGACCCGTGAAAGTTTGGAACATACATGTTTGGTGTGCTGTTGCCAGGTTGATTTGGTATCAATGAGAAGGCCCAGAAGTTTAACATCTGCTACGTTGCCCAGTGCTCCAGTATTGCTGAGGCTGCATATCATCCTCTGAGGTTTTTCTTCATTAATTTTCAATTTGTTCATGATAAACCAGGCCTTAGCTTCATTGAACAAGACTTCTGCTTGTTGGACTGCCAGTCCTTTTGAAAACAAGGTTGTATCATCTGCAAACTGCAAGGTGTGCCCATTGGAGCCTATGTCATTTATGAAGATAAGAAACAGCAGGGGCCCTATTACTGATTCCTGTGGCACACCATGCTGTAGCGTCTTCCTACCTTGCACGGAGACAATCCGTTGTCTGTTTCTCAGGTAGGATTCAAGAGTTTGCAGGACAGATCCCCCTACATTATGTGTTTTTAGCTTTCTGAGCAGGGCCTTATGTGGGATGCAGTCAAATGCCTTACTAAGGTCACAGAGTACTAGTGCTATAGACTCTTTGTCTTCAAAACCCTGACTTATGTTTGTAAATAAGGCAAGTACAGCTGTTGTTGTTGACCTGCCATTCCGAAAGCTATGTTGCGCATCATAAAAGAGACTATTTCCTTCAGAGTAACTTATTAGTTGTTCTTTCATTATCGACTCCATCACCTTTGCTAGTACTGGTATTATAGATATGGGCCTATAGCTTGACTCTTCATGTGGACTGTCTTTTTTGTAAACAGGCACTGTGCATGCTACTTTCAGGAAGTCTCGAAATTCCCCTGCACGGAGGCTTTTATTTATTACTACTGTTAATGGCTGTGCAATTTAACTACTTTGTTAGTTTTTTGTCTACATTTGGTTTAGCATTTGAATATCTCTTGGGTTTTAATGGAAAATATTCATCAAATTTCACTTTAAGGGTCTGGAAAATGTGATTGAATGTAGAATTTGGTAGAAATTCATCAATTATTTGGTGCCAATCTATAGAAGACACTGTAGTTTTGAAATCATCTAAGCTTTTCTTTGTAATAACTCTATTTCTGAATACATAATTTGAATGCCAGCTGGGAATTTGTTGTGTACTTACTGAGTTTGTCCATAACTTCATGATAACTGCATGGCGATCTGTTAGTATAGGGTCCACCACACTTACTTTGTAGTCCCAACTATTTAGGTTCATCACAATTGTGTCAAGACAAATAGCTCCTCTTGTTGACAGAGAGTTTCCTATGAATAGCCCAGAGCTGCTTACTAAGTTCATGAAAGTTCTTTCTTTATCATTACCTTCTCCAATATGAATGTTGAAGTCTCCACATAAAGCAATTTTTGTCCCTAAGTGCGCTAGGTGACACAGACAGCTTTCCAACTGGTTGAGGAAATTTTCAAAATTTCCATCTGGGGAACAGTACACAGAAACAACAATTAAGTTGGCATCTGACAGTCCCAAAGCAGCTAATTCTATGTCTAGATCTACACAAAATTTACGTAAGTCAATTTTATTGGCATTGAGTTTACTATTTACATACACAGCTACACCACCATGGATAGTAGTTTCTCTACACCATGCATTCACCATTTCTATATCTTCAGGGTTTCTGTAGTATTCTGTACATAATAGATCAGGTCTCACTTAATCAACAAACAGTGATAATGTATCAAGTTTTGTTCTGAGGCACTGCACATTTACACTCGCCATAACTGAGACAGCATTTTCTTCAATGATACAATTTCCTTTTTCACTGGAATGTTCTTGGTCTTGGGAGTTTATCACACTGGTGCACTAGGCATCCTCCAGAATAAAACACGTTTTATCACAATATTCTTCAGCCATATACCGTTGTCCATTATTTTATCTTTTAGGTTGAAATTAACACTAATTTTGAAGCCATTATTTATTCCCTTTGTTTCCAGTTTTTCAACTGTAAAATTGTTGTGATTTGCAAAAGTGTTCGGTAAGAGGTTAGTTACAGTTTCAGCTGTGGTGCCAGCCGTGGAGAGCCAGTTGGTAGCCATGTTGCCTCTAAAAGCTGTTCATTAATTGTAGAAATGCTGCTATACAATAGAGGTTTGACACATAGCCATGCAATTTATGAGATAAGACATAGCAGTAACAGGACTACAATAAAATGTTCTGTTTCCACACAAGTGACATGTGTCAATATTAGTCTTTTACGTGTTTGGCATTGGATAAATTAGCAAACATCCATAGTGAAATGAATGTACTTCAGCTCTCAACAGCAGAAAATTAAGAGTATACAAATATTTTTTACAGATTGAAGATACAGAAAACATTTCTTAACAAAAATCTATCAGGCAGAGAATGTCAGGGGTTTCAGCATGTGTGTTATTTAAAGTTTGGCCATGCATACTGAACAGCAAGAAGTTTGTTAATTCTTTAATATTCAGCAGGTTGGGTGATTCATAAGAATTATAGTCAACCTACAAAACGTTTGAGGTCCATGAAATGAATAGCAACACATGCAGGCTAGAGGTACAACATTTCAGATAGAAAAAAATTGCATGGACTCAAACTCTTTCACATGTTGTCTGCAGCAACTGAACAGTACTTTTAGAACTAAAATAAAAGAGGACAAAGAAGCTTATCTTTTTAAATATCTTAGAATTACATAATAATAAATAATACAATCATTGTTTCTTACCAAAACCATGTATATAAACTGTTACCTACTCTCTAAACTTGCCCATGATTTGGTACTTAAAAATGACTCAATATTTATTTTAAAATGTCAGACATCATCACTGAATTATTTGCTTTGCAGTATATGTCCCTGTTGATGCAGCCATTGGAAGTGCTTCTGTTTCCATTATGATAATGACCTCTGGCATAAAACCATATCAATGGAGAATACGAGCTACACAAATCAACTGTAAGGAAAATGTCAACCTTGCAGGTATGAATAACAATGTATCAGATTAAAATCTGGGCAAAGAATGTAAGCAAGAGATATAAGTATTGCATTTTGATTTTTGTAAACACACACACACACACACACACACACACACACACACACACAGAGAGAGAGAGAGAGAGAGAGAGAGAGAGAGAGAGAGAGAGAGAGAAGTCTTTATAAACATCAAAAGAGTCAATAACAAAATTTTTGAAAAAATTCCTATTACTAATACATGAATTATCACACACAAGAGAATTGCTTACAGGTAAGCTGCCTTCACAAGGAAGCATGCCTTACCAACATATATTCATACAATGTTTCTGAGGCTAGTTCTGTGAAATACCATTTCAGAAATTGGACAACGGATCTGTCACCTCCAGAGATGCCTCTGTGCAAAGTAATAATCAAGTGCTGTCCATGATGGTATGTATTTGGACTCAACTTTTGGGAAATTTACTGCTCTTGGAAACCTTAGTAAATGAGGACACAATACAAACTAGTATATATCAACAATCTACTCTTGTTACTAGCTGAATCCTACAATGGACCATGAACCTAAGTTAGTTATTTTATAAACTTATTGGTATAGGGCAAAACAATTTATACTTTCTTCAGTAGTCTATTATGGCAAGAGCACATGGGTCAACAGGCTTTATACTTGCCAGGGCCATAAGAAGAGTGAAAAGAAATATTATCTCCTCAATTTTTTGGGCATTTTGGTTCCCTCCAACTGATGAATTACTAGAAATAATGGCCTGTGTCCATTGGACTTAGTAACTCAACAACAAACTGCAAGTTATTGGTCAAATAAATGAGAATTTTACAAAATTAGACAAATAATAGTAAGAAATATCTAGCAAAGAAGAAATTAAGAGTACTACATTACACACTGGGAATGTGGAATTGTCAGTTTACTTAATGGCCATTATCTCTACCAATCATTTTCATGCAGTGCAGTTAAAAAGTTGCCACAAACGTGATGCTGTTGGATGAAAACCAGATCACATAGTATTTGAATGCCCAGATGATCACAGCAAACAGACAGGCAGTGTTTGGTAAATATATAAGTGAAGCAACACATAAAATAAGGAAAAGGTGACCACTTACCTATAGTGGCTCAATGCAGGGATCTTAGTAATGCTTAACAGACAACAGCATTCACACCAGCTTTCAACCATTAGCTCTTTCTACAGCAATAGTACACACGTTCACATACACAAAGGCGCAGACACCAAAATGCACACACCCTGATCATTGGAGTGTGTGTGTGTGGGGGGGGGGGGTGAATGTGTATACTATTGCTGCATTTTGGTTCCCTCCAACTGATGAATTACTAGAAATAATGGCCTGTGTCCATTGGACTTAGTAACTCAACAACAAACTGCAAGTTATTGGTCAAATAAATGAGAATTTTACAAAATTAGACAAATAATAGTAAGAAATATCTAGCAAAGAAGAAATTAAGAGTACTACATTACACACTGGGAATGTGGAATTGTCAGTTTACTTAATGGCCATTATCTCTACCAATCATTTTCATGCAGTGCAGTTAAAAAGTTGCCACAAACGTGATGCTGTTGGATGAAAACCAGATCACATAGTATTTGAATGCCCAGATGATCACAGCAAACAGACAGGCAGTGTTTGGTAAATATATAAGTGAAGCAACACATAAAATAAGGAAAAGGTGACCACTTACCTATAGTGGCTCAATGCAGGGATCTTAGTAATGCTTAACAGACAACAGCATTCACACCAGCTTTCAACCATTAGCTCTTTCTACAGCAATAGTACACACGTTCACATACACAAAGGCGCAGACACCAAAATGCACACACCCTGATCATTGGAGTGTGTGTGTGTGGGGGGGGGGGGGGTGAATGTGTATACTATTGCTGTGAAAAGAGATAGTGTCCAAAAGCTAGTGTGAATGCTGTTTTATGTTATGCATTACTGTGCTCCATGTATTGATTCGCTATAGGTGAGTGGCTGCCTTTATCTTACATTACATACTGCTCCATCATGGAATTTCCATTGTTGTTATGTAAGTGAAACAGTTAAAGACTGACATAATTGAACCATACTTAAAAGTCTCAACTAAAGTTCAGTATCATTCTATTAGACATGGACATTAAGTAAAATTGATGACACCTACTTGAGTATGTAGGTTTACTGCAGCAGGCCACACACCATAAGTCAATGGATGATCAGGAATGGCAAGATCATTAACCAGCAGCTTGGAATTACCAGAGATGGACTGGATTCAATTGCCACTATGATTTGGGCTACATCTAAATACATACTCCCCAGCCACTACATGGTGCCTGGCGGAGAATACCTTGTACCACTGCTGGTAATTACCTTTCCTGTTCCACTTGCAAATGGAATGAGGGAAAACTATTGTCTATAAGCCTCTGTGTGAGCCTTAATTTCTCTTAACTTATGTTTGTGGCCCTTAAATTATATGTACATTGGTGGCAGTAAAACTGTACTGCGGTCAATCACAGATAACAGTTCTCTAAACTTTCTCAATACAGTTTCTCCAAAAGAACATAATCTTCCCTCCAGTGACTGCCATTTGAGTTCTTAGAGCATTTCCATAATACTTTCATGTTGATCAAACCTACTGGTAACAAATCTAGCAGTATGCTTCCGAATTGCTTTGATGACTTCCTTTAATCCAACCTGATGGGGATTCCAAACACTCAAGCAGTATTCAATACTGTGTTGCATAAGTGTTCTGTATGCAGTCTTATAGATGAGCTGCACTTTCTTAGAATTCTCCTAACAAACCAAAGTTGACCATTTGCCCTCCCTTCAACTAACATTATTTGCTCATTCCATTTAATGGTGCTTTGCAGTGTTACACCTAAATATTTAATCTACGTGATTGTGTCAGGTAACACAACACTGAGACCATTTAGTGGTCAAGGGAAGGCAGGATTCGGTTGATTTTGGATGGGGCCATAATCAGTTACTATTGGTTGTGTTTTACAGTTACACACATTTATTTTTAAAACAGTAATCCCAGACTCAACAATGAATAAAAAAATTCCACACATTATTAATGAAGGAATAAACAACTGTGTAAATAAGTGTTTTCAGTGTGTTGCAGTTCAGCAAATCACCATAAAATACAGATACAAATAATGTTTTTAAAAAAAGCCACTGTGATCACGGCTGAAGGCTTTCATGCCAAGAATGGCAATAAATTATGAATTTTTAAGAACTCGCTGCAATTTACAACTTACAGGTATTGAAGTATTAAAAGGTAAGTGGGCACAAACACAACAGAAGGTATCAGACAACAGGAATGGCAGTGAATAAGGTTTTCAATGCAAATGACCATAATCATGGCTGAAGGCCTTACATGCCAGGAATGGCAAGTATATAAAAAAAATTTAGATACCTGCTGTAAAACAGCAAATACAAGCAAAAGTTAATTAAACCAGCAACTGACCACCAAGTGGGTGAAATAAGATGATGGTAAACCTTGAAACACATCCCTTACACTGCTAGATTTATTCCAGAAGGCGACCAGAACTATTAACTAGACATACATAACCTTTAATGTAGGCATTACAAGGTATGGTAATAAATAATACAATAATAAAACACAAGGACCAGTCACAGACGGTGCTCCAGGAGTTGACCTCTGAGAAGGTACGGCAACAAACTCTTTCGCAAGCTATGAGATAGGCAGCCAAGATTTGCATTCACTTCACAAGGTGGTAACTCAGACTAGGGTCAGTCTAACAAATGACTAATGATAATCTTGCTGGAGCTACCTGATGTCCAATAATCCAAACGCAATGATGAAGCAATACACCAAAGCTGGAACTGGTGGTCTGCACTACATCCACAATATCCTGTTTAGAGTCCCCGGAACAAGAAAGGAATCATTACCACCAAAGTAGAGGAATCACCAACCGGCCTACAATCAAGAAAGCTGTCAAACTACACACCTTACTGGACAGCAGCGGCAAGGTGAGGAAACTTACACTGTCATTACATACACTAACCCTCAAGGCAGGTAACTGGGGTGTTAGCAGCCACCAGCCAAGAAAAATTACCACTGGTTTAACTTAACAAATTGTAACAAGTTGAATGCAGTAAATAGTAATAAGAGGTCAAGGAAAGCTAATCAGACCCGCCCTCCCCAAGCACTGCACTCGCTGCTCTTCATCTCAGCGACACTATGAGCAGCAACATGAACTCAAACCACTGGAGAATTGTGCGATATCACAATGGTGGAGGTTCCTCTACTTGGATTAAAATGCACTCAACTTAAAGCTTGCTGGATCCGGTTTATGACAAGGTCGTGCACTCCTCGTGACCACACCCCTTCCATCCGGCAGTTCATGTATACCGCCAGCAGTCCCGGCGTGTTCTTGCCCTGTGCAGGCTGACTCCTCCTGAGTCCCCAACTGAACTGCCCACTCACATGACCTGGAAAAACAACGACGTTGCCCCAAAGATAGGGCAACAGTACTAGATATTGATAATTGCTACTGCTGCCACTAGCAGAAAGGCAACACTTGTGAAACCGAGTGGCGCCAGTCAACACGAGAAGAAGACAACGAACCGCAACCGTGCCAACTAAACGATACCGTCTGGCCTGTAACAGAGGGTGGAAACCTACAGACAGCACCAATGCAACCTGCAGCGTGGCTCAACCGCTAATACCATATTCAAACATTACAGAATTGTTTTTACTGCTCATCTGAATTAGCTTACAGTTTTCTGCAATTAGAGCAAGCTTCCATTCATCACACCAGAGAGAAATTTTCTCTAACTCACCTGTATGCTACTACTGATACCTTCTTGTACACTACAGTGTCATCAGAAAACACGTGCAGATTTCTGATCACAAATTCCACCCAATTGTTTATGCATATAGAGAACAAGAGCTGTCCAATCACTCTTCTCTGGGCTCTCCTTATAATACCCTTGTCTTTGATGAACACTCACTGCGCTGGACAAAATATTCAGTTCTGTCACTTAAAATGTGTTCAGATCACTCACATGTTTTAGAACCTATTCCATACATCGGGACCTTTGTTAACAGGCTGCACTGGAGGACTTTCTGGAAATCTAGAAGTATGTAATGTACCTGTTGCCCTTCATCCACAGTTTGCAAGATATTGTGTGAGGAAAGGGCAAACTGAGTTTGAGTTTTACACAAGTAGTGCTTTCTAAATCCGTGCTGTTTTCTGTCTCAAAGAAATCTGTTATGCCCAAACTAAGAATATGCTCAAGAATTCTGCAGCAAATTGAGTTTAAAGACACTGATCTGTAATTTTGAGGATCTATTCTTTTACCCTTTTTATATACAAGAGTCACATGTCCTTTTTCCAGCTGCTTGGGATTTTGCTCTGGGCAATAGATTGATGATAAATGCAAGCTAAGTACAGGGACAGTGCTAAAAAGTGGTCTCTATAAAACTGAACTTGCATTCCATTCTGACCTGGTGACTTATTTGTTATCATTTTTTCCAATTGCTTCTCAGCACAAGGATTGCCTATTTCTATGTCATCCACATGGGCATCTGTGTAATGGTCAAAAGATGATACATGTGTAGGATCCTCCTGCAGGAACAATTTTTTAATGTGGACTTTAAAATTTCAGCTTTCCTTTTGCTGTCTTCTATTGCCACACCAGACTGGCAGACAAGTAATTGAATAGAAGCCTTTAGCAGTTTTATGTTGGATCAGAATCTTCTCTGGTTCTCAGCAATATCTTTCTCTAACAGTACAGTAGGTGCATTGATCATTTTATAGATACACAAATTTCTGTTACCTTTTCCTTGCCAACATTTCTGTGCTCTTTTTTGAACTAAGAGTGCAACACTTTCTATTTTCTCAGTATTTTCTGAATTTTGTTATTAAACCACATTGAGTCTTTCCTGTCCTTAATCCACTTATCAAGCACATGTTTCTCCAGAGGATGAATTACAGTCTGTTTAAACTTTCCCTATAATTCCTCTACATCTGTCATATTGGAACTAGAAGATATCCATTCACTGTCTAAGTAGGATGCTAACAACTGCTCATCTGCTGGTTCCAGCATAAAAACTCTCCTAGCCTTCTTGCTGGATTTACTGACTTCAGTAATTATCATCACTATAATAACATCATGATCTCTAATCCCTGTCTCTATATTGACATTGTTCACAAGGTACAACTACAACATCAGAAATATTTCCATTGTGTATTTGTTGTCAAACTATCTGCTCAAGACTGTTTTCAAAGAGTATGTTCAGAACTACATCTACAATTGTATGACTACTCTGCAGTTCACACTTAAATGCTTGACAGATGATTCACAGAACCACTTTCCATTTCTCAACCAATCTGTCCTCAAAGAGCATGTGGGAAAAATGAACATCTAAAACTTTCTGTGCAAGCTCTGATTTATTTTATTACAATGGTCATTTCCACCTATGTAGGTGGAGTCAACAAAATATTTTCACATTCAGAGGAGAAAGTTTGTGATCAAAATTTCATGAAAAAATCTCACCATAGTGAAAAATTCACTGTATCCTCTATATGGTGATAATATAAAATTACGAGGGCCGTTCAGAAAGTAACCTCCGGTTGATTTAAAAAAATACACCAAGTTAAATAAAAATATTTTCATATATACATCTTACAACTACATCTTTGCACTATTTTTCTACATAGTCTCCATAGCGATTGAGGCACTTATCGTATCTCTTCACAAGCTTTGAAATTCCTTCTGCATAAAAATCACCCGCTTGTGCCTGGAGCCAGCCTGTGACCGCATCTTTGAGCTCTTCGTCGTTATCAAACCGCTGTGACCCGAGCCATTTCTTCAAATGCATGAAGAGGTGATAATCACTTGGCGCCAGGTCTGGGCTGTAAGGTGGATGGTTGATAACGTCCCACTTGAAGGACTCAAGAAGGGCCGTTGTTCTGCGAGCAGAGTGATGATGGTCTACCACTCCTGTCTTCATCATGAATGTTTTCTCGTCCACTTTTAAATAAACGTACCCATTCACGGACAACTCCTTCACTCATAACTCTTGGTCCGTACACGGCACAAAGCTCACGATGAATAGCTGCTGCAGAATATCCTTTGGCTGTAAAAAACCTTATGACAGCATGCACTTCACATTTGGCGGGGTTTTCTATTGCAGCACACATTTCAAACTGCCACAAAAACTAAACTAGCGCAGGTACGACGTTCACTCGACCACGGCTTGATGCCGACTGACCTGTTGAGTGCGTGAACGCACAGATGGCGTCGCTACTCCCCCCACAACCCGTACTGTGACCAATCGGAGGTTACTTTCTGAACCGCCCTCGTAGTTGCCCTTCTCTGGACTCTTTTGATATCCACCATCAATCCTATCTGGTAAAGACCCCATACTGTGTAGCAATACACCAGAAAGTGATGGACAAGTATAGTCTGGGCAGTACCTTTAATAGATTCATAGCATCTTCCAAGTGTACTGCCAATAAAATGCAGTATTTAGTTTACCTTCCCCACAACATTTTATGTGCTACAGTTCCAATTTAAGTTGTTTGTAATTATACTCCCTAGGTATTTTACTGAAGCAACAACCTTTAAATTTATGTGATTTAATTTTTGACCAAAATTTAACAGCTTCTTGTTAGTACTCATGCAGAGGACCTCTCACTTTTTATTTTTTGGTATAAATTGTCATTTCTTTATGATGTACAGATATCTTGTCTTGTCTTGCAAGTTGCTTTGATCTTCTGAAGACTTTTAGATGGTAACCAACAGCAACCTCTGCAAAAAAAAAAAAAATCCAAGATGCCTGTTCAGATTGTCTTCTAAATTGTTTATGTAAATCAGGAGAAGTAGAAGGCCTGTAACACTTGCTTGAGGAAATGACAGATATCACTTATGTTTCACCTGATGGTTTCTTGTCAGGTACTATAAACTGTAGCCCTTCTTACAGGAAATCATGAATCCAGTTATACAACTGAGACACACCCCCATGGGTGCACAATTTTATTAGAAGCCATTTATGGGGATTGGTACCAAAAGCCCTCTGGAGTTCTCGAAATCAGCTTTAGATCCCCTGATGATTGCACTCATTACTTAACATAAATAAAGAGCCAAATGTGTTTGACAAGACTGTCTCTCTGTACCACCTGCAAAGAATCTGTACACATCCTAGTATCTGCTTGCTAGGTTAAATTCATCTCCAGCTATGAGGAGCGATCAAAAAATTTTCATTTGAGGACATTGCTCCAGGTTATAAGTAATGTAGCTCGACTCCAGTGTGGGTACATAAGCACCAACATGTAGGCAAGGGATTAGTGGGGTATTCATGTCTTTCCAATGTGCATACAATAAATGCCAGAACATGAACTATGGTGATATTATTACCAAATACATCCAAACAGGGTCATTCTTTTCTTGACTGCTGAAGAGCAAACACCAGTAGACATCCACTGTAGAATGAAGAATATACATGGGACAGCATGTCTGTTGAAAATCACTGTTGTGGAAAGGTGCAACAAGGGATGCTGCTGCTTCATGATAATACCCATTTTCATATCACAAATGTTGTAATGCAGACATTACACTGATTCAAGTGGAATACACATGAGCAGCCTCCCTGTAGTCCTTATCTCTGTCCATGTGATTATCATGCTTTTGGTCCCTTAAAAAAGGCCTTGGAGGGGTGACAATTCCTGTCTGATGAGGATGTGCAGCAGGCAGTTATAAACTACTTCACACAGTAGGACACAGTGTTTTACCAAATGGGTATCTTCAACCTGGCGCATCAGTGGGATGTTTACCTCAGTGCTCACAGTGATTTTGCCTGACTGGCATACTGATTCTGGACCATATGGCCTTCAAAGAGAAGCTTTTTGATGGCTACTTATAATATTTCACGATCAGAATACTTCCAGCCTTCTGAATGTGGATTTTATGCAAACTGTGTTAAATTCCTCTGACAATGAAATGCAGAGGAATATAAGCTGTATTGGTTGTAATAGCTTGTTTTGTAGCAAATTTCAGTTGGTGGTGGATTACAGGGTGAGATAAAGATGTAGATTTAGTGTAGTGGTAGCAACTTGTAGTAGATACTCTCCATGGTAAGAATGGAAATCATCCACCTACTGTGAAGCATAATAGCAGGAAACGCAGAGAAAAATTGGTATGAAATATAATTACTTATTGTAGCAAAGTGAGGTAACATCATGAGGTAAAAAAATATATAGCACTGTACAAATGTAACATTATCACAGCCTCTTTTAGGTACTAGGTAACATCACTAGTAAATAAAATGAATAAATGAATAACTCCCAACAGGTCTCCTTCTTCTGAGTTAGATTCTCCACTTTGAAGAAGAGAAAAATGGGAAGGATTAATATTGTACATAAATATTTCACATACTAAAGTTTAAAATTAATGAGTACAGTTCCACATGAAGAAACTGAAAAATGTGGCACAAGTCTACAGGAAATTGTTTTATCCTAATGGTGCATGTGCATTAAACATTAACAGGCTTCATCAACCAGATGACTTCACTAGAGATGCTGCTAAAGGTGGAACAGCAATCTATGTGAACTATGAATACCTGTCCATCTATCAGTAGTTGCTATAAAAGCTGAAATTTTCCTTTCATCTCATCCTTAGTGCTTCTGTGGCATCATGCAAAGTTCACCCACAATTGCTATCAGAATCTATGAATTCTTGACAACGTGCGGCACATGAGACAAATTACATGATATATAGCTCTGCAAATTAACACTTCAAATCACCAGTGGAACAAACAAAATTTATTGTCTCCTATTAGAACAAACCAAGACCATCTAATTCATTAAATGACTCCTCCAGCTAGCTAGTGGCTCTGACTGTTATGTGGCCCCTTCCTACCATGTATGTGAACTCTTACTAAACTGCAACACTCGTTTATAAAAATGGCAAGTCAGATTACATGCTCACAAATGGGAATGCACTTCCAAACTCTAGCAAAGCTTTCAGCACAGACAGAACAACTTCATTGATCACAGTACATTCCTGACTTTATATATTCAATAGTCTTGAAACATCACCTACATCCCCCAGGCACCACAACTCCTCCATTCATTCCCAAAGGCCAACAACAAGCTCCAGAATTACACTTTGAAGTACCTGCTCTGCTCCAGATGGGACAAAATTTACCTCCAACAGTCCATGAGGGCTGCTGGCTGACAGTGATTTCTGTGAGTTCCAAACTGCTTCACAAAGTTATTCTGCATCCAGACCATTCTGACAGTCAGCTTCTGGGACTGAATACAAGCATTTAAATTCATCACTTCCTGCTCCCATTAATACAGTACTCAGTAAATTGCTGCTCCTGCCAGGACTTAATGAGTTCCTTTTGAGTAGGTGCCGGTAAGCATCGATCACAACCAATTTAGAAAACATGCTGACTGACCAGCCTATTATCTTGAGACTGGACGAAAACACCTTCTCCCAGATACTGGAAACCAGCTGAACAGGATGATCAGACAGGTGCACCTGTGAAACACAGCCACCTATTTTTTCAGCAACAAGTAAAATTATTTATCATCTAAACTAAAACTAAATTCTTTCCGAACAGGTCACAAAAGGCCCAATGGTATGGGCCAGCTGCCGTGTCATTTTCAGCCCACAGACTTCACTGGATGCAGATATGGAGGGGCATTTATTTTCTTATTTATTTATTTGTCAAGTTCCATAGGACCAAACTGAGGAGCAAATCTCCAAGGTCATGGAACATGTCAGTACATGAAATTACTACATAAAAGTAATACAGATAAAAATAAATGCTAATGAACCCAAAAAAAGTCAGTCCATAAGTTTAAGTAAATGCAATCAACAATTCAACAAGAATAAGCTTAATTTTTCAAGGAACTTCTCGACAGAATAGGTATGACCCATGAGGAAACTCTTCATTTCCATTTGAAAGTGCATGGATTATTGCTAAGATTTTTTAATTGGAGTGGTAGCTTATTGAAAATGGATGCAGCAATATACTGCACACCTTTCCACACAAGAGTTGAGGAAGTCCCATCCAAATACAGTTTTGATTTCTGCCAAGTATTAACAGAGTGAAAGCTGCTTATTCTTGGGAATAAGCTAATATTGTTAATAAGAAATGATAGTAAGGAATATGTATATTGGGAGGCCAGTGTCAAAATACCCGGACTCGTGAACAGGGGTCGACAAGAGACTCGTGAACTTACACCACTTGTTGCCCGAACCGCCCCTTTCTGAGCCAAAAATATCCTTTTAGAATGAGAAGAGTTGCCCCAAAATATAATACCATATGACATAAGTGAATGAAAATAAGCAAAGTAGACTAATTTTCATGTCAAATGATCACTCACTTCAGATACTGTTCAAATAGTAAAAACGGCAGCATTAAGTCTTTGAACAAGATCCTGAACATGAGCTTTCCACAACAGCTTACTATCTATCTGAACACATATAAATTTCAACTGCTCAGTTTCACTAATCATATGCCTATTCTGTGAAATTAAAAACTCAGGCTTTGTTGAATTGTGTGTTAGACACTGTAAAAACTGAGTCTTACTGTGATTTAGTGTTAGTTTATTTTCTACAAGCCATGGACTTGGGTCATGAACTGCACTATTTGAAACCGAGCCAATGTTGCACACAACATCCTTTACTACCAAGCTAGCGTCTTCAGCAAACAGAAATATTTTAGAGTTATCCGTAATATTAGAGGGCATATCATTTATATAAATAAGGAACAGGAGTGGCCCCAACACTGATCCCTGGGGCAACCCCACCTGACTGTACCCTACTCAGACCCCACATCACAGCCATTCTCAACATTGCGAATAATGACCTTTTGCCATCTGTTGCTAAAGTAAGAGGTGAACCAATTGTGAGCTACTCCCAGTATTCTGTAATGGTCCAACATCCAGACTAATATTTTGTGATCAACACAATGAAATGCCTTAGTTAAATCAAAAAAATATGTCTAGCATTCAAAACCTTTTATTTAACCCATCCAGTACCTCACAGAGAAAAGAGAATATAGCATTTTCAGTTGTTAAATGACTTCTAAAGCCGAACTGTACATTTGAGAGCAAACGATGTGATATTAAATGATCAATTATCCTTGCATTCACAGCCTTTTCAGTAAATTTAGCGAACACTGGTGGCATAGAAATAGGTCTAAAATTATCTACATTATCCCTTTCTCCCTTTTTATAAAGTGGCTTTACTATTGAGTACCAACATCCTTTTTCTTGGACCATCATATATTAAATTTATATTGAAGTCACCACATATAGCTAATTTCTGGTACTTCCTACAAAGTGAATCAAGACCCCTCTCTAGCTTAAACAGAAATGCTCTGAAGTTAGAGTTAGGAGACCTATAAACAACAACAATTAGAAGTTCAGTTTCACTAAATTCAACTGCCCCTGCACAACATTCAAATATCTGTTCAGTGTAGTGCCTTGATACGTCTATGGACTCAAATGGAATACTGGTTTTTACGTACATAGCCAATCCCCCACCCCACATGGAACTCCTTGAAAAACAGCCAGCTAATGTGATAAACCACTGAATTGTCAAATTATTTAAGTGGTGCTCTGATATACCAATAATTTCAGAGTCAACATCTATAGGCAGTTCACCAACTTTATCCCTAATACCTCTTATATTTTGATGAAATATGCTAATTCCTTCTCTACTTGGAAACATTACATCCTCTGAGGGTGAGCCCTTAGTTAGAGGGACTTCCTTTAAGCAGGTATACCTATCAGCTGACTTCAATCTAGAAAAGGTGCAGCTCTAACACCAACTACTACAGGAATTTTTCCATGAGTGATCCCATCACCACCACCTACTACACTGTCACCTATAAGCTTTGCCAGCCTCCCCCTTGCACATCTATTGAGGTGCAGGCCATGCCTTGTGAAACCCAATCTACTGATAGACCTAACTGGCACCACTGAGATGTGACCCGAGCCCTCTGTCATCAGTGCCCTCCCCAGCCCCATGTTAATGTGCCTAACAGCCACATTAATGTGAGGCTGATCATGATGCTGAAATAGTTGCATGAAATGCACATTAGTGCCACCAGTCTAAGTAGCTGTCTTTACCAGGTCGCCACCTACATCATATTCCTCATCCCTGTCAAGACTGTTCCCTGCTTCACCCACTATCACTACCTCATCCTCCTTCATAAAATTCCTACATAAATCCCCTGTGCTGTCAGTCACTTGAGCCAATCCTGCACTAGGCTTCACAGTGCTGGTGACCATGTGGTTAGCATACCACTCTCCTGGCCGTATGTCAGTTTACAGAACTGGAGCCACTACTTCTCAGTCCAGTAGCTCCTCAGTTGGTTTTGCAAGAGCTGAGTGCACCCCCACTTGCCAACAGTGCTTGGCAGACTGGATTGTCATCCATCCAAGTGCTAGCCCAGCCTGACAGCGCTTAACTTCGGTGATCTGACGGGAACCAGTGTTACCACTGTGGCAAGGCCGTTGACATTATTTATTATCAGTACGATTAAAATTTTGGAGCTAAAAAATCTATACAACCAGCTGGAGCAATGGCTAACCGGTTTGTGTCTACAGAGTGAGTACTCATCTATCTCTCTCAGTAACTACTGGTCAAAAATGGACATTTGACATCAACCCTAAATTACATATGTCAAGCAATGGAAAATCTGGGATGGAATAATGACAATATGAATTAGGATAGATTGTCACTCATTACGTAGAGGAAATGAAATAATCATGTGGTACTGCCGGCCGGGAGGCCCCATCCAGGGAAGTTCAACCACTGAGTGCGAGTCTTATTTCAGTCGATGCCACATTGGGTGACTAGCATCCCGGTGATGAGGATGAAATGTTGATGAGGACAACACAACACCCAGTCCATGAGCAGAAAAATTTCCAACCCATCCAAGTATTGAACCCAGGCCCACTGCATGGGAGGCAAGCATATAGCCACTTTTTTTTTTTTTTTTTTTTTTTAATCTCATTTTGTTCACTGTTGTTCATTGCATCTGTTCGGGGCAGACGTTGTAAGACATCCGTTTAAGTTCGTTGTTGATCGATTAGCTCAGTTTTTTTATTACAGAGGGCTGTTAACCCTCTGACCGAACACGCTGAGCTACCGTGCTGGCGCGTCACTCAGCTAAGCAGGTGGACTACACAGAGGAGATATTGAATAGCAGATGATCACATTTAAAAATATAGCAAGCTATCAGACACAGTACAACTTCAGATTTAGAAGGATGTGCACAGCTCACACATACATGGCTACTGTTGTCCCTGTGTGCAGAGGCCCAGTTCACAATATGTTTTCAAATACCTTATAATTAGTTAGTTTCATGTTCTGGGCATCATTTCAATAATAAATTGTAAAGCTATGGAACATCTCATTTTACATTCATCATGAGTTAATTTGTAAATATGGCTCCATGCTGAACAATTTTTTTAAAAATATACAGGTGTTAGTTACGAATTCCTACCCACTACCTTTAACTCATTAAAATATCAGAAATTCTTCTAAAGAATGGAAGGAATTGTGAAGTACAAACTTTTTTTAGTTTCTTTTTATGAGTCTGTTAGACATTTTATACAAAAATTTTAATTGCAGCATTGTGCTCCCTTTTTTGTGATAAAAACAACCTTAAGTGCAGAGCAATGTTTGTTATTTTTCCTTCTGGTACTGTAATTATGGACATCATTGTTCCTTTTGAACTGCAGTGTACTATTTGAAAAACCTTCATGAGGGAATAAATATACTGTGAATCAGTTGTCAGATTGCCCAACTCCTGGAACAGATTTCTACATGATGATAGTGAGTGAGCACCATACATTAGTCTTACAACACTTTTTTGAGAAATGAAGACTTATTTTATTGAAGATGAGCTACCCAATAATATTATTGCCTATCACATTATTTAATTAAAATATGCAAAATACATCAGCTTACTGATTTGTCTCTCCCCAAGATTTGCAATGATTCTGACTGCAAAACTGGCGGAACTACTAAGTTGTTTTAGGAGTTCCAAATGTGCTTTTTCCAGTTTATATTCTCATTAACATGGACATCTAATAATTTTGAAGTTTCCACTCTATTTATTATTGTCTCACCATATGTTACACTTATTATTGTTGTAGTAACCTCCAATGTGCAGAACTGCATTCGTTGTGTCTTTTTAAAACTGAAGGTGAGACCATTCCCAAAAAACCAGTCAATGACACTTTTAGAAACACTTTTTATCATTTCTTCTGTTTTTGTGTGTATGCTTGGACTGATTACAATACTAGATCATCTGCAAAAACAACTCATTCTGTCTGTTGTATATTACACAGAAGATAATTTACATATGTGAGGACCAATAGTGGACCTATGATAAAGCCTTGGGGAAACCCATAGTGATTTCTCCCCAGTCAGAATAATGTCCTTGGACTACATTGGTTGAGTTACTAAGACATTATCAATTGGTTGGCTATACAATCAATCCAATAAAACTTCAATGTATCTAGGAGACTTCTGTGATTCCCACAGTCAAATGCCTTAGATGGGCAGCAGAAAATGCCAACCTGCACTGTTTTATTATTTAACACTTTCAGAATTTGGTGACTAACATGTAAATGGCACTCTCAGTAGAGCAACTCCTCTGAAATCCAGACTGTGATATGCTGAGGATATTACTGTTGCTCAGGTGAGATACCTTAGAATACTTCACCTTCACAATGATTTTGGAAAATGATATCAGCAGTGAAACAGGTTGGTAGTTATTGGTATATCTCCTGTCAGCTTTCTTAATGTGGTATTTGATAAAGGCCTATTTCAGTCTCTCTGGAAAAATGCCTTGCATTAGTAATGCATTACATATTTCACTTATTACATGGAAACAAATCTTTAGTGCTCTATTCAAAGCACCATCAGAATCAAATGATCTTTTATTGTTGAAATAATATACTAGTACAATTTTCTTAATTTCAGGAGGAGATGTTGGTGATACATTCATATCACTGAATTGCTCTTTCAACATACTGTTGTGATTTTTCTCTTGATCTGTTTGTCCATATGCTGGGTGATCAAAAAGTCAGTATAATTTGAAAACTTAATAAACCACGGAATAATGTAGATAGAGAGGTAAAAATTGACACACATGCTTGGAATGACATGGGGTTTTATTAGAACAAAAAAAAAAAAACAAAGAAAACAAAGTTCACAAAATGTCCGACAGATGGCGCGTGAAAGATCTCTTGCGTGCGTCATTTGGTGATGATCGTGTGCTCAGCCGCCACTTTTGTCATGCTTGGCCTCCCAGGTCCCCAGACCTCAGTCCGTGCGATTATTGGCTTTGGGGTTACCTGAAGTCACAAGTGTATCGTGATCGACCGACATCTCTAGAGAAGCTGAAAGACAACATCCGATGCCAATGCCCCACCATAACTCCGGACATACTTTACAGTGCTGTTCACAACATTATTCCTCAACTACAGGTATTGTTGAGGAATGATGGTGGACATATTGAGCATTTTCTGTAAAGAACATCATCTTTGCTTTGTCTTACTTTGTTATGCTAATTATTGCTATTCTGATCAGATGAAGCGCCATCTGTCTGACATGTTTTGAACTTTTGTATTTTTTTGGTTCTAATAAAACCCCATGTCATTCCAAGCATTTGTGTCAATTTGTACCTCTCTATCTACATTATTCTATGATTTATTCAGTTTTCAAATTTATACTGACTTTTTGATCACCCGGTACTTTCTACTATATTTGTTCTGTGATTGGTTGTCCTGTCTCTCATTTCACTACATTCCATACACTCTTAAGTCTGTTATCAGAATTTCTCATTTCTGACATTAGGTACATGTTCCTTCACTTTCTTTAACAACTTTTCTTAGTAATTTTGAGTAGTTTTTATACTGTGCAACTACTGTAGGATTTCTGCTTGTTCTGTCCAACATCTTTATTTCTTACATGGCTGTTTAATGTCCTTGCTGATTGTCTTATGCCAAAGCTATTTTCAAATAATGATATCAACTTAATATGGAAGAGATCAAATTTTATGTCAGCATTTGGTTCATAATAAATTTCATCCCAGGTCATCTCTTGTACAGTATTCTTAAAAACATTTGTCCTGGAGTCATTAATTATTCTAACTGATTTCCACTGAGAACTGTCTATACTGTAGGACACTATCTTATTTATCATGTCTAACTGTGCATTAAGATCAGAGAGAGCATTAGATACTGGGTAAACTGTCGTTTTCTTGCTTTAAGCTTAGGTAAAGGAAACAGTATCAGTTAGGTCCCTACTGGCTTTATCCACCCATGTTGAAAAGTTAATTAGTGAGATTATATTGTAGGATCCAAGGTTTCTATATCACCTTTTTTATCAGAATTATTTTCTAAATCTCCATTGAAGTCAACACAGACTGGTCATGGTTCAGTAGGCCCTCCATAAAACTCACATTTGGGTGTGTCATTGCTACCCTCAATGCTGTTCCCCACTCCACCTGCTACAACAACCTGATACCCTTTCTCAAATTCTTTACACAAATTCCTTGTGTCCGCTATCACCTGGGTAAAGCTATTAGTTGGTTCCACAATGCATGTGACCTGCTAGCCTGTTCCCAAACATAAATAATTTTTGAAAAAGAACAATTTAAAAAAGACTAATGAGACACTTCAAAATAAAATTTACTATGTTCCATGAAACCGCCAATGGCCTTGCCACAGTGCTAACACCAGTTCCCGTCAGATCACTGAAGTTAAGCACTGTCAGGCTGGACTAGCACTTGGATGGGTGACCATCCGGTCTGCCAAGTGCTGTTGGCGAGTGGGGTTCACTCAGCCCTTGTGAGGCAAACTGAGGAACTACTTGACTGAGAAGTAGCAGCTCCAGTCACAAAAACTGACATACAGCTGGGAGAGTGGTGTGCTGACCACATGCCCCTCCATATCCGAATCCAGTGATGCCTGTGGGCTGAGGATGACACGGTGGCTGGTTGGTGCCATTGGGCCTTCATGGCCTGTTCAGATGGAGTTTAGTTTAGTTTAGCTATGTTTCATAAAATCATTGTCCATAAAACAAGGCAAAATACAGCAAATCAACATAGTATAAACAACTTCTACTGTACTTCAGCTATTAAATCATTAGGCCTACTAAGAAATGAACAAATAAGAAAAGAATTCTCCATCAAACATGAAAATTAATCTAAAGTTGCAACTCTATTTAAGAAACGCTATTTTGACTACAAAACTAAGAAAACCAGAGAGTTTACAGCCCTTCTAAACCACCAGATATAACTGATTTAAATCCAAGATCTTTTTAAACTGAGAGGTGATAATTAAGGATCAGTTAACAGAAAATAAAACAATATGAAGATGAAGTAATCTACAAGTAACGAAACTCAGTAATAAATAAAACAGGAGTCACCAAATTAAGTCAGGAAGCATGAAAAAGGAATGGAATGTACATGTAGGATGTGAATCGGAGGAATTACATGGAAATTTAATGGCACTAGGTGGGAAATAAATTTGTGACTAAAGCTGAAGATATTTCCCAAAATAAGCTAGAAAGTGATACTGTTTTAGCCATGTGAGAAGTGGATGAAGCCCTGCTTCTTGCTTCTAATGTTGAATGTTTAGAAACTGAAGGGGAGAGAGAGAGAGAGAGAGAGAGAGAGAGAGAACTACCAGAATCACAGGATCAATCAGAAGAGATGCAATCAGATTCTTAAATTATTGTGGGGCAGTCTGTTATTACTTAAGTGCCAGCAATGACAGGTAGTGAACTGTCAGAAACAAATTCTCTTACAATGCCAGAATTAGAAGATGAAAATCCATGTCATGAGATGGAAAAGATGATAGTGATTATGACATAAATTGTGAGGATCTTTCCTAACCTAATCCACCTACAATAACAGTAATAATTTGTCTGGATAAGAAACAGGTAAAGTATGTCTCTTGCCTCTAATATTAAATATCTGCAAACTGGAGAAAGGAGAAATTTTCCAGGATAAGAAGAAGAAGCTGAAAATTTTGATGAGACAACATTTACTCAGTTGTTTAACATGGGAGGCATCTGTGACAACATCCTATGATTCAAAAAATGCGAGAAAGGAGACATAGAAAATCCATGGAACAGGGTCAAAAATTTTCTGTGAGTGGAGAGGTAGAAGATGCAAAGTAAACCTATTGAGATCGTACAGTTCCAGTCACACAATGTTACTGAGAGCAGTTGACAGAACACAGGCACCAGTGCAGCTTGCTCAAATTTTAGCATGGCTATGATGTAGGTAACACACAGAGTGGAGATCATAACTGAAAGAGATTGCAAATGATGATAAACCTGAGGTAGACCAAATTCCCTGTGGTGCACCACTTATCAAAAAACTCACAAGATCAAGTGCAAATTTTTTGGCCAGTATATGGAACATGGTGGTGCAAGTTCTGCCATTGTAGTATTACTTGGGAGTAAAATGCCAGGACCAGTGACTTTTTTTACCACTGATAATGGTTACATGTCCATTGACATGCTCTCATGACAATAGACACATGACAACTGGGCAATGGCCTTGGTGGCTGAAACCACTCATGGTAATCAATATTTAAAATAAAAGTGCAACTAGTGCAGGCATTTTATTTCCAATATTCAAATCCTTCGTGATGGTGTTTCTGACCTGCACTACACCAGACTTTGGGTTCCCTGAATCCTCCTCAATGGTCTCAACTAGTGAGTTATATGTCCAATAGATTTGCGGTGATTATATTACTGATTATCAAATACTCAAAGCATGGAAACATGTTGTATTTAAAATTTTCAGTAAGAATGCATATAGATCACAAATACTGTGTGTTCTAGAGGCTTAGGATTACCTTTGTGTTTGTGCTGAAAAGCTGCTTCATGGATGATATTCAGAAATTAATATTGTAGTCCTTTGTTGTGTTGATATGCTCATGTGCAACCATAAGTGTTAACGCAACAGCTACCACTTTTGATTGAATATGTAGTTTTGATTGTAATTTTGTTTCAGATAGACACAGTATCCTATTTTAATTATTATGTACTGCTTTCATGTGCTTTTTTCTGATGTAATATATGTGAAGATATCAAAATTTGATGCTTTAGTTACTCATGCTCTCTTCTGTATAGCATCAGAGATAGTGATTTATTTTAATTTGTCACAATTTTAAATTCATTTTAGTTAGGTTGCTTGCCTCCATATAAATTTAAAGATGCACTACATATTTGTTTATTTTATTTTAGTGTTGTTTTGTTTTGCAAAGAACAATTTTAAACAATAATTGCTAATTGATAATTCTGCTGGATTAGAGGTGATTTCACCTTACAGTGATGCAGCAGTGTCATCATTCCAGTATCTAAACCAGGCAAAAAAATCAAGTTTCAACTGATACATATAAACAAATCAACCTCACAAATGTCCTACACAAATTGCTGGAGATGATGCCAACCTGTAAATTGTACTGGGTCCCTGAGGTCTCTTGGAAGATATATGTAGTGCATGAAAATTACTTTCAGGTTATTCCAAAAAATGGAGTGTGATAGTGTTGTGACCTAGTCAAGTGAACCACATGAAAACAAAATGTCTTTGTAAATTAGATGGAACAAGGAATATTATGCCACTATTTAAGAAAACAAATGTGAGAGTGGTCTCAATAATTTGTCAGTGATAAGTTGTTCTCCTGAGGCACTATCAGATTCCCATAATGAAAAGTAAAGAAAACACAGTGGAAAACCAAGACCTTGTGTACTGCAAAGGGCAGCCAAAAATAGGTAATCTCGAAACAGCAAGTACAAGTAAAATTGAACTCTACCCAGACAGCCAAGGGCAAAGTATAGTCACTGAATTTAGGAGTAAAAGCAGTCATAAATTAACTTTTATGATAAAGCTAGTTATGAAATGTAGTGCAGTCACATCAGTAAGTTCAGAATAGATTTCTTTATTAAGTAGTGGTGGGATTGAATGATTTTACAATGAATGAGAAAAAAGATCTCTTAATCTCACTTAACAGAAGAGTATTTGAGCTGAGAGGAAAAAATGTTATCATTTTTTTAGTGCCACATCAAGAGAACTTGGCAGAGTGGTCATGTGTCAATGAAGAAACTAAAAGTGCTAATACAGAGATGTGGAATATCTGCAGTCATTTTGAAATTGCAACAATTGTTGAGGATAGCAATTTTAGGAAAAGATTCCACACTACACATGGTTTTCACCTAAATAGACTAGGGAAAAATGTTATAACAATGAAGGTTTCAGAAATGGTAAATAAGATTGCAAATGTGCACAGTGATGCTACAGTCATACCTCTCATGGCCAGAAAGTGTATGTTTCCTGGATAATCAAATGTAATTTCTGCTGCCAGTGAAGTTACATCACTCCAAGCTAACTGTAAGATGCTGATAAATGAAGGAAATATCCCAAATGACACCAGTACACAGAAAAGAATCAGAAGAACAAGATCAGATAGTGTGCCTGATACAATGTATGATGGACTACCATTTGTGACAATTGCTCAGCCTCCAGAAACATCTCAAAGAAATGCCAGAAATTCACAGGGGAGGACAGTAGTAGTGGCTGATCAAGCACCCAAAATATCTGTAACAGCAACAGCATCATCACTGAAAACAAAGATGGGAAAACAGCAGCAGCAAATTACTTGCCACAGTCCAGAGAATGACCCATGAGGTGCAGGAAACCTGTGCTTCTGAAGGAGTTTTGGAACCTCACCAGCACACAGGACAGAATGGGACATTGAATACTGTAAATATGACTGAAAAATATCCTCATATTAATAAAACACTAACTGTGGTGCAAGTGAATTTATGTAGCATTAGGAATAAATTGTTGGAATTTGAACATTTCTGCAGTAATGAAAAAGTAGATTTTATATGTGTATCAGAGCATAGGCTTAGGAGTAATGAGGTAGTTCCCTTTATTCCTCAGGGATATGTTGCTGCAGATTTAATGTGTTAGAAGTGAAAAAAATGGTGGGGCAGGCATATTTGTTAAAGAGGGTACAATATTTACAAAAACTGATATTAGCTCATACTGTTCTGAAACAGATGAGGAATTCAGCTGTGTAAATCTTGTGGATTATAACCTAACCATTATAAGTCTCTACAGATCACCAAGTGGTGACATGGGTATTTTCTTTCAGAATTTTGAATTAATAATGAAAAAGTTGTTCAAATCTAAAAGAAAAGTTGGTGTCTGTGGGGACTTCAATATAGAAATGGGAAACAAGAGTGAGCAAGTCACTATGTCATCTTTCAGTCTCTTCAGAATGTAGCAACAGAAATTCCACACATGGTGGAGCATGTATAGATAACATCATTGTTAACTTTGAAGGGATTTGAACACTATCAGTATGTTGTTGGGGGATATGCAGACCATGATCCAGCAGTCCTTAGGCTTAACCAAAACAAAACTGAAAGACTCCCCTCTAATGCAGGTGCCAATGCTAAGGAAAAGATGCCATGAGTTAGGCAGCAGAAGGAAGAGGTAGTAAACCAATTTATTCAGAAACTTAGAAATATGAAGTGGGACTGTATATACCAGTATCAAACAGGTATAAATGAAACTGAAACTGCTTTTGAGAGCTTCATTAAAATTTATTTAGATTTGTGGTATATGTGCCCTCCTCTTTTAAAAATTAGTCATAAAAGCAAACCTATAAAGAGGAAAATTAAGTGGTACATGGATAAACTTAACATCATCAGGCAAAATATGTTACCTTCGTACCATATGTGTAAAGCTTCTAAGTATTGAACTGAGCAGAAAGATGAATTGTACGAAGCTTATCTGAAATGTAAGAGAACCTACAGAACTAAGTTTAGAATGTCAAAAAGAACAACATACAAAAGGTAAATTGTAGGTGCTCATAAATGCAAAGCTGCATGGAATGTTGTTGCACAAAAGCATTGTACATATCATGAACATAACATAGCTCTTGTCGTGGATAAAGTTAATCTTTCTTCTATTGATTCTGTAACCAATATTAGGAACAAAATTAAAACAGCAAGTACTAATGCAACTGATCTACTTAAGCAACAACAACATGGGAACTATAGATTTAAGGGGAGTACAATCACACCCACTGAGATTACAGATGTAGTGGCCAAATTCTCAAACTCCAAGAGCATGAACTACTCTTGGGTGTTGAATTATATAACTAGGAAAACAGTACATGTGATTAGTGAACCATTGGCCTTTCTTTTTAGTGGGTATCTATAGAGTTTGGCCTGTTTCTTATAATACTAAAAATATCGACAGTTATTCCAGCTTACAAAAAAGGAGCAAACATGATCTCAAAAATTACCAGCTAGTTTCATTAGTTCCTATTTTCTCCAAAATATTTGAATTTCTTTTTATCACCAACTAAACAAATGTTTTGAGTCACGTAATCTACTTTCTAGTAATCAATTTGCCTTCCACAAGGAAAGAAATACTACCATTGCTGTTATCTCAATTATGCATGAAGTGATAACAGCTATTCAGAATAAAAATAAAGTTTCACTTCTTTTGTGTGATTTAAGAAAGGCATTTGACTGTATTTCTCATGACATCTTAATTGTTAAATGTAAATTCTATGGTGTACAAGACTCTGCATTAGCAGTAATTGTATCATACATAAACAATAGGAAACAGTTTGCCTATGATACAAACAGGTACTCACAGCTGCAAGATCTTAAAACAGGGGTTTCACAAGGCTTTGTCATTGAGCCCTTCTTTTTTATAACTGCAGTCTATGATTTACCCCACTGTGTCCCCAACTCTGTTATTAGCCAATGACACAACTCTGCAAGCTCAGCATGACAACACATTAGTTCTGCAACATGGCATGGAATTAGCACTAAATTGTTTTTCATCAAATGCACTGCTTTGCAACCCTGGAAAAAAACCAACAGATTATACTAGGATTGTCAAGTGAGGTAGAACTAAAAGCAGTCAAAATTCTAGGAAAATTCATACAGACTCAGAAATGTCAAAGAAACTGGCACAGGCATGCATATTCAAATACAGAGATATCGAAACAGGCATAATACGGTGCTGTGGTCAGTAATACCTACATAAGACAACAAATGTCTTACGAAGTTGTTGGATTGGTTACTGCTGCTAAAATGACAGATTACGAAGATTTAAGTGAGTTTGAATGCAGTGTTATAGTTGGTGCATGAGCAATGGACACAGCATCTCCGAGGTAGTGATGAAGTGGGGATTTTCCAATACGATGATTTCACGAGTGTACCACGAATATCAGCAATCCAGTAAAACATCAAATCTCAGACATTGCTATGACTGCAAAAAGATCCTGCAAGAATGGGAACAATGATGACTGAAGAGAATCATTCAACATGACAGAAGTGCAACCCTTTCACAAATTGCTGCAGATTTCAGTGTTGTGCCAGCAACAAGTGTCAGTGTGCGAACCATTCAATGAAACACCATCAATATGGGCTTTCAGAGCTGAAGGCCCTCTCATGTACCCGTGACAACTGCACAAGGTACTATTGAAGGGAAATGTAAGCTGCTATCAATGTAAAATGCCTATTCCACCTCAGGTGGTCAATGGTAAACAAAGAATCTGTGGCTTCTGGGAAGGGCAGTGCAAAACTGATCATCTGGTGCAGTTGGAAACATCAATCTAGCATGCTTTTACCAAGTACCAACAAATTACAGCTGTCCTTTTTTACTCACATGAAGCATACAATACTGCATGGTACTGCCATACACCGACCTCACTCCAATGTTTTATTGAATTGTAACCACAACTTTCTGTCACCATAATTGCTTTAGCTTAGAGTCAGTGCTTTGCTAAATTCTTCACAGTCCCAGGAAATGGCACCCCTCAGAGCTTATAGCCACTAGCAGATTGTGGATTCCGTGGGTTTGATAGTCACTCGTGCTCTTTATGTTGATGAGTTACACATTTGGTACAGCTCTGTCTGTGGCCTTAGCCAAGCATCAACTTCAAGGTGCCACACAATTAATGTCTTCTTTGACATTCTACGATGTCTTTTAGGAGTCCCACATTAAAACATGGATCATGAATTTTTGTTACCATACCATGATCCATCTAGAGCCAGACCTCTGCTTGATGAATCAACATCTTGATATCATTGCAGTCCCATTCTTCATAGGAATCTCCACCTTTTGCCTCTATGTACCCATGAGGTGACACTAACTATATGTTCTTCCTAGTACACTAATCAGACCTATTCCAAGGACTTAAAACCTGTCACCCCTAGTGTTTTAGATTAGATTAGATTAGTTTTTTGTTCCATAGATTCGTGTTGAGGAGATCCTCGTGGATGTGGAACATGTCAATTTATTTTTTTCTTTTTAAGCTGAAATAACAATACTAATAGTATGAATACAATACATCATTTGTTTCTATTAAAAAATTCGTCAATGGAGTAGAAGGAGTTGGCCACTAGTAAGTTTTTCAGGCTCCTTTGAAACTGATCTTTATTTGTAACTAAATTTTTTATGTTTACTGGCAAATTATTGAAGATGAGTGTTCCTGAGTAGTGGACCCCTTTTTGAACTAAAGTAAGTGCTTTTAAGTCCTTGTGCAGATCATTTTTGTTCCTGGTATTGTATGTATGAACTGAGCTGTTTGTTGGAAAAAGAGATATATTATTTAGGAGAAATTTCATTAATGAGTAAATATACTGAGAGGCAGTAGTTAGTATACCCATTTCTTTGAAGAGGTTTCTACAGGACGTCCGTGAATTTACTCCACAAATAATACGTATTACACGATTTTGGACTCTGAAAACTTTTGTTTGACTTGAAGAGTTACCCCAAAATATTGTACCATATGACATTATGGAATGAAAGTAGGCAAAGTATGCGAGCTTTTTCATTTTTATGTCGCCTATGTCTGCTAACACTCGAATTGCAAATACAGATTTGTTAAGGCGTTTCTGCAGTTCTGTGGTGTGCTCTTCCCAACTGAATTTATTATCAAGTTGTAATCCCAGGAATTTAAGACTGTCAACCTCTTCTATCTGCTCTTCTTCATATTTTATGCATATGCTGGGTGGAAACCTCTTACAGGTTCTGAATTGCATATAGTGAGTCTTTTCGAAGTTTAATGTCAGTGAGTTGGCTTTAAACCATTTATTAATATCCATGAAAATATCATTAGCAGATCTTTCTAGAGCTACACTTGACATACTATTTATTGCAATACTTGTGTCATCTGCAAACAAAACGAACTCTGCTTCTGGCAGTGTAATTGATGAGAGATCATTAATGTACACAAGAAAAAGCAATGGCCCTAAGATGGATCCTTGTGGGACACCACATGTAATTTCTTCCCATTCTGATGATGACTTAATTCACTAGTCCCTTGTTTCCTGTTAGTGAGGTATGACTTGAACCATTTTGCAGCACTGCCCGTGACACCATAGAATTCTAATTTACTTAAAAGCATGTTGTGGTTCACACAATCAAATGCCTTTGACAAATCACAGAAAATACCTGCTGCTTGTAATTTGTTATTTAATGAATTAAGTACATTTTCACTGTAGGTGTAAATAGCCTTCTCGATATCAGAACCCTTCAGAAATCCAAACTGTGTTCTTGATAATATGTTTTTTGTGGTCATATGATTGAGCAGCTGCCTGTACATTACTTTTTCTAAAATTTTTGAGAATGCTGGCAAAAGTGAAATCGGTCTGTAGTTTGATGGTATCTCTTTATCCCCTTTCTTGAATAGAGGCTTAACATCTGCATATTTTAGCCAGTCAGGAAATGTCCCAGTTATAACTGACTGGTTACACAAGTAACTTAGAATTGTACTAAACTCACAAGAACATGCCTTAATTAACTTTTTTGATATCTCATCGTACCCACTAGAATGCTTTGTTTTTAATGATTTTATTATGGAAGTTATTTCTTTTGGTGAAGTGAGTGATATATTCATGTACTTGAAGCTATTTGTGAAGGCTAGTTTCAGATATTCAAGGGCATTATTTACTGACCCTGAAAGTCCCATTCTATCAGTAACGGATATAAAGTACTTGTTAAATAGATTTGCCACACTATGTGCATCAGTTACTAATGTGTCATCTACCCTTAGTGCTATTTGCTCCTGTTCCTTTCTGGTTCTACCAGTCTGCTCTTTCACTATATCCCATATTGTTTTTATTTTGTTCCCTGACATTGCTATCTTCTTCTCGTAGTGCATTTTTTTAGACGTCTGAATTACTTTTTTTAATGTTTTACAGTATTCTTTGTATTTAGCTAAATCATCAGCAATGGAGCTATTCTTGGTCGACAGATACATTTTCCTTTTTGTCTTACAGGAAATCTTTATTCCTTGTGTAATCCATGGTTTTATTATAGACTTCTGTTTAATTTGAGTAACTTTTAGAGGAAAACAGTTTTCAAACATGGTACTGACATTGTTCATGAATGTGTTATATTTTTCATTCATGCCATGAGCACTATAAACATATTTCCAGTTCATATCTTTGAGCAGTTTTCTAAAACACTCAATTTTTAGTTGATTGACTACTCTCCTGTACTCAGATTTAGCAGTCTTGATAATCTGCTTAGAATTTACATCTAAAACAAGGAGCTGCATGTCATGATCTGATAGTCCATTTATAACAGGTTTTATGATATGATTTTGTTCCTTTGATTTGTCTATAAAAATGTTATCAATGGCTGTCCTTGAGGATTTAGTGATCCTAGTTGGAAAGTTTACAGTGTGACTTAGATTGAAAGACAACATTACTAACTGCAGTGAATGTTTACGGGAAGATTAAAGTCACCAGCAATCAAAATTTCTTTGTTTCTTTCTGTTAGATAACCCAAAAGAGCTTCTAGATGATCTAAGAACAGATTATAATTTCCTGCAGGTGCTCGGTAAATAGTTATTATTATATAGGATCTGATGTACCTTCCTCTCAGTCTTCTAGGAATACCAAGGCACTGAAATCATTTATACAGATGGTTCTAAAATAGCAGAAGAATGGGATATGCTCTCACACTTTATGAAGGTCAGAAACAATACTATTTACCAGGCGACTGTAGTGTCTTCATAGAGAAACTAGTAGCTATTGCTAGAGCCCTTTATTTCATCAAAATGAAAACTCTCAATCAATCTTTGGTATGCAGTGACACAATGAGCAATCTGAGGCTACTGAGCAATTCTGTCCTCACCTCCTCAAACTGTCCACCATCCGTGACTCTCTTTGTGATGGCAGCCATACTCCTTGCTGGTTTTCCTCTGGATCCAAAGTTATATAGGATTCCTGGGGAATGAGGTAACTGGTTGCTTAACCAGGAAAGCAACCATATGGCCAACATTGGTAATGTGGATATCAGTCACTGATTTGCGAGCACAGATAAGACTTGAAATCCACCACAACCAGAGCAAGGAGTGGTGGGATACTACTCCCTCCATCAAACTGCATGCCATCATGTAGATCAATACAGTGTGGCATTCCTCTTTCCATTTGTCCTGTAAAGACTCTTCTGTCTTATCTTGGCTTCATATTGATCGTCCGCATCTGAATTATGGTTTTCTCCTGTGTGACTATCCAACCTCCTTCTCCCAAATATGACTGCAATGCTTCACTGATGGTGGCTCACATCACTGTAGAGTGCCCATCTCTACATCACACCAATGAACTTAGGGGCTTAGGGCCTACTTATATTCAATTTGTTTTGTGCATGTCTTGTCTGGGATGAGGTTCAAAGTGCTAGAATATTATCTGTCCTTCATCATCTACTTTTTTAAAGAAACAGTTAAGGTACCAACTGCACAAAGTAAAGGTATTTGTCAAAGAATGAAAAGATAGAGTGGACTGTAGCTATTACTGTGATAATCAAAGAGAATTAGTTTCAAATAGGTGCTTAAATTAACTTTAAGAGAATTTATCATTACACTGTTTCCCAACGTAAGTCTGCTGACAGCCACAAATATACTTTAAAAGCTACTTTATTTCGTGATCACTGTCAGCAGTAAACTTCTATGGAGATGGTTGAAGCACACAATCTTCATTACTGCTATTTTCAAGTAATTTTTCATTGCAGACTGCATAATGTTCTGTAATAGCGCATTCAGCTCCTTCTTCATGCTCTTCAGGTGATTTTCATCTTGCAGTGAGTTTTGCTATGGAAATTGAAAAAAACATTTCATTTCAAGCATTGATAATCAAACTTCAGAATTCCCATACATATAATAAAAAATAAATTTCCTACTTACTAGCAATGCATCAAGTACTGGAATCTGTGAAAGCATGAAGGATATTATCTTATGTCATCCTCTGGAGCATATTTCGTACTGCTTTCATCACCACTGAAATCAGAAAGAAGTAAATGTTACAAACTGGTTGAACATCATGAAGAATGTCAGCACCATTTGAGAAAGAGTTACAAGTATGCAAAATAAGTTTTTCTAGCTCCATTGCATCCGCTACATAGCTCAGAAACCTAGATAGAAAATCAGAAACTTCCTCATTGCATTATGATGGCTTACTAGCCAACAGATGGCTTTGGTATGCATCCAAATATTTAAAATACACGATAGTAGTATCACCAGTGTGGTATGTATGTTGTTATTGAAACTCAATAAACATTAAATTACTTACATAGATATAACATTGTGAGTTTATGTTATGGTTTTGTGTGTTTAACCTGCTTTAAGGGACTTTTTGAAGGCTTTCACAAGCCCAATGAGTGCTATGTTTGTTTCCACATTGTAGTTCAAAATCCCCTCCAACAGATGGAGCTAAAATCTAAAAGTAAATATTTTTCACTCACAGTGAAATTTTTGCTCATCCTGTAAAATCTTGCAGAACAACATAAGCTACAGTTTTTTAGATACAGTCACATATAATATACATCATCTTTAAATATTTTCAACATGCAAATTGTCACACAGAAAAGTATATAAACATGCCATCCATTTTTAGTTATGTATATAAATTTTTACATTTCACCATATGTGATCCTCACACAGTACTCTGTGTTTCAGTTTAATGACATAGAATCTACTGACTTTGTTCATTTGTATTGATGTTCAAAACATCACACTCTTAAAATACTATGTATTTCTTTAACACCACCAAGAAAACCATATCTTGTGTATTTAAAGAAGTATCATGAATCTTGGCAAAAGATTAAAAAAAAATTCAAATCTGGAGTGATTTTGGGGAATGGAGGGGCGAGGGTAGAGTAAAAATTAAATTAGCTGTGAATTACATTGCTTACACTATACTTGTGTCATGCAGTAGCGGACTCACAGTCACACACATCTGTAATAGGATAAACTTAACTTGTGCTAATTACTTAAAGTACTAGTGCTCAACTGTCTTGCCTAAATGTGAGCAATAATTTCATGTTTAATTTAGTGACTGTTTTGTTTTTCAGCTCCACAAGGCTGTTTGCAGTATTACACAGAGCTATCTGGAAGCATCCAAAGTTTTAATTATTACCATGGGCAAGGACACTACCAAAGCAATCTGGATTATTCTATTTGTATTCTTCGCTCACCAAATACATGCCGTGTTGAGTACAGACAAGCAGAGGATTCAATATTTTGGATAAATTCTGCAGACAGTAAGTTCCTTCCTCCTTTTGAAAACCCTGTGTGTACTTTTTCCACTTATCCACTCTCTCTTCTACATTTAACAGTGGAATTCCCTTTTGCATTCTCAGTCTTGCAATCCTTGCTTTTAATTTCACAAGCGCCTATTTTAACTTTTCTATGAGTGTAGAAAGGACTGAATGGCATTCTGGATCTATCCTGAACATTCCACTGTTCCCTTGCTGAAACCCACATGTGTACAATATTGTTGCAGGCTATGGATCCGAACACCATGATGACAAACCATTTTGTCTTCCATTGCCTGATATGAGCATAAACAAAAAAGTCATGGGCTGGTACGAAGATGTCACTGATATTAATGAAGTTTATTTTTGTTGGTAAACAGTGCATAATAATGTAAGTCAAGTATCAAATAGATTTGCGTATTTATTTTTCTTATACAGCCTATTAAAGTAATATCAAGTGCAATGGATAAACTGCCACCACAAAGGAAAATGTCAGGAAAGTGTACAATAAAGAACTGGAAGTCGGTACATGAAAGTGTATGAAATAATTGACATCAGAGACATGTCACAAGAAATTCTTAATACACTATTAACTGAATAATAACTATGAGAAAGTTTTGTGCAAATGGGGGCTGCATTTGTAGAATTCTGATCAAAGGCAAAAACTAGTTTCGCAGCAATGTTTGGATCATTTTATATAGAATCAAACTAATTTTGTGTGTCAGTTTCTTACAGTGGTTTAGACAGAGATCCACTACTTCACACTATTGCATGAAATATTGATCAAAGCAGTAGGTGGAAGTCAGAAGCCCTGAAAAAAAAGGGATGAACTCTATTTCATTTGGCAGCAAGAGAAACATTATGGACGGTGTTTTCTAAGATTCTTCTTTGATAATTACACAACAAAGGGCTAAATGATAACTGGTGAATACTACATAAGTCTTCTGGGCCAACTAATTGATAAATAAATAAATACATGAGCAGAGGCATACATTGAAAAAACAAAACAATAATAGTCTTGTATTAGAACAATGCGTCTTCCTATAAATTTTCACAGATTGCTAGAAAATCCATCCTATTTCCCAAATATAGGACTGTTTCCCATCTATATATATTAGCAACTAGAAAATGTTTTGAGAGCAATGAAATGGCAGCCATAAATGGATATTCTGCACACCTAACAGAATTATACTTCAGGGATTGAATCTACTTACTGGAAAAAGTGGAACAAAGTGTACTAACCAAGAGGTAAGTGCATTTTTCATATGGAAAACACTGTCTTTGACTGAAAGGCTCAAAAATTCACCTTGCTCTCACACATTGTAGTAGTGACCACTTTCCCAGTCATCACTATACATACATTCGTTAATTTCACAGGCTTTATACAGCTGATTTTTCAAAAATTTTATTATCTTGTGGGTACACATGTTCCCATTGTATGTTTGCATTTTCAGCTGTTTTGAATATTTAGTTTATTTTTTACAGTCAAAAAGATTATATGTGTTTTCGAGTGCTCGGCAAATTTTTATGTGAGAAAAAGGGGGCTCAAAGAATTTGCATTAGATTTTACTTGAAATATGGAATAAAGTACAGCACCACATTCAAAATGTTGCCTATGGTTTTTGGCAAATCTATTTTGGGCAAGAAAAGAGTTTATGGGTAGTATAAATGCTTCAAAGAGGGCTGAGAAGACATTGAAGATGACAATCATCCTGGATGCCCTAGCACATCAATTACTCCCAAGAGTGTCAAAGCACTAAAGGAAATGGTTTTGAAAAATTACTGAATCACCATCAGAGAGATTGCTGATGATGTCAGTACAGGATGATCAAAAAGTCAATATAAATTTGAAAACTTAATAAACCACGGAATAATGTAGATAGAGAGGTAAAAATTGATACACATGCTTGGAATGACATGGGGTTTTATTAGAACCAAAAAGAAACAAAGTTCGCAAAATGTCCGACAGATGGCGCTGGACAGCAAAACGTCAGTGACTGCGCATGACAATCGTGTATAAAAGGAGCTATAATGAGAGAGAGAATCAGATGCGCCAGCAGTCACAGCATGTTGATGTTGCCTGAAAAGGCGCTTTTAGTGAAGCTGTATTATCAGAATGGGGAGTGTGCTAGTTCATCGTTATGACCCTATTGCCATAGGAAGGGGATTTGAATGGGTAAAGAAAGGTCCGTTGACAAATGCAGCTGTGGCGAGAATAATTTCGAAGTTCGAAGCCACGGGTTGTTTAGACGATAGACCCTGTAGTGGCCGACTGAGCACAAGGTGTAATGCTGCTGAGACAGTTCAGGAAGAAATGGAAACTGTAGCGGGTTCATCTATGCGTGGGGAAGTCAGCGTTCGTGCAGTCGCATGTCGCACCGGCATTCCATACTCTAATGTCTGGTTGGCACTGAGGCGTACCCTCCGTGCTATCCATACAAAATCCATCGGCATCATGAATTGTTACCTGGCAATTTAGTGAAGCCAATGGCATTTGCGGTGTGGGCGTTTCAAAAGATGGAGGAAGATGACGATTGGTTGAGTAACGTGTTGTGGACCGATGAAGCTCATTTCATGCTCAGAGGGTCTGTCAATGCCCACAACTGCAGAATTTGGGCAACCGAAAATCCTAGAACAGTCGTGGAAACTCCATTGCACGACGAGAAAGTCATGGTATGGGTTGGATTTACCACATCTACCGTTATCGGGCCTTTTTTCTTTGAGGAAATGCATGATTCTGATTTTGTAATGTACCGTGATGGGTGAGAGGTACGCCGATATGTTACAGAATCACATCATCCCAAGCCTCGCTGATAAACACCTGCTGGAACATACGCTGTTTATGCGGGATGGCGCTCCGCCCCATATTGCTAGACGCATGAAAGATCTCTTGCGCGCATTGTTTGGTGATGATTGTGTGCTCAGCTGCCACTTTCGTCATGCTTGGCCTCTTAGGTCTCCAGACCTCAGTCCATGCGATTATTGGCTTTGGGGTTACCTGAAGTCGCAAGTGTATCGTGATCAACTGACATCTCTATGGATGCTGAAAGACCACATCCGATGCAAATGCCTCACCATAACTCCGACTTGCTTTACAGTGCTCTTCACAACATTATTCCTCAACTACAGCTATTGTTGAGGAATGATGGTGGAGGTATTGAGCATTTCCCGTAAAGAACATCATCTTTGCTTTGTCTTACTTCGTTATGCTAATTATTGCTATTCTGATCAGATGAAGTGCCATCTGTCAGACATTTTTTTAACTTTTGTTTTTTTTTTGTTCTAATAAAACCCCATGTCATTCCAAGCATGTGTGTCAATTTGTACCTCTCTATCTACATTATTCCATGATTTATTAAGTTTTCAAATTTATACTGACTTTTTGATCACCCGGTATATCCTTTGACTCACGCTAACCAGTTTTTTTGGGTGGTTTGGGCATGAAGTGAGTAGCATCAAAGTTTGTTCAAAAATTGTTGAGTTTCAACCAAAAATGATGTATAGACATCGCTCAGGAATTGCTTAATGAAGTCGACAATGATCCAGAACTCATAAAGAAGATTATAACAAGTGACAAAACGTGGGTATATATCTATGACGTTGAAATTACAGTCCAGTCATCCCAAGAGACCGAAAATAAATTTGACATGTTTGATTATATGTGAAGGCTCTTCTCACTGCTTTATTTGATTACAGTGGGATAGTGCATCATGAGTTCCTTCCTCATGGCCATACAGTCAGTAAAGAAGACTGCCTGGAAGCTATGCATCATTTGCGTGCAGCAGTCTGAAGAAAATGACCAAAATTTCGGGAAAAGGCTTGTGAAAATCGTATCCCAATAATGCTCCCTCTCACAGCTCGATGCTTGTTCATGATTTTTTGGCAAAAAACAGAAGTGTTATGTTGCCTCGGTCACCATATTCATTGGACATGGCCCCCTGCAACTTCTTTTGATTCCTGAGGTTGAAGAGAACTATGAAAAGATGTCATTTTTCCATCATTGACAAGATAAAACATAATCTCTGAACAACTTGAACACCATAACAAAAACTGAGTTGCTGAAGTGCTTGCAAGATTGGAAAAAACCACAGTCATATGTGTATTATATCTGAGGGGATTCAATTGAATGGCAACAAAGTTGATGTTGATGAATAAATAAAGATTCTTTAAGAAAAACAAAATTCCTATTACTTTTTAAGCACGCCTTATATGGTCACCACTGAGAACAGAACAAAATCTGATTCACCCCAAACACAATCTTACGCTATCTATCCTCCCATTGTGTCTCCTACAATTGGAGATAGGTCCACAGAAATGAGATAGGAGTGGAAGTCTTTTGATGAAGCCGGCCGGAGTGGCTGTGCGGTTCTAGGCGCTTCAGTCTGGAACCGAGCGACCGCTATGGTCGCAGGTTTGAATCCTGCCTTGGGCATGGATGTGTGTGATGTCCTTAGGTTAGTTAGGTTTAATTAGTTCTAAGTTCTAGGCAACTGATGACCTCAGAAGTTAAGTCGCATAGTGCTCAGAGCCATTTGAACCATCTTTTGATGAAGTCAGCTTCAGCAAATATTTCTTGGTGGACCTAACAAAGACTGTGAGTGCAACATTGGTCCCACTTTTGGTTGCAATTCTATTTGGAGTCAGTAGTGGTTGCTCATCTGATACAGTAGTCCATCTTTGAAACAGTGTGCCACAATCAACACATTCAACATGTTGGGCAATTTCTTGGATGTACTATCTAGCCACAAGTGGAATGAAATTGAGGTAACTGCACAAGTTATATTTGTCAGTTCTGCCCTGACCTATCTACAATTACTAGCCCAGTATAATGCTCGAAACAACAGACCACTCTTTGAAGATATTAAAAATAGCTGTATACTCAACATCTTCATGCGTAATGTAAGGTTTCTACACAGTGCACAGCATGAAAATTGTTTCTGTTTCCTTCTATCAGTACCAATTTAAACATGGAATTTCTATGACATGCCTTTAAAAGTACAATATAATATTGCAGTGCCTGTGTTATTCTGAATTATGATGCAATGTTCCTTAGGGCATGCATACATGTCCAAACGAATGGGCACTGTGGCGATTACAGCCATTATGAAATACATGAAATGTATTCGCAGTTGGAAGTATGACCAACCATATCTATGCATGCATGTCCAAAGAAACATTGCATCACAATTTGGAATAACGCAGGCACTGCAATAATGTATTTACCTGCCAACACCAGGTGAGCAACTTTAATGTAAAATGTCTCATCTGTACAGGAATATCCATAATGGATGTATGAGTACAAATGTAGACAGTACAGTTGATGACATATGGAAGCTTTGGTCTGAGTCATGCTCAGATGGCCTAATGGTAAGGCAACTGCTCCTGATAAATGAGAAATCTGGGTTCGAGTCCTAGTCTGGCACAGATTTTCATTGTCATCATTCCATTATGCAGCTGATTTTTTTTCATATTCACAACTCTGAATACATTTCATGTATTTCATAATGGCTGAAGTTGCTGCAGAGCCCTTTTTTTTTTTTTTTTTTTTTTTTTTTTTTTTTTTTTTTTTTTTTTTACATGCATTCATGCCCAAAAGAACATTGCATCTACATTAGATTAGATTTACTTTCATTCCAATTGATCCATAGTGAGGAAGTCCTCCAGGTTGTAGAACATGTTAGAAAAACAATAATACATGACAAATATTTACAACTCAAACAGATAAGCTAATGTACCATTCCACAGGTCCCAAGTGGAACGATTGTAATTTCTTTTAATGAGCACTAAATGAAAGAATCATTTTACAAACACTAATGCACTGAATTTAAAATATAAAAGTTTTATTTTTTTATTTATAATGTAATAAACATGTAATAGAACTACTATAATACTTATTTACAATGAGCACATTACTACACTGAAAAGGTGCAGAAGTTAGATTGTACTTACACACACACACACACACACACACACACACACACACACACACACACACACACACATACACACACACACAAATTCAGAATAACACAGGCATTGCAATATTGTATTTATCAGCCGACACCAGATGAGTGACTTTCACGTAAAATGTCTCATCTGTACAGGAATATACATAATAGATGTATGAGAACAAGTTGTAGACAAAATTATTGATGACATATGGAAGTTTGCATCTGGCTGTGAGTCATGCTAGGATGGCCTAATGGTAAGGCAACCATTCACAGTCAGCAGGAAATCCGGCACAGATTTTCTTTGTTGTCATTCCATTAGGCAGCTGATTGTCATTCATATTTGCAAGTGCATATACATTTCATGGCTTTAAAAGTGTTCTGTTCTCATTTTCCAGTAGCATAGTTTGGTGAAAATGTTGAGGCTCTCAGCTTTTTCCTCAAAAAGTATCTTTTGACAAATAAGACTTAAATCATTTCTTTTCACCTATCCAAATAGTCATAAGGGGCTTACAAAACAGACTCCAATAAGTTTTCATAGCTTTATGAACCAAAAACAGGATGATGCAACTTCTTGGTAACACACCACACAACCTGCACAGATACAAACGAATCCTAATTTTAGATGCTTCTTAACTGCATAAATTCTTTTCAGGCCTACAAGATAGATATATCACTGAACTTTTCTCATAAAGAGCCACAAGCTGAGAAGGAATATCCAGCACAGATCCAAAAGTTGTTATCTTTATCTTCATTATTAATAAGGATATGAAAATACATAGATCATTATTTTACAAACATCCTCTGACTGCTAGTCTAGGTAAAAATATATTTTCAATATATTTAGCATGTCAAAAGATACACAAGGTGAAAGACTGAGTCCCTCATCCTTTATTTATACAGCATGCACTATGTTAATGACACACTTTTCAATGAATAATACTTGAAATACTGTTCGTGTGGTGTGTTAGTAATACACCTCGCACAACAGTACCAGAATATTAAGTAACACTTTCAGCATGTGTTACTCTTTATGTATGAACTGTTCTGATGACAACAAGTGTGGGAACTGAATAACTCACTTTTTAACAACATGGAGGAGTCCAGAGCACTACTTGTTATCATTCAAATAAATTCTTGATGTATCACTTTATGCGGATTGTGGCTTCTCATGACTGAATAAACTCAATGACAGAATTTTTCCAGTCTTCAGATTCTCCATTCTATAGTTATGACAGATAATAAAATTGAAATTTTGTAGAGGTAAAGTTTTTCTTCTTAGCCTTAACAACATTTAGCAATCATTTCTTTGATATGCTTAGGCTCTTTACTTTTTTATAATTCTAACAATGTATGAATCTCTGTTGTAATATTTATCTTATTTTGTAACTTGTTGGATATAACTTTAACAGTACTAGAAAGTTTAACTTTTGGCATCTTAAATTCTTTTTTAATAATGTATGTATTATGGGTGAGAGGGGAGTGACTCAAGGCATTTATATTTGCTACCTATCACACTGGTTTTATTTGTGATGATGACTAGAAACATATTAAACTAGTTGTGTAGAGAGATGTTTGTCTGCTACCCTGGTAGCAGAATACTTGTGGAGTGCACATGGGTTTCTAAGGCTAGCCAGTAGTTTGAGGTACTCTGATGAACACTTACTCACTAGAGAGAGAAAGAGAGAGAGAGAGAGGAAAGTTCCCAAATTTACTGCCCTTCAGGAAAGTTTTAATGCTAAAATTATTCTTGGGACTGAAAGTGGGCTAAACCAAAAAGTAGAAATCTCTGAGATATTTAGCAGGTCATGGAACATTTTCCAGAAAGACAGATTAATTACACACCGCCACAAGTTTTTCAAATATTTTAGAAAAAACAATGGGGAGAGAGATAGGCTTGTAGTTTCCCATATCTTCTTGCTTAATCTCTGCATATTTTAGGACATCTGGGAAAGACACATGTTCAAATAACTGGTTTACAACAATAGTCAGTGCATACGAAATAATATGGCGTACTGCCTTGATTACCATGGAAAGTATTCCATCCCATCCAGCTGAATTTTTGTTTTTTAATGATAATATTGTGTCTTCCACATCATTCTGAGTGATTTTTCTGAATTTTTTAAAACCAATGTTTTGTAAGTCATCACTATGCCTGAAAATCATATTGTCCTGATGGGCTGTCATGTCTATGTCAGATTTTGCCATACTGACAAAGAAATCATTGAAGCAGTTTGACATTTGAACATGATTTACAATAATTTCACACTGAAATGTAATTTGAGAATGTTCTTGACTTTAAAGATTGGCTCCCAACTCTGATTTCACAACAGACTGCCTTTGTTTTATTTCTTTGTTTGTTTATGAATATACTATTTGCCAGGTTTTTTTTTTTTTTTGCTGCCATTATCACTTTTTTTAATATAGTCTTCTAGTGCTTAACATAAATTACAAAATTAGGGTTTCTATTTACTTTGAGCTCATTGTGCAGCCGTCTTTTTCTGCCTCTTGAAATTTTTATGCCTGGTGTAATCCGATTTTGTTTATTCCTGACTCGCTTTTGATAAGATTTTGGGGGAAATGTTTCACTGAATATACCCAAAAAACAATTTAGAAATTAATCAAAATTTTTGTTGCTTTAATCACAGTGGTCTAAAGGCCAGCTTATAACACTTAACTTATCACAAAACAACTCTAAATTTTCTTTGCTAAAATTCCTTCTTATATAAGATTCAGATTTTAGTTTCTCTGTTTTGGGTAACTCTATAAAGAAAGCTGAGTGATCAGATATCCATAGACCTAACCAAAACTTCCTTGTATCATCAAACTGATAATCTGTAATAATATTATGTATGCAGGCTGCTGAGTGGAAGTTTTCTCTAGTGCACATAGTAGAGTTTAACTTGAAACCAGATTTTTGGATTAAATTGCGAAATTTTTCAATGTGACTGCTTTCAATTGAAGTCTCCTGCAATCCCAATCTTTTTCTTGCATTCTTTTTTTAAGTTTATCTAAGAGATATTGAAATTTTTCTAAGAACAATTTAGTAGCAGAACTACCAGAAATTCTGTAAATTGATATTGTCACAGCTCTCCACAACAGCTTTGAAAAATACATTCTTCAGTTAGATAACTAAAATCTTTCACTTTAATGTTTAAGTGGGCATGCAGTAAGATACAGGAACCCCCATGAGATTTGCTTTTTATTTCTACAAAAGCTGCTGGCAAGTTTTAAATTACTAATTTTATTTCGAATGTCTATGCATTTTTTTGTGAGACAGACTACCTTTTTTAAGCAGACTACCTTTATGTTTGCCAGTTCAGAAAGTATAACTTACAGTTCATCAATTTTAGAGTAACCTAGATTTGGATGTTTTTCTACTAAACTGTTTATATTTAGATGCATCAAGATAGAGTTTTTGAGTTTGTTTACACTTTGAAGAGCCTCACTTGTTCCATTATATTTAAAGTTTCCATTTTGGATCACCATTTTTGTTTTCTCACCCCTTTTGGAAGTTTTCAGTTTCCCTTGCTTTCAATGATTCTGCAGATGTCTACAATTATTTTGCTGAAAGTCATTGAACCTAACCTATTCAAGTGTAGCCCATCCTTTCCCAGACACTTAGCATTTACAAATTTATTTGAGTCTATAAAAAATTGCACCCAGCTTGTAGCACTGTTGCCTGATTCTACTGTTTATCTATTTTATGTATGTATCACTTACTGACCTTCTGTTTAAAATTGCACTAATGACAGTTTCTGAATTTGCAAATATACTTTTTTACAAGTTCCATGTTTCACTGATTATTTCTTCCTCCTTGCTGTTCCGGATGGAATTTGTTCCAACATGAATGAAAACACCTTCATATTTGTCCTTTTTTTCATTTCCACTTTCAGTTTCACTTTGTTTCAAATTGAGGATATTTTGAAAGTGTCTGCTGATCTGATGCCATCGGATTCCAGGACGAACATTGATTTCATAGCCTGGAGCTGTAACATTTTTCAGTATGGAGTTGCCAATAACAAGAAAGTCCATTTTTTCAATTGGTTTTGCTGTGGCACTTCCACATTTCACGTTTGTCCTTTTTGTAGGTCACTGTTTCCCATTTATATTTGTTTACAGATACTTTGGTGGGTTGGTTTTTGACCACATTTCGCACACCATGTGTATTTTGAAGGTTTTGTTTCATACTTGGCTGGTGTTTTTCAGAAACCCTGGATTCCATTTTGTTTATTACCGTTTGATGGATATCACACACACAGAAATGTTTTTCTTGAGTTAATCTATCATTTTTTTTTCTTTGTAGTCAGTAATTCGGTTTTCATGGTTCAATGTCCTTGTGTAACTGCTTTATTATTTCGTTTTTTTTACCTTCTATTAGCTCTGTTTTACACGCACCGGCCTGTTTTTCCCATATTAATCTATCATTTTCTTTTTTTTGCAGTCACTATTTCGGTATTTAATGCCTCAATGTCCTTTTGTAGCAACTTTATAATTTCGTTTTTTGGGTCCACTGTACTTACTATATTGGCTGTTTCAACTCATAAACAAACATCACATGTCCATTGAATATCATCACTGATGAATTTTAGGTTCACTTTCATGCACTTTTCATTCAGCCACACACAAAATACCCTTCATCACTTGCTTTTCACATTCTCTACATTAAAAACTGTTTGTTTGTTCCTTTTTTTATGAGAGTGAAATGTTGCTACACTTGAATGAGATTTTTCACTCTGCAGCAGAGTGTGCACTGATATGAAACTGTCTGCCAGACTGAAACTCAAACTCGGGACCTTTGCCTTTCACAGGAAAGTTCTCTACCATCTGACCTACCCATGCATGACTCACAACCCATCCTCACAGCTTCAATTCTGCCAGTTCCTTGTCTCCTACCTTCTGAACTTCACAGAAGCTCTTCTATGAGCCTGCAGAACTAGAGCTCCTGGCTGTACTATTAATCCCAGTAAAATGTTGCTTTTTGTCTTTATGCTTGTTATTATTTTAAAAATAATGTCATTCAAAAGCTTATTGTTTCAATTTACCACACAAGCAGGCTTCAAAATTCAACATTTACAGATGAGTACCTGGAGGAGAATATAGGACGTGCAGGCACAGCAAGTTGTGATCTAACAACCCATGATTACCTTCACATTCCTGATGGACGGGGAGCAACTAGTGACGATTATGAAGATGAAACACAGTTCCATGAAGATCCTAGTAGTTTCTCTACCTCATCAAGTGATAAATTCTGTGGAAGAAGTCTATCTGGTTTAGCAGTTATTGAAGAGGCAGAGCGGTTGAAGTCTGGATATGTTTTAGACCCACCAGAAAATACATCAGTTTCATCAGCAGTTACAAGTAAGTTCTCTTGAAAAAGTTATTAGAGCACAGAAACATGCAAACATTCTCATTCACACTATACCCACAACTGACAGTTATTGTATATAATGTACCAGATTAATGTGTGCATTGGTTTACTTTCAGATGTGTTGTTTGTATGACTGTGACAGCAACCCTAAATATGAAAGATTTGTTTTTGATAAATGTGGATAGATGTTTTACAGAGAAACACTTTCATTCTAAGTTTATTATTATCATGGTTCTGTCCAATTTTGTGCAGTTGAAACCCTTGATAAGGATGCTTGTACATCAAAGACCACAAGAACCGAAAATATGAAACAAATCCCTAATACAGCAGTAAGAATGAAGTGTATGCTACTAGTAGGAATAACACTACAATAGTTAATTCTTATTCAGGGTATCATAGAACTACAACAAAGATAAGCATTAATTTTCTCACACTACTTTTACATAGACCCCATTTAGTGAAAAGCTAAATAACCACAATAAACATGTGCAAATAGGTATGATAGCTTAAATGAATATGCTAAGATTACATGTGTAGAGATAAGCACTTTAATGATCAGCTTGATATTGCTATATGCACACAGACGAAGATCCAGGAGCAGTAGGTACATCTGGGTCTGTAGGCAGGGACCCAGCGAGTCACTGCTGATGGGCAAGGGAGTGGGGCAGGGAGGGTGTGGGGGTGGGGGGTGGGGGTGGGGGGAAATAATGACATAGTCCTGATGCCACATGGGTGGGTGTAATAAGCGGCCCATTTATGAGTGGGGTGGACCATCAGAATTGGTCAGGGGGGAAGGATTGAGTGGGATGGTGACAGTTAGGAGGCATGTAGCATCATTGAAAGAAGAGATTGCATTAATCTCCACACCTGAGGGGAGTTGGAGGTTTTTGATGATAGAAATGGAAGAAATGGGAGGGTTGTCAGCTAAGCAGGGAGGAGTGTGAAGGATGAAAATGCTATTGTCACATACCGATAGAGAGATGTCATCTGGGGCAAAACAGGACACATCTGTTTGGAGGGTGAAAGAGCTAGGAGGGGAAGGGGAAAAGTGGGTAAGTGGTGAGGAAGGGGAACCATTGTCATCAGGGGCCAGGCTCAGGCAGGCTGGAGATGGAGCCAGTGCCGAGCAACCATCAAGCGTCAGGACCTCTTGCAGCGATGTAGGCAGCGTGACAGGAGCAGGCTCATCCACTGTGTCATCCACAACGGTCCATGCTGGCTTCAGTCGATGAACTGAAATGGTTAGAGGTTGGTCATGTAGGAGGACATAAAATGTGTTTGTTTCACATGCTAACACTTTATGGGGGCCGGAATATGGGCAATGAGTCTTGCGTAACATCACATAATCACTCTTGTTTAGTTCCTTGTGGATAGACACGGACAGAGTGGAGTGAAAATTGGGAGGTGGCATAAGCTGTCAAGAAATATGGGAGTGCACCTGCTCTACTAGGGGAGGAAGTTTAGTGTCTGCAAGTGGAGGTGAGTCCTCAACAAACTGGGCCAGAAGGACCAGTGGTTCGCCATACAATATTTCAACCAGGGAAGCCTTGAGGTCCTCTTTGAAGAACGCATGGATACCCACAAAAACCTAGGGTAATGTGTCACACCATGAGGAGTTGTGGCACAGTAGAAAAATGATGAAAGTTCTGATTGCATAGCTGGAAGCTACAATGGCATCTGGTTCACTGATAAGTAAGGTACTTGAGTCACAGCAGGCAAATTTAGATGCCTTTGGCTGTTAAAAGACCACATGGCATAGCAACAAAAGATGATACAAAAAAAACGAAAACAATTTGGAGCACTTGTCGTCGGGGTCACCAGTGTGGAAATAGGTACGATGGCTTAAATGAATACGCTAAGATTCCATGTGTAGAGATAAGCACTTTAATGATCAGCTTGATATCACTATGCATAAACACACAATCATTCCAATTCAAATGTTCACAACGAACTGGAGGTCCATGCGCTATCGGTCACAAACCTCAAAGATGGCAATCCAAAGATAGTTCACTCGACTGATTGCATGCCACCAAAAATAGTTAGTTACACATTACTTAGTTCATTTGAACAATTCTTTTATTGAAATGATTTGGAATTAGGGTAAAGGATATGTATGTATGATTAATGTAACCACTAATCTAGATATTATTTTTTACTCCTACTAATCCAACGACACTTAAAAACAAGAATTTGTAGAGGCTACCAGTTTTTAAATAGAAATTCATCCATGGAATACAAGGAGTTGTCCAAAAGAAATGATTTAATGTTAGATTTGAAACTTGCTTTGCTATCTGTCAGACATTTTATGTTATTGGGCAAATGATCAAACATTTTTGTTGCTGCATATTGAACTCCTTTCTGAGCTGCTGACAGCTTTAATAATGGGTAATAAATGTCACTTTTTCCCCTAATGTTGAGTCCATGGCTGTTCTTCTAAAATTGTGATGGATTATTTATGACGAATTTCATTGGAAATTATATATATTGTGATGGTACAATTAAAATGCAACACCACCTATTATTTTTACTGCTCACTTTTGTGTAATCTATTCTAAGTCATGAGTTACCCCAGAAAATTATTCTATAAGAAATTATTGAGTGGAAATATAGAAAATATGTCAGGCTGATTCATTACTTTCCAAGACTAGTAATTATGAAAAGGAAAGTTGCTACTCAATATAGTGGAGATTCTGATTTTCAGATAGGCACAACAAAAACACTGTCACAAATAAGAACACGACTGCAGTGTTCGGCAGCTGAAGCCACTGCCAGTGCCATTGCAGTCATGTGTGTGTGAGTTACATTTGTCAGTGTGTGTGTGTGTGTGTGTGTGTGTGTGTGTGTGTGTGTGTGTGAGTGTGTGTGTCTGTCATCTATTTTTGACAAAGGCCTTGCTGGCCAGAAGGTTATTTGTGACAGTGTTTTTGTTGTGTCCATCTGCGAATCAGAATCTCCACTATATTGAGTAGCAACGTTCCTTTTCATAATATTGTTACATGCCATCCTGAGTTTTCTACTGTTTCATTCAAGACTAGTAATTATATGAAGAGCACAAGAAGCTGAACATAACTGTTTGAGAAGCTCAGTAATATGCTTCTTTCAGTTCAAGTTTTCATAAATAGGTAAACCCAAAAACTGATAGCATTTTTACCCCAAACAATCCTACATGTAGCTTCAATTTCTGTCTCAGTGGATCTGAGTTTCTTGTCTACTGCAACATATACACCACTTCCATTTTCCATTTGGCTGTCCATTCAATGCTCACTTAAATTTTCCCCAAAAATCTGACTAATATCAATTTCAGGCTTCAACCAGCTTTCTGCACCAAGCATTATTTGAGCTTCACTGCTTTTCATGAGTGCTTCAAACTCTGGCACTTTGTTGTGAATACTTCAGCAGTTTACTATTAGGATTTTAATACTCTCACCTGTGGGAGGCATTTCTTTTGATCTTACACTGATACTTCTGGGTTTCCTACAGCTATCGTTATCTGGAGAGTTGCCTAATGTAACCCGACATACCCACCCACAGTTCTCAACCATATTGCGCAAGTCCAGGAACTCACAGCCTAGCCTTTCACCAAACTTTTGAAGTATCAGGTTCAGTCCTTCCACTCAACTTAGAACTAAGGGGCCATGATCATTTCTGGGGACAATGCTGCAAATTGTGAGCTTCGTTGAAACTCCATGTGCAAGGCTGGTCTTCTCAACCTTTTCTGCCAGTCACTCATAACGTACATAACCTAAATCATTTGATTGAGGTACAGAAGACACATCAAAATTGTGATAAAAATTCACAATATACTTAGAACGGCTAGTGTCAACAAACAGCATCATAATTATAATACAATTTCATTACATATATGTTCAATAAAAATCTAACAATTACACATTGCTCAAATTACCATTTCATCCTCTTTGAATTCTTCTATTGAATGGTAACATTTCTCACACAGAAGCAGCTGTTGCCTCATTTTCAAAATTTCTGGCTTCGCATTAAATATTTTCTTGTTCATTAACTTGTTATATATTGTCATCCCTATATACTGTGGAGTCTGTGCATATAATATCAACTTGAGTGTGGGTAGCATACAATTATTTTTATTTCTCGTCTTATATATGTTGTTAAAATGATTCTCCACAGATAATTTTTGTCTGCTGAGTAGGAAGATTATAACTTCATAAATGTATGTGGAGGGAACAGTAGGATTTGTAGTTTCTGAAATATTGGGCAACAAGACTGTGTTTGCTGTGCAGTGCACATGTATCTGACAAATTTCTTTTGCAGTGTCAGTATTGGAGATACACTACTTGAACTTCCCCACCCCAGAAAATTGTAACATATCTAGTAACATTCAAAATAACTATGATAAATAATTTTTTGTGTATTCAAGTCAGTGGAATTTGCTGGTATTTGCATTGAAAATGCAACACTGCATAGTTTATTTGATGGGAAGTCAATATGTGTATTCCAGCTAAAATTTTTGTCCACATTTAGTCCTACAAATTTGACCATGTCAACTTCTTCCATAAATTGATTGTTTTGTTGTATTTTAAGTTCCACAGATTTAGAATGTTCGGTTTTAAAAATAAACCATATGGGTTTTTGCAATGATCAGTTTCAAAAGACTGGTTCAAAAGATTGGTTGAATATTTTAGTTAGGGGAAGTGCTATTATGTCACACATCACTTTAGTAGGTATCCAAAGGCACAAAGCAGAGTTTTTATTTTTAATGATAATATAACATTTTCCACATCCTTTACTGTGACTTTTTGTTTTTAATCTCTAAGATACTCAGCTTCATGGTGCAATCCAAAGATATTTACTTCACTCTGATACCCTGCTACATCACCATCTGACTTTGCACATTTATGAAGAATTCTTTTAAACACTGTGATACTTGAGCCTTCATAACTTTTTTTAAATATCGCTTTATAATGATGAACATACTCAGTAAAACATTTGTTTTTATTATATTTCAGTTCATTGTGAAGTTTCCTCTTCCCGGCACTAGAAATTTTTATAGCCAGAGTTCTCATTTAAGTTTATTAGTCGTTTTGTTACATGTGTTTCTCAATGGAAAAGTTTCATAAAACATTTCAAGAAATCTACTTAAAATTTTGTTAAAGTTACTATTACTCAGAATACAGATCTTGAAAGACCATTCAACCTCTCTTAACTTATTTCCAAATCTAACTGAATTTTTTTCATTGAAGTTCCTTTACATATAGCTTTTGTTACATGAAATTCCTTTGTTAATATTTGGTAGTTCAGTAAATAATGCAGAGTGGTCAGAGATTCCTAAATCTATAAAAAAAAAATACTGGTGTCATTGGGGTAAATTTTGTAGGTTAGAATCAGGACTGAGGCTGCTTGTTTTGAAAGAAGCTAAAATGACACTAGAGTTCCACAAAATGCTTAAGAATGCATGGAAAATTAAGGTTAGCTTTGTTAATAAGAATATTAGAGGGTTGAGTAAAAAGGTAAAAGAGCTTCTTGTCTCCAGAATGACATTTTCACTCTGCAGTGGAGTGTGCACTGATATGAAACTTCCTGGCAGATTAAAACTGTGTGCCCGACCGAGACTCGAACTCGGGACCTTTGCCTTTCGCAAGCACAACTCACACCCGGTGCTCACAGCTTTACTTCTGCCAGTACCTCGTCTCCTACCTTCCAAACTTTACAGAAGCTGAAGAGTGAAAATCTCGTTCTGGAAACATCCCCCAGGCTGTGGCTAAACCATGTCTCCGCAGTATCCTTTCTTTCAGGAGTGCTAGTTCTGCAAGGTTCGCAGGAGACCTTCTGTAAAGTTTGGAAGGTAGGAGACGAGGTACTGGCAGAAGTAAAGCTGTGAGCACCGGGTGTGAGTCGTGCTTCGGTAGCTCAGATGGTAGAGCACTTGCCCGCGAAAGGCAAAGGTCCCGAGTTCGAGTCTCAGTCGGGCACACAGTTTTAATCTGCCAGGAAGTTTCATATCAGCGCACACTCCACTGCAGAGTGAAAATCTCATTCTGGAAACATCCCCCAGGCTGTGGCTAAGCCATGTCTCCGCAGTATCCTTTCTTTCAGGAGTGCTAGTTCTGCAAGGTTCGCAGGAGAGCTTCTGTAAAGTTTGGAAGGTAGGAGACAAGGTACTGGCAGAAGTAAAGCTGTGAGTACTGGGCGTGAGTTGTGCTTCGGTAGCTCAGATGGTAGAGCACTTGCCCGCGAAAGGCAAAGGTCCCGAGTTCGAGTCTCGGTCGGGCACACAGTTTTAATCTGCCAGGAAGTTTCAGCTTCTTGTCTGTTTGTAAAATTTAGAGAGCTACAAAAAGATAGGCATCCCATGCCTATCTTAGCACAACATAACCACTGGGTTGGAAAATTTAAATATATATGATAACACACTAGCATCTTACTCATGAAGAACTAATAGGGGAAAAGGAGGAATTGTTACATATATTAATACTGTGTTAAAAAACAATGAGACAAGTAGATTTTGCAGTGATCAGTAATAGAATTGTATTCCTCTGAATTAATACTGAGCAATAGTTCCCTTTTAATTGCAACTGCATGCATCATGTCCCAGGAGGAAAGGCCAGTATTCAGGGCTATGACAGGGATGATTATTCAAAGCAAGAAAGTCTGATAGACATGAACTATAAAATGCGTGCTTTAAGTATCTTTGATATTATGTAAAAGATCATTTCTACTGCAAGCTATTTGGTGTCCACATTTTGGGAGGAGGTAGTATGAACCAAAAATGGAAAAAATTCTCCCGTAAACATGGACTCTAAAATGTACGCCTTGAGATCTATGAGCAGTTGTTCAGTAGAAAAAATATGTTTCATAGTAACAAAGATGCATTTATTTATTTATTTATTGAGTCCTTTGATCATATGTAGTACAGTGTGCAGGATGATATTGTACTTATTACTAAGTCCAAAATGATACATATTTAAATAATCATTTTTCAACATGCTACCAATTTCAATAGTTGTAGTTCTTACAATGATACAATGTTACAAATTACAGTAGCTTTAGTTCTTAACAGTTATTCTGGTCCAAGTATTCCTTTACTGAGTATAAACAGTGGTACTGTAGATATTCTCTGACAGATCTTTCAAAAGCACTAATATTTTTTAAGCATTTTATACTATTATAGAGTTTAATGCCCAGATAGCATGTACCTTTCTGATACAAACTGGTACTGGCTGGGGGTACATGCAAGTTATATTTTATTTGAGTATTATAATCATGTATATCTTTGTTTTTTAAAGTATTATCATCATTTCCAATCATATACTTTTTTACGTACATTAGTGTGTCAACAATAAATGTACATGGTAGAGGTAGTATATTCAGTGCTTTAAATATTGGTTTGCAGGACTGTTGAACACCACTCCCTGTCATAATCCTAATGGCTCTTTTTTGTATTCTGAAAGTCCCTTGAGCTGCTGGGGAATTTCCCCAGAATATGAGTCCATATTTGAGATAAGTGCTCATAGCTCATATGGTAGGCACTTTAACAATACCACCTCTCAAAATATGGAAAGCAAAGAGCCTGCAACAGTGTAGATTTGTTTCACAGTTGGAGAAGTGCTCATAGCTCTCAATGTATTCATTTTACACTCCTGGAAATGGAAAAAAGAACACATTGACACCGGTGTGTCAGACCCACCATACTTGCTCCGGACACTGCGAGAGGGCTGTACAAACAATGATCACACGCACGGCACAGCGGACACACCAGGAACCGCGGTGTTGGCCGTCGAATGGCGCTAGCTGCGCAGCATTTGTGCACCGCCGCCATCAGTGTCAGCCAGTTTGCCGTGGCATACGGAGCTCCATCGCAGTCTTTAACACTGGTAGCATGCCGCGACAGCGTGGACGTGAACCGTATGTGCAGTTGACGGACTTTGAGCGAGGGCGTATAGTGGGCGTGGGCATGCGGGAGGCCGGGTGGACGTACCGCCGAATTGCTCAACACGTGGGGCATGAGGTCTCCACAGTACATCGATGTTGTCGCCAGTGGTCGGCGGAAGGTGCACGTGCCCGTCGACCTGGGACCAGACCGCAGCGACGCACGGATGCACGCCAAGACCGTAGGATCCTACGCAGTGCCGTAGGGGACCGCACCGCCACTTCCCAGCAAATTAGGGACACTGTTGCTCCTGGGGTATCGGCGAGGACCATTCACAACCGTCTCCATGAAGCTGGGCTATGGTCCCGCACACCGTTAGGCCGTCTTCCGCTCACGCCCCAACATCGTGCAGCCCGCCTCCAGTGGTGTCGCGACAGGCGTGAATGGAGGGACGAATGGAGACGTGTCGTCTTCAGCGATGAGAGTCGCTTCTGCCTTGGTGCCAATGATGGTCGTATGCGTGTTTGGTGCCGTGCAGGTGAGCACCACAATCAGGACTGCATACGACCGAGGCACACAGGGCCAACACCCGGCATCATGGTGTGGGGAGCGATCTCCTAAACTGGCCGTACACCACTGGTGATCGTCGAGGGGACACTGAATAGTGCACGGTACATCCAAACCGTCATCGAACCCATCATTCTACCATTCCTAGACCGGCAAGGGAACTTGCTGTTCCAGCAGGACAATGCACGTCCGCATGTATCCCGTGCCACCCAACGTGCTCTAGAAGGTGTACATCAACTACCCTGGCCAGCAAGATCTCTGGATCTGTCCCCCATTGAGCATGTTTGGGACTGGATGAAGCGTCGTCTCACGCGGTCTGCACGTCCAGCACGAACGCTGGTCCAACTGAGGCGCCAGGTGGAAATGGCATGGCAAGCCGTTCCACAGGACTACATCCAGCATCTCTACGATCATCTCCATGGGAGAATAGCAGCCTGCATTGCTGCGAAAGGTGGATATACACTGTACTAGTGCCGACATTGTGCATGCTCTGTTGCCTGTGTCTATGTGCCTGTGGTTCTGTCAGTGTGATCATGTGATGTATCTGACCCCAGGAATGTGTCAATAAAGTTTCCCCTTCCTGGGACAATGAATTCACGGTGTTCTTATTTCAATTTCCATGAGTGTAGAATGTATGTTCACCAGACTTTTTTGCTTTGAATTATCATTCATGTTACATCCATGAATATTGACTGTTTGTCGTGTGATACCATGTAGCCTACACAGGGTTGTCAGAAACAATCTGAAAGGGTTTTGCAGGGTACACTGTGCTTAGAAATAATCATAAAGCAATAGATTTGATACATTGCACTGTTTACAAGTTAATCAGCATTGAAGTTAGCAAGTCAGGCTGTTGCATTCACAAATTCAAGTGGCCTGCCATATACAGTTGGTGTCGGTTGTTCTCACAGCAATAGTGCATGAGACTGCTCAGCCTTTGGCTTGGATTCAATCCTTTCTACCATCCCATGTCCAGTTTTTGTATTGCTCTCTTATTCAGTTTTAGAAACCCAAATGAAGAACACATTTGCCGACACCATCTTTGGTGCGCCAATTGAATTTGCACAAGAAACAGCCTGCTTGGCAAATTTCAATGATAATTAATTAGAAAATGGTGTAACATAGTGAGTAATTTTCTTAACTATTATTTCTCAATACAGCCTAACCTGCAATGCCCTTACAAGCTTTACAGGATGTTTCAGGCCATCCTGTATATCCACACTGGGAAATTTTGAACTACTTATGATAATTATAGAGTCCTCCTTATTTGCTGGACAGCAGCAAGCTGTTGTGATGATTTTCGTTTAGATTTTCAAAAGGATTCTGATAGGAAAAATGGTCTTGAAATCTTATTTGCATCCTACAATTTGTAGTAATTAACTTTGTAAACTGGGTGGATAAAGACAATAGGACCCTAATTGATAATGGTTTCTTTGATGAAGCTCAAACCAAGAAAACATACTCAGTAACAAATACTCTTCCTCACCCTGTTAGTTAGGATATATAAAATAGTGTCCTACAGTATAGTTACTCCTCAGTGGAAATCAGTTAGAATAATTAATGACTCTAGAACAAATGCTTTTAAGAATAGTTTACAAGAGATGATAGGGACAAAATTTACAACTAACCAAATGCTGACATAAAATTTAATCTATTCCATGATAAATTCATATTGTTATTTGAAGACACCTTCCTGAATACACTAATCAGAAATGGCATTAAACAGCCGTGTAAAGAAACATGGATCACTAGAGGGATTAAAATAAATGTGAAAGGAAAAGGGAATTGATCTGTTGGCAAGTACAAGTAAATGTCCTGCAATAGTTGCACACTAAAAAAACTAATCAAAAGATTTGTTCCCATATACTAAGCCAAGTATCTGAAATATGTAATGCATCACCAACTCAAGCCATTTTTCCACAGAGACTGAAATATGACATTGTTGAACACCTCTATAGAAAAGGTGATAGGAAAGATATAAATAACTACTGACCTGTTCCACTACTGGCATCATTATCCAGCGTTACTGAGAAGGTGATTTACTCTAGAATAGCACCCCACTTGAGCAACAAAAATATCCTATGTAAATCCCAGCTTGGATTACAGAAGAGTTACTGTTCTGAGAATGCCATTTCTAAATTTTAATTTTACAAGCATTAAATAATAATATAGCACTGATTGGTACTTTCTCTGACATATCTAAGGCATTTGACTCCATGAATCACAATATTCTCCTAGATAAACTGAAGTTTTGTGGAATTGGTGTTATAGCCAACCAATGGATAACATCATATCCAACCAAAAGAATGCAGAAAGTTGTACTTAGTAATTCAGCCAATGTAGTTTGGGAACATTATTCTGGTTGGGAAGGAATCCCGTATGGGGTTCCCAAGTCTCAATCTTAGGTTCACTATTGTTCCTCATATATGTAAATAATCTTACAGCTAGTATATAACAAACAGAATTAGTTCTTTTTGCAGATGGCACTGGATTTGTAATTAGATTAGATATACTTTCAATCCAATTTATCCATAGTGAGGAGGTCCTCCAGGATGTAGAACATGTCAGAAAAGCAACAATACATGACAAATATTTACAACTAAAACAAATAAGCTAATGTACCATTCCACAGGTCCTAAGTGGAATGATCATTTTTTAATGAACACTATATGAAAGAGTCATTTTACAAATAGTAATGCACCGAATTTAAAATAATTTTTTTTTAATTTATTTATAAGGTAATAAAGGTGTGATACAAGTACTATAATACAATGGACACATTACTGCACAGAAATGGTGCAGAAGTTAGATTTATATTTACAATGCGCACATTACTGCACTGAAATTGTGCAGAAGTTATATTAGTTGGTTTTACTGAGAAATTCATCAATGGAGTAGAACGAGTTGGCCACCAATAAACCCTTTAGGCTTCTCTTAAACTGAATTTCATTGGTTGTTAAGCTTTTTATGGCTGCTGGCAAGTTATTGAAAATATATGTTCCTGAGTAATACACACCTTTTTGTACAAGACTAAGGGACTTTAAATCCTCATGAAGATTATTCTTATTTCTAGTACTGATTCCATGAATTGAGCTGTTGGTTTGAAAAAGTGATATATTTTTAATGACAAATTTCATTAAGGAATAAATATATTAGGAAGCAGTAGTTAGTATCCCTAGCTCCCTAAACAGGCTTCTGCAGGATTTCTTGAGTTCACACCACATATAACTCTTACTGCACGTTTTTGTGCCCAGAAAACTTTAGTTTGGCTTGATGAATTACTCCAAAAAAAAAAAAAAAAAAATAATCCCATATGACATTATGGAATGAAAGTAAGCATAGTATGCCAGCTTTTTCATTTTTATATCCCCTATGTCTGACACAATTCGCACTGCAAATAGAGATTTGTTAAGACACTTCAGCAGTTCTGTGGTGTGCTCCTCCCAGTTGAATTTATTATCAAGCTGTAATCCCAAGAATTTAACACTATCCACTTCTTGTATCTGCTTGTCATCGTATGTTAGGCATATACTCGTGGGACACCCCTTACAAGTCCTGAACTGCATGTAGTGTGTTTTTTCAAAGTTTAGTGACAAAGAATTGGCTAGGAACCAGTGATTAATGTCCCCAAATATTTTATTAGCTGATCTTTCTAAGGCTACACTTGATTTGCTATTTATTGTAATGTTTGTATCATCAGCAAACAAAAAGAACTTGGGATCTGGTTTTGTTACTGATGAAAGGTCATTGATATACACAAGAAAAGGAAAGGGCCCCAAAATGGAACCTTGTGGGACTGCACATGTAATTAGTTCACAGTTGGATGATGCCTGATAGCTTGATACATGTCTCTTGCCTAATAACACCCTTTGTTTCCTGCCAGAGATATAAGATTTGAACCATTTTGCAGCATTTCCTGTTACACAATGATATTCTAATTTATTCAAAAGGATATTGTGACTTACACAGTCAAATGCCTTTGACAGATCACAAAATATACCAGTTGCCTGCAATTTGTTGTCTAATGAATTAAGCACATTTTCACTGTAAGTGTTGATAGCATTCTCAATATCAGAGCACTTTAAAAATCCAAACTGTGACTTTGACAGTATGTTATTTGAGATAAGATGGTTATGAAGCCAATTGTACATTACTTTTTCTAAAATTTTTGAGAATGCTGGCAACAGTGAAATTGGATGGAAATTTGATGCTGTTTCTTTATCTCCCTTCTTAAACAGTGGCTTAACTTCAGCATATTTCAACCATTCAGGAAATATTCCACTGATAAACAACTGGTTACATAGATAGCTTCATATGTTACTTAGCTCATAATCACATTATTTAATTAACTTTGTTGATATTTCATTATATCCACTAGATGTTTTTGATTTTAAAGATTTTATGATGGACGTTATTTCTGCTGGGGTAGTGAGGGTCAAATTCATATTATGGAAGTTACTTGAAATGTCTGGTCTGAGGTATTCCATAGCAGCATCTACTGAACCTGATAACCCCATCTGTTCAGTAACAGTTATAAAATGTTTGTTAAAAAGTTCTGCAACACTATACACATCTATTACCAATGTATCATTTACTCTTAATGCTATTTGTTCCTCTTCATGTCTGGTTCTACCGGTCTCCTCCTTCACTATATCCCATATTGTCTTTATTTTGTTATCTGATATAACTATCTTTCCTTGTAATATATTTGCTTTGATGTCCGTATTACAGGCTTTAATATTTTGCAGTATTTCTTGTAATGTGCTATAGCATCAACATTGGAACTGTTTCGGACTGACAGATACAGTTTTCTTTTTGATTTACAAGATACCCCTATTCCTTGAGTAATCCATGGCTTCTTTGTAGACTTTGCTCTAATCTTGGTAAGTTTTGGGGGAAAACAGTGTTCGAATAAGGTAAGAATTTTATTAGCAAAAGTGTTATATTTTTCGCTCATGCCATAAGCACTGTAAACATCAGTCCAGTAAATGTCTCTGAGGAATGTCCTAAAATAATCAATTTTTGGCTTATTGATTACCCTCTTGAGCTCAGATTTAACAGATTTAATATCCTGTTCAGTATTAACAATTAACAGAAGGAACTGCATGTCATGGTCTGAGAGGCCATTTACTATTGGTTTTGTAATATAATTTTGTTCATTGGACTTTTCTATAAAGATATTATCAGTGGCTGTTTGTGAGCAATTGGCTACTCTAGTGGGGAACTTTACAGTGGGCATTGAGTTGAATGATAGTGTTACTAACTCAAATAAGTTCTTATTGGGAGAGTCTTTAACGACATCTACATTAAAATCACCAGCAACCACTATTTCTTTGGTTTTGGTTGTTAAATGGGCCAGTACAGCTTCAAGGTGGTTTACGAGCAGATTATAGTTACCTGCAGGTGCTCAATATACACTTAATATTATGAAGGTTTTTTTGTGAAATTCTACATCTGTTTCATGCTTCCATATGCTGTTCTAGGCAAAATTTATGAATGTCTATGTTCTTAAATTTATGACAGTTCCTGATGAATGTGGCAACTCCTCCTTTCTCCATTTCTGATCTACAAAAGTGAGATGCTAAGCTAAACCCTGTAACACTTAACAGTTCTATACCAGTGGTCACATGATGTACAGAGAGGCAGATTATGTCAGCTGGGTTTGAAGACTCTAATTCATCTATGCAGATAGTTAATTCATTAATTTTATTTTTCAGTCCTCGAACATTTTGATGCAATAAAGATAGCTGACATTTCACATTGACTGAGTTAAAATTGGGTAGAGTTAAAATATCTGCTGCCTGTTGAAAATTCTTAACCAATAGCTTTTTATGCTGATGTAATAAGCTAGAATTATGTTTCTTTCTCAAACTGAAGGTTTGTCTCAGTTCTAACCTCTCTTAAAATTTGGTTTCTTTCTGTTCTCCCTACCCTAAAAAAGGGTATTTTCTGAGCCCTATAACCACTGGTATTTTACCACTCATGACAATGCCTCCCCCTTTAACTTTCCTGCTATTTTCCCAGCCAGTTTACCCTTCCCCTTCCTGTTGAGGTGAAGGCCATGCCTAGTATAATCCCACCTATTGAGAGAATCAACAGGAACCACACCAATGTGTGACCCTGCACCCGACATAAGCAGCTGTTCCAGCTGCAAATGCCCACTATGTGGGTATGTCCTTGATTGCATCACATGCCAGCAGAAGTGAGGTAGAGTCAGAATTCAGGAACACAGATTTTTCTTTATATCTTGTAACTAAAATCCACATATCCCCTCTAGGAAATGTTCACCTGTTTTTAAGAAATCTAGATGCATAATTGAGCAGCCTGTCAGAGAAGAAGAAACAGTTAAAAGTTTGATATTTCAATGTTGATCTTTTACAAGACACAGACAAGAACAATTAACTGGAATCATTATATGGGTATTTCAATAAAATTTCAGTGGTTAATTCTCCAACTCTGTGTAGCAAGCTAGTAGGGCTCTGACTGATAATTTTTTTTCCAGTTGTTAGTGGACTATCTGATAATTATGCACAATTTATATAAATAAACGGTAGACCTTATACTCCTAAGGCAGGTTCATGCAAAGCACTGGGCCTCATTAATGAAAACAGGATACAATGTTTTTTTTTATTTTTTATTTAATAAAATTGCAGCCAAATACCCATATACAGTTAATTTGCTTAACATTTTACATTTACCTTTACATTTTACATTTTTGCATATTCATTTATCAATTTCACTCTTTTACTGTACAGTACTATGTGGTAATGTTCACAGGCTTTGTTACACAGTTCACATACACATGTTGTGGTTGGGTCGTGATAAGTTTTGTTTTTGCAAATTAGATGATGAAAGCCATGAATAGAAAGTCTAGTTGCAACATGTCGCAGCTCAAAGCTGGGTGCTGTCCATGAGCAGTTTGTCATTGCTTCGGTGCCGTAGAACTCTGGCCATATTTTTTCTCATTTGTCCTCCATGGTCTTCAGTTGCTTTCTGGAAGCCCTGGTGTGTGGCATCATATATTGAAGTTTGATGTCTTCAATTAGGAATGTCTCTCTCGCTAGCAGGTACACTAGTCTACATCTTGTTGTCTTTGAGAGACCTAGTGCTCTTTTTAGATAAGTCGATTTTACCTTTTCTAGTGTTTCTAGATTTTTTTCTGTCAGGTGGTCCCATATAACCTCCATCCCATAGGCCAGGATTGGCAAGATTTTTTCACTGAATAATTTCATGGCTGTTTCTAGACTGAGTGGGGGGATGTTTTTGACGTCCTGTATTGCTATTATTGCTTGGGCTGCACGTTCTGTTGTACGTTTTGTGAAGCATTTGGCTGTTGGTTGCAATGTCCCCCTAGGTATTTAAAGTCTGATGAGATTTTTATTTTTTGTCCTCTGATGTTGATTTCTGCATTCTTGAGAGTTTTGCCTACTTTTCTGAAAATCACCATTCCTGTCTTTGTTATGTTTATGTGTAGTTTGTGTTCACTGCACCATTTGTCTATTTTCTCAATTATTTTCTGCAGCTTCTGTATATACATATACATATACATCTTCTTCATTTTCTCCAATTCGGAGTACTTCTTCAGTGGCAAGAATGCAAAGTAAAGGGCTCATTGGGTCACCCTGTAAGACTCCGTTCGATTGCAGAATGAGGTTCGAAAAAGAGAGGTTGTCTGATATTATGATTAAGTTGTATTCGAGGATTGACTTGATTATTCTTGGCCATATGCTATCTTCTCCCATTGTGTTTTCCAGTTTTTGGACTATGACATCTCTTTCCAGTAGGTCAAAGGATTTGTTAAAGTCTATGAACACTGTGTAGAATATTTATTTCTTTTGTAGCACTTCATCGATGTTGTTTAGAAGAAGCCTGACTGCCGTAAGTGTTGATCTTCCAGATCTGAAACCCATTTGTCGCTCTGGGAGATGACTGTCCACAGAGGCTTTGATTTTTTGTGTAATTATCTTTGAAAACATCTTGAACTGAGTATTTTTCAGGGCTATGCCTCTGTACTTGTTTGAATCTGTTGGGTCTCCTCTATCTTTGAAGAGAACTTTTATTGTCGAGTGGCTCCATTGTGTTGGAATTCTTCCAAGCTCTAGGCATTTGTTAAATAGTTTGATCCATACGTGTTGGCGGGCCTCTTTTGCATCTTTTATATGTTCATTATATATATTATCAGTTCCTGCTGCTTTCTTGTTCTTCAGTGCTTTTATTACTTCTTCTTCATTTAGAGGTTTCCATACATTGTCTTTTTCCTTAGTTTGATGTTGTTTCTCTTTCTTTGGGGGTGTTTTGATTCCTCGTTTGTTCAGTATCTTACTGAAGCGGTCTTCCCATTCCTTCATGTCTGTGTTTGGTGTATGAGCCAGTTTTCTTGGTCTTGCTGCTGTGTATGGGTCTTTCTCTGCTTCATCCGCTTCTCTTTTTGCCTCTCTTTCTATGTATTCTTTTTTCTTCTCTTCTATTAGTTTTTTGTAGATTCTCCTCTCTTCTGCGTACAGTTTGTCTGTTTCCTCGTCGTGCTGGTTTCTTAATGTGTGGAGTGTTCTTAGAACAGCGTTCCTTTTGCTGTAGCATTCAGCATTGAACCATCTTTTTGCCGTCCTTGTTTTTGGGTTTGTTTGTATCACTGAATTTTTTAGGAGGTCTTCTATTTAGTCTGTTGCTTTTTCAAGGTCTCCTTCCTCCATTAAAGTTTCTATTTGTGTTATTTGTTCTTCCTGCTTTGTTAATTTTTCTATATCTGTTTTTCTTTCTGTGATTTGGTGGGTCTTTCTTGCTGGCGGTGATATGAAGTTATTTATTTTTATCTTCATTGTAATGTGCTTTCATATAGGAGTAATGGAGTCATGCCATATTTGTTGAATATCTACATCTACATCCATACTCCGCAAGCCACCTGACGGTGTGTGGCGGAGGGTACCTTGAGCACCTCTATCGGTTCTCCCTTCTATTCCAGTCTCGTATTGTTCGTGGAAAGAAGGATTGTCGGTATGCCTCTGTGTGGGCTCTAATCTCTCTGATTTTATCATCATGGTCTCTTTGCAAGATATACGTAGGAGGGTGCAATATACTGCTTGACTCTTCGGTGAAGGTATGTTCCCGAAACTTCAACAAAAGCCCATACCGGGCTACTGAGCATCCCTCCTGCAGAGTCTTCCACTGGAGTTTATCTATCAACTCCGTAATGCTTTCGTGATTACTAAATGATCCTGGAATGAAGCACGCTGCTCTCCGTTGGATCTTCTCTATCTCTTCTATCAACCCTATTTGGTACGGATCCTACACTGCTGAGCAGTATTCAAGCAGCGGGCGAACAAGCGTACTGTAACCTACTTCCTTTGTTTTCGGATTGCATTTCCTTAGGATTCTTCCAATGAATCTCAGTCTGTCATCTGCTTTACCGACGATCAACTTTATACGATCATTCCATTTTAAATCACTACTAATGCATACTCCCAGATAATTTATGGCATTAAATGCTTCCAGTTGCTGACCTGCTATATTGTAGCTAAATGATAAGGGATCTTTCTATGTATTCGCAGCGCATAGATTGAGATTCAGTTGCCATTCCCTGCACCATGCGTCAATTTGTTGCAGATCCTCCTGCATTTCAGTACCATTTTCCATTGCTACAACCTCTTGATATACTACAGCATCATCCACAAAAAGCCTCAGTGAACTTCCGATGTCATCCACAAGGTCATCTATGTATATTGTGAATAGCAACGGTCCTACGACACTCCCCTGTGGCACACCTGAAATCACTCTTACTTCGGAAGACTGCGTTCTGTTATCTAGGAACTCTTCAATCCAATCACACAATTGGTCTGATAGTCCGTATGCTCTTACTTTGTTCATTAAACGACTATGGGGAACTGTATTGAATGCCTTGCGGAACTCAAGAAACATGGCATCTACCTGTGGACCCGTGTCTATGGCCCTCTGAATGTCGTGGACGAATAGCACGAGCTGGGTTTCACACGGCCGTCTTTTTTGAAACCCATGCTGATTCCTACAGAGTAGATTTCTGGTTTCCAGAAAAGTCATTATACTCGAACATAATATGTGTTCCAAAATTCTACAACTGATAGACGTTAGAGATATAGGTCTATAGTTCTGCACATCTGTTCGATGTCCCTTCTTGAAAACAGGGATGACCTCTGTCCCTTTCCAATCCTTTGGAACGCTATGCTCTTCTAGAGTCCTACGGTACACCGCTGCAAGAAGGGGGGCAAGTTCCTTCGCGTACTCTGTGTAAAATCGAACTGGTATCTCATCAGGTCCAGCGGCCTTTCCTCTTTTGAGCGATTTTAATTGTTTCTCTATCCCTCTGTCATCTATTTCAATATCTACCATTTTGTCATCTGTGCGACAATCTAGAGAAGGAACTCCTGTGCAGTCTTCCTCTGTGAAACAGCTTTGGAAAAAGACATTTAGTATTTCAGCCTTTAGTCTGTCATCCTCTGTTTCAGTACCATTTTGGTCACAGAGTGTCTGGATATTTTGTTTTGATCCACCTACCGCTTTGACATAAGACCAAAATTTCTTAGGATTTTCTGCCATGTCAGTACATAGAACTTTACTTTCGAATTCATTGAACACCTCTCGCGTAGTTTTTGTTTGTCTGCAATGCTTTGGCTATGTTTATGTTTGCTGTGAAGTTCCCTTTGCTTCCGCAGCAGTTTTCTAACTCAGTTGTTGTACCACGGTGGCTCTTTTCCATCTCTTACAATCTTGCTTGGCACATACTCATCTACCGCATATTGTACGATAGTTTTGAACTTTGTCCACTGATCCTCAACACTATCTGTACTTGAGACAAAACTTTTGTGTTGAGCCGTCAGGTACTCTGAAATCTGCTTTTTGTCACTTTTGCTAAACAGAAAAATCTTCCTACCTTTTTTAATATTTCTATTTATGGCTGAAATCATTGATGCAGTAACCGATTTATGATCACTGATTCCTTGTTCTGCGTCAACTGTTTCAAATAGTTCGGGTCTGTTTGTCACCAGAAGGTCTAATACGTTATCGCCATGAGTCGGTCCTCTGTTTAACTGCTCAAGGTAGTTTTCAGATAAAGCACTTAAAAAAATTTCACTGGATTCTTTGTCCCTGCTACCCATTATGAACGTTTGAGTCTCCCAGTCTATATCCGGAAAATTAAAATCTCCACCCAGAACTATAACATGGTGGGGAAATTTACTCGAAATATTTTCCAAATTATCCTTCAGGTGCTCAGCCACAACACCTGCTGAACCAGGGGGCCTATAGAGACATCCAATTACTATGTCTGAGCCTGCTTTAACCGTGACCTTCACCCAAATTATTTCACATTTCGGATCTCCGTCAATTTCCTTCGATACTATTGCACTTTTTATCACTATAAACATGCCTCCCCCTTCACTGTCCAGCCTGTCTCTGTGGTATACCTTCCAATCTGAGTTTAGGATTTCATTACTATTTATGTCTGGTTTCAGCCAACTTTCTGTCCCTAATACTATGTGGGCATTGTGACCGTTTATTAATGAGAGCAGTTCTGGGACCTTTCTATAGACGCTCCTGCAGTTTACTATTAGCAAATTAATATTGCTATTCCCTGTTGCATTTTGCCTACTCCTACCTTGCCGCATATCAGGAGGTGTCTTGTCGGGCCAAGGGAGGGAATTCTCTAACCTAAAAAACCCACATGTGCACTCCACACGTACTCCGCTACCCTTGTAGCTGCTTCCTGCGAGTAGTGCATGCCTGACCTATTCAGGGGGACCCTACATTTCTCCACCCGATAGTGGAGGTCAATAAATTTGCACCCCAGATCTTCGCAGAATCGTCTGAGCCTCTGGTTTAAGCCTTCTATTCAGCTCCAAACCAGAGGACCGCGATCGGTTCTGCGAACGATACTACAAATAGTTAGCTCAGAAAGGAATACTTCCTTTTATTTCTCCTCTTGTTAATGCGATATCAATGGTGCTTTTCCCATTGTGGCATATGTATGTAGGTATCTGTCTGTCGTTCAGTAGCGTGAAACCATCTTCTTCTAGGGTTTCAATGACTAGTTTTGTTTTATAGTTCTCCATGTCTATTCTGCAGTTGAGATCGCCTGCAATAATGGCGTGTTTGCTGTTGCATTGTTTGATGAGTGTGACTATTTCGTCAATTATTTCTACAGCATTTGTGTGTGGTTTAAAATAGGCTGCAATTATATTTATTTTTGCTGCTTCTACTAGCATACTATTTTCTTGTTTTTTTGGTTGGCGTCAACCAGGGTTTCAGAAGGACAGATATTCCTCCCATGGGTCGTCCTCTTTCTCCCTTCTTTACCATTAGGTGATAATTATAGAAATCTTTATGTTGCCAGTTGCCTTCTATCAGGAAGATTTCTGTTAGAATTGCAAGATCCAAGTTTTGCAGAATGTCTGTTGGTGTTAGGTTAAGAGCACTTTTATTCCCTCTGAATTCCACAAGACTGCTTTTATTTCTTGCTCTTCTGGTTTTCTTCTTAGTTTAGTTGAGCTTTGCTCCCTCTTCCATTGACCATCTTGGGAAACGAAATCGATGTACTTTTATGTTTTCTGGCCAGAATTCTGGTTCTTGTGTGATTTGTAGCTTTTCAAATGGAATGTTTTAAGATTAAGTTAAAAGAAGTGGTCTGGGGTGAGGTATATATGGAAAGAGATGCTGATGTCAAATTCAGTAAATTCCATAGTAAATTTTTGTCAATATTTCCTAGAAAAATTAGTCAGAAAAAAAGCATTAAAGAAAAAAAGGAAACTAAAATCTCATGTAAGAGGAAGAGGAAAATTTATATAAAGGCCAGAATAAGTCAAGATCTGACATTACTTGCATACTACAAAAGTACTGTTATATTTTTGGGAAAGTCATTAAATTTACAGATTGATGCACATCCTGACAGAAATTAATAATACCAATAATAAAATGAAAACTATATGGGATATTGTCAAATGGGAGTCAGGATGGCCTGTCAGTGAACAAAATACTGTAACAATTATATTAAATGACAGTGTTGTGACTGGTAATTCACAAGCTGCAAGTACTTTTAAGAATCATTTTCTAAATGTAACAGTAAAAGTAAGATTAAATAGTTCAGATGAAGTAGTAAGAGAGTAGACTGAAGATGTCATTCCACAAAACCTTAAGCAACTAGAAGTAGCTACAGTAGCTATAGTAGCCTTAAATAAATTAATAAAATTATAAAAATTCTTAGAAACAAAAGCTCTGTGGTGTTGATGGAATTTCAAATATAATTCTGAGAAGTTGTTCCAACTTAATGAATAATGTCTGTAATGATAATGCAATGCATCACTGGCACAGAGAATTTTTCTAGACAGGACAAAATATGTAATTGCTAAGTCTCTTAATAAGAAAAGTGACAGATAATAAATAAATATTGCCCAGTTTTCTTACTGAAATATTTTCCCGGAATATTTAAGAAAGTAATGTACTTCAGAGCTGTCTCACATTTAAGTAGAAACAATGTACTTAACATATCACAGTTTGGAATCCATAATGATTACTCAGCTGAGAATTCCGTTTATACTTTCACTCACCATATATTACAAGCCTTAAATAATACAGTGTCACCAGTTGATATTTTTTGTGATCTTTCAAGGCATTTGATTGTGTAGATCATGTTACTCTATTAGAATAGCTCATGTTTTATGGAATTTATGAATTTACGCACAACTGGTTTGAATCATACATAACAAACAGAATGCGAAAAGTTGTGCTGAATAATTTAAACAATGTTGAATGGTGGTAAAATTTTAGTGACACGGGAGAAATGACAAAGGGAGTCCCACAGGATTCAATTTCAGGTCCACTCCTATTACTTAAATATGTGAATGATCATCCACTCAACATTCATCAAGTAGATCTGGTACTTTTTGAAGATGATCCTAGTGTTACAATAAATTCCATTGAAATTGAAGCTTTCAGTATGTAGTGCTCTGTAGAAGAATATTGAAGATTAGATGGGTAGATCACATAACTAATGAGGAGGTACTGAATAGAACTGAGGAGACAATCAATTTGTGGAACAATTTGACCAAAAGAAGGGATCAGTTGATAGAACACATTTTGAGACATCAAGGGATCACCATGTTAGGTTAGTATTGGAGGGAAATGTGTATGGGGGGGGGGGGGGTAGAAATCATAGAGGGAGACCAAGATATGATAACAGTAAGCAGATCCATAAGGATGTAGGTTGCAGTAGTTATTCAGAGATGAAGAGTCTCACACAGGATAGAGTGGCATGGAGACCTGCATCAAAACAATCTTTGGACTAAAGACCACAACACAGATGGATATCAACAGAAGAGATTGTTAATGATGTTTTACAGAGAGTTATTAAGTGGTTCTCTGAAAATGGACTCTCCCTGAATTTTGAGAAAATACACTATATTCAATTCTGTTCAACAAATGGTCATACCAACAACTGATGTAGCACATGAACAGGAATCTGTAGAGAGAATAGAATGCTCCAAATTTTTGGATGTACGTCTTGATGAAAACTTGACCTGAGCGAAGAATGTTACTGAACTTCTCCGACAATTAAGTTCAGATACTTTTGCTCTTCATGTAACTGCTAGTCTTGTAAACAAATGAATCAACCTTCTGACATATTTTGCCTATTTCCACTCAGTAGTGTGTTATGGAATAATTTTCTGAGGTAACTCATCACTTAGAAAGAAAGTACTGATTGCACAAACGTGTGCAGTAAGAATAATATGAGATTTTCATCTCTTCAAGGAGCTGGGCATTTTAATGTGCCATTACAATACACACATGTACTAACAAAATTTGTCATAAGTAACTGGTCCCAATTTGATAAGAATAATGATATTCATATCTTCAACACAGGAGAATATAAATGAGCTTCATTACCCAATATTAAAGCTGTCAGTGTCTCAGAAAGGAGTGCAATATGCAGCAACAAAGTTTTGGTCATTTTACCAATACCATAAAATGTCTGACAGGTTGCACAGCAAGTTTTAAACCTAACCCAAAATCAGTTCCCCTGGACATCTCCTTCTAGCCCATAAATGAATTTCTATTTAAAAATTTGGAGCCTGTTGGAAAAATAACGTAAAATACCAAATAGTTTTGAAGTGTAGAGGCATAATGATCACTAAAAAATAATGTCTTCATTAATGTTAACACTAATCATGAATCATGAATATCTGTTAACTGACTCGCTTGAAACCAGTTTGATAAAAAGAGTCATTCAAGTGATCTACAGAGCATGTTATTAACTAACTGTTATTTTATTGAAACTAGCTCGTAATCTGAAACACTGAATTATGTACTGCTGATTTCATGGACATTTTACCTGCAGCTGTAATCAAAATACTGGTATCATACAAAAATAAAATCTTGTGTCTTTTTTTTTTTTTCTTTGTTTTGATGTAGTCATTCACATCACCACTGGAAACAAGAAAAAACACAGTTACAAAATATAATCATTGCAATCAATCATTACCTATATCTACAAAGACTGCCTTGCACGAAAGAAATGAGACAGTTCACATTGTTAAGCAACTATTTGTCATGGCATGTTGGCATATGACTACTTTCATTTCCTTGAATTGTCTCCTGTGACAAGTTTCATCAAAATCAATCAGTTGAGTAGCAGTTGATGAGCAGTTTACTACAGACATGTTCCTGTGCTCCACTAGAATGCAAAAATAACAAAACACTGTGCAGTCCCACAGAAAACAAAAAAAATATTTAGGTAGATTTATGTGAATTCGAACTCCTCCTTTGAAGTGCACAACTATTAATTTAACATATTTAATAAGCATGAAAATTGCAGCATAAGACTCTTTCTTTCATTAGTTTCCTCATTTCGGAGGCTGTTGTTGTCTAGCAACCGTATATTCAGTTAATGAAAGGCCACTCCAATTTCTGATACATGCATTATTTAAGTCCTTGACCTGTTCTGGCATTCACATTCAGGCCATTTTTACATGGATCTGAAACTGCCAATGTTAATGCAAAATATGATGGATACATAAATATTTTGCATAGCATGAGTTGAAAGACAAAGCTCACACTTGTACAGTATACATACATGAAGACTACATAATTTACACTGGGCTGTTGTGAAACAACATAAAATAAAAAGAAGTAAAAGTCTGGTGGATTTAAAAGTTATGTGCCCAACTATATCATGAGAAGAACAGTTGTTTCATTATCATGAAAACTAAACAATTCAGTACATTAAAAGTATTGACATGCTTTAGCTTGAAAAAGAGTAATATTCTCACACATTCAAAATTTCAGTCTGCACACTTAGCCAATAACTAGCTCAAAATAATTCTTAGATTTAATAAAAATCGAAAATAGTTGCTGTTATGTCCACTAGCATAACTGAGTAAAAGTTAACACAGGGAACTGCAAAGGGCATTAGCGTGTCTTGGACACAATGTGAACTACTTACAGGAATGTGTTACTAACATCTAGGTGCAATATAGGTGCAGCGACAAACTTGCTGAGTATCTTTAGATGAAGTTGTCAGTAATGGGGTGGTATATGTCAATGAATATGGATTTTTAGTGTGATGGTTCTTGGAAATTGCCACCCCTTACAGACATAATCACAAACATGACAAATCCGTGTGTGTAAAACCATCAGACTTTTACTTTTTTATCATTTGATGTTGCTTCACAGCTGCACAATGTATTTTACATAATCTTTCAGTACTTATTCTGTACATGTTTAAGCTTCATTTCTTATCTCTTTTTTATGTAAAATATTTATTTTATCCATCATGTGATGCATTAACAATGGTAGTTTCAGACAACTGGAAAATGGTATGGATGTGAGGGCTGAAAATGGTCATGGAGTAAAATAAACTACATGTCAGCAACTGGAGTGGCCTTTGATTGAAAATTTTTCATTTCATTTTATTATCTTCCTGTATATCATTTACATGATGTAGGAATTGTCACAACAAAGTTATCATACTAGTACAAGTACTACAGACATAATAATGGAATATCACTTTCAAGGCATTTTTTAAAAGTACAAATTTAGACATATAAATTAAAATTTTTGGCAATAAATTTACACACAATCAAAGTACTCATCTACGTAATAGAAAGTTTTGCTTAAAAAGGTAATTTTTAAGCTCAGTCTTAAATTTTACTTCATCTATTATTGCCTTCATGTACACTGGCAGAGCATTGTAGAGTTTTATTCCAAAATAACTTACATGCTTTTGGGTTTGTGTTGTCCTTACCCTTTCTACATACAAATTCTTACGAGTTCTAGTATTATAATTATGGCAGTCCTCATTTGTACGTAGATTTTTCATATGTGCTCTTGTACACAGAATGCTTTTAAAAATATACAGTGATGGTATTGTGAGTATTTGCAGTTCTTTGAAAAGGGGCCTGCAATGAGTTCTTGGAGAGTTATGTGTTATCATTCGTATAGCTCTTTGCTGAAATTTGAAGATATTTGTTAAGCTTGATTTAGTTTTACCCCAGAACACTATGCCGTAAGACACAATAGACTGAAAGTAAGCAAAATACACTAGTCTAATACAGTCTGTGCTGCATACTCTAGATAATATCCTCAATGCAAAACATGCCGTATTGAGCCTTTGGGATAAGTACTTGAGATGGTCTTTCCAGCTTAAGTTTTGATCAATGTGCATGCCCAAAAACTTTGTGGATTGTACACTCTCTATCTTCTTATCCATTAGTTTTAACTGGAGGTCCATATCTTGAGTTGCTTTGCCATACTGTATATAATTTGTTTTACTTAGATTAAGTGTTAACTCTGCTGTGTTGGCAGAAGAGCCAACACCGTGTTGCTAGAGGAGGCCAAAATGCACACGTTTAATTACACGCAGACTGGCGTGAGGTCTGGAACAGGTCAGAGAAATAAGACTAGCAAAACAGTAGGTAAACTGGTAGAATACTTAACTTTAATCCACAATTGGTGAACATCTCTCTTGACTTTACATAATTTCCATTTCAATATAATGGCACCTTGCTAAGTCGTAGCAAATGACGTAGCTGAAGGCTATGCTAACTATCGTCTCGGCAAATGAGAGCGTAATTTGTCAGTGAACCATTGCTATGAACGTCGGCTGTACAACTGGGGCGAGTGCCAGGACGTCTCTCTAGACCTGCCGTGTGGTGGCGCTCGGTCTGCAATCACTAACAGTGGCGACACGCGGGTCCGACGTATACTAACGGACCGCGGCCGATTTAAAGGCTACCACCTAGCAAGTGTGGTGTCTGGCGGTGACACCACAAACTCATTAGCATTAAACCAATGTTGAATATATTTCAGGACTATTTCAGTTGTGGTGGTTAATGATTTTTTATCATCACTTATAATTACACAAGTGTCATCTGAAAACAACATTATTTTGGTAGAAATATTAGGATTTTTTAAATCATTTATATAAAGTAAGAATAATAAGGGACCAAGAACACTGCCCTGTGGGACACCTATTTCCAATTTCTTTGCATCTGAGACCCACTTGATTTTCTGATTTTTATGTTCTGCGATGATTTCTACTACCTGAGTTCTATCTTGAAGGTAAGATTCAAAACACTGCTTCACAACTCCCCTTACACCTATTGCCTCCATCTTGTTTAACAGAATTTTGTGATTTACTGTATCAAAAGCTTTAGATAAATCTAAGTTAATTCCCACTACACATTTTTTAGTGTCGAGACTCCTGACAATCTCTTTGGTATAGGCATGGATAGCTGATTCTCTGCTGTGGCCCGAGCGAAAGCCATGTTGATTGCTGTTTAGAAGTTTGTGAGCATCTAAGTAACTTATGAGTCTGGTTTTCATTAATTTCTCTAGAATTTTTGAAAATGATTGGAGAAGGGATATTGGTCTATAATTTTCTACTTTGTATGGATCTCCTTTTTTAAACAGAGGTCTAACCTTAGAGATTTTCAACCTCTCGGGAAACACACCTTCGCTCAAAGACAAATTGGCAATATGTGCCAGGGGCTTTATAATTTGTTGGGCAACTTTTTTTATTATTGACACAGGCACTTCATCCACACCTGCAGACATTTTTGATTTTAGACTCTTTATCACCTTTAATATTTCATTATCATTTGTGGGAGTTAACAACATACTACTGTCTACTTTTGGGGCTGTTAATTTCTCATGTTTAGTAAAGTTTTTACTTAATGACACTGGTACACTTAAAAAGTAATTATTAATGTAATTTGCCAGTGTCATCTTTTAATTCAATCTTTTCACTATTTTTGAGTACTGTTTCCTGATCCTTGAGGCCCTTACCTGTTTCCCTTTTCACAATTTCCCAAATAGTTTTTGATTTATTGCCTGATTTTCTTATTAATTTATCATTACTTAGTAATTTTGCTTTTGTAATTACTTTTCTATATATTTTTTTGTAATTTGTTATTGATTTATTGCCTGATTTTCTTATTAATTTATCATTACTTAGTAATTTTGCTTTTGTAATTACTTTTCTATATATTTTTATGTAATTTGTTACATATTCTTTAAACTTGGGGTCAGTCCAACTTTTCAGTCTATAGTTAAGCATTTTCATGGTCCTGGAGGAATTTCTAATACCTGTTGTGATCCAGGAGTTAGCATGCGTATGCCCATGTGTGTTTGTTTTGACAAGTTTCTTAGGAAAACACATTTCAAAATTCAACATAAACAGGGAAGAACAAACATTATATGCAGTGTTTGTGCTAGTTTGTAACAGTACTTCTGCCCATGATTGGTTAGTCAGTGTATTTATGAAGTGACTGCAACTATTTGTGGAGAAGGTTCTTTTGTACATTTGGTATGAACTATTTTTGGTCACAGGGGCTGTGGGAAATTTAAGGATAAGTGCATTGTGATCAGATATTCCTGACTATCTATGCAGTATATATGTTTCAATCAATATTATTAGTGAAAAAAGTGACAAACAGGAATATGGAAATCCATGATTACAATACAAGACAAAAATCAGACTTTCATGTGGTGAGCAGACGATTGAATCTAACAACAAATACCCCATTCATTAAGGGAGCAATATTTTATAATTCTCTGCCAAACAACCTGAAAAAGCTTTCTGGTAGAATTTTTAAAAACGAGTTAAAAAAATGGCTTGTATTGAAGTGCCCATACAGTATGGTGCTGACATGATTTGACCTCAGGAAGGCTATATTAAATATATTTAAATGATATTTTACTTAGTAGCATATAATCTATTTATATTGTGTATCAATAATCTAAATGTAATTATTATAACATTGCCCATGCATGTTAAATACATGTTTCGAGCTGTAAGATAAATAAATAAATAAATAAATAAATAGGTCAACATCATTTGTGTCAGACTGCATACATGGCATTTCTCCAATGGGGTGCAGCAAAAAGGTCTGTAGTAAACTGCACATCCACTGTCACCAACATGACTGATTTTGATTCCTGACATTTTCCTTACATATTGAATATTCTATGAGGTTTTTGGATTGCAAGCAGATCATGTTGACTTCTTGCCTCAATATTTTGGCTGGCAACCATTCAGCCATTTTCAGGTGAGTGTCTGCCACTGGAGACTGCTAGTTCAAGGTGTTGGCTACATAGCAAAAATTGGTGCGGATACGCATGTGCATTGGCTGCCATCACTGGAGTGTCCTCTATCAAAACTGGACAAGCCTTGGGACCTAGTGATCTCTTTAATTTCTTCTGAGAGAAAACAGTTTATTCATAATGACATGTGTGGCAACATCTGGCATTTGTTTTTAGCACTCCAAGCACACGTTCTGACAGAGAGCCTGCATACCACAGATGGAACGGTATTTGCAGAGGGCGTGGATTTTGATTGAAGATGCTCCTGTGATGACTGCCAATGTGCATGTGTCTCCATGCCAATTTTTGCTATATAGCTAACACCGTGAAGTAGCAGTCTCCAGTGGTAGACACTTGCCTGAAGATGGCTGGATGGTTGCCAGCCAAAATATTGTGGTAAGAAGTCAACATGATGTGGCTGTAATCCTGAAACCTCATAGAATGACTTATTTTGATGATATTATCACAGCAAAAGGATGCAGGTCTATGTCATAAAAGAGTCATACACTAATACATTGTGCTAAATATTTCCTCAGTAATGTAAGAAGTCTTGTTTCTTTGATATCTTGGTAATAAACTTATTTACAGATTATCTCTGAATAAAAGATTTAATTACTAAATAATTAGTAAAATTTTAATATCCAGTTTTTCTTATCATTGTCTATAACCTTATTTATTTTCAGGTTTTGCTTCTGGACCTATAGTGCTGAGATTTCATAGTGATGATGTTACAGAGCCTGAAAAAGAAACGGGATTTCACATTACTTACAAGCAACTAGGAACAGGTTGCATGCGGTCCCTAAGATAAACATTCTGCTCAACAATTACCAAGAAAATTTATGTATTTATTTATTGTATTTATATAAGAGTAAGGTGTATTGAAAATCTCTAACAAAACCCACAGAGCAGATACTCATCAAAGTGATAGTTAACTAGATGTTATAAATGAGAGTCATACTTCAGAAACACTAAAGGCCTATACTTTGACCCATAACATCAGACGAAAATAACAAAAAAATGATGAATTACACTGTCTAATGCAGTGTATGTGATTTCCTTGCTGCCAATCATTAGAATTCATTAAATTGCAAGCTAAACTTACGATGATGAACCAGAATTGTTATCAAAACATAACAAGCTATCATATAGCTGTACTCTACTAGAGATGACTGCTATTTTTGTCAAATATTTCAAACATTAAGGTACAGCTGGATTATGAGATTCATGGTTGTATGGTGCAGCGGTGCTGAAGGTCAAATAAAGAGAGACTTTATGAAGTATTCTTATTAAGCCGCATAACCCATCAACAGCTTCACAAAAATGTCATATTCACCTGGTAATCACTGCTCCTTCCAGTATCCTGCACTTGGAAATTTACACACCAAAAGCTCATTCTGCTGATTCTTAACTTGTCGATAATGTATGTTGTTACCTTAGGGCTCACAAGATTACAGTTATCAGCAGAGATAATGTATAATTGAATATTTTGTGTTCTTTAGTTGGTTACCAACTGCGTAAGATTCCATTATTTTTCTGGTGTAACCACAAGCACTGGAACAAAGATGAAGAACGCAAGAGAAGAGAAGGCTGTGAAACGACATTGGCCAATAGTGCGCTGACCAGGACGTCACCACAATTGGAGCAGCATCTAACCAAGGTGAATATAAGCGCCACTCCTGCCAGCCTTGGCCGGATATTAGTGGACAGTATTAGCACGGCCTAGCAAAGAGTGCTACAGTATCAGTTATTAGTAATCCGCACCCATTGCTTGTTTGGACATTGTCTATGGCAAGGAGCATTACTGTTTGCACATTGCCTATCACTTGCAATACTTGTTCTAACTACAAAGTTAAGTATTGTCAATCTGCTTTATTGAGATAAAACTATTTATGTTATTTGCTTGAATTGTTGTATAGCATTCCGAGAACATAGCATACATTTAGGCACCCTATACAAGACGAGTGGACAGGACTCCACAATTATGTAGTTCAAAATACAAAGTAGAGCTCGATGAAGAGGTAATCATAATATCTGGCAATGGAATAAATAGTAGTATCACACTGAATGAACCATGCTCACACAAACATCTTGCAGTTCCCTGTTACAAGCTGCAAAGACATTATAGCTAGGAGACGACTAACATATGCACAGAAGATATAACAACTAGAAAGTAATTTTTTCAAGATGAAAGGAAAGGTAAGATGTACAGTTGACATGAGCGTGGGACAGATGTTTTAAATATTGACTCATTAGACAATTATATTAATAATAAACTGTAATAATCAAAATAAAATTATAAGAATTTCAATGAATAAAATTTGGCATCTTCAAATGAAAAAAATACACATATAATTGAGACAAAGATTGAAAAAAATACACATATAATTGAGACAAAGATTGATGAAGAAGATATAAAAGAAAAAAATTAAATGAGGAGGGGAATATCAAGGAAAAAAAAATGGAAAAGAGAGAGAGGTGTTATTTCTAAATAGGAATGAAAGAAGACTCTGAAAAAGAATGAAGGATACGTGAAGTGAGAGAGAAGGGATGGAAAGAGGCAGCAGTAGTAGCATAACTCATGACCAGTTACAAAAATACAGATGTTGAGGAAAGAGATGAGGGAAATACAAATAACATTCAGGTTCCTGCAGCTATATTCTACAGTATCTTCAGCAATTAGTCACTGAGCACTGATTAGTCATGGCCATTACAATATGAAATGCCACATAAAGCTTGCAAGACTAGTTAGTTGGTTTCGTGCTGCGTAGAGCATATTCATGATCAGCCTTGAAATGTGGAACATATCTGTTGAACAAAAGACTGCATAAACAATCAAAAACAATAATTATATGGTTAAAATGTGCTCATTTCCAGGTTTGTAATTGCCTACTTATTTCTATTCAAGAATTCCTCTATGGTACAAAAGGAGTTGTTAAGGATAAACAACTATCATCTATATCTGAAGACTTTTCTGCTTTATGTCATGCATTTTATTTCTATGGGGTGAAACTCAAAGAGTTTTGTAGCTAATATAAAGTTCTTGAGTTTTCAGCCAAGTGAATTCATCAGAATGGTGAGGTTTTGATGCTTGTCACTCCCATTATCTTCTGGTAAAGTGTCAAAACAGCATCTGGGTCATCTTTTTGTAGGCAATGTCCCAGGACAATCCGTTCCTTTCCAGTGTCATAGAGTGGGTGAGAGTAAAGAGAGGACCTGCAATTAAGCCTCACCATGGTCAGTTAAGGTCCACCAATGTATGTTGTCTGTATGTCTCTGACTGATCATGCGTATGTCTCTGACTGACCATGCCAACCTATGGCACTGGGAGGGGAAGTATTGCCTTAAGGTATGTCTCTGACTGACCATGTCAACCTATGGCACTGGGAGGGGAAGTATTGCCCTAAGGCAAGACCCACAAAACATTTCAACACTTTGCCAGAAGATGATGGAAGTAACATCGAATCACTCTGATGAACTCACAGGACAAGAAATCCAAGAACTTTATACCAGTTCAACATGTTGGTAAAGATAATGGGGTCATATCAGTTTTATAACTGTGTATTTCACTCCATTTTTTGCCAAAGTTAGATTTGCTAGAGGGAATTGCACATAATTTTTATGGCTAGAGGGAATTGCACATAATTTTTTATGGAATCTACCTCAATTGGTGAAAACGGAACCCTTACAGGATTACTTTGTTGTCCGTCAGTTTGTCAAGACCCATTTTTCTCAGGAATGAGTGCCAGGTATCAAGTTGGAACTTTTGTCAAATAGTCAGGCTTATAGTCTCTTAGCAGTGTAAAAAATTTAAGCTTGTGCAGTCAAAAGATATGACCATTTATTTCACATATTTTGATAGTTGAAAACTCACTCATCAAAATCTATAGATGAAATATCTATATGCATAGTTAGTGTGTGCAGAACCCTCAGAATGCAAGTCCTATTTGCCTGCACTGTTCCAGTTTTTCCTTCTAATTGCACACCTCTTTCTTGCACTCATTCTGTGTTTCATGACCAGCATAACTAGCACTTCTGCAATGCAGTATGTAAGTGGAGTGGGAAAAGCCATTTAGTCATTGTATGCAATAGCCAACAAGCGCAGGAAATCTCAGAAGATTCATCCAGAAAAATGGACATTAATACACCAGGAGACAAATATTATTCAGCTCCAAATAAACCCTATAAAATATCAATGAACCTAGTTATAAACCAGCACTCAATAAGTTCATTAGTAAACACCAGTGCTGCAGTGACTTTAATCAATTTAGAAACTGGTCACTGAATTAGCCTGCCACCATTATCCATTGTTGGGTGCCATATAACACACAGAGCATTCTAATCATGGGCAGTTCCACTGCTCAGGTGAAACGCAAGCAAGTGACTGATGAAATGCTTGTTCTGGTAATGATTCAAAATGGAGTAGCAAATATTTTTGGTCTCAGCAGTTACAGCTTTTGATTCACTATACAGAATGCAGTAAGCTTAATGAATCAGAATAGTCCATTAAATGACCTATAACACTTATGTAAGGAATTAGAGCTGCTATTCCCACAATTATGTAAATTGAAGGAAGAGAGCACAGAAAGGAAAGCAAAGGGAATGAATTAACAACATCAGTTGCATTGAGACTGTGTGTTGAATGAGCGATGATGAATGAAAATGTGTGCAAGACCAGGACTTGAACCAAGGATCTCCTGCTTAGTAGACAGTTGCATTAACCACTGCAGCACCTGAACACAGTTAATTGCAAATGTGCAGACTATCTCAGAATGCTCCCTGACCGACCTACATTTCCACCTAGAGCAACCTATATACTGTCCCCATCCATGGCCACTGTGCTCACTAATTTTAGATTCTTGCTGGAGGTCAAACATAAATGTGCATCTGCACTGAAGTTTGCAGATTCATTGCCCATTGAGAAGAATCAATTATGTGAATGAGTGCTGTCTGTTCTTTCAGACACAGATGAGCATGGAGGACATGGATGGAATCTGCATATAGGTGGTGCTGGGTGGGAGAACGAGTCAGCCGGTGTGCTGAGACAGTCTGTGTATTTGTGATAAACTCTGTGTCTGCGTGGCACAGTGGTTAACACAACTGCCTAGTAAGCAGGAGATCTCAGGTTCGACCCCTGGTCCAGCACACATTTTCACTCATCACCACCAATACCACTCCTGATGCAGCTGATGTCATTAATTCCTTCCCTTTTCTTTCCTTTCTCCCTCCTCCCCCTTCAGTTTACATAATATGTATCACAGCTGTGGATCCTGCATGTTGTCTGTTCTGTCACACATATCTGAAAGAACAGATGCCTTGCATTCAAATAAATATTCCCACAGTGCCTAGAATAAGCTAATACTTTCACAGTGCATATCACTCTAAAACCTGCAGTAACACCCAAGCTCTGTAGGATGTGCCCAGTGCCTATTGCAGTAATAAAATAAACAAAGAACAATGACATTTTGTACAAAGTTTGGAGGCCACTGAACTTATGCAATCAAGAAACTGGTCAAAACTAATTGTAGTAATACAAAAAATCAAGCTCATCACTAAGATTTTACTTAACCCAGTTAACTGGCAAAGAGATGATTAAAGTCATTCTGATAAAGATTTAAAAAGGATAAACTTCAAAGCATCTGATAAGCCTCATTGGCTTACACGTAGAGGTCCCCAGCAATGGGACTGACATTTTTTAAATGATTTGCACTCTGATGTAGGTTAAGGTTCCAAGTTTCATATTGTGTAGCTATTCACTATGGTGGGCCATCGTTTGTGAGTAATCAACCAAAAAAATAAACAAATAAATCAGATTTTTGCCTCACCCACTTGAACGTTTCAAGGATGCAAATAACGAATTGATGACACACTGTAACTGTCAAGGTACAGGATTCACGCACTAGGAATCGTGGGTTCATATCTAGCCGCTTGCTATAATTTTTTAAAATCTTCATCGAAATGATTTTAATCATTATTTTTATTCAGTTGATTGGGTTAGCCAGTACGGCAGATCAGTGTGTTCAGTCAGAGGGCTGGCTGCCTTCTGCAATAAAAGAAGCTGAGTGAAGTATTCAATGATCAGCTTTAACAAGTGTCATATGACGTCCTCCCAGACCAAATGCCTGGATTCTAGAAAAAAGAAAAAGGGAGAGAAAACAGTGTATGACTCACATGCAAGAGGTCATTGGTTTGTATCTTGTCAGTTGCTTTAAACTTTTTATCTTTTAAATCTTCATTGAAATGATTTTAATTGTTATTTTTATTCAATTAATTGGGTTAGTTGTATCTTTTTTTATAACTATTCCTTTGTCACATCATTTTAATCAACATATTAATTTCCTCAAATTGTTCTCATTTTTTTCTTCCTATCACGCTTTTACCACTTGTAAACTTTGTGCATGTGGTTTTAATTATTTTTATGTATTAACTTTGATCTAATTTCTTCCATTTTATCATTCTATATTTTTGTCTATGTTACTGTGTTCATTATTCCCGTTCCTCATTTTCCTTGAATTTCATTTTATTTATAATCTGTTCTTACAATGAAATCTCCATCTGCTTTACTTTACCCATAGTGGAATGATTATTAATGTTTTAAATGTTTTTATGACATTAACCATAGAAAAAATGTACAGCTTGTAATGAAAAATACTTCTGACACAACTGCACAGCTAATGCAAATATATTTTTTCCTCATTTGTTTTTTAGCCAATACATCAGCAGTTTCAAATGTTTTGATATTATGGCCAGATAAATAATAAAACATACATGCACAAAGTTCTCAAGAGGAAAGAGCAGGGTATGAAGAAAAAATGAGAGCAATTTGAAAAAAATTATGTTGATTAAAGTTGTGTGATGAAGGAACACAAATTAAAAATATATTTAACCCAGTTAATTGAAAAAAAAAGATGGAAGTCATTTTGATAAAATTTTAAAATGAAAAATTTTGAAATACCTGAAGAGATTCGAAATCACAACCTCTTGCACATGAGGCCAGTTAATTAACAGTTACACCCCAAAACCAGTATGATTTGAGTCACTTTATAAAAAGAAGAGAGATTCATGTCAAATTCGAAATTTTTTTTGTCAGTGTCACGTGCTTAGTGAAGATGGCCCACCCATGTGGACAAGCACATCAAAGCTATTGTAAACCTTTTGGCAGCCAGAAACCTGAAGGACCCCCAGTATTTTTTGGGCAAGATTTCCTGTTATGTCAAGTTCATCCCTCAGGCCACACACATCTGCCATCCTCTTAACCGGTGTCACCAAAATCTCATCAAATTTGCACGGTCTGCAGATTGGAAATGACCTTTCCAGTCCCTCAAGCAGTATTTGTGCTCTGATCCATTTGTATTCTTTTATGCTGAGTAAACCATTAACTATGGCTGCTGTCACATTCCATTGTAGCGTAGGTGTTATCCTGTTGCATCAGAACTCAGATGTCATCGAGTAGTCCATCACCTGTCCTTTGAACATTCATTCAGTGGTGCAGTATTGAATACACTTTCAGTGGTGCAATGTGATTATTCACAGATACAAAAGGAGGCACTGACTATCATCTGCATTAAAAAGGCTCATGTTTTTTTTTTTTTATGTAGAGTGAAGTTTCCATGCATCACTGACTACAGGCTGTTGGTTTCCTTGTGAAGACCTCATTACAACCAACTAGATAGGACTGCCCACCAGTTGCAGAGGTGGGTGCTCATTATCAGTGATTACTGCTATGACATTTGGTACCAGCCCACCGCCCAGCATGTTAATGCAGCTGCACTGTCGTGGTTGCCATGGGACCAGATTTGGAATTTGACCAACAGGAGATCTCATTTTCTCATTGGGTGATACCTTACAGCAGAAATTATTTGATTTTCCTTTGGCAATGCAGGACGTCACTGTGGCCACAGCTGTCAACCCATTTTTTGAAAACATCATTTCAACAGTCCAGATGAGATAATCCGAGTGCACACCTTCAGGAGCTGAGTCAGTGTGGCATACGTTTCTCCTCTTATGCGACCACCTCATAGTGGTTCTAGGGGTCCTCATACTAAGCACAGTGGAGCAAAGCTGTTGAATGGACATCTCTCCAATGTTGCGTCCTTGCCTACTCCAGGTGCTACATGTCTCACACAGGGATATATCTCGTACAAAGGTTTTGCCATTGTTTCACATCTACTGGCTGGCAGTGGATTGTGATACTGAACATTTGTGTGGGCTTGTGTGGCCTGTGCACAGAGCCACACTGAGCTTCTGAGTCAATCTTTCCCTTGGCCAGTCCTGGTCAGCATCGGGACAGGGTGCACATCAACTTTGTGGGTTGTTGGTGGAGGATGAGTTGTCCTATTTCCCATACGTTGCCAAACTGTCTTCCATGACATCAACAGCTGTTACTTGTGCATTGTCCATAATTTTTGCTATCGATGTCCTTCTGCCCCCTCCCCCCCCCCCCCCCCCCACAGACCACCATATCCAACAATAGTCAAAAAATTTTTTCACTGGAATTTGAAGATTTCTGCATTTGTAGCAGTAGTCAGCATCTGACTACAGCCCCATTTCACACAGCTTCTAACTCTGAGGAGAAGCACTTGGTACAACAATCAAGACTCAACAGAAAAAATGTGTGTCTGCCTGTACAATACACTGACTAGTTTTCTAGACACATACCGGGTGACACCAGTTAATAGGCACAGTCTGGCAGGAAGTATATGTGGGCACCAGCTGCGGGGTCTTTTGCATTTGTTACACTCCAAATTGCATGCCCTGGATCATCAATGCCTACCACACTCTCCTCTTGGGGCTGCCGTACAGAACCAGTCTTTCAGACAGCAGCAGCAGAAAAGGTGGCTGCTGGGTGTAGTAGTGGGCCACGAAGGTTGGTATTTGTTTGTTGTGGATGTCAGTCAGGAGCAGCTGACCCAGCATTCCAGTCAGTGGCATCAGTGATCTGTTGAACCTGCTGTGCTGCTGGCTCTATGCCACATGGGTGACAGTGTCAGTCACAGAGTTTTCCCAGTAGAAGGCTCCCAATTGTGGCAGCATGCACACCCACTGTCATCCCCACCATACCACCTGCATTCCCAACATTACCCCTGTAGAACAGGCCACCGGCAGTGACCAATCCTGTGACTTCCACTGGAATTTGAACCGTCTCCCCTCTCCCCATTTACCTGTGCAGAAGTCACCACCATCACTGATGCACATGGACCAATTGTTGCACCAGATTTTGCAATCTTCCACCGCTTCAGAGTCATCAGCAATGTCAGCATTGTGTGCTTCAGGGATTGGTGTGGAATCTTATGGTCTCTCCACTTCTGTGATGGAGGTCACAGCACAAAATTGGCCATTTTCATTCCTACATGGCCTTCCCAGGAGGGAGAGATTTAGTATCCGCCCAGCAGATATCAATATGGATGCCAATGAGATAACATGGGTCTCGCAGCCGAGTTGTGTGACAAGCTGTCATTGACGGTGTGAACAATGCAGAACCACTAATGTAGGTGTTTACCTGTCAAGACTGACAGGCCAGGCTCATCAGTTCTTATGCTGATTTCAGCTACCTTGGACCTGGCCCTCACCTGGTGTCGTGCTCTGTTTCCACATTCGTAAGTTGTTCAGTTACATTTGTTGTGAAAATGTCAGTTTTGCACCATTGTCTTGACCTATGCAGGTACAAGAAAGATAAACAAAATTATGTGCTTTGGTAAAAAGACACCAAATCCAGGTCAGCAAGTCATATGAATAAATATGTAACACATTTTCAATGTTGTTAAATCCTTTTAGAAACACCCCGTGTATACTGCATGCATTATAAAATACTATCAGATTTTCAAACCTAGCAACAATACATATACTTAGATATATTTAAGTATTGTTCATCTGTTTCCCATTTCATTATCCAATATATTTATGCTAAATCCAATATCTACATTATGTAAGCTAGAAGGTATAAGAAACTAAAACTGGCCTGAACCCAAAAGTTGGATTGAGCACTAAAGTGATATGCTAGGCAAGACCTTATTGGAGGTGGTATACTATTGCCTTCCTCTGATTTCTGAGCTGGCTTACCCAGCCAGTTATTGCAGAACCTATAGTATAAGGTGAACTCTGCATCACTTCGTAACTAACCATATTTCACGAATATACAAGGGCCTTACTGAAAGTAATCGCCAACAAATTTAAAAATTTTAATCTTTGTTTCTTAGGTAAATCCAAGTGCATTGCCCTAATCTACATACTTTCAGCCAATTTTCAACACAGTCTTAATTTCTTTGCACACATTTTCCCATCACTCCGCAAGTTTGGAAATATCCTTACGACAGAACTCTTTTCAGCTTCCCCAAGACAGTTATACTCTGCCCACCAAACATCCTCCATTACCATGTAGCAATGGCCTCACATCTGTTCTTTAACAGAACTGAAAAGATGATAGTCAGAGAATGCCATGTCAGGACTGTAGGAAAGATGTGCAAGAGTTTTGGACCTGAATTCCAGATCTTCTCCACAGTGACATGAGCAGTGTGAGAACACATGTTATCTTGTTGCAGGATGATGTTCTTCACAGAGCACTTATTGTACAATGCAGAATGTAGCTTCAAATGTGTCTGCATATAGTGGGCAGCATTTATGGTTAGTCCAGATTTAAGAAAAACAGCCAGAATTTTTCCTTCTTGGATTCTGTGGAGGCCATTAGATGGCGACTGCTGTGAGGGTACCTTTGAAATGTTTCACACATCTCCTAACATTGCTGATTCCCATGCAGACATCTCCACACACACACATTGAAATCTGAAGTGATGCATGCTGCTGGAACGAAACATTAGAGTTGGTTGTTTTGAAAGCACTGCTTGTGGTCAGGTGATAGACTCAAATGACGACATCATGATATGGCAACATGTAGTATACAGACTGTAGATTATGATCCTCAGGGAGTTTTTGTTACATTGATAGAATTGAAATTTTCACTGTAGTCTTCAAGGCTGTCAGCAGTAAATCTTATGTAATGCTCTCTGCAGTGGTTGAATTAAGTCTTAAATCCACAAAATCTCATTTAACTCAGATGTTGGTATGACACATTGTGACATTATGAATGGTAAGTCTGCTATGAATTACATGAACACTGAGTACCTGGTTAAGCGGTTACTGGCTGGTAAGATGGCATAGAGTAGCCATGAAAAGTGAGTCAGGCTGGATGCAGGGCACTGCAGCTGGACAGTAGTAGCAAGGGTTGGTGCAGGCCATGACTCATTTCTAATATCCTCTCATAGTCAGATTAATTCTTACTCTGAATTTAACAATTGTTTTGCTCATGAATACAACAGAAATACATCAGCTGACTCAGAGAGAAATTAGAATGTCAAATACTAATTGAGAATGTGCTGTTGGATGTAATGTACTGTTGCAGTAAGTGGCAGTTTACAGGAGTGCCTGATACTATATTGACACTGATCTACCTGCCAGTTCTATGTCCCCAAAAGCGGACCACACTTCCTCAACCAATTCAAACTCACCTGATCTTACTTACAGTGCAGTTATCAGTATACTGCACTCCACTGTGTGAATTTTGCCTAATTAAGTTTTCAACTCAACCAGACTTATGAAATGTCCATTACACCTACAAATAGAGAGATACTAACTACGGTAAAAGTCATCTATATTTTGGAGGCCCAGTGTCCTCAGAATAAGTGCTTGTACATTCGTAATTACACCTCAACCAAATCAAAGACGGCACCAATCAGAATTCACCAATCTTGTTTAAACGCGAGTGTGCCAGAACCAGTGGCACAAAAGTCAGACATGACAATTTCATTCATTTAAGTGTTTATTACAGTTTTGTACATGGCTATCTTTCAGCAACCGTATATAAGTTTCAATAGAGAAATGACGCAGCCAATCGGTTGCAAATAAAAACTGTATATAAGTTTCAATGCAGAAATGATGCAGCCAACCAGCTGCAAATAAACCACAACCGGTTGGCTGCATTATTTCTCTATTGATAAGCTTTTATGTTTTATGCATGCCACAACACAGCTAATCTATATTAGGAAGATTCAGTTAATGCTATTTACCATGATGGACTTGTCACACCTTGCCAGGGTAGTTAGGAAAAGCTGGAACTAATCGATTAGGTATTCTCCATGCTGACAAAATTCAACTCAGTTACAAGTTGTAACCAAAAGGTCACCCGTGATGACAACGTCAGAACATTTAAGTAGTTAAAAGCTTAATAGTATGCCACACAGAGCACATTGTCATACTTGGGAATGATGCACCACACACATAATAAGCTTTACTTATTAATACTTGTGTCTAAGCCTCAGCAGTTTGTCACCAGTAGAAATATTCTTCAAATACATTCACAAAGTTCACTGACTATGTGACTTTAGTTAGACAACATTATTCATCCAGTGTGAGCATTAGCAAAGCTTACTGCGCAATCAATATGGAGTGACACTTGGCGCACAGGTCCAGTACAAATTCCAAGATGCGTCTCTCTTGACAACGGCATGTCTCCCCACTACTCACAGTTCTTGGTGGCAGTGTTATCAGATGCTACAGTTTACCAAATGCTAATTCTGCTTCTAATTATATCATTCTCTCTGGTTGACTGACATGAAGACAAGCACTAAATGTTACTTTAACAAATGCCACAAATTCTCTACAACTCACAACAATACAATTTAAGGTGCAGTATTTTTCCCTTGGGCTGGGTCTGCTTGTTAACTCGGTCACACGATCCAAAATGAAGTGGTGTCTGCCCCAGGAAACTATGCCTTAACTTTTACTTTGGGTCCTTTTTCAGTATCCATGCACCTACTGCTCCACTTTCCAGACCAGGCTGACATAGCCCACCATAATGACTTGCAATATAGAGGGCTGCCGGCTTCATCTATGGCCAAAAATGCTGTCTTGCCTCCCCACACTTCAGTTGCTGCTGAGTAAATTCTGATAGATTCTCTGAATTAAAACTTTTCACCATCCTTACTGTAGTAAAGTACTGAATCAATTAACATGTTTCCAAATAATTACTTTTCTTAATTATTATGCTTCATTATCAACTACAGTGAGTGCAGTGTTATGACAGCACACTGTGTCTCACCCTACCTCCACTGTTTTAAAATGTTTCGTGAGTTTCATAGAACAATACCATGAACTACATTTTTGATAATTGTAGCAAATACATATTTTTTTTTGCCCAATCTTCCTCTTACTTACGTTACAATTTATAACCTTTTTTTGCCATAGATTCCAGATTTTTTCACTACTTTTCCCAATTATGGCTCCATTTTTCCATTAAGGATCAAGAATATTTCTTGCTATCCAATCAAAACACTTATTTACTATTTAACAAATTTTGACTCTTATCATTTACTAACATATAAATCTAATTCTAATACATATGTACATGCTTTGCTGAGCTGCTGCATTTTTTAGTCTTTATCCTCTCCATTCACCTCAACTTACTTTCCCACATGTCCCATTACTTTACTGAGTAAACATAACTGGGAAGGATGTTTATTTCTCCACCTTGTGGTCTACCAGACTCAGGGGACATGAAGGACAATGTTGATTGTCATATCAATGTGACACTGTCAAATTCACATCTACATATATACTCTACAAACCACCATATGGCGTGTGGCAGAGGGTACCCTGTGCCACTACTAGTCATTCCCTTTCCTATTCCACTCACTAACAGAGCAAGGAAAAAACTGGCTATATGCCTCCATGTGAGCCCTAATCACCCATGTCTTATCTTTGTGGTCCTTAAGCAAAATGAACATTGGTGGCAGTAGAATTGTGCTGCAGTCAGCTTCAAATGCAGCTTCTCTAAATTTCTCAACAGTATTCCTCAAAATGAATGTTGCCTTCCCTCCAGGCATTCCCATTTGAGTTCCTGAAGCACCTCCATAATACTTGCATATTCAAAGAACTGTGACTGATGCCTGAACAACAGGGAACTGACATGCATTGAGACTAGAAAATAGTGCATTGATAATGGCTAAGCACTAGACAAAATTTGGATTTGCCAAATAAAACCCGCAAAAAAAGATGACTGATTGCTATGCTCTGTCATTTATAAATCAAATCATAGTCGATGAGTGCACCCATGTTCATAATGGACAATAACCTGATGAACTTGTATATTGTTTGAACATACCAGTAACATATCTAGCAACCTGTCTCTGAATTGCTTCGATGTCTTCCTTTAATATGACCTGGTGCAGATCTCAAACACTTGAGCTGTACTCAAGAATGGGTCACACTAATTTCCTATATGTTGTCGCCTATAAGCTGAACCACACATTCCTAAAATTCTCCCAAAAACCTGAAGTCAGCCATTCATCTACCCTACTAAAATCTTTGCATGCTCATTCCATTTGATACCATTTTGCCTCATTATTCCTAGATATTTAATCAACATGAGTGTGTCAAGCAGAACACTACAAATGATGTAGTCAAACATTATGGGTTTGTTTTTCCTACTCATCTGCATTAACTTGCATTTTTCTATATTTACAGTTAGCTGCCATTCATCACACCAAACTAGAAATATCGTCTAAGTCTTCTTGTTTCCTCCTGAGTCACCCAATAATGACATCTTCCGGTACACCACAGCATCATCAGCAAACAGTCACAAATTGCTACTCACCCTGCCTGCCAGATCATTTATGTCAATAGAAAACAACAGTGGTCCTATCACACTTCCCTGGGGCACCCCTGTTGAACACTCACCATCATGGACAATGTACTGGGTTCTGTTACTCAAGTAGTCTTTGAGCCACTTACATTTCTGGGAGCCTAGTCCGCATGCTCATACTTCTATTCCCAGTCTGCAGTGGGGCACTATGTCAAGTGCTTTTCAGAAATCTATGAATATACGAGGGTTGCCCAGAAAGTAATACACCACATTTTTTCCTTCAACAATTCTTTATTGAACATCATGAGAATCTTATCTTACTAGGGGTAAGATAGATACTGCCTACAGGAAAATTAAAGAGACCTTTGGAGATAAGAGAACCACTTGTATGAACATCAAGAGCTCAGATGGAAACCCAGTTCTAAGCACAGAAGGGAAAGCAGAAAGGTGGAAGGAGTATATAGAGGGTCTATATAAGGGCGATGTACTTGAGGACAATATTATGGAAATGGAAGAGGATGTAGATGAAGATGAAATGAGAGATACGATACTGCGTGAAGAGTTTGACAGAGCACTGAAAGACCTGAATCGAAGCAAGGCCCCCGGAGTAGACAACATTCCATTGGAACTACTGGCGGCCTTGGGAGAGCCAGTCCTGACAAAACTCTACCATCTGGTGAGCAAGATGCATGAAACAGGCGAAATACCCTCAGACTTCAAGAAGAATATAATAATTCCAATCCCAAAGAAAGCAGGTGTTGACAGATGTGAAAATTACCAAACTATCAGTTTAATAAGCCACGGCTGCAAAATACTAACGCGAATTCTTTACAGACGAATGGAAAAACTAGTAGAAGCCGACCTCGGGGAAGATCAGTTTGGATTCCGTAGAAATACTGGAACACGTGAGGCAATAATGACCTTACGACTTATCTTAGAAGAAAGATTAAGGAAAGGCAAACCTACGTTTCTAGCATTTGTAGACTTAGAGAAACCTTTTGACAATGTTAACTGGAATACTCTCTTTCAAATTCTAAAGGTGGCAGGGGTAAAATACAGGGAGCGAAAGGTTATTTACAATTTGTACAGAAACCAGATGGCAGTTATAAGAGTCGAGGGACATGAAAGGGAAGCAGGGGTTGGGAAGGGAGTAAGACAGGGTTTTAGCCTCTCGCCGATGTTATTCAATCTGTATATTGAGCAAGCAGTAAAGGAAACAAAAGAAAAATTTGGAGTAGGTATTAAAATCCATGGAGAAGAAATAAAAACTTTGAGGTTTGCCGATGACATTGTAATTCTGTCAGAGACAGCAAAGGACTTGGAAGAGCAGTTGAACGGAATGGATGGTGTCTTGAAGGGAGGATATAAGATGAACATCAACAAAAGCAAAACGAGGATAATGGAATGTAGTCGAATTAAGTCGGGTGATGTTGAGGGTATTAGATTAGGAAATGAGACACTTAAAGTAGTAAAGGAGTTTTGCTATTTGCGGAGCAAAATAACTGATGATGGTCGAAGTAGAGAGGATATAAAATGTAGACTGGCAATGGCAAGGAAAGCGTTTCTGAAGAAGAGAAATTTGTTAACATCGAGTATAGATTTAAGTGTCAGGAAGTCATTTCTGAAAGTATTTGTATGGAGTGTAGCCATGTATGGAAGTGAAACATGGACGGTAAATAGTTTGGACAAAAAGAGAATAGAAGCTTTCGAAATGTGATGTTACAGAAGAATGCTGAAGATTAGATGGGTAGATCACATAACTAATGAGGAGGTACTGAATAGGATTGGGGAGAAGAGGAGTTTGTGGCACAACTTGACCAGAAGAAGGGATCGGTTGGTAGGACATGTTCTGAGGCATCAAGGGATCACCAATTTAGTATTGGAGGGCAGCGTGGAGGGTAAAAATCGTAGGGGGAGACCAAGATGAATACACTAAGCAGATTCAGAAGGATGTAGGTTGCAATAGGTACTGGGAGATGAAGAAGCTTGCACAGGATAGAGTAGCATGGAGAGCTGCATCAAACCAGTCTCAGGACTGAAGACCACAACAACAACAACAAACATGAGAATTACACACACGAAAGAATGGTGTTTTATCTACACACCCTATTTTTCCACATAATCTCCATCCCGTTCTTTGGCCTGCCTTCCACCACGAAACAAGGGTGTGCACGCCCCGTTGGCACCGATCCTTGTCCTGGGAGTGGTGCCAGTGCTTCACTGTGTGAATCACCGCTTCAGTATCCTCAAAATGTCTTCCACAAATGGCATCCTTTAATGGCCCAAACAAGTGGAAGTCTGAGGGGGCTGCAACATGTCAGCTGTGACAGCCATGGAGAGTCTCCCCGACCACTGCAAAACGTGAAGCTCTGCAGAACCGCCTTGTGATGACCTCACCCTCCATGTCCACTGACTAACTGTACTTCTGTCAACAGCAGATGATCCATAGACTTTGCACAAGTGTTTGTGAATATTACCCCCATTTTTTTCTCTGCAGTGATAAATTCAATGATGGCACATTGCTTGTAATGTACATCACCTACAGACACCATTTTGATACTGTCTTGCAGCTACACTATCTGTTGGAAGTGGCAGAAACTTGCATGCTCACTCAGGAGACTTCAAATAATACGTACGTAATGTTTTGCACTTGTAGCATTGTTTTCGGCTGAGGAAAAAAGTGTGGTGCATTACTTTCTAGGCAACCCTCATAGAATCTACCTGTATGGCAAGTGAAAGAGAGAGATAGTGAGAGGGATTTATCTGTTTATGATAAATTCTTTCCCTAGAAATTTTCTTCCTTCATATTTCCTCTGTGATATCACAGATGGTGTGTCACTGATCTCATTTGCACTAATATTGCAGTATACGTGAGGTGCCAAGTAGCTTCCACCACCCTGAGTGGAATGTGCAAGTTGTGAATAATGTTCGCCAACCTGCAGTGTTCTATAATTGTTGTCCCCTGCACACAAAATAACATGTAGGTCATAAATCGCTATCTTGAGGCTGTAATAAGCTGTTAGTGAGGAACTGGTATTGCATAAATAATTAAATTTTGAATTGTTTTGTTTAAACAGGAAGCCATTCACTTTTTATTAGCAGAATATGAGAAACTGCACAATTATAGTCCACTTTATGAATCACAAATAATTTCCCTTCTTCAAACATTCACAGAAAACAAAACAAAAAAATAATGAGCTGCATGTTTGTGTAATTGTTATCAAATTAGTTATCAACTACATGTTCAAAAATTAGAGATAGCTAATTAAGTTTTTAACCAATACTGACCTCAGGACACAATGTGTCTTTCCTCCTCAACTGCCAATCGAGCTCTTACATTTACAAATGAGAGATTGCTAATTAAGTCTTAACTGATGCCGACTGTGGCAGACAACACGTCTGTCCTCCAAGACAGCTGATCGAACTCTGATATGATAGCTAGACCACCTCGCCTGCCATCCAAGTTAGGAGTGAGCTGAAGATCTATGAAGTGCTTCACCTGCCTTTTTGTTTTGCAATTATTCGGATAGTAATTAACACTGTTGAAATGATGGAACGATAGCCTGCTAGTGAGATATACTTTTATGTGAAATGCAAGTAAATGCACTGTTAAGTTTTTCTAAAATAAATAACAGAAGTTTACCATTTTGGCATGCTACTTTCGAACGCAGCAGCCGATCGTGGAGAAGGATCACAATTTAGGTGGTATTTTTCATGATACATGTACTGAATAAACCACCTGTCACTGACACCTCCCATTACATTGCATCATCTTCCTATTGCTGCCTCCTCAAGTGTTCTAACAAGAGTTTCTTGTAGCTGAATATGATAGCTGTAAAGCTCTAAATATTATACCCATTGCCCTTCATCCATAGTTTGTGAGTATCATGTGAGAAAAGTGCAAGCTGATATTCACATGAACAATGCTTTCTAAACCTGTACTGATTTGTGGACAGAAGGTTTTCCGTCTCAAGAAAATTTATTATATTCGAATTGAGAAGACGTTCAAAAATTCTGCAGCAAATTGATGTTAAGAATACTGGTATGTAATTTTGTGGTCCTTTCTTTTCCCTTCTTAGATACGGGAGTCACCTGTGCTTTTTGCCAGTCACTTGAGACTTTGCACTGTGTGAGACAGTTGTGATAAATGCAAGCTAAGTAAGGAGCCAATGCCATGGAGTACCCTTTGTAAAACTGAATTGGGATGCCATCTGGATCTGGTGACTTGTTTGCTTTCTACTCTTTTAGTTGCAGCTCTATTCCAGGGATGCCTATTATTTTTACGTTCTCCATATGGGAGTGTGTGAGATGCTCAAACAACAGTATTTTTGTTTGATTCTCTTGTGTGAATGAATTTAAAACTTCAGATTTGCTCTTGCTACCTTCTACTGCCACACCAGACTAGTCAACATTGGAAGCTGTTTGCTCGCATCATCTGTATTATTCACACTAAGAAATCCACATATTTTGTCTCTCTGAACAGTTTGGCCTAAAAGTTTATTACTACTGGGCCTCGAATTGCTGTATGTTGAACCTTCTGGAGAGTGTGACTTTTTCCACTATCTCTATGCACCTATATTTATATACACCATATTAATTTAAAATGTTCTTTCACTGGCTCTCATGGCTAGTCAGTCTCTGTAAACATGTAAACACATATCATAATCCTAAGTGTATACTTCTCTCAACATGCAAATTTTACAATACCCTGGAGCCCAAGGCATCTCAGTCCAGATCACACCATTTTTTGTTCACTTACTTAATCTAATATCAGCTGGCCCATTATAAAGCACATTTTTTTTGTTACCTACTTCTGCTTCACATTATGTACAAGTTCTTTATCAGACTTCCTTAGCTACTTCTTATCACTTAAATCAAAGCAGTTCCAGTGCTCTCATCTTACGAACCCTTCCCGCAATACTTCAGCATCCACACCTTTCTCACCTCCTCGCAACCCCATCAACTCCCCAACTTTAAAATATTTCCCAATTTATTCATATATTCACACCCTCTGTTCATGCTATTTATTTACTGGGTTAGTTAACTTCATTATTCCATACTGTATCCTTTAGAGGCACACTAGCTTGACTCGCATCACCCTTTTCCCTTCATTTCCTCTAAAGTCAGGATAGACTAAAACAGGGTGTATACGCGGACAAGGAAAAAAATTCCTGGATTTCCCAGTTAAAAATACACTTTCTCCCGGGTGGAAACATAGTTTTTCCCTGTTAATTGACAGTACATTTTCTCTCGGAACTGTATAACTTATCAATCCTTTGAATGGTTATGGTTTTATACATGGGCGTAGAATTACCCGGCGCTTTAGAAAACGAAACACCTTGTGGAAAGATGTTTGATGTGCAGTAACATGTACGCTGCATATTTTCGTATTACGAAAGTATAAATTTGAATTCCACCAAACTTCGCATGTTACTTTCCAAAGCATTGAAATCGAGATTGCGATGCATATTTGTAACCCAGTCATAGCTCATGTCACGTGATCTCGCCAGCCGATGACAGCGGATATTCAGAGCTTCGGACACATGGTGTAGTCAGCCAATAGCAACATCACTGTTAAGTAGCGCATGAGAGGCTAAGCTTTCAGATATAACGTTGGTCTTTTATGCACGTATTACATTTTAAGATATATCACACAAATGTGCCAGTAAATTTTTTAATAACAACATAAAAGTGCGATCTTCTGGCCTATAAATTCTTCTAAGTGGCTCATCATCAAAGAGGTGATTTTTAAATGAGTCCCAGATTCCCAGTAAAGTAAGCATCAACCTGATATTAAGCTTTTCAATGTGGTTTTGGGATGTAAATTTCCTCGGGTACCAGTACTTTGTTATCTTATGTCTGGTTCTTTGTTATGGCATAATGCCATACGTGCTAGAAGATGAAAACGTACACTTGAAATGCACCGAACAGTTGAAACTAGCCAATAGCTTGAAATTAAACCCTTTGATTCAAATATATTGACTGCCTCAGCGGAAAAGATTAATAAAAGAAAATTTCTTCGGCAAACCGATAAAAATAACGTCATTGTTCTGCATGGCAATTAATGCTTGACTGTCAGAAAGGTGGAAATTAAATAAAATCTGAAACTAATAACGTATTTTAGCCTTCCGTAATTAAGTGAATGTATTTTAATTCACAAGATAGCTCCCGGCCAAAGAAATCAATTTTGTTTTCATTTGACGTGAGTGCAGTAGAGAAAGAGGAAACAGCAAAATCACTTAATGTACATAAACACGGGTCACATGGAGACTATCCACTTCCCTATTATAACTCAGACTGCTATGCGCATCAGACCCGTATCTACGATATTTCCGAACCGGGGCAATAGTAGATAGTGGCGTTTCTCGAACGTTTGAGATAGGACGTAAAAAATTTTAAAAAAATCGAATTTTCAAAAATATGTTCATTTTGTAGCGCACAACTTTCTGAAGACTCTGATACATAAAACATAAGTGTCCGAGGAATTGTAAGACATGTTATCTGATCTTAAGTGTGCCAAAGTGCAGCGCCACAACTCTTCCCACAGCATTCTTTGTCACTGTATTTCGATCTGTGGAATTGAAACGAGTATATTTTGTATTGGATGCCATCAAACTATATTCAGGACAGTGGAAATTAAAATATCCTATGGTGCCTCTCCTGCTTCCAGTCGGCCGGTTTGACATCCAACCCCTCTTCTTTTTTTAAAAAAAAAAAAAAAAAAAAAAAAACCTCTTCAGAAAATTTGCACTCTTTATTCCCTATTAGCTAACAACTTCCTACTTTGTGTGACATAAAATTAAGTATAGTATACATAAAACCAGTAAAGAGAAGAGACAAGCAAGACAGTACACATTTCTTCAATCCTTAGCTCCTAGAATTTTTTTCTCTCTAATCTTGCTACAGCTTTACATGGCGTGCTTTCCTTTCTGCGAAAGGATCTGTTACCTCATCAAAGTTCGTCAAACGTTTTGCTACATGAAAAATCAAAATGTCGTTGTCTAATACTGAAAAAGCTGTAATTACAAATAGGCCCAAGACTGGTGTGGTTTCTTGACCTGATTGCCTTATTTTGTCACCGTCTGCGAGATAAAACAAAATATGCCTTCATAATACTGCAACAATTGTAATGCGACTGTTTTGGCAGAAATGGTAATTTTTGTAACACGGCAGATTATAATTCACAAAGTACCAATATCAAATGATTATTAGGCCTACTACAAGCAAAAAGCTTTATGTTAGGAAATAGTTTTACACTTCATTCATACGCTCCAGTTTCTCAAGCATGAGATCAAAAAGAAGTAGTGTGAAATTTTTATAGAAATTTGGAATCGTCTTATTCTTCCATAATTTGTGTGATGTCCCCGTTTCTTCTCCTTCCTCGTTCTAACAAACAATCTTGTCATCACTAATTCTGTATCTATTCCTGCCAATGTCAAAGCTTATTCGCTGGTTAACTTTACTAACTCTGCCAGAATCACCAGTTTAGTTATCCCGCAATTATTTTCCAGTTAGGCATTGTTAGGTGTTCGTACAACGCGTTTTCCGCACTACTTCTAGAATAGACCTTACAGCAGCTGCTAGCCGGAGACTGTTCAACTGGCCCTTGCTAGTATAACGATCTGGCCAAAAATTTTCTGTCAAAATTTCATTTTCTTGGATACACCAAGAAGATAATGCGTAATCTTTATTACCTGTTATTCCTGTCAGTCGTTTATTTGCACTCTGGTAGTCTGAATCTATGGATTTAGCTGGTAATCGTAACAACGCTCATCATTCACAAACCCTATCAACCACATAATCAGACAGTGGTTGGCTTTCTTTCGTTCGGCTATACTCTGCTCAGCTCACATAGCCGCTTTTGCCTGCAGGAAACTTTATTTCTAGATATGACGAGGATTCCACTGACAGAGACATCATGTACATTATGCACGCATTCACAAATCAACTTATGATTCATTCAGAAATCAACTTACAATGTGTTCAACAATGTTCAAAAACCGACAGGGACACGTTTCAAAGCCATACGAATAATCGATAGACCAATGTGCGCTGGATGCTAGGAGCTTTGTGAAACAAGTTTTATATGAGGAAAGCTGAGCAGAAACCAACCGTACTGCAAGGTTTTAATTTTGAAGGAAAGCTGGAAATACTGACAAAACTTCGGTATAGTCTGAACGTTGATAATGTACATGTTCACTGCCAAGCCCATGCTAATCTTAACACAGTCATGCACAAACCCTTTCATTCACGTTAGCAAGTTTATGGTAACGTATTTCCAGAAATCTGAACAGCTACTAAGCTTGGATTTTTCTTAAATGAAAATGCTTGCCATATTATATTAAGTTTATCAGTGTCTAAAACGCACTCAAGTTTTTAGTCAGCGATCTGCTCAATATGCCACACGGAATTACTGTCTTTTCTCATACACAAAATTACTTAAAAAATCTGTACTTTCTAAAAAACACACCGAAACAAATGTGCCTTCACTTTAAAACACTTTTGAAACATGTAGTACAACTGAAGCTGGCAAATTATAACTTCATTCGCAGCTCTTACTACACACGGCCATACCATTGAAAGGCTGGGCTCCGACTACTTAGCCTGCTGTAAGCATTCTGTATCTCCAAGAGAAAAGACGTGTGAAGAATAGTCCATTCTGATTGGTCAGCTCTCTTTCAGGCCAATAGAAAAACATTATTCTCCTACATTAGTTCCTACTTTTCATGACTAAACAATCAACAAATAACACAATTTCGAACTGTATTTTTCCTGAAGTAAATATTTAACATTCTGATATTTTGTTTATACTTTATGTTAACTATTTTCGTTTGCACTTGAATCAGCTTTCCTTTTACCATAGACATATGATACAAAATTCCCTGTCATCTGCATTCACACTGTCTTTAAAACTTTTTCACACTAGTTCGTACAGCGTTCATCAGTAGAACAATGATCTACACATTTACTTTAGATCACATTCATGCATCATTCGCACTACTAAAAATATATACAAAACTATACAAACATAAATAAATAAAAAGGCCTTAAAAATAAACAGAACAAAAATCAGTGTGCACGCATGAGCCATTCTCCTGATACTCAGGCTCTAGACAGCAGGGATATAAGGGGCCACACCTCAGCATCCACTTGAATATGCTGACGAAGGCCCTGATAGGAACAGAAGCCACTCTTGCCTTCTGACACTGCTCACAAGCATAGATCTGCCTCTGCACCTGCCTCCATATATCTCAAATATTAATGTCTCCTGCAGTGGCAGCTTGTGCAAAATTTTACCAGTGTGCTACAATGTGGTGGCCTGTAGCTTTTGACTTATAAGGGCAGCAATCATAACTAAATTGAATATATTAATTTCAAAAATTGAACTGTTTAAATATATTTAAAGTTTAACTCGAGCCAACAAATTACCAGTCAAAGCTCTTAACCACTGGGCTATCAGACCATTATGTGAGCCGCTACTCATAAATTCCTCATACTCCATGTGTAAATCTTTAAAGAGCATTTAACTTTTTCCTACGGCTCACTCAGGTAAAATATTCTAAAAACATGAAAGGCACATCAGCCTGCTTCTACTCACATAGTTTTATTTTATCTTTAGTTTCTGTCAACGGAATCAGTGGCATTTTGAAAATCAACAGACATCTTTTGAATTCAATAATCTGTGGCAAATGATTGACATCAGTTTAAATACTTGTTCAGAACATGATATCCCCTTCCTAAGACCACATTGATATTCATCTAAATTATTCTCCAGTGTTGGTTTCTACTCTGGTTAGTACAATCTCGAAAAATATGTTATTTGCAACTGGTTGTATGGAAATGAAAAATATGTTATTTGCAACTGGTTGTATGGAAATTCCTCTGTAGCTGTTAACATCTTATTTGTTATGTAGTGGATGCATCAAAACCTCCTTCTACTCCCCTGAGAGTTTTATTGTTTTCCAGCTTTTTTCAGAGATTATTTTTGGTAGAGACCATTTCAAAAGTTCTGCTGTAATAGAGCCTTCTCCACTGGTTTTATAAGGTTTTACCAACTATTTCAATTTCATTGAAAGCTGGCGGTAAATTTTCTAGGTTTTCATGAGTATTTGAGCTTATGGATTGGTTCTGACAATTAAGAGGCAGATCAAAATATTCTGCAAGTATTTTCAGTGGTGCACAAGCCAAATCAGTGAGCCTCGTACCATGCCTCTCTATCATTACATTTACATTTGAATTAGATCTGTATGACTCTTAAAATCTCACTTTCTCAAAATATCTAGTGGAAAAGGGTCTCTTTGCAAATCATCTACAAATGATCTACAGAAAACTTTGATACTAAATTACCTCACATACTCACTTCTTTTACCACCATCTAGTGCATAGCCTTTTGACTTACAATAGTAGTAATCTCAACTAAAGTGAATATATTAATTTTATGCATATGAACTGAAATTTTGAAATATATTTAAAGTTTGTAGATAATACTTTAGCATAGCAATGAATAAAATAAAATGCAAAAAATATGTGGGTAAGACTGGGAACCAAACCAGAGTCGACAGATTACCAGTCCATGCACTTGACCACTCAGCCAGGGTGCCATTACAACAGTTCCTCAAAAAGTTTCTGTATGTCCATATTTATACAGATGGTCATGGGACTTTGGCTGTTCAGTACAGAACTTCAAATTAAAAACACCTTTCAGCCGTCTACATTTATGAACTATTATTTTATTGAGCAACCAGTTTCCACGATATACTACGCTGTCTTCAGGCCCCCTGACCGACGTGTAGGAAGATTCCCACCTCTGGTCCAGTCAAAATATGACTGGTATCCATAGATTTCTATTTGACACAGCAATCACTTCAGTCATCACCTGTCGACTGTTCAACAGTCCAAAAGAATAGACACCACACAGTCATATAACAGTTATTAACTTTTGAAACAAAATTGTTTATAAAATAATAACTAACAATGGAAACACACACACTGTATTTGTATGATACATAATTATGAATCTCTTCATGCCAGCTGTGGAATGAACAATTTTCTATTATTCTAAAACAAATAAGCAAACAGTTATAAATTGTTCACTGAATAACATTAAAAATGGTGCTTAAACCACATTTTCTCCACATGTTCACAACTGATTATTTCCACCTTGAGAGTTCCATCCTAATATCTCATCAATCATATGCTTATTTGGTGATATTTTGATAACTTTCTGAATGTAATATTGTAAGATAACATCATAAACTTACCGCAATCAGGAGTACTTAATGAATGTATTTCAACTGCATAAATGTTACAATATACCTAATTTTGTGAATAATGGTAGGTTGTTGACAAACATAATGGTCATGAGACCTAAGTTTAAAATAATCAAGCAAGATAGAGCTCGCAGTCTTTGGTCAGTGTGCATTTGGATTTATAAGATGTGTGGAAGGTATTGTGTAGCCACAGAGCTGCTTGGGCTTAAGTGTGTTACATTGTACTTATAAATATTTTGGTGTTTGTTAGTTTAGGACTTAGAATATTTTGGAACCCTGAATGCTGTTGGATTTAAAGTCACAGCCTTATTAAAATGTGTTTGAATATTTCCAGTCACAATCATTTTGTAACTGTTTAATAACTTGTAAGCAGCCATTGAATTTTGAAATTCTGACAGCAGTTTTTCGTGATCCAGTGTCGTCCTAACCGCCGACTGCTTCACGTCTGCTGTGCAGCGAGCTACCTTAATTTAAGTATTAACTGTATTTTTCGTACTTGTCACTTCTTCTTCCATGTGTCTTTGCTTTTAGGAAGCTTTATTTGTTGAGTGCTATTAATAGTGTTCCATAGATTTCATGTTTGTTTTGAATACAGTCAGAGAGAGTCCCTTTAGTCATCCGTAGTGCCAGTAGTGTCAGTGTCGTCCTAACCGCCGTCTGCTTCACGTCTGCTGTGCAGCGAGCTACCTTAATTTAAGTATTAACTGTATTTTTCTTACTTGTCACTTCTTCTTCCGTTTGTTTTTTGCTTTTAGGAAGCTTTATTTGTCGAGTGCTGTTAATAGTGTTCCATAGATTTCGTGTTTGTTTTGAATACAGAGATAGTCCCTTTTGTCAACCATAGTGCCAGTAGTGCTAGTGTTTGTTTTCAATACAGTCCAGAGACAGGTAGTGCTATTTTCTTTGTTTTCTACAAGAAGTGGCTAGCAATCACAGTTTAGTCAATAGTCAGCCGCCTTTAGTGAATTAGCAGTCTAGTTAAAAGTTGATTAACTCTCTTCAGTAAATTGATTCCTTAGGATGGATAGGATGTGTGACTGCTGTGTACGGACGCAGGAGGAGCTGGCCACTGTTCGCGAACAGCTGAACGTGTTGATGGCCGCGGTCAGCCGTCTTCAGGCTGCTGCCTCGGAGTGTAGCGGCAGTGGGGAGTCTGGTGCGTCGCAAGGTACACCCCAGGTGTTACATGCTTCACCCACCGTCCCTGCTGTCGAGACATCTTCGTGGGTACCGGGCGCGGTTGGGCCACCCTCTCCCCAAGGGGAGTCGTGGGTTCAGCGGCATTCGCGGCGCATGAGGCGGAGGGTAAATGTGGAGGTTGGCCGTGTGGCATCGCCCGCTCTGCCTGTGAGTGGACATGTGGCTGCTCCTTCAGCAAGGTTCGAGCAAGCACACAGGGGGAGGGGTTTATTAGTTATTGGGAGCTCCAACGTTAGGCGGGTGATGGAGCCCCTTAGGTAAATAGCGAAAAGGTCGGGGAAGAAGGCCAGTGTTCACTCTGTCTGCTTGCCGGGGGGTCCCATGCGAGATGTGGAGAAGGCCCTACCGGCGGCGATAGAGAGCACTGGGTGCACCCGACTGCAAATTGTTGCTCATGTCGGCACCAATGACTCCTGCCGTCTGGGTTCAGAGGTCATCCTCAGTTCGTACAGGCGGTTGGCGGAATTGGTGAAGGCGGAAAGCCTCGCTCGTGGGGTGGAATCAGAGCTAACTATTTGTAGTATCGTTCCCACAACCGATCGCAGTCCTCTGGTTTCGAGGCGAGTGGAAGGCTTAAACCAGAGGCTCAGACGATTCTGCGAAGATCTGGGGTGCAAATTTCTCGACCTCCGCTATCGAGTGGAGAAATGTAGGGTCCCCCTGAATAGGTCAGGCGTGCACTACACGCCGGAAGCGGCTACAAGGGTAGCGGAGTACATGTGGAGTGCACATGGGGGTTTTTTAGGTAGAGAATTACCTCGCTAGGCCCGACAAGACGCCTCCTCAGACACGGCAAGGTAGGAGTAGGCAAAATGCAACAGGGAATAACAATATTAATGTGCTAATAGTAAACTGCAGGAGCGTCTATAGAAAGGTCCCAGAACTGTTCTCATTAATAAACGGTCACAACGCTCATATAGTACTAGGGACAGAAAGTTGGCTGAAACCAGACGTAAACAGTAATGAAATCCTAAACTCAGATTGGAATGTATACCGCAGAGACAGGCTGGACAGTGAAGGGGGAGGCGTGTTTATAGCGATAAAAAGAGCAATAGTATCGAAGGAAATTGACGGAGATCCAAAATGTGAAATGATTTGGTTGAAGGTCACGGTTAAAGCAGGCTCAGACATGGTAATTGGATGTCTTTATAGGCCCCCTGGCTCAGCAGCTGTTGTGGCTGAGCACCTGAAGGATAATTTGGAAAATATTTCGAGTAGATTTCCCCACCATGTTATAGTTCTGGGTGGAGATTTTAATTTTCCGGATATAGACTGGGTGACTCAAACGTTCATAACGGGTGGCAGGGACAAAGAATCCAGTGAATTTTTTAAAGTGCTTTATCTGAAAACTACCTTGAGCAGTTAACGAGAGAACCGACTCGTGGCGATAACATATTGGACCTTCTGGTGACAAGCAGACCCGAACTATTTGAAACAGTTAACGCAGAACAGGGAATCAGCAATCATAAAGCGGTTACGGCATCGATGATTTCAGCCGTAAATAGAAATATTAAAAAAGGTAGGAAGATTTTTCTGTTTAGCAAAAGTGACAAGAAGCAGATTACAGAGTACCTGACGGCTCAACACAAAAGTTTTGTCTCAAGAACAGATAGTGTTGAGGATCAGTGGACAAAGTTCAAAACCATCGTACAACATGCGTTAGATGAGTATGTGCCAAGCAAGATCGTAAGAGATGGAAAAGAGCCACCGTGGTACAACAACCGAGTTAGAAAACTGCTGCGGAAGCAAAGGGAACTTCACAGCAAACATAAACATAGCCAAAGCCTTGCAGACAAACAAAAATTACGCGAAGCGAAATGTAGTGTGAGGAGGGCTATGCGAGAGGCATTCAATGAATTCGAAATTAAAGTTCTATGTACTGACTTGGCAGAAAATCCTAAGAAATTCTGGTCTTATGTCAAAGCGGTATGTGGATCAAAACAAAATGTCCAGACACACTGTGACCAAAATGGTACTGAAACAGAGGATGACAGACTAAAGGCCGAAATACTAAATGTCTTTTTCCAAAGCTGTTTCACAGAGGAAGACTGCACAGTAGTTCCTTCTCTAGATTGTCACACAGATGACAAAATGGTAGATATCGAAATAGACGACAGAGGGATAGAGAAACAATTAAAATCGCTCAAAAGAGGAAAGGCCGCTGGACCTGATGGGATACCAGTTCTATTTTACACAGAGTATGCGAAGGAACTTGCCCCCCTTCTTGCAGCGGTGTACCGTAGGTCTCTAGAAGAGCGTAGCGTTCCAAAGGATTGGAAAAGGGCACAGGTCATCCTCGTTTTCAAGAACGGACGTCGAACAGATGTGCAGAACTATAGACCTACAGTGGCGGTCGAAATAATAGAGCCACCTCTATTGACGAGATTAAGAACTAGGATATTTATTAGTTCGCGAAATCGCCACGAGTGCCGTGTTGGTTGGTTGGTTGTGTTGGGGAAGGAGACCAGACAGCGAGGTCATCGGTCTCATCGGATTAGGGAAGGACAGGGAAGGAAGTCGGCCGTGCCCTTTGAAAGGAACCATCCCGGCATTTGCCTGGAGCGATTTACGGAAATCACGGAAAACCTAAATCAGGATGGCCGGACGCGGGATTGAACCGTCGTCCTCCCGAATGCGAGTCCAGTGTCTAACCACTGCGCCACCTCGCTCGGTGCCGTGTTGTCAGTCCCTTGTAGACAACATCAGGGAAGACGTTGCTGCTATCTTTAGTCGTCCGAAAGGAAGCGTTTGAGCTAGACGTGTGAAAAGAGGCATAAAGGTAAGAATCTTATGGGTCAAAATAATAGAGCCGCTTTACACATGTGCCTTTAAATTGATTTTTATGCAGTTGTTTTGTATGTAAATTGACGTGTGGTTTTGTTTACATTCGTCTAGATGGGCAGAGCAAAGCATACCAGTGAAGATGAGCGTATAGTAATGTTCCGGATGTTCAAAAGTGGGATGTCCATGAATAAAATAGCCAATGTCTTGCACGTTTCGCGAAAACGAGTCCAGAACGCCATGAGACGGTCAAAACAAACAAAGCCGCAGGTGGAGAACAGGGGGCGACCTCGTGTAACTACTCCTCGCGTAGACAGACTCATCACTAGGGAAGTGAAGAAAGACCCATTTTTGTCAACACCACGACTGAAAGCCATTTTGTTTAGCGACGAACATGATGTTCAACCATCAACCTCAACGATTCAAAGACGACTGAGATCTGCAAAATTGAATGGGCGCATTGCAAGAAAGAAGCCACATGTTTCACAAGCTAATGTTCGGAAAAGGTTAGCCTTTGCCCGGAGAAATGAACAAAAACCTAATACTTGGTGGAGGAACATCCTTTGGTCCGATGAATCCAAGTTTAATAGGTTTGCCTCAGACGGAAAAGTCTATGTGCGCCGCCCACCAAACCAGGAATTTAATCCCAAGTACACTTTAAAAACTGTGAAATACGGTGGCGGAAGTGTTATGGTATGGGGATGTTTTTCGTGGTACGGCATTGGTCCAATACACCGTATCAACGGCATAATGAACGCAGAAATGTACAAAGACATCTTGGCAAATGTGATGCTGCCTTATGCTGAAGAGGAAATGCCGCTGAAATGGAAATTTCAGCACGATAACGATCCAAAGCATACTGCAAGGATCATAAGGCAGTTTGTTCACGAGCACAATATCGAAGTATTAGAGTGGCCACCTCAGTCCCCTGACGCATCACCCATTGAGAACTTATGGGAGATCTTAGACAAGAGAATTGACCGCTCAAAAGCTACATCTTCAGAAAAACTGTGGGAAGAAATCCAGAGAGCCTGGTATGCGATCAGTAGTGACGAATGCAGGCGTTTAGTAGACTCTATGGGTAAGAGGTGCAGGGCAATCCTCAAAAATAAGGGTTACCCCACGAAGTACTAATGCAGTCCTATGCAAAAAAGACTGTTCCTGTACGTTTCATAAGACTGAGATCAAGTACAATATATTTGTTTCAATTGGCTCTATTTTTTTGACCCTGTGGTCTGGTATTCTTTTGAATATTATTGATTATTACTGATTATTTTGTGTTGTGTTATCTATATAACTGACTATAGTACAATGTGACTCGGTTGTAATGGTTTCCATCATAGTTCAAACATGTCTAGTAATAAATGTGCACTTTATTCCAAACCTTTGCCAGGTGGCTCTATTATTTTGACCGCCACTGTATATCTCTAACGTCGATCAGTTGTAGAATTTTGGAACATGTATTATGTTCGAGTATAATGACTTTCCTGGAGACTAGAAATCTACTCTGTAGGAATCAGCATGGGTTTCGAAAAAGACGGTCGTGTGAAACCCAGCTCGCGCTATTCGTCCACGAGACTCAGAGGGCCATAGACACGGGTTCACAGGTAGATGCCATGTTTCTTGACTTCCGCAAGGCGTTCGATACAGTTCCCCACAGTCGTTTAATGAACAAAGTAAGAGCATATGGACTATCAGACCAATTGGGTGATTGGATTGAGGAGTTCCTAGATAACAGAACGCAGCATGTCATTCTCAATGGAGAGAAGTCTTCCGAAATAAGAATGATTTCAGGTGTGCCACAGGGGAGTGTTATGGGACCGTTGCTGTTCACAATATACATAAATGACCTGGTGGATGACATCGGAAGTTCACTGAGGCTTTTTGCAGATGATGCTGTGGTGTATCGAGAGGTTGTAACAATGGAAAATTGTACTGAAATGCAGGAGGATCTGCAGCGAATTGACGCATGGTGCAGGGAATGGCAATTGAATCTCAATGTAGACAAGTGTAATGTGCTGCGAATACATAGAAAGATAGATCCCTCATCATTTAACTACAAAATAGCAGGTCAGCAACTGGAAGCAGTTAATTCCATAAATTATCTGGGAGTACACTTGGAGTGATTTAAAATGGAATGATCATATAAAGTTGATCATCGGTAAAGCAGATGCCAGACTGAGATTCATTGGAAGAATTCTAAGGAAATGCAATCCGAAAACAAAGGAAGTAGGTTACAGTACGCTTGTTCGCCCACTGCTTGAATACTGCTCAGTGGTGTGGGATCCGTACCAGATAGGGTTGATGGAAGAGATAGAGAAGATCCAAAGCAGAGCAGCGCGCTTCGTTACAGGATCATTTAGTAATCGCGAGACCGTTACGGAGGTGATAAATAAACTCCAGTGGAAGACTCTGCAGGAGAGACACTCAGTAGCTCGGTACGGGCTTTTGTTAAAGTTTCGAGAACATACATTCACCGAAGAGTCCAGCAGTATATTGCTCCCTCCTACGTATATCTCGCGAAGAGACCATGAGGATAAAATCAGAGAGATTAGAGCCCACACAGAAGCATACAGACAATCCTTCTTTCCACGAACAATACGAGACTGGAATAGAAGGGAGAACCGATAGAGGTACTCAGGGTACCCTCCGCCACACACCGTTAGGTGGCTTGCGGAGTATGGATGTAGATGTAGATCTTGTTGTTTGGCTCCAAGCACTTAGTCCACACTTGCTGTTGTCTTTGAATGCTATGCCTGGGCAACAAATCAATATTTCTTTGCTATTTTGAATCAATATTGAGTAAAATTAACAAGTGATGTGAAGCCACCATTCAGAATATATTTGTGTATGTTTATCTGAACAAACATTTTGTCAAGGTTTAAACTATTTGCTATCACAAACTCATTATCCCATGGGATTATTTCATACTGTCGCACATCATCCATTGTGCTGGTCTTCTCAGCAGCAGAGTATTGGGCCCCAGGGTGGCTAAACAGCTGCCACACTAACTTCATCGATGTCCAGTTGAAGCACGCTATGCAGTTAATAACAGGGGCAGTCCGACCAAAACCAGTTTATTGGCTTCCTTTGCAAAGTAACACCTATCCACCCACTATCTGCAGAAGTGAGGCCTTGCTTAGGGAATACTGCAAGATAAAGGAGAACCTGGAATTACCCATAAAGGAAGACATACCAAGTTTACGACGAAATATACTCCAATCAAGAAACCCACCATTATGGCAATCAGAACAGCTAGATGCCAGTAATACTGGTGTGAGGGACCTGTGGAACCAAAGCTGTCAACTTATTGAAAATTCTGAAGAGCATGAGTGGTTCTGAAAGTATAATTGTGATCCTGCTGGCACAGAACTCGACAGGAAACTGCTGGTCAAATTGAACAGAGCTCACACTGAACATGGACGATGCGCAGACTCTCATCACAAATGGGGTGCTACAGTGTCTCTGTTTTGTGACTGTGAGGCTCTGAAACAGATAATCAAGCACATTAGAGATGAATGCCCCTTGCGTTCCTACCAGAGGAGTTGGAGCGACCTCTTGGAAGATGATGATACAGCTCTTAGATGGATTAGGAACCTAGATATTGACATTTAGTTAGTTTTATATGTAGTTTTTGTATTTTCATATTCCTGTTATATATAGTACTACTAACGTTATATACCTGTAATTTTAAACTGCATGTGAGCCATACGAATAAATAAATAATGACTTTCATATTGTTTACCCTAAAACGTGATTATCTATTTATTGTTTATTTAACTATTCATTAATGTCTCTGCTAAGGAATGAGCTTTGTGGTTGATCCATATTTCAATTAGGGATTTAAGCAACAGTGCATGACCAATCTCTCTTTGACTCAGTGAGCCAATCTAAACTCTAAGGTGTGTACTTGACCTCTGTTGCTCAGGTAGCAACTAACTGTTACTGACTGTGGATCAATGATATTTACTGATACCACAACCACAGTGAACCTGCAACATCTATCTCTTAAATGAAAAGAACACACTTTTTGATGAGTCTATACATACATTTTGTTCAGCAGATTGACAATTTGAAAACATGATGCACTTGTCAGCTTTTAGTGAGGAAGCTCAGAAAGACACACATGTAGCCATGAACTTTTTTATTTCCACTGAAATGTGAATACAGAAAGAGTTTCTAACAACTGACATCAAACATCACACACACACACACACACACACACACACACACACACACACACACAATGTAAAACTAACACTCAGTACAATAATTCATATAATCGGTCTTTTAACACTGGAAAGAGCTCCAACCACAACACCTAACACTCAGTACAATAATTCATATAATCGGTCTTTTAACACTGGAAAGAGCTCCAACCACAACACAACGTTCTTGTAACTTTTTTTATTTATTTATTTTTTTTTAACGCAAACAGTTATCACAGATTTTTCAGAATGCTGTACAAATGAATTTTACTTGTCCACTTGTCTAGTATCATCAACCCCAAGTCCACAGTTACTGAATATATCAAACTGTTTTCTTCTTCTTAGTGCCACTAAGGCATCCCTCAAGTAAATGGTCACAGGAGTTTTCCTGCAAATAAACAAAATAACATTATTACTACCTACAAATATGAATACTGAGAGGTTTTTCATTTATTATTAAAAATATATCATTCACTACAGTGTTACAGAATGAAGCCCATTTCACACTATTCCTTAAATCTGATGAGGAGTCCAGAAGCACAAAATAAAATTTTTGCTGAAATGTTGTTTGCCTTGAATGATCTAGGGAGACAAGGACATCTTTAGGATTCACTACACATTTCAAAACTGTTGTACAGACAAGGAGTAACCAATTACCAAAATAATCAAAATAATAACTGTTAAAATGGTAAACTGAGACTAAACTCCATCAGAACAGTTTCAGAAGCTAATAAGAGGTGTTTTCATGAATAATTTGCTATAATGAAATCTTGATCTCCAGTGGTTCTTTTACAGAGTAATTTATTTGGTTTGTTATCCCAATTATCTTTGTGATTATTTTGCACTGAAAATACCTCCACAATAATACAAATGCATATAACACAAAATATGTAGCAAATTAGTGAACAAAATATTTTCACTGACTTATGGATTGCCCTCAAACTTCAATTTTGAACCCCTCAGCCCCATTTTGTATTTTGTTTCCAGCAGAGTTAGTTTTTCGTGAGCAGTAATGCACCTTGGGTATGAGGCAGTGGGATGCAACATAATTGTGACACAACAATACTGTACAATCTTTCATGATCATGAAACTTCCTATCAGATTAAAACTTTGTGTCAGACCAAAACTCAAACTTGGGACCTTTGCCTTTCACGGGCAAGTGCTCTACTGACTGAGCTACCCAAGCATGACTCACAACCCATCCTCACAGCTTTAGTTCTGCCAGTACCTTGTTTCCTACCTTCCAAACTTCGCAGAAGCTCTTCTGGGAACCTTGCAGAACTAGTAGTCCTGGAAGAAAAGGTACTGCGGAGCCTAGGGGATGCTTCCAGAATGAAATTTTCACTCTGCAGTAGAGTGTGCACTGATATGAAACTTCCTGTCAGATTAAAACTGTGTGCCACATGGATTCGTGGTCATGGTTGTCAGCATTTGGATCAACTTCTATGAAGAAGGTATTGGACACTTCTGTCACAGGATGAAAACATGGTTTCATCCCAGGGCAGTAGTGTCCAATACGACCAAGAAGTGTAGCCATATAGTACTTGATAGCTGTAATACGTACACACGACAAATGCTCACAAGCTGTGGAGCACCAAGTATAGATGATCTTCACTACTTGTTTTGTAAGCTTTCACTATCTTTTTTTGTACAAATGATACTGTTCTACCCTTGTCAGAGTTCAAGCTGGGAGCAAAGAGGCATTTACATTTTAATAGTGTCTCCAAAACTGCAAATTAAAGGAGTAATGGTTATCACTTACTGTATAGTCAGATACTGAGCAGTTGATAGGTACATACATGAGATTGAAAATGTTGAAAATGTTGCAGAGCTATTAGTCTTGCTCCCCCCCCCCCCCCTCTCTCTCTCTCTCTCTCTCTGTCTCTATCTCTCTCTCTCTCTCTCTCTCTCTCTCTCAACCCCCCCTTCTAGCCCAATCGAGCTGCAGTGTGCAGTGCCTGAACAATGTAGTCAGTCAGGACAGAAGGAAGATATCATCCTAAAGCTAAAGAACTTTTTCAGACCTGTTTATATGCCTGTTGACCATACAATGACTGACCTATCTCAACTATATGGTGAATGGTCACTGATATTCCTCAAATTATTTGTATTCCATCCATAACATTCCATTAGCATAATGATGAAAAGCATAAATCAATGAAAATATCTTCTAGACAAATTTAACACACACTGCATATCACATTCATTTCCAGTGATATGCAATTGTCTGTCAACACCATCACAAAGGTAATGGGGATAGGTGACTGAATAAATTACTCTGTAATGAGGAACGAGAGCAAAGGTTCTTTATACCATCTAATGTGAAAATACAATTTACTCAACACAACAAAAAAGTTAATTACATCATGAAACTGTAAACTAAAAAGAATGCCTATATATCAATCAGCTGTTTGAGGTTCAGAGATAACACAAATAATCAAACCATTTACACTGTACATACAATGTAACAGAAGATTTACTGTCCACATCACTGCCCCCTCACCCCAAAAGTCAACATTATTTGGGGTTGAAATGTATGCGGTGTCCAAAACCAATTACGACTGGAGTTTACTTGGAGGCACAGGCTGCAGTGGTGGAAGACTAGGTGCATTCTGTGTCACACACAGATAGCATCTTGGTGTTAACTGCTGCCCCCCAATGGCAACGGTGGCAGTGGTAGTCCAGATGCGTTCTGTGTCACCATAGGTAGGCCGAATTTTCTGTGGTGGCATGACAATATTGTGTATGGACCATAGTATGGCAATTGTAGAGATTTTTGAATGGCACTGTGTAGGACAACAACTTGTTTGCAGGACAGTCAGTCACAGGAAATGAATGGTCATTGGGCAGAAGGTTCTTTTGAAATAGCTAGCTGGAGCTCGTGAATCTGTGAGCATACATGTTGTGCAAAGTCTGAGGTTCCAATAGTGTTATTTGACGTATAAGTAAAGAGTTCTCCAGGCAGTCAAATTGTGTTTCCATACACTAACTCAGCCGTTGATGCACTGAAGTCTTGTTTTAAAAATGTTCAGAAGTCTATTATGGCAATAGGGAGACTGTCAGTCCAATGCTCTGTGGCATGGCATCTGAGTGAGGTCTTTAATTGTTGATGGAGCTGTTCCATGAGGCCACTACCAGCAGGGTGGCAGGCACAGATTTAAATTTGGTTCATGCCAAGCAATGCTGAAAGTTCTTTAAAGAAGTATGACTCAAACTGTTTTCCCTGATTAGTAGTGATGCAGAGGGGAATGCCAAAGTGAGCAACCTACTCACAAAAGAAGGTTGTGGCTGTTGTTGCATCTTGTATTGGACAGGCTTCAGGCTGTCAAGAGAAACAGTCAGTTAGTATCAGGCAGTGTGTACTGATATTCTTCGGATGGTGATAAAGATACAGTAATGTTGATGCAGAAATGCATAAATCACTGATTCAGTGGGGTGAAATTACAGAGCGAAGCTGTTTTTTGCAGAGTTATTTTGTTACATCAATAAGCATTGCACTAGCGGACGAATGCATTACAATCATTCTTGATATATGGCCGAACAAATATCTTTCTCACTATCTATACAGTAGCCCTTAGTCCTGGGTGAGAGAGGGAGAGGAGAGAGGAAATTGCTGGTGGCGGAAATCTGTTGTAATGAACGGTTGATACACTGCAGTACAGTGCTATGCTGAAGCACAGTATTTCAACATGTCCAAGATGTAAGCCTGACAATGTTTCGAGGAATACCTTCAGTTCGTTGTCTCCTTTTTGGGTATTGGCAAGTGCTACAAAGGCAATTTCCTTTGCAATGGTATCAATGCGAGATATGCATCTCCTGGTCTACTCTACCCACCATCAGCATGTTGAATATCTGTAGTAAATTGCACAATGAGATCCAAATGCTGCAACTGGCTTGGTGATGCCTTGTTTGGTTTCTGAAGGAAGGTACACATGATTGGCTCATGGTCTTTCAGAAGAATGAAATGTCTTTATCTCTACATATGCATCTAAACTTTCTGATTGAGACATATGCCGCGTAGAGCTCATGGTCACATACTGACCAACTATCTTCGGAAGGTCATAATTTTTTACTGAAGAAAGCTAGAGGTTGCCAGTCTGTTGTAATATACAGTATTGCCCTGCTTTTACATTCCTGAAAATAGCATTTTCCCACTAGTTATGACATTTTTTATTGCTCCCATCAAATTTCCTATGTCCACAATGTTAATTCACTCCCAATTTTGCGTCAACATATTTATAATTTTACGCATTACGCATTACGCATTACGAAAAAATGTTGGTGGAGAAAAAAGACAGAAAATGATGCTGGCATGACGTTGGCCATTAGTGTGTTTACAAACATTATGTGGTTAAATAACTTGACACCAGGATGCTCTACTCAGCAGATTTTAAACAGTAAACATGTAAAAGGTGGAACAATTTGTGCCGTATCTCCTGCCGCTGCCAAGCTCTATTCGGCGTGGTAGCTGATGGGAGTAACTAGGTTCGTTCGAATAAAGATACCATGACGAATCACAACTATTTCCAAACCGTCTGTATTGCGCATACACAGTTTCACGATAGTTGTGCTTGTCGTGATGCCTTTGTCGAACCATATTTAGTGTGTTTGGGCATTTGGCCACTTATAATCTGCTAGTTAACTAAATAATGAATGACAGCTGCAGGCTTTTTAAAAACATCGATTATAATATGTGAAATTGAGTCAAACATTTCTGCTTGCCAGGCAGTTATCAGTTCCAGTTACATCACTGGTTTTTACTAGATAATAAAAAAGTCACTGACAAGTATTTTGATGCCTATTATGTGCATATATCCCAAATAAAGTTTGGAAATGCAAGTGGCTATCCTCCATGTAACTTTTACAACTTAAAACGTTATTTCCCACATTTTACAGCATTTTTTGAAGTCCTTTGAAAAGTGTAAAAGTGGGGTTCCCCTATAGCTCCAATGACAGTTGATGATGCATTCACAATAAGTGCTAGAGGAGCGTCAGGATGAGGACAAGCTAACAATGCAAGCTCTGCACAGCAGCTTTCACTCTGGCAAAGGAAGTTTTCTTTTAATCAATTCACAAAAGCGTGTCTACGGTTTGTACAAATATTTTAGCTTTTTGTTGTGAGGTGCTGCCAACAATGCAAGATTACACCCAAAAATGTTGATATATTTTTGTTAATCCCAATAATCAGCATAGTTCATGTGTTGTAGTGGGCTGCAGAAATTAAGAAATAGCTTCAACTTTGTCTTGAGGGGGTAGGATCCCTTGTCCATGGATAAGGAAGACTAAAAATTTTACTTCCATATTCATCTCCACCTTTACATTTGCCTGTCACTTACAAGTTAGACAAAAGACAAGTTTTCACTGATTCCTACTTTATAACAGTGTAAGTGTGTGTTACTGCTTTTTATTTTGCTGTAAAGATAGCATCAAGTGACAAATGTGGATGTTGCCACAGGTTAGTTAGTACTGGAGAACCACATCACAACAGCGGGTTGATGTTTCACAGATGTGATTGTATAATAATTATGGGAATTCCTGGGTAGAGTAATACGTAAAATACGTGAAAGGCAACCACAGAGTGTGTGTTTGGGCCACTGCATTGTTGTTGTTGTTTTAGATTAGATTAGATTTACTTTCATTCCAATTGATCCGTAGTGAGGAGGTCCTCCAGGATATGGAACATGTCAGAAAAACAACAATACATGAGAAATATTTACAACTAAAAGAAATAAGCTAATGTACCATTCCACAGGTCCCAAGTGGAATGATCATCATTTTTTAATGAACACTAAGAGTCATTTTACAAATACTAATACAATGAATTTAAAATAAAAAAAGTTTTTTATTTATTTATAAGGTAATAAACATGTAATACAACTACTGTAATACTTATTTACAATGAACACATTACTGCACTGAAATGGTGCAGAAGTTAGAGTATACTTACACACACACACACACACACACACACACACACACACACACACACGTCCCTGCACTTTGTTGTGGCATTCAATCCATTTGTTTGTTTCAAAATGTGCCAGCAGTTGTCATTTAAATAAAAGTGGACTAAAGGTACAACATTCTTTGCACAAATTACTTTATACTTTTGATGCCATTTGGAACATTGTCAAACGGTACAAGGAAAGTTGTAACTAGATATGAGAATGAAGCCATAAAAGTTTATTCAGCCATTCTTACTTCAAACACAGTGCACAAAACAGCAACAAAATGGACTTCATGCATGAAACACAATGTAACCATCTGATAATGTACATGTCCTAGAAAGTAGGTGCTCACTGTGGAGTGCCATCAGTTAAGAATATCAGCCACCTACACATTTCTTAATGACATGGAAAGCTACACTACATATTAACTAATTCCAGTAACCATATTTACTTTCACTTGGCACATTACACCCAATAATATTTAGGAGTAAGGTACAGCCAAGCCCTTAAAGCTTGAATCAAATCTAGATATTATACGAGATCCTCACACTTTCACTTGTCTAAATGCAATAGGACACTGTTTTCTGAACCGTCAGTACACGCCTTCTGATCTACTGCCTAACATTCCTTAAAACACTTTCTCAATTTGCATGAAAGAATGTTTCATGTGCAACAACAAAATGAGGCATTTTTATTTGCTGAAGATTCATTTTGTTGATCCTAAACATGGGTTACTTCATGCTTCAATGACAAATCATGACTTCTTTATAATACAAGTTACTAGCTTGTAACAGTTTACTGAAGTTTCTGTGAATAGTGGTGTAGAAACTTAAACATCCAATAAATTACATTAGAGTGGCCTATTGTCATAAATTAATATGTCACTGAATAACAACAGATTACAAACGGTAATAGTAAACTTTTGGGGGGGAAAAAAACTTTTTATTCTACACTGTCTACATAAGCTCTGCTATTATGCCTTTACTTGCTCTTAACTGGCCAACAGCAACAGTAAAGTTGGTGGATACTGAGGTCCTGGGTAAGGTGCATGTACAGAAAGATATAAATTTCCACATAAGCAGATGTGTGTATTAGTTTTAATTTGTGTATATGAAACAAGGAAGATGGGAGCGAAAATATGTATAGGTACTTGTTCCTTAAGAAACAGAGTAAGTGATTTTCATCAAAAGAAAAAGAATAAATCTCTCTTAACAAAGAATACATACCCCTTTGGATCATAGTGGTTCCATGCTACATCCAGTGTTCTCCTAAAAATATCCTCCATAAATAATTCTGCAGCCTGGAGAAGAAACATTACATTTTCTTAGATATGAGAGAAACACAGTTACATAGTATTTAGAGCCTTATTGCAAAGTCAGTTAATTGATAGATCCTTGTTACAGTTTTCCCACATCTTTTAAGCTTTAAGAGCACCAAAGTGTTCTAATTTACAGAAAAATTAAAGTCTGTTAAGTTCTTACATATGCTGATCAATCAGAAAATAAATTTATTTTCAAAAACTTTATAAAAGCGAAAAACGTGTTACGGCAATCACAACCAAAATTAATGACGTGGAACATAACTGAAACCTAGAACTTTTGACAGAAAATTTTGACCACTGCAATCTTAATTCAACGTGGACTTTGTAGCCAGGGGAGAAAAACAACAAAAATAGATCTGACCTGAATCAGTCAGAAATAACAGAAGAAACTGCACACAATATATAAAGAAATTAGCAATAAATTACACTGCTACAACAATATGATCACACTTTCAAACAACAATCACTGATGTGAGAACCAATCCATAACCTGTCAATCTAAAATGTCACAAACTAGTGAGGAACTACATATACTCATACTGTTCACTGCTCATAAAGTACCGCCATGCAAAATGTTTGAACTGTGCAACAGTCTACACAGTCCATCTTTTCTGCATAGTTTATTTGCTTTTTTAAACCTTTCGAGGATCTCATAATCTCTTAATTTGACATCCCCAGGTATCAGTTGAAGAATATCTAGAAGTACACATGTCAGGGGGATAAAAAAACACATTATGTGGACCTAGGTAATGAGGGCTGTTAGAAAAACTTCATATACATGCAGCATCTAAACGGTAAAATGGACAGAGGAGGCTGTATAAGACTAAGTGCCTCTGGGAGTCTACCTAAATAGTAATATTACGTGTGTGTAAATACTGATGTTTCATTTGGCATAACGAACTTCGCAACATCAAACTTCAAGCCTCATCCTCACTACAGGTGGGTGTCTCTCACTGTGGGGTCTGAGTACTGCCCTTCCTTTGAATCTTCCACAACTTACCCCTCCTCACTGATGAAGGAACTATTAGCTCTGAAAGGTAAGTAGTGTATCACTTTTACTTTTATGTGTGTCTATCAGCAGTACTAAACTTTTCACCTCCTGAAAATAAGTACTGGGCAGAAATTCTGTGTCATAATGGTTCAAATGGCTCTGAGCACTATGGGACTTAACATCTGAGGTCATCAGTCCTCTAGAACTTAGAACTACTTAAACCTAACTAACCCAAGGACATCACACACATCCATGCCCGAGGCAGAATTCGAACCTGCGACTGTAGCGGTTGCGCATTTCCAGACTGAAGTGTCTAGAACTGCTCGGCCACACCGAACAGCCAACAACAGTGAGATTTAGATAGAAGTTGTTTCTGGCTGCATGTACTAGGACTTTTGAACATGTTATAGTACTTTTAATTTTATTATTTCTATACTTATTGTAATAGGAGATGAATGAATGAAATATACAATATAACTGTACATACAGTGCAAAAATGAAACTAGAGGGCTACTTGATGTTCACCTATTACTTGAGTACATAAAAATTACTATCAAAAGCACTATACATTAACAATTTTTCCATTGTACTGGTTAATCATATATTGATAGGGGCTCATAAAAGTAAAGAATGAACTGTTATTTGATGATCCAATCTCCTTTCCTCGATACAATGCAAATGTGTATTCATGCTATTTCAGTTCAAACATCTACATTTCCAAATTATATTTGGTACTTACAATTGCTACCAAGACTTCTGGTATTGTATAGTGATTTGGTTTTGGACCATTCCAAAGACTAAGCCACTTCAAACTTTTTCGTACAAAGTGGCACAGCTGTGCACGGTCATTATCCACTTCCAGTATATCTTCACTCAAAGAGTCTCCTGCCAAAAAATAAAAACGATCAAGTTTACTTTAAAAGTTGTTAAAGAAGACAGACCTGAATAATAAACTTCAGCAGTTTCCCATGTGTGCATTTCAAATTTGTTGTTCAGTGCTATTTTCAGTAGCTTCGAAGCAGAACAACATCAATACACTAAGAAATTATGTATAAATAATTAAAAATGGCCGTAACTCCTAGCTGTGAGTTTTATGCAACCTGTAGGAAAACTTTCACAGAGATGCTCACGTGGGAATGTCCTCTACATATGTGGGACCTCTCCTCCCTGAAGAAGTTGGGCTCTTAAAGTTGGGATAACATGTGAACAAATCATTTGAGTTTGTTAGAAACAAAATAGCATTTCATCATCCAAGCAAAGGGCTTTCCAATTCAACTGGTGAAAACAAACTACAAAATATTATCCTGATTTCAGAAAAGGGTATCATGCTTGTCTTCCCTCCTTGAACTGGAATAGTTTTTATAAATGTCTCACTTAATATTCATTTTGAGAATGTGTTAAGTTGTTATGATGGATCTGTATCTGTCACAAGTCACCACAAATATCATGGAAAACTCTGATATCTTTGGCTATGCAGCCACTTAATGTTCTTGATAACTGTCGATATTTTGACAGGTGAACACCCCATTACTTTCAGGGCACAAATGAAATGAGAGTTCACTGTACAAGGTAGCTTAAAACATCTGTGGGTGGGGTATGTCAACTAGATACAAAAGATGTATGCAGGAGGACAACACACTGTGAACAACTACTACCACCACACAATCAGACAACCAGCATTGGCATAACTGACTGTGAAATACTAATTAAAAACATGACCAGAGGGAGAGCAGGATTCCAGGGAATATTCAGGTAAAAACATCTGCCTAATTAGAAGACCATTTGCTAATTGAATCTCAACAACTTCTTTACTAACATAATCCCAGTAACTGAATCTTTGTGTTATTATATTCCATCAGATAATTTTTATCAAGGTAATGTTCTACAATTGCAAATTTGCTTTGTTGTTTTAAGCATGTGTGATGCTTATGCTCTATGCATCATTTCTCCGCAGTCCTCACGGTCTGACCAAAGTATGGCATACCACAACTATACAGGATATGGTGGACACTCACCTAACAAAAACCAATATCATAATTTACAGTCCTTAAAGGGGCCCTAATCTTGCATGGTGTTAAAAAAACACACTTCACACATGTTTCTTCAGTATATGATCAATCCTGTTAAAAATATGAGCTGAGTAAGGCAAGAAAGCTGTATACTTACATGCCACATGGTTATTCCCATCACTCACTTTATACAAGGTTGGTTGATAGTGCGACATGCATCTGATTGGTCTTTCACAATACCCATTCTGATAAAAGGTAACTTCAAGGTGGACTAACTCAGCTGACAAACTTTCAGTGACAGAGACGACATGCACCCTATGAATGATGTGTAAGCGAAATTTTTGATATTTGGTCCTATGGCACTGAGAATTTGCATGGCTTTTTAGAAGAACATCTCAGTACTTTATACACAATTATTAACTTCACTATAGAACATGAGAAAGATTGTTTCTTTGCTTTCTCTCGTGTGCTGATCAAGTCAAAGGAGTATGAGACATTGAAACATGGCATTTATAGAAAACAAAAGTCACACTGACTTGTATTTTTGGGCTACTAGTTTTTTTAATTTATTTTTTTATTTATACGTCAAGTTCCGTACAACCAAACTTGAGGAGCAAATCTCCAAGGTCATAGAACATGTCAGTACATGAAATTACAACACATAATAATCAGTTTAATTTTCCAAGGAACTCCTCAATAGAATGGAAGGAGTGACCCATGAGGAATCTCTTCAGCTTTGATTTGAAAGCGTGTGGATTACTGCTAAGATTTTTGAATTCTTGTGGTAGCTTATTAAAAATGGATGCAGTAGTATACTACACACTTTTTTGCAAAAGAGTTAAGGAAGTTCCATCCAAATGCATGTTGGATACCTTCTGAGTATTGACTGAGTGAAAGGTACTTATTCTTGGGAATAAGCTGATATTGTTAACAAGAAACAACAGTAAAATAGAGGGAAAAATTTCACGTGGGAAAAATATATCTAAAAACAAAGATGATGTGACTTACCAAACGAAAGCGCTGGCAGGTTGATAGACACACAAACAAACACAAACATACACACAAAATTCAAGCTTTCGCAACCAACAGTTGCTTCATCAGGAAAGAGTGAAGGAGCGGGAAAGACGAAAGGGTGTGGGTTTTAAGGGAGAGGGTAAGGAGTCATTCCAATCCCGGGAGCGGAAAGGCTTACCTTAGGGGGGAAAAAGGACAGTTATACACTCGCGCGCACACACACACACACATATCTATATGTTGTTTAATTTATCCCTTTCTCCCTTTTTATAAAGTGGCTTTACTACTGAGTACTTTAATCATTCAGGAAACTGACCATTCCTAAAGGAAAAATTACAAATATGGCTAAGTACAGGGCTCACATGTGCAGCAGAGTACTTTAATATTCTGCTAGGCACTCCATCATATCCTTGAGAGTCCTTAGTCTTCAGAGATTCAATTACTGACTCAGTCTCCCTTCGTCTGTATCACAGAGGAGTATTTCAGACCTTACAATACTGTTTGTAATGGGCTACTGTAGCTTGATTGTGACTACCTCTAACATTTGGATATAATTCCTGCTTTGTTCTACATGATATCCTTATCCCACTAGTCAGCCAACCAGGCTGCCTTTTACTGCTAGTACCCCATTTAGAATGTTCTAATGGAAAGCAACTCTCACACAGCATGAAAAATGTGTTAAGGAAAGCATTATATTTATCATCTATATTATAAGCACTATAAACATCCTGCCACTCTTGTTCCTTAACGAGATTTAAAAAGCTCTCTATTGCCGTTGGATTAGCTTTCCTACAGTTTGTAGTTATATGTGACACATGTTTGAGTACAAAAGCCTATTAGTGTTAAAATTTGTGCATTATGGTCTGAAAGGTGCATTATGGTCTGAAAGGCCATTCACCCTTTTACTAACAGAATGCCCATCTAGTAAAGAAGAATGAATAAAAACTTTGTCTATGGCTGTGCTACTGTTCCCCTGGACCCTAGCTGGAAAAAACACTGTCTGCATCAGATCATATGAGTTTAGAAAATCTACCAACATCCTTTTCCTTGCACAATTGTATACAAAATTAATATTGAAGTCACCACATGTAACTAATTTCTGGCACTTCCTATAAAGTGAATCAAGACCCCTCTCTAGCTTGAGCACAAATGCTCTGACATCAGAGTTAGGGGACCTAAAAACAAAAACAATTAGAAGTTTAGTTTCACTAAAGTAAACTGCCTCTGTGCAACATTTAAATATCTGTTCAGTGCAGTGCCATGATATGTATATGGACTCAAACGGAATACTATTTTTTACGTACATGGCCACTCCCCCACTCCGCAAGAAACTCCTTGAAAAACAACCAGCCAATCTGTATCCTGGTAAAGGAAGCCTCTGAATTGTCAACTTATTTAAGTCATACTCCGATATACCAATAACTTCAGAGTCAACATCTATAGGCAGTTCACCAACTTGATCTCTAATACCTCTCATATTTTGACAAAATATGCTAATTCCTTCTCTATTTGGAAACATGACATCCTCTGAAGGTGATTCCTTAATTAGAGGGGCTTCATTTAAGCTGGTATACCTAGCAGCTGACTTCAATTTAAAAAAGGTGCAGCTCTAACACCAACTACTACAGGAATTTTTCCATGAATGATCCCACCACTACCCACTATACTGTCACCTATAAGCTTTGCCACCCTCCTCTTCCCATACCTATTGCGGTATAAGCCATGCCTAGTGAAACCTGATCTACTGATAAGACTCAGCTGGCATCACTTCAATGTGACGCATGCCCTCTGTCATCAGTGCCTTCTCCAGGCCCACGCCTAACAGCCGCATTAATACGAGGCCGATGGTGACACTGAAACAGTTGCATGAAATGCACATTAGTGCCGCCAGTTTGAATAGCTGTCTTTACCAGGACACCACCTACATCATATTCGCCGTCCCTATCAAGACTATACCCTGCTCCACCTGTCACTGACAGCATAACTCACCTATGCTGTCAGTCACCTGAGCCAACCCTGCACTAGGCTTCACAATGCTGATGATCTGGTACTCACTATACAACACTTCCTGCAACTCCTGGACCACACCTCTACCATGTGAACTACCTAGCAGCAGAACCTTCTTCTTTCTGTTAGACTTTGCAACTGACTTAGGCCTCCTAACTGCTGAGGACTGCTGCATGTTACCTACACCTACAAGAGGCTCCTCTCCACTCAGCTCTGACAGCTGGTCATATCTATTGCATATATGCAAAGTACAACTGTTTGAATACCTCTTCCTCCTACCTGCCTTCTTGCCAATTGCCAGTTCCCATTCCACAGCATCCACCACCCTCCTCAACCAATCTAGTTCCTCCTTTGCCTATTGTAACCACACCTGAAGGGCACAGATCTTACGCTCCTGCTCCTCTATCAACTTATTTCCACTACAGATTCTGCATTTCCAGGAGTGGATCCCGCTAGAATGCCCACTGGCTCCCCACTGCATTCCCTCCAATGAAAATACTTTGAACAAATCCCACACCGTAACCCACTAATCACAAACCTACAACAGAGCCCACACTTCTCACTCATGGCAAAATTTTACATTTACTGAAAAAAAACTAAATGTCTACATTACCTAAGTTCAGTTACACCAGTAGAACTATCTACGGAACTAATAGTAGGGGTCTCGAAATTCTCTCTCTACTAAGAAAGTGATAACTTTTATTAATACTATTGAACCACAACTAATACCAATACCAACAAAACTTTACAAAATTTATTAGCTAAAACCAAAACTTAAAGCGGCTACTGAAACACTCAACAAATTTAAAACAGTGAATGAAAATGTTACTGAAACAGTTCACTAGAAACAATAAGAAACGACAGCTGGAAACAACTGCACGAAATTTACTAAAACACTTCAACACACAGAAAACTCAAAGAGTGAGTGAATGTTTCTGAAAGCTTATTAAATCTGTCAGGGAGAGAGAAGGGGATTATCTAGACCAGGTGTGGTCAAAAATTCTGCTCACAAGCTGTGCCACAGCACAAGTGCCACAGTACTCAACCTGGCTGACACACTTGCCCCACTGCCACACTATGCTGTCTGACTGCAAGGAGACAGAGGGACTACATACAACTTGGTTTTACATTTCACATTTCTCAACAACATAGATAAAAAACATAACAAATTTTCAGTATTATTTAATTATTTTTGACGTGCTGAAGACATAATTTCTTTTTGATACAAATTGCTGGCATACGGACAGACAGACAATTTGATAGATTCTCTCTCTTAGGTTGTCACATAATTGCAACTTATTTAGTTGCATAATTGAAACAAAAAATCTCTTTCACCCACATATGTTAATTTAAATATTGTAGCACTTTTGCAACCTCATTATGGAAACACAGAAACTCTAGCTCAGGAAAGCAATGTTAACGTTAAAGGTATTTGTCTTTAAAACAGGAATTACCTTGCAAATCAAATAGCTACATCTGCACATGCACAGGGGTGTTTTCAACTGAAACAGCCAAGGGTCGCAAAAATAGCTTTAAAACATATGTAAAATTGGCAGTGTCCTGAAAACATTGAGGAAACTATCCTTGTTTCAAACCTCGCATTTTCTTTAATATCAGTGAGCTTAAGGAACTGGACTGTCTTTGTCAGAATGTGTCTCTTTTACAACGTGATTTTCTTTTTAAATGCATTCCCATCAAATCAAGAAGAAGTTACCTTCCATTGTCTTACTGTGGGCAGTCTACAGTCAAGTCCACTTAAAATGCAAAGCCCGCAATCCGTTCTGGACGTTCAATTTTCGTTGCTGCACTCCCTTGGCCTTCATAAATTCAACAATAGCAAGTTTTAAATCAAAAAATCATTTGAGGCATGCTCCTTGAATTGTTGTTGTTGTTGTTGTGGTCTTCAGTCCTGAGACTGGTTTGATGCAGCTGTCCATGCTACTCTATCCTGTACAAGCTTCTTCATCTCCCAGTACCTACCTTCTGAATCTGCTTAGTGTATTCATCTCTTGGTCTCCCTCTACGATTTTTACCCTCCACGCTGCCCTCCAATACTAAATTGGTGATCCCTTGATGCCTCAGAACATGTCCTACCAACCGATCCCTTCTTCTGGTCAAGTTGTGCCACAAACTCCTCTTCTCCCCAATCCTATTCAGTGCCTCCTCATTAGTTATGTGATCTACCCATCTAATCTTCAGCATTCTTCTGTAGCACCACATTTCGAAAGCTTCTATTCTCTTCTTGTCCAAACTATTTACCGTCCATGTTTCACTTCCATACATGGCTACACTCCATACAAATACTTTCAGAAATGACTTCCTGACACTTAAATCTATACTCGATGTTAACAAATTTCTCTTCTTCAGAAACGCTTTCCTTGCCATTGCCAGTCTACATTTTATATCCTCTCTACTTCGACCATCATCAGTTATTTTGCTCTCAAATAGCAAAACTCCTTTACTACTTTAAGTGTCTCATTTCCTAGTCTAATACCCTCAGCATCACCCGACTTAATTCAACTACATTCCATTATCCTCGTTTTGCTTTTGTTGATGTTCATCTTATATCCTCCCTTCAAGACACCATCAATTCCGTTCAACTGCTCTTCCAAGTCCTTTGCTGTCTCTGACAGAATTACAATGTCATCGGCAAACCTCAAAGTTTTTATTTCTTCTCCATGGATTTTAATACCTACTCCAAATTTTTCTTTTGTTTCCTTTACTGCTTGCTCAATATACAGATTGAATAACATCGGGGAGAGGCTACAACCCTGTCTTACTCCCATCCCAACCACTGCTTCCCTTTCATGTCCCTCGACTCTCATAACTGCCATCTGGTTTCTGTACAAATTGTAAATAGCCTTTCGCTCCCTGTATTTTACCCCTGCCACCTTTAGAATTTGAAAGAGAGTATTCCAGTCAACATTGTCAAAAGCTTTCTCTAAGTCTACAAATGCTAGAAAAGTAGGTTTGCCTTTCCTTAATCTTTCTTCTAAGATAAGTCGTAAGGTCAGTATTGCCTCACGTGTTCCAGTATTTCTACGGAATCCAAACTGATCTTCCCCGAGGTCGGCTTCTACTAGTTTTTCCATTCGTCTGTAAAGAATTCGTGTTAGTATTTTGCAGCTGTGGCTTATTAAACTGATTGTTCGGTAATTCTCACATCTGTCAACACCTGCTTTCTTGGGGATTGGAATTATTATATTCTTCTTGAAGTCTGAGGGTATTTCGCCTGTTTCATACATCTTGCTCACCAGATGGTAGAGTTTTGTCAGGACTGGCTCTCCCAAGGCCGTCAGTAGTTGCAATGGAATGTTATCTACTCCGGGGGCCTTGTTTCGACTCAGGTCTTTCAGTGCTCTGTCAAACTCTTCACGCAGTATCTTATCTCCCATTTCATCTTCATCTACATCCTCTTCCATTTCCATAATATTGTCCTCAAGTACATCGCCCTTGTATAGACCCTATATATACTCCTTCCCACTTTTCTGCTTTCCCTTCTTTGCTTAGAATTGGGTTTCCATCTGAGCTCTTGATGTTCATACAAGTGGTTCTCTTTTCTCCAAAGGTCTCTTTAATTTTCCTGTAGGAAGTATCTATCTTACCCCTAGTGAGATAAGCCTCTACATCCTTACATTTGTCCTCTAGCCATCCCTGCTTAGCCATTTTGCACTTCCTGTCGATCTCATTTTTGAGACGTTTGTATTCCTTTTTGCCTGCTTCATTTACCGCATTTTTATATTTTCTCCTTTCATCAATTAAATTCAATATTTCTTTTGTTACCCAAGGATTTCTACTAGCCCTCGTCTTTTTACCTACTTGATCTCTGCTGCCTTCACTACTTCATCCCTCAAAGCTACCCATTCTTCTTCTACTGTATTTCTTTCCCCCATTCCTGTCAATTGTTCCCTTATGCTCTCCCTGAAACTCTGTACAACCTCTGGTTTTTTCAGTTTATCCAGGTCCCATCTCTTTGAATTCCCACCTTTTTGCAGTTTCTTCAGTTTTAATCTACAGGTCATAACCAATAGATTGTGGTCAGAGTCCACATCTGCCCCTGGAAATGTCTTACAATTTAAAACCTGGTTCCTAAATCTCTGTCTTACCATTATATAATCTATCTGATACCTTTTAGTATCTCCAGGGTTCTTCCATGTACACAACCTTCTATCATGATTCTTAAACCAAGTGTTAGCGATGATTAAGTTGTGCTCTGAGCAAAATTCTACCAAGCGGCTTCCTCTTTCATTTCTTGGCCCCAATCCATGTTCTCCTACTACGTTTCCTTCTCTCCCTTTTCCTACACTCGAATTCCAGTCACCCATGACTATTAAATTTTCGTCTCCCTTCACTATCTGAATAATTTCTTTTATTTCATCATACATTTCTTCAATTTCTTCGTCATCTGCAGAGCTAGTTGGCATATAAACTTGTACTACTGTAGTAGGTGTGGGCTTCGTATCTATCTTGGCCACAATAATGCGTTCACTAAGCTGTTTGTAGTAGCTTACCCGCGTTCCCATTTTCCTATTCATTATTAAACCTACTCCTGCATTACCCCTATTTGACATTGTGTTTATAACCCTGTGGTCACCTGACCAGAAGTCTTGTTCCTCCTGCCACCGAACTTCACTAATTCCCACTATATCTAACTTTAACCTATCCATTTCCCTTTTCAAATTTTCTAACCTACCTGCCCGATTAAGGGACCTGACATTCCACGCTCCGATCCGTAGAACGCCAGTTTTCTTTCTCCTGATAACGACATCCTCTTGAGTAGTCCCCGCCCGGAGATCCGAATGGGGGACTATTTTACCTCCGGAATATTTTACCCAAGAGGACGCCATCATCATTTAATCATACAGTAAAGCTGCATGCCCATGGGAAAAATTACGGCTGTAGTTTCCCCTTGCTTTCAGCCGTTCGCAGTACCAGCACAGCAAGGCCGTTTTGGTTATTGTTACAAGGCCAGATCAGTCAATCATCCAGACTGTTGCCCTTGCAACTACTGAAAAGGCTGCTGCCCCTCTTCAGGAACCACACGTTTGTCTGGCCTCTCAACAGATACCCCTCCGTTGTGGTTGTACCTACGGTACGGCTATCTGTATCGCTGAGGCACGCAAGCCTCCCCACCAACGGCAAGGTCCATGGTTCATGGGGGGGCTCCTTGAATTAACCAATGTATTTTGCAGTGATATATGAAGTCTCCACACTCTTCATTCAGTTCCATTGAAAACTGTTGCAACTGACAATGGAAAATGCGTGCAACTTCAGAAATTTCACTGTTCATGCCACCAACTTCTTCACATGCTCCTTGGCTACAAATTTAACACAAAGTACTTCTTGATGTACAGAACAATGAATCCTGTCTATCAATCATTGTAATTTTCTGCTCTTACATAGTCAGCTAAATCTCTAGATTCTTTCTGCAGGGCTTTGTAATGTCGCTTCGAGCTAATATGCAGTACCCGTTGCTTATTCAAATTGAGAATTCTCATCCCTCTCTTCTGTCATTACCATTCATTTTTAAAGGATTGTGATGACAGATCTATGACTGGCCCTTTTTGTGCAAACAGCCACTGGACCTATTAACATCCTCCACACTATGAACAAATGACGAAGGGTAAACAGCGCTGATTGCCACAATTCTGCTGAACTGAGGTGAGTTATGTTAACCAAAAAATGCCACACTGGAAAGCTAAATGGAATGTCACACTGTTCGAGTATTTCTGAGGAGGACTGAGCAAAGCCGATTGACAGGCTGGGACTTGGCCTGCACTTATGAAGTTTGACACACCATGGCCAGCCCTGATCTAGATGGAATGGACTGCACTCATTTGGGTAACCAGCAATATCTATGTTTCCTTGATGGCTGACAATAACATTTTTTTTAAATGAACTAAATAATAGTAACCTTGTCACAAACATGCTTAACAATGAAACAAGAAATAATAATTCAATGAAATTATCATTAAAAATGCAGAATAAATAATTGTGCGACTAGTATTGCTACTTTTACTTTCATGGCTTCAATATAATAGTTGGAGTGAGGTCTGTCTTTTTAGTTAATACAATTTTCTATCTCACATATGTTATGGATATAGAAAAAAAATTAGTTTAGGATAAGAAACTGGAGATGAGATCTCTTTCTGTATAACACAGAGAAAATTTTGGGTATAAATGGTAGTGAAGACAAATTATATCTTTATATTTTTTCTCATTGGCATAATCCCATCTAGTAGATTTGGCAAATGTATAGTATTTAAATTTGCTACCAGATACCCTTTGTGTTGCCACAGTTGTCAGTTATTTGAAGGAAAGAAATCGTGCGTGCCACATGTCTGTGAATTGTGTAAACTTTGTTTTATGTGCTATTGTATTATAACCATTTGTGTATCATATTGTCTGAAGTGTAAATTGGGGACCAGACCAGCATTTGCCTAAATGACCAAGGGAACCACCTGAAACCACACTTCGGCTGCCTAGTGCACCGACCACTGTTGTTAATCCACCACGCATATTCCATCTGGGTGTGGCTCATCTTTGTGTCTCACAATCAGAAGGGTTATACTATACGGCGACAAATTATATCAGTGTTTGAGGACAAATTACATCAAAGATTAATGCTAAAGACAACAACTGACACAGTTAAAACAATCTTACCTCCATCCGCTTTATTGTACACTGAAAGGATGTCCACATCCCTGGGATCATCATTCCAGCCATCATCATCTTCATCATTTGCATATATGAACTCTAGTACTCTCTTTGGTTCACACAATGTTGGCTTCATACACAGTCTTCTCAAATTCTGTAGAAGATTGTCTTTGTTAATCTGTGTTTCAGATCTCTTCTTCTTACTTTTATTAATCTTTTTAGCATTAGCTTTAAATATTTTATTTTCATTTGTCTTGAACTCCAAAGCTGGGTTACTTTTTGGTCTGATTAATGGAGTATAGTCCTTGTTGACTGAAGTAGTTTCTTTCTTTGTGATTTCTGTTACAGCTATATTTTTTGTATCAGTAGTGGTGTCACCTTTATTTTTGTCAAGACTCATTTTATTTTTCTTCACTTTACATCCACGTTCAGGTTTATTGTTAATCACAGCACTAGCATCCTTTTCTGCACTACTTCTCGGGAAAGATTTCTGTTTCCTACTCAATTTATAGCACATGCTGTCACTTGCAGAAATCTTAACATATTTCTTTTCACATCCATCCTGGACTAATTTTATTTTTGGGTAGGGAACATAACCATGTCTCCTTGCATAAATCACAATCTCTTTGCATGTCCAGGATTTTTCAGATGAATCACACCCAAACAGTGCATTTTTTATCATCTTTGATCGGTAATACTGAAAACGTAAGAAAATACTAATATTAAGCACCAGAACAGAAATTTTTATATTTTAAAATCTTGGAAAGCAACTGACACTTATTTTAAAAGTGTTTTTGACAGTCAATAAATATTCTATGTTTAAAGGAAAAATTATGTCTGTTTATAACAGAATATTTGTTTTGTACAAAAACCTTATATAATTATTGTTTGGAGAATTCCATGATTGATATAATTTTTTTTTTCTTTCCTTCAATTAGAGATGTTTAGTCATACAATTACCAGTTTCAACTGCAATCAACAGTCTTCATCAGATCCATTGTTACAACAAAAAAGTCTCATAACACTGATATGTGTGTGTTGTTATACTCAACTGTGTACATGTTAGTGTCAGGGGGCTCCTTGTGCTGCAACACAATGTGTGCACTGCCTGACAATAAAGGTAAGTACTTTGAAGACATGGCTGGATGTCAATGTAACTTCAAACAAGTACACACCATCGACCAGGTAACTGACAGAGTTGCAATTCTTTGTGATAGGTAGAATGACCAACAGTGCATGTCATTCTTGTTTAGTATTGTTACCTCACCTGATATGGTATATAAGGGGTGAGAACAATGTTAGATGTTGAGTGATCACTGTCGAAGGCATGGATATCCCGTGTATTCACGAGAGACAGTGTCATCAGCATCTAACAGAGTTTTAAAGGGTCCCTCATTGTGGGGGTCTCCATTTGGCCAGCTAGTCAATTTGAGCAATATCCAGAATTGTGGGGCATTCCAGTGTGACAATGGCCCCTTGTTGGATCACATGGGAATGTGAGGCAGGCATACTCATCATCAAGGTTCCGGTTGGCTACATCTGACCACCACAACGCAGAACTGCCGCACTGTGTGCCAAGCTTATCATAACCCTTTTACATCTGTGTCTACCATTCAAGAACAAGTAATGGACTCTTTGCAACATTCTGTGCTATCCCACACCATAGGTCAGAAAGAAGCAGCAACCGGACTAGAGATTTACTGTACCATGAGTAGGAAGTTGTTAACATCACAACATAAATGGGTACTTCTGGAGTGGTGCTATGACCATTAAGCACGAACTGCTGATGAATGGCATCACATTATGTTTAGCAGTGAATCACAATTCGAGCTACCACAGATGACCATCATCAGAGAGTATGGCTGCAACCTGGCCACAACTCCCATTCTTCCAACACTTTTGTAGAGGTACAGTGGTGTTATCCCAGTGACATGGTGTGAGCAGCAGTCGCGTATGGTTCAGGTGACAGCTGGCAGCGATTGAGAGAACTCACATTGCACAACAATATGTCATGGACTTCCTGTGTCATCTTGTGTTACCTCAGTATCATGGTGCCATTTTTGAACAGGACAGTGCGTGTCCACTAATGTGTCACTTTGAACTGTCTGAATGATGTTGAGATACTCCCATGGCCAGCAAGATTCCCATATCTGTCGACGTTAGAGTGTGTGAGACCAATTTGGATGTCAACTCTGTATAGTGCCTGTATCCAGTATATCAAGGACCAGTTACAACAGCTGTAGGCCAGCTTGCCTGAGGAGAGGATACAATGGCTTTATGACACCCTTCCAAACCAAATCAGTGCACACTTCCAGGACAGAGGTGGTGCCATGTCACAATGCTTAAGTGGGCTCATATTGGTAACTTCTTTGTAAATCTGACTTTATTTTGTTATCACTGAAATAATGTCACATACCCTCTAATCCCATGAAGTTTCACTTCAAACCTCCTCCCCTTCTGGGTGCTTCACTCTTTTTCAGGCAGTATAGATGACTGTTGATTACAGTTGAAAGAGAAAACTGTATGAATAAAACCTGTGATTATGTGAAGTTCAATACAAGAAAAAAGAATAAATAAATTTTTTTTAACAATTTAGTTGCTACCTTTTTCACAACAAAGACTCACATTTTCATACATTACAGCAGCAAGTAGTTGATACTGTAGCCTGAGTATTATATGCAATGTTAAGGAACAGTTATAAAGAAAATTTCATCCTCCTAGAGGAAATAATTTCTCTTATAAGATAAAATGCTGCAATAGCAATTTCTTAATGCAAATGACGCATGCCTTATTTTCTACTTGACGTCACACAATATTTAATACAATGACTGGTACAGTCTCATGTAAATATCAATATAACTTATTTCACTTTCACCGGCTGAAACAAAAGAAATGTGTATATAACTTACGCACTTCTCTTTTATACCTCTATGATAACTAAGATACACAAATATTTTGCAGCTTAATTCTGTACATACTCATGTACAGTTGTCTAGAGGCAAAAATACACTGTTCCTGAAGAATATTGGTACTTGTGTAAAGTGTGCTACTAGAAAACATAAACAGAAAATTTGGAAAAAACAACAGCAACTACATACTGTTTAGTGCAAATAATAAAATAATGGACATTAAGAAAAGTTTAAAGCAGTTTAATTACTTTGAATAGCAAACCCTCAACAAATTAGGTTGCATTTTCAATATTACTCACTAATCAGGGTGACCCCAAACTATAACTATATGCTTCTGGTTGTCACTCGGGTTACCAAACAGCTACATGAAAAAGTGCTACTATAGTTCTATGAAAGTTCTATGGCCATACAACAAGAATCAATTTGATGACCATTGTTATGCTTGTTCAGTATTAGTTCAACTAGGTGGTCGTCAGCCCTTTAAGATTGTTACCATACATGATTATGAGCACAAATAAAAAATCAAAACTCAACAAATACTACAACATCTTCTTGAAAATACTTTCTGATACAAATATTGAACCATTTTGTAGTATCTTTCAGACAGGATAATCTGCTGTGCTCTCAACAGGTTGGGGTGCTAGACGCGAAAATGCAATAAAACTGCTGTAAGTTGTGGTAATTACGAGTGCCTGCATTGGTTAACTATCAGTTGCTGGAGTAAGAATTCGTCAGAACAAAGTCCTTCACATCTGGTTAAACCTAATACAACTAGGATATTTACATCTGTTGCTTCAGCATTCATTTTTCTATTTGGCATGACACCCACCTAACAACTGAGAGGCTTTTACAGAGTTGTACGATGTCCTTTAAATCCATGCAAAAAACTTAAGGTAATAGCTCTTTGTAACACACAAGGTTCTACTTTGCAGTCACCAAGGTATCCCAAATGACTCTGTACGCAGTCCAACTATGTAAGTTCCCTATGGTACAATTATTATAAAATAGTGTGTAGGCTTACATGTTGTGACCAGACAACTTTCCTTTCCATTCCTTTTCTTTACATTGGAGATAAGATGCAGATTATAGATCTGGGGACAATCTTCTATCAGGTCTACTTGATCAGGAGCCCAAATATTGGAGTAGTACTCTAAAATGGATTTACACTACCATTTTGTACTATGCCTGTTTAACAGATTCACTATACTTTCTCATAATCCTCCCAGCAAATCAAATTCATCCCACCATCTTTCCTCTAAATGATATCACATCAGTTCACTGTATTATACCTATGTTTTCACATCAATTCACTGTATTATACCTATGTTTTCACATCAGTTCGCTGTATTATACCTATGTATTTAGGTACACAAAAAAATGTTCAAACACCAACAAACAGTATTCAGACATGTTCTCTAGGAAAATTTTATTGGCTTTATGGGCTCAAACTATGTTGTTACTCTCTTATGAAAAAATTGTATCTGGAGCTATAAAACAAGTTCCATGATAGTTATTAAATTAAGATTAAGTGAAGAAAATATTACTGCAAATTAAAATGAAAGTAGATGGACTATAAAAACACCCTAAAGTAAGCCACGTAGCAAAACAGTACAATCTGCATTTTGTCAAATAGTAGCTCAAGCTGACTGATCCAAAAAATCCTCTTTATTAACTCCAGGAATGATTGAATCTGTTAGCAGTTAAGTAAGTGCTGTATTTAGTGCAATGGGTATAATAGAGTAGTAGTTAAGAAGGAACACTAAGCATTACATACATCGTATTCCATGGATCATGTGCAGAGGGGTCTCTGGATTGTGAAAAGAAGTCAAAGATATACATTTTATTTACTTCAAGTGCAATGCAATTCAATTAATTAAAATTACAAAAGATTATTTTTACACTGATAATACTAATTATAAAGTATCACAAAACATTAATTTCAAAAGTTTCTGTGAAGTATTTACTGAGAACAATTCACAGAGGCATGCTGCCTACACCATGAAATTATAATCATCTAGGAATTGATGGAAAGGTGTAATTTTTAATCACAAAATTTAACATTTCTTTATGTCTGACAGATCAGTAATTAGTTTGAAGAGAAGTTTAAAAGAGTTACAGACAAACTTTATGTGTTCAACACATTTTTAAAAACACACTATCTGTTTTGCCTCTGTAGTGAAAACATTGAGAGAAATAATGACAATCTTTATTAACAGTTACCAAGAAATATTGAGCAGAATGTGAAGTAGGCCGCATGTGTAATTCAGCCCCAGGTAGCTGCCCGAACCTAAGGTACTCAGTGTAGGTAGTCATATTGGGCTATCACAAGTTGACATTAAACACGACGTGTAGCAAGATTGCCTACAGTAAAATGGAAGGAAGAAAGATCAATTTTAGTTACCCAGCAAATGAATGCCTGTATTTATCTTAAGTGGTTTACAGATCTCATGAAAAATCTAAATCTGGATGGCCAAATGGGGATATGAACCATGCTCTTCCCAAATGTAATGCCATTGCTTTAACCACTGCATGACCTAGCACTCAAAGTGATTTATTCATTTATTTATCGTATCCAAGACATCACCATTTTACAAAAAAAATTATATTATAATGCAAGAGAAGCAGTTATAATATGGTTATAAGGTAAATTAACTACAATAATATAGAAAAGTATGTAACATATAACGATAAGCGCTAAGGATGCGAAACAGAGCGATTTTCATATCCCACGTGAAGCCCAATACACTGCAGCTTGACTAGCCTTGTCATTTGCTACAAATAGATCTTGAGTCGAACACGGGTTGTTTAGTTTCCTGCAGACCAGTAGGTGTTGTGGGTCTTGCTGCTCTCCACACTCGCAGGGCTCGTCTGCACTGATGTAGCCCCATTTTTCCAAGTTTGCTCTGCATCTTGATACGCCTGTTCGTAGTCTATTCAGGGCTTTCCAGGTCGTATATGGGAGTTCAGAGCCAGCTGTGGGTTCTTCCCTGGGGCTATTCCCTGGTCTTCCTGGGTCCACATTGTACCACAGCTCTTCTTGTCATGCTCTAGGCGATAAAAGAGTTGCTTCAGTTGTTCGTAGGAAACTCTTCCTTGATTTAAGTCAGCGAGGTTGAAGATTGTAACCGAACATTGGATGCCTGGGATCTGTCTCCTGTTTATGTTTCTCGATTTCTGCAGCAGTCCTTCTTCTGATGTCTGGCGGGGCTATGCCCATGAGGTGGTACAGCTGCTTTGTGGGAGTTGGGCGGAGGCATCCTGTCATGATGCGTCCAGTCTCATTCAAAGCTATATTTACTTGTTCAGCGTGGGTGGAATTTTGCCAAACGAGTGCCGAGTACTCCGCAGTGGAGAAACATAAAGCTAAAGCTGACGTGCGGAGAACTGTAGGTTGCGCTCCCCATCTGCTATTTGTTAGCTTGCGGATGATGTTGTTCCTGGCACTCACTTTCATCTTTGTGGCCAAACAGTGTTCCTTGTAGGTGAGAGCACGGTCAAGTTTAATCCCAAGATATTTTGGTGTGTCGCAGTGAGATAGATGTTGTCCCTTCCAGCTTATGTTGAGTTTCCTCCTTGCTTCCTTATTACGTAGGTGAAAAGCACAGACCTGGGTTTTTGCTGGGTTTGGCTAGAGGTGGTTATTATCATAATAGTCAAAAAAATGGTTCAAATGGCTCTGAGCACTATGGGACTCAACTGCTGTGGTTATAAGTCCCCTAGAACTTAGAACTACTTAAACCTAACTAACCTAAGGACAGCACACAACACCCAGCCATCACGAGGCAGAGAAAATCCCTGACCCCGCCGGGAATCGAACCCGGGAACCCGGGCGTGGGAAGCGAGAACGCTACCGCACGACCACGAGATGCGGGCTCATAATAGTCGCCCAGCTTTTCAATCGCTAAAGTTAATTTACTTTCTACCTCTTCAAAGGTTTTTCCCTGGGTGGCAACGACTGTATCGTCTGCATAGATGAAGGAGCGAGCGTCCATGCTGATCGGTTGGTATAAATATTATACAGCAATGGGGCGAGGACGCTACCTTGAGGTAGGCCGTTTTTCTGGGTCCGCCATCGGCTCTTCTTCGACTGCAGCGTGACAAAATACCGTCTATTCTGCAACAGGCACTGGATGAATTGCGCCAGTCGGTAGTCTTTTGTGGTGTTATATATTTTTGATATTAACTTACTGTGGTTTATGGTGTCGTAAGCTGCTGTAAGGTCGATATAGGCTGCACCTGTAATTTGTTTCCGCTCGTATCCATCTTCTATGTACTGTGTAAGGTTGAGGATTTGTCCACAGCATGACCTTCCTGGGCGGAATCCTGCTTGCTCTTTAATTATATTCTTGTCTACATGTTCTGAGATGCGGTTAAGGATCATTCTTTCTAAGACTTTATAGAGCTGACAAAGCAGGGAGATAGGCCGAAAATTTTTAGGGTCTGTGGGGTTTTTTCCAGGTTTTGGTATAGCTACTATATTTGCCTTCCGCCAGGTCTTGGAGATTTTCATTTCAAGAACACATTTGTTCATCATATCTAGTAACCACCGTCTGGTAACAGGTCCGAACATTTTTATTTGTTCTGGGCGTAGATCATCTAGGCCAGCGGCTTTATTAATTTTCATTATGGAGATGGAATCTTCTAATTCTTTCAGAGTAACGGGGGTGCCTAGGTGGTCTTTTTCTAGAGTGCCTCTCTGTAGTTTCTTTCTTGGGTGCTTCCTGTTGGTTTTACCATTAAGTAGAAGTTGATTTGCTATTTGATTTGGTGTGACCTTATACAAATTTTGTGTATTAGATGAGGGGTCATTATTGATGTTTTTAAGACGTTTCCAGGCCTTTCGGCTATTCTGTTTCATGTCTAGGTTTGTGATTAGATTACACCATTTCATTGTTCTTGAGGCTGATATGGCCTGGAGGAGTTCTTCTCCCGCCATAGTTGTTTCCTCTGAAAAAGGGTTTTCCTCGAAGGGCTGTTCGTAATGTTCCAGAAGAACCTTTGAGTTTCCGTCAAGTCCAGGGATATAACTAGTTCTGCAGCCTCGGGGGATATTTCTTCGGGAGACCGTTTTAACTAATTCAATGAAAGTGTCTAATTTTTCCGGGCTAGCATCAAGGTTCTGCACCCCTTTGTCAAGTTCTTCAGAGAATTTGTCCCATAGGGCACGTTTAAAATTAAAACGTCTTTGGAAATGGGTGGTTGCTGGTTTAACAACTGCTTCAACCAGACATAATATAGCTCGGTGCTGTGTATGTGGGAGGGGTTCTCCCACATCCTTCCTGGTTTGATGTGCTACGTTTTTGCTGACAAAGATGTTATCTGGATTGTTTCTAGGTCGTCCCCACATTTGTCTGTGTGCCTGTACCCCCAGGCTGATCCATGACAGTTGAAGTCGCCCATTACTATTTTCGTTGGTTGTGAGTTGAAGTTGGTTGGCTCACTGAATCTGAACTCCCTGCTCGGTGGCTTATATATAGACGTCACAGTGCAGGACTGTAACTCTACAGTCAAGATTTCGATGTCTTCTTAAGATGTCAGTTCTGCAGATATAATACCTAGGCCCATTTTGGCGAAGATTGCGCTGCCATATTGCTCGTGTGGTCTTTCAATTACTAATTTCATTCCGTGGATCTTTGGTCTTCTATTTGTGGGGCCAATGTGGGTCTCTTGGATTAGTAAGAGATCACAGTTGTGAGTTTTACATGCTACAGCAAGTAGCACTTCTTTCTCATGAGAAAGCCCTTCAATGTTTATGCTGGCGCTGGCTTTGATAAAAGCCTTTTACTCAAAGTGATAACAAGTATGCAAAGAATACAAATTAATAAAAGAAACAGCTCTTTCTTTTCGAAAAATTCCTTCTAGGAGGGATCCAAAAATAAATTCAAGAACATAAAGTGCTGAATAGAACACAGAAAATGATAATGGGAAATTCAAGCAATCACTGCACAAAAAGCCATTAAGCAGAGTTGAATAATTAAAACAATACTGAAAAGAGGAAAACACTCTCAATCTGTTGAGCAACAATGATGTATGCCTGCTTTCTTTGCCTCTACATCAGAGATGAATTGGCAGCATATTAAGTGGACCAAACAAATGGAAATCTAAGAAGGCGAGATCAGGAGTGAATGTAGGATGCCCCAAAACCTTGAAATGAATATCATGAAGAAGTTTGAATGACACAGACAGAAATATATGGACGCACATTGATATGCAAAAAAAAAAACACCTTTTGATAATATACCTTGAATTTGTTTTGAACAGAAGGCTTCAATTCATTACAAAGTATATCACTACAACAGTGACTGTTTACTGTGCACCAGTTTCTAAGTAGAATTACAGAATTGGCTCCTGTGCACCCCAAAAAACTGAATGCATCACTTTTCCTGCAGAGGGTTAGCTCTCAAATTTCTTTTTGGTTGGAGATCCAGGATGTTTCCATTTTATGTGTTAACACTCTTGCACTCTGGTTCAAAATAGTGAACCCATGTTTCACCTCTGATGATAATTCATTAAAAAAAGAAAAATATTTCACCTTCATTACAAAGATGGTCCAGCAGCTGCTGACAGATTTTTACACAATTGCATTTGAGCTCTTAATTAAGTTGTTTTGGGATCCAATTTGCACAGACTTTTAAAACATTTAGCACATTATAAATGACATCACAAGCAGAATCATTACTAATATGCTTTTGGTTTGGCACTTCATCAATATTCACTTGTTAGTTATTAAAAATCAGGTTATGGACATGCTCAGTGTTAGTATCAGCTGTGGATGTGTTGTGACTCGTCGATCTTTCAAAGTGCCGCCGCGCAGTTACGCGTGTCCTCTACATGCGGCGCTGTCTGCCAGCCATGCAGCAGAAGTGCCACCTAAGCGGCCAGCCAGCCAGCGACTGCTAGACTCAGACTCAGTTATGATTTGACTGTTAAAGCGTACACACGTCTTACTCTGTTTACTTGATCTGTGACTTTCAAGTATTGCATCTTCCTTGAAATATATTTGTTCTACTTGAAGTTATAACAGGATGTGACTGGACGATCTGCTCTTTCTTCATGCTTCATGGTTGTTTGGCCATTTTTGAATTGTTCAATCTACTGGCAAGCACTTCATCATGTTAAAATGAAAGATGACTCCACTGTTTGGTCCCCTCTCCCAAATCAACCAACCATGATAAAGCATTGGACCCATATTGTGCTGAACGTCGTTTATGGATTTCAGCTCCTTATACACCTTCAGACCACAAGAAAACAGGTTGCAGAATTTTTTTTTCTTTTTTGTTTTCTTTTTCAAAAGTACAACAATGTTTATCTCATGAGAGCAGAAAGCAAACTGATGTGACAATGTTTCCAGAATGAAATTTTCACTCTGCAGTGGACTGTGCACTGATACAAAACTTTCTTGAAACTTGCTCACGAAAGGCAAAGGTCCTGAGTTTGAGTCTCGGTCTGGCACACAGTTTTAATCTGCCAGGAAGTCTGATGTGACAATGGTGAAACTTGGCCACAAGCAAAGAGAATGATGTCTTCTAGTAGCTGAGCACACTAACTCATACTGTGACCCTAAAGACAATTAGAATGGAAGTGCAGATACTTACTGACTTACCCTCATAGAGATAAGAATAATTTAAAAGATTTAAAGGCACTTACTTTTGTCAATAAATATGTCTGTTATTCAGGAACATGTGCCACATGTCACAATGAACTCTCTGCTCACTTTCATGCTCAGAATGAGATCTATTACTTGCTAGTGGCAATGCCCTCTACGTATGGCTCAGTTTTGGAAAAATGTTATCTGACTGCAGATTTGGTCAAGTCCTTTGTATTTTTAATTAATTAATTTATTTATTTATTTTGTTATCTATATATGTGACTGTTATGTAATCATGTATATATTGAGCATGCTTCTGATACAAGTAAATAAAAAATAATTTGTAAGCACCCATAAAAATCTAAACTGATAATAACATTCAGTTTAAGAGCAGCCAAACAAATATTGGTGTTCATTCTTAATTCACTGACAAATTTCTTAGCAGAACTGATTAATCTGTACATATCATTAATAATATTAAATAATGTGCATGTAATGTAAAATCTGATTTATGCACGTCTTGAGTACACAAATGTGATCAATGTAAATAAGTGTTCTAGATAATGATTTTCTCTTTAATGATGGATGGCTACAATTACCTTATAATTATCATACACACCCCACTGTACTGTACATGTCCATACTTTGTTACAAGTTTGCTCTTACCTCTTAAAACAAAAATGTGTGTGGGTTGTCCCCCCTCCCCCCCCCCCTCCCTCCCCATTCATAAGAACCATTTCACTTACGATCTCTGAAATGACATAATTATACTCATTAGTTTTTATGTATTATATATTCTTTTTTTATGACATTTTCAAAATCTTTGATGATCTCATTGCAAATGTATTGCACTAAATGTATATTTCATCAAATCAACAAAAGTTAAGAATTTTCTTCTGTTATGATAATAAGAATTATACCCAACATATCTTTAGATGAAACCTCAACTGGTCTTTGAGAATGAGCCACATCTTGAGAGCTCATATGACCATGTTTAAATTAATTTAACTATTACTAAGTAAAAAGTATTGGTGGCTTACAGCAAGCATGAACTTCATTAACTTAGTTTGCATTTGGACCACACACCACTTATTTTACTAAAAATTTTTATTGCTGCTCAAAATTTGCCTTCATTGTTCTCTACAAAATGTGTTGGACCCATTACATCTATCTACATCTACATCTATACTCCGCGAGCCACCTTACGGTGTGTGGCGGAGGGTACTTATTGTACCACTATCTGATCCCCCCTTCCCTGTTCCATTCACGAATTGTGCGTGGGAAGAACGACTGCTTGTAAGTCTCCGTATTTGCTCTAATTTCTCTGATCTTTTCGTTGTGATCATTACGCGAGATATATGTGGGCGGTAGTAATACGTTGCCCATCTCTTCCCGGAATGTGCTCTCTCGTAATTTCGATAATAAACCTCTCCGTATTGCGTAACGCCTTTCTTGAAGTGTCCGCCACTGGAGCTTGTTCAGCATCTCCGTAACGCTCTCGCGCTGACTAAATGTCCCCATGACGAATCGCGCTGCTTTTCGCTGGATCATGTCTATCTCTTCTATTAATCCAACCTGGTAAGGGTCCCATACTGATGAGCAATACTCAAGAATCGGACGAACAAGCGTTTTGTAAGCTACTTCTTTCGTCGATGAGTCACATTTTCTTAGAATTCTTCCTATGAATCTCAACCTGGCGCCTGCTTTTCCCACTATTTGTTTTATGTGATCATTCCACTTCAGATCGCTCCGGATAGTAACTCCTAAGTATTTTACGGTCGTTACCGCTTCCAATGATTTACCACCTATGGCATAATCGTACTGGAATGGATTTCTGCCCCTGTGTATGCGCATTATATTACATTTATCTACGTTTAGGGAAAGCTGCCAGCTGTCGCACCATTCATTAATCCTCTGCAGGTCTTCCTGGAGTACGTACGAGTCTTCTGATGTTGCTACTTTCTTGTAGACAACCGTGTCATCTGCAAATAGCCTCACGGAGCTACCGATGTTGTCAACGAAGTCATTTATGTATATTGTAAACAATAAAGGTCCTATCACGCTTCCTTGCGGTACTCCCGAAATTACCTCTACATCTGCAGATTTTGAACCGTTAAGAATGACATGTTGTGTTCTTTCTTCTAGGAAATCCTGAATCCAATCACAAACCTGGTCCGATATTCCGTAAGCTCGTATTTTTTTCACTAAACGTAAGTGCGGAACCGTATCAAATGCCTTCCTGAAGTCCAGGAATACGGCATCAATCTGCTCGCCAGTGTCTACGGCACTGTGAATTTCTTGGACAAATAGGGCGAGCTGAGTTTCACATGATCTCTGTTTCCGGAATCCATGTTGGTTATGATGAAGGAGATTTGTATTATCTAAGAACGTCATAATACGAGAACATAAAACATGTTCCATTATTCTACAACAGATTGACGTAAGCAAAATAGGCCTATAATTATTCGCATCTGATTTATGACCCTTCTTGAAAATGGGAACGACCTGCGCTTTCTTCCAGTCGCTAGGTACTTTACGTTCTTCCAGAGATCTACGATAAATTGCTGATAGAAAGGGGGCAAGTTCTTTAGCATAATCACTGTAGAATCTTACGGGTATCTCGTCTGGTCCGGATGCTTTTCCGCTACTAAGTGATAGCAGTTGTTTTTCAATTCCGATATCGTTTATTTCAATATTTTCCATTTTGGCGTCCGTGCGACGGCTGAAGTCAGGGACCGTGTTACGATTTTCCGCAGTGAAACAGTTTCGGAACACTGAATTCAGTATTTCTGCCTTTCTTCGGTCGTCCTCTGTTTCGGTGCCATTGTGGTCAACGAGTGACTGAATAGGGGATTTAGATCCGCTTACCGATTTTACATATGACCAAAACTTTTTAGGGTTCTTGTTTAGATTGTTTGCCAATGTTTTATGTTCGAATTCGTTGAATGCTTCTCTCATTGCTCTCTTTACGCTCTTTTTCGCTTCGTTCAGCTTTTCCTTATCAGCTATGATTCGACTACTCTTAAACCTATGATGAAGCTTTCTTTGTTTCCGTAGTACCTTTCGTACATGATTGTTATACCACGGTGGATCTTTCCCCTCGCTTTGGACCTTAGTCGGTACGAACTTATCTAAGGCGTACTGGACGATGTTTCTGAATTTTTTCCATTTTTGTTCCACATCCTCGTCCTCAGAAATGAACGTTTGATGGTGGTCACTCAGATATTCTGCGATTTGTGCCCTATCACTCTTGTTAAGCAAATATATTTTCCTTCCTTTCTTGGCATTTCTTATTACACTTGTAGTCATTGATGCAACCACTGACTTATGATCACTGATACCCTCTTCTACATTCACGGAGTCGAAAAGTTCCGGTCTATTTGTTGCTATGAGGTCTAAAACGTTAGCTTCACGAGTTGGTTCTCTAACTATCTGCTCGAAGTAATTCTCGGACAAGGCAGTCAGGATAATGTCACAAGAGTCTCTGTCCCTGGCTCCAGTTCTGATTGTGTGACTATCCCATTCTATACCTGGTAGATTGAAGTCTCCCCCTATTACAATAGTATGATCACGAAACTTCTTCACGACGTTCTGCAGGTTCTCTCTGAGGCGCTCAACTACTACGGTTGCTGATGCAGGTGGTCTATAGAAGCATCCGACTATCATATCTGACCCACCTTTGATACTTAACTTAACCCAGATTATTTCACATTCGCATTCGCTAATAACTTCACTGGATATTATTGAATTCTTTACTGCTATAAATACTCCTCCACCATTGGCGTTTATCCTATCCTTGCGGTATATATTCCATTCTGTGTCTAGGATTTCGTTACTGTTCACTTCCGGTTTTAACCAACTTTCCGTTCCTAATACTATATGCGCACTATTTCCTTCAATAAGCGATACTAATTCAGGAACCTTGCCCTGGATACTCCTGCAGTTTACCAATATTACGTTAACTTTTCCTGTTTTTGGTCTCTGAGGACGGACGTTCTTTATCAACGATGCTGATGTTCTCTCTGGTAAGCCGTCAGGTATTTTATCGTTTCGCCCAAGGGGGGGTCCCTCTAACCTAAAAAACCCCCGTGTGCACGCCACACGTACTCTGCTACCCTAGTAGCTGCTTCCGGTGTGTAGTGCACGCCTGACCTGTCTAGGGGGGCCCTACAGTTCTCCACCCAATAACGGAGGTCGATGAATTTGCAACCATTATAGTCGCAGAGTCGTCTGAGCCTCTGGTTTAGACCCTCCACACGGCTCCAAACCAGAGGACCGCGATCGACTCTGGGCACTATGCTGCAGATATTAAGCTCAGCTTGCACTCCGCGTGCGATGCTGGTTGTCTTCACCAAATCAGCCAGCCGCCGGAAGGAACCAAGGATGGCCTCAGAACCCAAGCGGCAGGCGTCATTCGTTCCGACATGTGCTACTATCTGCAGCCGGTCACACCCAGTGCGTTCAATAGCTGCCGGAAGGACCTCCTCCACATTACGGACGAGACCCCCCGGCAAGCACACCGAGTGCACACTGGCATTCTTCCCCGACCTACCCGCTATTTTCCTGAGGGGCTCCATAACCCGCCTAACGTTGGAGCTCCCTATAACTAATAGGCCCGCCCTCTGTGACTGTCGGGACCTTGCCGGAGAATCGGCCACTGGCCCAACAGGCGAGGCATCCTGTGGTGGCTCGGAAACGATGTCATCACCACTAGGAAGCACCCCGTACCTGTTGGAAAGGGGTAAGGCAGCTGCCACGCGGCCAGATCCCACCTTCGCCTTTCGGCCAGGCACACGCGAGCCCACCACTGTCCGCCATTCACCCTGGAGTGATGGCTGACCGGTAAGATGCTCACTGCCGGAAGACGCAGCGACATCAGGGGTTCCATGTGATTCCAAGGCCACCGAAGTAGGCATAGGTCTCACCACAGTTGCCCCAACGCCACTACGAGCCGACGCCTGCGCCTCGAGCTCGATGAGCCTAACAGACAAAGCCTCCACCTGCCCCCGAAGAGTGGCCAATTCTCCTTGCGTCCGCTCACAACAACCACAGTCCCTACACATGACTATGTTTACCCTACTCTATACGGTGACAAATTCCCAAGATAATCTTCTGATGAGCTACTCTGATAATCAAGAAACACTCACTGAAATACGAGACGCGAAAACTACGCTAGGTTTTCCCAGAAAAACTATTTAAAAGCTAAGCGCAGCAAATAAGTACAAAATAAATTTCTCTCCTAACGATCAAGAACTGTTAGTTTCTATGCAGAGCAGATAAACACAAATAGAATCCCTTCCTTAGTGGAAGGTCGTAAACAAAATGCAAAATAAACGCTTTATACAAACAGTACTCGCTGCTGCTGGTGCTCTCGCTCTGGCTGTCACTTAACACAACTATGATTAACAACTGTGTTACTCATCTTTGTGAAGGTTAGACAAACTATTACAAACTCACACCAACAGTCATGATTCATAACAAAGTCTCTCACTGTTTTGTGAATTTTCACACATTCCTAATACATTATCCAATCTAAAAGTGTTTTTGAAGCATGCAGTACACTATATAGTACAAAGGAACTATTTTTATGAAAACAGGGAAAACAAAAAAAAAAAAAGGTCACAGCACAGGTGCCTCATTTATTTAATAGAAAGTGGTGGAAAAAGTATGTACAAGGGTGATTCAAATTAAACCCTTAAAACTAATATAACATTTTTAATTGTGAAAATGAACAAAAAACTTGCATGTCATTTTTTGACCTAGCCTCCCTGACACTGAATGCACGTAATCGACTGCTTTGGAAATGAATAGATACCACAATGAATGAAGTCTTTTGGTTGTGTCTGTAGCCAGTCACACAACATGGTTTTCAACTCCTTGTCACTTCTGAAATGCCTGCCTTTCATTGCTTCTTTGAGTGCACCAAACAGATAAAAGACTAGGGGTGAGGTCTGGTGAATAAGAAGGATGTACCAGACATTTAAATTTAATTTTCTGAATAGTCTCAATTTCTTAAGCAATCTATGTGGCCAGGCATTTTCACGCAGTAGCAATACTCCTGAAGTCGTAAGTCCTCATCGTTTACTTCTGATTGCAGGGCAAAATTGATTTTTCAGCATGTCTGAATAAGAGGTGTTGGTTATCATCACTCCCCTATCCATGTAAGGCTTCAAAATTACTCCATTCGCATCCCAGAAGAGAATGAGCATGACTTTTCTGGCAGACAGTTGAGTGTGGAACTTTTTTGGTTTCAGCAATGAGCTGTGGCACCATTCTTCACTTGACATTTTCATTTCTGGTGGGGTGGTGGTGGACCCAAATCTCATTGATTGTAACAATTTTTCCCAGAAATGCATCACCTTCAACGTGAAAACGATGCTAAAGTTCTTAACAGGCATCGACGGGACAGTCTTTCAATTCGGCAGCCAACTAATGTGGCACCCACCTTAAAGGCACCTTACTGAAGTGCAGCACATTGTGAACCATATTCTGCACTGAACCAATACTAATCTTCAAACTGGTGGCTACTTCATTCAGAGTTACACATCTGTTCTCCTTTACAAGCTCCTCCACTAACACAATGTTCTCATCCGTCACTACACAGTGAGCCTGCCCTGCTCTGGGAGCATCCTCCACAGAAGTTACACCACTTTTAAACTTCCTACACCACTCACTCACTTTCTGCAACTACCAACATGAATCACCGTACTGCACTTTCATTCTGTAGTGAATTTCGATTGGTCTGACACCTATCACAGATTGCTGCTCAATCACGGTGCAGGTTGACAGTAGGGCGGCCATCTTGTTGTGGTTGCTGCTGCCTTCTCCTGCATCTCTCTGCCACCAGTCAGCAATCAGTCACTTTCTGAACCTCAAAGAACACTACTGCCACCTGCCAATTCCATCATACAATTTTTCAAAATTTTATGGAACTTTTAAGATTTTCATTTGAATCAGCCTCGTAAAATGCAGAAAAGTAACAGCACATAAATCTGTGTAATCAGACTATGAGATCAATACATCATCATAAAAGCATATTACTCAATCAAAAAAAAAGGAGTTCATGGTAGTTAATAATTAACTGCTACAATAGGGCAGTATTCTAAGGATAACAAAAGACAACATAAAAATTTCCATATTTAGTCTTAACCTACTGTTTATATACAGACACTAAGCTACATTCTCGTAACAATTGTAAACAATTTATTAAAAGATGATTAACCTATGAAAACATCACAGTACTGATGTATAGAATTAAATAGCTAAACTTCAAAATACCTGTGCGGCACATTGTCTTGCCATACTCCAAGAGTGATACTGATCCACTGATTTGGCAGCGTATGGATGAAACCTCGAATATTCTTGAGAAGCTGCTTTATCTGTCACCAGGGGAAGTCGGTGAAGTAAGAAGCTTACAGCTTGGTGCCATGGGAGAGTCTTACCCTTCTCTGCAGCTAATCTAATGCACAACAAAAGAGTGTATCATAGTATTTTCACTACTGAATAATAACACAAGATTAAGTGTATGTTTCAGAGAGATAAAGTAAATGCTGATTCATACTTCTACATTACTCACAAGAGAAAAAGGTGTAATAAATAATACAAATATTTTCGTAATGAATAGCATACACCTATTTCGTTATTTTATGCAATCTTGAAAAGTGTGAATAAAAGTTACAATGCATATATAGCTTATGAAATAATTTACGCTGCAACTTAGTTACATTGGCCTTTCAAACACAGCCTTCTTCTGCCCATTGTGTTGGTTGATTCAACATTAACTGCTGGAATCCACTTACTGACACTGTCACTAAAATTGATTCCACACTCTTCAGAATGGTATCTGATGATTTTGAACAATTGTCCTGTATTTCAGCATCCATACAAGGTGAAATGTAGCAACACAGGGAAAGATGTGGGTTGCATGAAAGGTACAGCACACACTCAATATTAGGGTAGCAAATATATGTATAATTGTGTTTTTGTTGGATGTGTTGCCCCATCTTAAAAACTTACGTGTAATAAGCTCGAATAACTAATGAATGTGGAAGCACTATACACTGATAAATCATTCCTTAGCAGTCAAAGAAGAAACTCACAGTTCCTTCACCACAAAGCAAATGAGTTCCACATTATTCCTTGAACATTTACTTTAAGGGACACAGTGAAGAAGACAATCTTTATCACATGCACTGATGAAACTGAGATATGCCACAATGAGTTTTGCACACAATCCACTGAAGATCCTGACAAATCTAAATTTGCACTTGTTTCAGTCCAAGCCTTATCAATGCTGGTACCTCAAACACACAGCTGAAATGTATATGCAATGCACACGTAAATGATGCCCAACATGTCAAAGACAAGTGTGTCAAGGTACACCTGAAATACTTTAATAATGATGACCAGCGGACATGCCACCAATGCATTATACACGCTGCAGAATTCACAGTAAACAGTATACTGCAAACATAGAAACACATAACTGCATCTCTGGAACAAGAAATAGTGCAACAATGTCAATTATGATAATCAGTCAAAATAGAACAGAACTGCAATTTAATGGGAAAAAACAGTAAAAATGGACAATACAAACACATAATCCCCACCTAAATGTAAATATCTGTAACAAAAAGTGGTGTTTGCTAGGAGAGCAAATTGAGAGAAGAAATCAAGCTTTAAACTATGCTCGAAACCAAGTGCTGATTACGAATAATATTCAACTACAGTCTGGCGTTATGTTTGATTTTAGACTTATCATGACACAATCCATATGTAAACAAACTTCCTAGGTACACAAAGCTAATGCATTGAAATATGAGGGTTGTTCAAAAAGTACGGTAACTTTTCAAATTGCATGGGCAATGTACATTCGATTCACGATCAGCATACTTCATTTGTTTTTGATAGATAGGTTAGTCATGTTTTAGTGTGTTCGATGATTTTCGGTTATTATAAAAAATGGAACAAGGAATTTGCATCACATTTTGTGTGAAAAATGGAATAAAGTGCTCTAATATACTTGAAATGTTGACAGTGGCATATGTTGAGTCTGCTCTAAGTAAAAAAAAATGTTTACAAATGGTATGCACTCTTCCAAGATGGCCAAGAAGATGCCAATGATGAACCTTGCTCTGGATGCCCCAGCACATCAACAAAAAAAAATGTTTACAAGTGGTAGAAGGTCTTCCAAGATGGCCAAAAAGATGCCAATGACGAACCTCGCTCTGGACACCTCAACACAACAACAGTTGATAATGTCAAAGCTGTGAAGAAAACTGTTTTTAAAAATCATCGATTACCATAAGATTGGCTCGTGTCATGCAATTTTTTTGGATGTTTTGGGAATGAGACATGTGGTAGCGAAGTTTGTTCCAAAACTTCTCAATTTTGATGAGAAGAAACGTCGCATGAGCATCACTCAGGAGCTCTTGAATGATGTCAATGATGATCCTGATTTGCTCAAAAGAGTCATAACTGGTGACGAAACATGGTTTCACAGTTAGGACACTAAAACCAAAGCCCAATCATCCCAATGGAAGCATCCCAGAGAGCCAAGATAAAAAAAAAAAAGCACGCCAAGTGTCAAAGTTTTGCTCGCTGTTTTTTTCAATTGCCATGGCGTAATGGATCATGAAGTTTTGCCTCAAGGTCGTACACTCAATAAGGAATTTTACCTTGATATTTTGCGCTGTTTTCAAGAAGCAATATGCAAAAAAGTCCGGAATTGTGGAGAAACAATTCATGGATTTTGCATCACGACAATGCACCTGCTCATTCATCATTGCTTGTGAGAGATTTTTTTGGCCGAAAACAACACTACGATCCTGCCTCTGCCACCATATTCACCAGATTTGGCCCCCAGCGACTTTTTCCTGTTCCCAAAACTGAAGAGACCTACTAAACGACAAAGGTTTTTAACAACTGAGGAAATAAAAACTGCATTGCTGGAAGTACTCCAAGGCTGTACCACAAAGTGCTTAAGAGAAGTGCATCAAGGATTGGAAGAAATGTTGGCACAAGTATATTGTATCTGAGGGGGATTACTTTGAAGGCAGCAACGTGAATATTGATGAATAAATAAATATTTTTTCATAAAAATATATAGTCACCTTACTTTTTGAACACAACTTGTATAAAACAGAGCCAGTTTCTGTTTATGAGTGTACCAAACATGGGGAAACACACACATACACAACATAACACTTGGTAACCACTTGGTGCTGGATAGAATTAGTGATCATGTACAGTTTAATGTTGTACAAAATATAAAGCCTAAATTAATACAACCGGAATGCGAACAAACCACCTTAAAAAATAAGATCGAACAGTCAGTGAGGGAAACAAGGTCAGGTTCAAATCTCCATCTGATTCTGAGACTTAATTTTGCAAAAAATGCCTTTAAAAAAAAAGGTTGCTATAAACTCTAACTTAGAGAGATTAAATGGAAACCATTTCACAACACGTGGGTTCCACATAAACAAGCATGACAAAGAGCTTATTTGTTTGAGTGGTCTTCCTGATATCCATTGAAGAAAATACAAACTCAAAGGTCATAAATCAAAACCAGCTACTTATGAGCAAATGGATCACAGTAAACAACTCATCACAGTAAACAAGTCAGAAGAAGAAAAGGGTACAAGTGAGTATACTGTATAAACAATACTAGGCCAATAGGTCAAGAACTCAATGACGGAAAATGGAAACTCTCTGACCCTCCAAATCAGTCAGGTATGAAACTCAAACACAGCTCCTCTAAGCAATTGTGGTTCAAAATGTGCTAGTTTGTCCTCTCTGTATAAAAAAGAAAGAAACAAAAATAGTGTGGTATCTGACCAAAGCATATTATGTCATTCCGTCAAGGCAACACTGCCCCCCCCCCCCAAAAAAAGACAGTACACAGTACAGTGGTCAAATTAAAAGATGAACCTGCACCCAAGGGTGACCAACAGAAACAGCACGTCTCTGAAGCCACTTTATATTGAATGCAGCAGAATTTAAAATGAAGGTCAGTGACACAGTAAATATGACATGAAGTTTCTCCAGAAAACTCAATACAAATCTGAAAATTAACTGTCACAGTTTCTAATCTTTACCCAACAAAATTCAGGACTTAAACATTCAGCTAACCAATGAGCTCAGTGATGTCTCAGTAGTATGCCTTGCAGAACCCCTACTCTGCACCACTGTAATGTTCATTTCACTGTCCACAACCATTTATAAAAAGGGTGGTGGTCACAATTTTCATGAAACAACATACTGAATCTAACCCATTACCTGCCGTAAAAGAAATAGGGGGAAGACAAAATCTTTGAAAGTGCATCCACAAAACTTACAAATCTAAATCTCATTGTGGATACAATTTACCATCTCCCGTAATCTTAATGATTTCCTGCAGAAATTGAAATGGTTTTTCAGCAAAGTAAGCCAGTGAAACACAGTGTAATTTTATGTTGTGACTTTAAATTGACTTTCTCACACAAAATGGAAGCAGTGAGAAATATTTCAATCATTTACACATTATACTCTGCATGGACTGCATGAGTGCACCAGAAAACATCTACATGCAAGATAGCCTTAAAACAAATTCTTGTAAATTAACATCAACTAAGCTCAATGATACAATTATACAATGCAGGATTTAGTAGCCACCAAGCTCTCGTACTAAATGTTGATGTAAATAAAGATATCTCATATCCAATCAATCCTAAAACTTTATGAAGGTATTTCACTCAGGATAGCTTAAACAAAATGAATGGCCTCCTTAAGTAAAGGAAAGTGAACAGAGAGATATATTCAGTAAATTATGACATCTAAAACATTAACATATGTCTTAACACAATGGTCCACCTCTCTGAAGAGGCATTTCCACAAAAACAGTAAGACTAAATAACAAAAAGGGAAACAAGAATTAGATTACACCAGCTGTAAAATCCTTCTGCAACAATAACGGAATACTCCATAAGTTTTGCATACAAAGTAATGACCTCCTCAATTACTCAAATACTATGGAAGTTACACTGTGTCCTAAGCAAAGCATGCAATCTGAGCAGTCGCCTTATGTTGTTTGCAGATGATGCTCTTATTTATCATCTAAAAAAGTAATCAGAAGATCAAAACAAACTGCACAATGATTTAGAAAAGATATCTGTATGGTGCAAAAATTGGTAGTTCACCCTCAATAATGAAAAGTGTGAGGTCATCCATATGAGTGCTAAAGGGAATCCATTAAATTTCGGTTACATGATAAATCAGTCAAATCTAAAGGCCATAAATTCAACTAAATACCTAAGAAACACAATTACGAACAACTTTCATTGGAGAGAACACATAGAAAATGTGGGGAAGGTGAACCAAAGACTGTGTTTTATTGGCAGAGCACTTAGAAGATGCAACAGATCTACTAAACAAACTGCCTACACAACACTTATCTGTCCTCTTGTGGAGTACTGCTGTGTGGAGTACATCGAGAAAGTTCACAACAGAAGAGCAGCACATTTTTTATTATTGAGAAAAAGAGGAGAGAGTATCACTGACATGATACAGGAGTTGGGGTGGACATCATTGAAACAAGGATATTTTTCATTGCAGTAGAATCTTCTCACGAAATTTCGATCACCAACTTCCTCTTCTGAATGCGAAAATATTTTGTTGACACCAACCTACATATGGGGAAATGATCATCATAATAAAATAATGGAAATCAGACCTCGCATGGAAAGATATAGGTGTCCACTTTTTTCCATGTGCCGTTCGAGTTTGGAATAACAGAGAATTCTTGTCAAGGTGGTTTGATGAACCATCTGCCAGCCACTTAAATGTGATTTGCAGAGTATACGTGTAGATGAGTAAATTAACAAATCAAACAATAAAGTAAAAGCAATAGCAATGTGTAATATTGTAAAAAGGGCAAGAGGAGGAAAACAAAGTAATGCACACAAGCACAGAAATTAAACACAACAACATAATAACTAATCCTAAAGCTGCAGTGACACTTTCAACTATTTCTTTCCAAGCAGAGTTAAAGAATTAGTTACAAATAGCCCAAACATGAAATACTAAGCAGTAAATCAAAAATTCACATGTGTACACACTCAATATTCATTAGAATAATCACTAAAGGTGATAATATAAAAGCCCCTAGATGTTTTAAAAAATCTTATGCAGTTGACATTGATGGTATTCCAACAACTGTCATCAAGAAACACGTGCATACTAGTGCTGGATCACTAACACAGCTCTGTGACTGTTCTTTCCAGGCAGATACTTTCCCACAGTCACTGACAATTTCAAAATTAATTCCTGTTTTCCACAAATGTGGAAAGAAAGACATGACACACTTATCAGCCTATCTCAGTTTCATCCTGCGTCTCTAAAGCAACAGAAAAAATTGAACAGTATGGTGCCAGATGACTGGCAAACAAATAGAAGGCATCCTTATTAAGCAATCACTTACAAAAGGTTAGTATGATGTACACAGTATTCTTCATGAATGGAAGTGAAACTACACACCTACACACCTACACACACACACACACACACACACACATGCACACACGCACGCACGCTCACTCACTCACTCACTCACTCTCAAGACTCTGTCTTCCTCACCTCCTACAATTGTGAAATTAATTTATTACATGCACCCAAGTGCTAATACATTATCACAACCAAAAAAGATGAATAGTCTATTTCAATCCAGATGTGGAGCTACAGAAAACTATACACAATTTTCCACCATCAACACAGACGCCATTGCTCAGCAAACAAGCACTAATGCAACTTTTTCCAAAGTACCTAACTCCTTAAAAACAGATTGGCAACAGAAAAATGTCAGCAGATACGCAACTGCAAATATTTTATCAGATGCCAAACATAATAAATATCGACAACTTCTGTCAATTAAAATCGGGGACAACACAGAGTTGTATCCACAGCTCTCTGACTCCAGATTCTATTGCAGCAACACAAAAGCCAGTGGTTTACAACAAGACTGGAAAATCTGACTGAACACATATCCTGGCCAGATATTTACATCACCGTCAAAAGTGTGCCAAGTAGCAGCAGGCCCCATGGACCATATTCTCGTATTGACTAACAGCCATGGTAATGTATACCACCTGGATTTCACTGGCCCTTTCAGGAATCCATGTGAGTAGTGGTGGGGGGAATCATTACACAATTTTCCATACATTGTCCTCATGTCATTCACCAGCGCAAAAGCTATGATCAGGGTGCCATTTAGGATCTAGTCAACAAAAAGCATCCCCCACACTAGTATCAGATAATGGACTAAAATTAACATCAAAAATATTTTCTAATTTCTATAACAGAAATAGCTTTCAGCAAGTCTGTTCCATATATAAAGCACCTGTGAGGTGGGGAGAATGGCCTCCACATTTAAGCATCAAATAACAAAAGCAGTGGAGAGACAGCCCTAACATTGTTCCCGAGCACTTACAAAATCTCTTCCCTCAACAGGAAGAGCCCAGCAGAGATCCTGAGCAGATGCCTGCAGCAGATGGTTCTCCACAATAGTGTACCCATAAACAAGACAGTCAAATGTACATTTGGCACACTTCTGGCCTGGCACACTAGTGTGTGCGCACACCATTAAGAAAGCTCAGCCCTAAGGTGCACTACAGTCGCAGCCTCCCAGAACCACCTATTGTGGAGCTCACCTGCAATGGTAACACCAGAAGAACTGTAGGCACATCAGTCAAAGCTGCTGCTCCCAGTCATGCTCCCTCGGTCATCACAGAACCAGCTGATGCATGCACTGTAGCCACTGAACAAACAGCTCCAGCCCCAGCCTCAGCCAATATTAGTGATCGAGGTGCTACCGAGCACTACCACATCTTACAAGGTCCCATCATCACACAGACTGGACCAAGACTGCAAGCTGTGAAACAGTAACACACGGCAATGGGTACCTCCATGTAAGCAGATGCCGCACACAGCATAGATTGCCCCTCACCACCTCCGCAGGACATTTAAATGGCCACACCCTCAGTGTCACACTACCGGAGGCCAGGGCAACCATTCTCCTCCTCCACCAGCACAGATGGAAATGTCTTGAGTGACTTCCATTCCTATGCACCAAACCCAGGGGATAGGACTACAGTGTCAGGTAGTGACATTGGTGTCCTGCAAGAGATAGACATGCAGCTGTAGGCCCTGTCTCACCAGAGAGCAATGCCTCACTGGCTACAGAAAAGTAGTCATGTGTCCCATATGGTAGGTATGTCATGTGATATCATATGCCACAAATAGCCACCACCACAGCCTGAGCACCTCACTTGGCATTCATCACACATTATGCTACTCACTCGTTATCCAGTAGACTGCCCTACTGACAACAAACCATGTGCTACCTTGTTCCTGTTATTGGAACTTATATGGATTGACTGTGAGCCTTCTATTGACATTTTGTTGTGAACTGGTTTACAGAGAGTCATTTCTTCCTGGCAACTGTACTGTCACTTTACATGTGTTACATGTATTACTGACTATAGTGAATTTCATGTGTTTTAGAGAAATCATGACTTAGGGCCAATATTTATTTTGCTGTTTAGCATGAACAGATTTTGAGAGACTGTGGGAAACCTAGATAAGGATAACCAGACATGAATCGGAATTCTGTACTTTCTGAACTTCCCTGTTCAGCGCACAAAAGTCGCCTTATACGAGGCGTGTTTTTTAAGTAAGGTCTGTTTTATTGTAGACACTAGTAGTTCGTGCGCATACTGTAACGAGCATATGCGTCATGTACCGGCATGCCTCAGGAACAACTGTGCTCAGTTTCAGCTCTGTAGCTAACCTGTACGGTTCTGTTCTGTGCTTACAATATGTTTAAGACTATCAATTTGCCCGCCGCGTGTGAGGTTCGCTCAGTGATACGGTTTTTTTCAGCAAGGAACCTGTCTGCTGCAGAAATTCATCAGCAGATTTGCGAAGTGTACGGTGATACTGTTATGAGTGAAAGCAAAGTGCGTAAGTGGGTACGAGAATTCAAAGATGGCCATGACAACGTCCATGATGAGGACCGCTCCGGTCGCCCTTCTTTGATTACAGACGATTTGGTGGCTTCAGCTGAAGTGAGAATTCGTGAAAACAGGCACTTCACAATAACAAGTCTCTCAAACGAATTTCCTGATGTGTCGAGATCAGTGCTTTACAACATTGTTTCTGAACACCTAAAGTTTAGGAAACTATGCTCCCATTGGTTCCCAAAACTCCTAACAGAGCACCACAAAAACTAAAGATTTGAGTGTGCGATGAAGTTCTTGACTCGTTATCACGAAGAAGGTGACGGCTTCTTGAGTCAGATCATAACTGGAGACGAAACATGGGTTTTGCATATCATGTCCGAATCGAAGCAACAGAGCATGGAATGGAGACACACACACTTGCCTGTAAAGGTGAAGGCCAAACAGACTCTGCCCCAGCGCAAAATCATGGCGTTGGTGTTTTGGGATATGCATCGTGTTTTGTTGGTTGACTTCATGCAACAAGAAACCACTATCAATGCAGACGCATACTACCAAACCCTGAGAAAACTACGCAGAGCGATTGAAAACAAAAGACACGACATGCTGACAAAGGTAATTGTCCTTCTCCATGACAATGCAAGACCTCACACTGCAGGTCAGACCCACGATTTATTGGACAGTTTTGGCTGGGAAGTTTTAGATCACCCATCCTACAGTCCTGATCTTGCGCAGAGCGATTACCATCTGTTCCTCCACCTCAAACAACACCTCAGTGGCAACCGTTACAATGACGATGACGTGAAGACGGCAATGAACTCTTCGTTCGGCAATGAACTCTTCGTTATCGGAACAGGCAGCAAGTTTTTATGAATACGGTATTTTAAAATTGGTTGAGACGTATGATATGTGTTTCAACAAACTTGGCAACTATGTCAAAAAATAGAGTGAAGTATGTACTTTCTGAAAATAAATTTACTTTTTTGAAATAACCTTTCATTGTGTACTTATGTTCAAATGGACCTTACTTAAAAAGCACGCCTTGTATATTGATATTAATTAATTTTAGAACAGTTTCTTTGAGTCTAATGAAGTCTATTGGAATCAGTCCACTTCAGGTGAACAACTGTGCAATGGCCACCTAGTGGTTAATGTCAATGTTCAGACCCTAACCCCAAGTTCAGCCTTCTAGGATTAAGTGATCAGAGAATCTCCAGAAACATGGCTCACACACAAATAACCAACTACAGCAATGAGTTCTATTTGAAATAACACTTAAAATTCACTTTGACACATATTTGCTCTCAGTGAAGTAAACAACTTTAATTTTCATCTAATAATAGTGCAAAAAAGGTGCAATCAATTTCAAGGGCAACTTGCAAAGTTGTTCATCTCTGCACGATTTCATTCATCCACTGCAGCAGTAATAATGTTTGTTTCATTACCAACACACACAATGCTAAGGTCACTTCAAATAATCTTCTATGCACACAAGTTGGATAAACAACGAATAAATTACAGTCAGTATTCTGTCTTCTTCTTCTTCTTCTTCTTCTTCTTCTTCTTCTTTAAAGGAACACACATGTAAGACTTATTAGTAATAAAGTCTATTATAACAACTCTCAAACATAACTTCACCAAACAGCCAAACAACTGAAAATTACCATGAAGATCTGGAAATAAAATTTCCATGTAACATACACGACATATACTGTTCACAATATGTTGCAAGATCCACAATGCATAACTAACCTGAAAAGCTTATCATATTCAATCTCAGATGAACTTTTTGTTAACATGCGTCTCTTCTTAGGTGGACCACCTGAAGCACTACGTTTTGCTGATGTTTTAAGTACAGAAACTCCCGATTTGCCTTCAATCAATATCTGAAATGGATTTACAAGTGGGACTTGCTGACTGGGTTTACTTCGAATTATTTTCTCTGGGTTATACAATGAAGAATAGTTATGCTCAGTTACAATGCCACCAACTAATCTCAGCACCTCAGTTACTGACATCCGCTTTGTTTGGCGCAAATTGACATTAGACACACTATCCTTTATAAAATGATGGTCAATCTCTTTTGAACTTGATTCTTTCAATTTATTTCCATCATCTCTGTCTTCCTTTATGGTCACATTTTCCTTTTTGTAACCTAACTGAACAACACTGTCTAAATTAACACTATTTCGTGGTATATCAGTGTATATCCAATAATCAGCAATGGTCTCTGGTGCTGTAAGATAAAAAACACATCAAAATAAGTTAAATAGTGATCTACACAAAATGCTATAAGAGCTTAAATATCAAATCACCACTAGTATAGCCTCACCCATCACACTTACCATTACAGTCATTCTCTCCCAAAGCAGAACTACATTTGAGTGAGATATTTTATTTGCTCAGTAACACAAATGGATTTCATCCTAGAATGAAATTCTCTTACAATTTGTGTAGTATATATCCCAGTTATTGTGTGGTGGGGAGGATCCAATGACAATTTGAGGCCTTACAATCTGTCTATGAGATGTGTTTTGAGTGGCACAACTGGTAGTATAAAAAAGGAAGTAAAACTGTCTTCAATCTGAAGATCATTTTGGACACCACATTTAATAGGCATGGTCCTGCTGGAGATGGCGTGTCTTTCCTTTCCTCTTATCTTTGAATTACCCAGTCAATTATAGTGGGAACTACAGTTTAACATGGATTTCAAACCACAGTGTAACTCGACATTTTTCACATCAACAAACATTGCCAGAGGTGAAAGAAGTGGGAAATGACATAACAATCCTAGGATTGACTGGGAATCAGACCCAAGACTTTTGGATTTGTAGTCCAGCACTTTACCACAGAGCTACTGAGACACAGAGCCTACTGCTCACAAAAAGACAAGAGATCCGATTTTGATTCCTTTAACTTGCATATAAAATTGATTTTAATATATTTATCTTTCATAATTCTACTGTTGTTCTTCAGCACACTACTCTTCTGTTTCTTCAACACTGCACTTTCATCCCCCTCATTACAGAGGACCATACTTTGATCTGACATCACGGAAGTTAAACCACTCTTGAAAATCTAGTTGAATAAATGCTTAATGGGTGTTTCTCAAAGGAATAAATAAATAAATAAAAAACACCCACACACACGACTTTATTAAAGGGGGTAGACCACAGTAGGAAGTCTTTTAAGCCTAATTTTTACTGGCTTACAGATTAATTCATGTAAAGTGTCCCATAAATGTTAAAATACAGGGTGCCCCAAAAAGAATGACACAATTTTAACTTGTAATAATACTGAGGCAAATGTCACTATGTAACTGAAACAGTGCTAGATGTAATTGGCATGGTCTACAGTTTCAGAAAAATCCGTTAGATGTGCAATATGGTGTCCACACAACAGAAGGCATATTGTGTTATTGAATTTAGTCATACTCAATCAGTGACTGAAGTTCAGCGTGCATTTCATAATCGATTTTGTGGTAAACCACCACCACCAAAGAACATTCGACAGTGGTATAAACAGGTTGAAGAAACAGGGTGCCTCTGTAAAGGCAAGAGTCCTGGCTGGCCACACGTGTCTGAACAAACAGTGGAACAAATCCAATGAGAATTTGAGCGGAGCCCCCCGCAAGTCTACGTGTCATGCTACCCGAGAACTTGCTTTATCACGCATGACAGTGTGGCGTGTGTTACAGCGTTGTTTAACCCTCAAACCATACCGATTACAACTGGTAAAAGCTCTTCAAGATACTGACAAAGTGAAGTGAGTGGACTTTAGCAATGCTATTCTAGAGGACATGGAAGATGACACTTTTATGTCACGGTTGATATTCAGCGATGAAGCAACTTTCCATATTAGCAGTGAGGTTCACCGTCATAATGTGTGTATATGGGGGCTCAAAAATCCTCATGAAACAATTGAACACGAATGTGATTCACCAAATTTTTTTGTGCTGTTTCGCAAAGCAAGGTTTATGGACCCTACTTTTTTAAGGAAGAAACTGTAACACGACAATCATTTCTTGCAATGCTACAGAACTGGTTAGTCACACAACTTGATTCTGACAATTTCATCTATCAGCAAGATGGGAGCACCACCGCATTGGCACAACAATGTGCACAGTTTCCTCAGTGCCAATGTGCCTCAACGTTGGATAGGGCGTACAGGACCGCAAGAACAGGCTTTACACTGTTGGCCTCCTAGGTCCCCTGACTTAACACCATGTGGCTTCTTCCTGTGGGAATACGTTAAACAATGTGTTTACATTCCTCCCTTACCTCGTAACATTGATGGACAAAACCCAGAATATCAGCTGCCGTAGCTTCAGTGACAGAAGACACCTTACACTCAGTTTGGCACGAATTCGGCTATCGGCTAGATGTCGACCGTACAGCCAATGGAGGACATATTGAACATTTATGACGGATTTTTATAAACTTCTGTCTTTTCTGAGTAATTTAGTATGCAATTTGTTGGTGTTAAGCCCTTCTTCCAAATAAATAATTCTATTTAAAATCGGATCATTCTTTTTGGGACACCCTTTATATTAAAACCGTGATTTACTGCATTGTAGTCTGGCACATCTGAGCACTTGAATTCAACTGATGTAATACTGTAATATTATTCTCAAAAAGCTTTCTCCCCTTGTTTATGGTAAACAGTCTGAAAGGACATGCTTGTCTTGTGTCTGCTTAACTTGTCATTTCACTTACTTTTTTAAATGAAGTAAAATGACAGTGCTTGAAAACTAGAAACAGACGTATTTGTACCAATAGAAAAGGTTCAAAAAGTAATCCGAATCATCTGAAAAATGCTTCAATTGGTAAGCGGAAGCCAGTTAATCGATACATTTTGTAAAATAAGCGTGTTTTGATACTGGTGAAGAAAAGGCCAACTGTACAGCACTTGCACTGCCGATTAAAGGTTTGTTCAACTTAAATATTAAACAAACACAAGTAGAAAATTTAAATGTTTGTTTTTTTGAAAACAACATTTTTCAAGTTGGTGGAAGCTATAACACATTAAATATACATGTAATCACATTATACCTTTTTGTAACTTTTGAGTCGGCATTTTTTCCACTGTAGTACTTTGGATGTTTGTGGTATATTTTAATTTTGATTTTTGGTGCACATCTTTTTAATAACTTTTTTGTCAAAAAAGTTAACTTTTATTTCAGAGTGCCGCCATTTTGTTAAGAACCATTTTTAAAGTACCCCCTTTAGACAATATCATGTTTCAAAGCAGTTTTGGAAATTTTTTCTAGATCCAAAAGTGTGGCGTTCAGAGCTCCCACCAACCACTTTCACACTCCACGAAGGCCTTCTGTCAATGTCATGTAATGTCCTCTGGGTGCAAGATTTTTACTTAAAAGAATACATAATACAGCGTTAAGGGTGTGCAATAATGGTCTAATGTCAATTTTGTATTTGATTGTTATTTTATTTTAAAAAATCATGAATATCAGCTCCAAAATTGAGTGTCACCTTGGTCTACCCCCTCAATGTGCAGGTAAATTGAGTTGAAACAAAACTGGACTTTTAGTGTTTCGCGTAAACACTAGAGTCAATGATACACTATGGTTTTGTTTACCGTCATGTTCAAATGGTTCAAATGGCTCTGAGCACTATGGGACTCAACTGCTGTGGTCATAAGTCCCCTAGAACTTAGAACTACTTAAACCTAACTAACCTAAGGACAGCACACAACACCCAGCCATCACGAGGCAGAGAAAATCCCTGACCCCGCCGGGAATCGAACCCGGGAACCCGGGCGTGGGAAGCGAGAACGCTACCGCACGACCACGAGATGCGGGCTTTACCGTCATGTCACTGATTGATTGAAAGAGATAGATAGATAGATAGATAGATAGATAGATAGAGAGAGAGAGAGAGAGAGAGAGAGAGAGAGAAATTATAATTTGAAAGAGTAACACAAAGTCTCGAAAGCTAGTGCAATTATCTGGTCTGTTTCATCTGTCTATGTACCACACACCAATCATTTGCAGGTCACAGAATGCCTTTACTATTTTTTGCTTGTTATTTCCATTAGTCATGTCAGTTATTTGTTGGAATTGAATGAAGATAGGCACAAGGAAGTATGATATTACAGAAAATAAAATGTGCACAATACCAGTTACTACAAAGATGATGAATTTGATTTCCAAACTTGTGAGACATTCAACTCCCCTCAAGCCAGTGTCACACAACATTATACTGAATAAATTATTATTCACACCAGACAGCACAGAAATTAATGTCAGCTGTTTCATAACCATAACCAATAATACTCAGCAAGAGGTTGATAGAATTGTTCATGTGACAACTAAGAACTGAAACACAAAGCTTGGTCACCTGAGTCAAGGTAACATTTTGAGTTAATGACTGGTCCACACAGTTTACACAACATAAGAACAGCGATCCTGGTTGTCAATAATTCACTGTGTAGGTTAGTCATTTAATCATTTTCTCATGAGACTTTTCTCATGGCATAGGTTGGGTGCACTCACCTCAACCAATTGAAGGCTCTCTAATGACTAACTGCAGCCCTTCATGTGGCCAACCTAATGGCAATAGGATATTCCAGGGCAAAAAATATCCAAGCTTCATCTGGTGAACATTCTTGGGAATTTTGAAAGATTTACTATGCCAACGTGTTCAACCAATGTGAATACACAAGTAACAAAAAAATATTAACACTCTCCTAAATGTCTAAGTGTTCAAGATCATAAATATGTCTATAATTTTTATAGTGTATAATGATGTGATGTCACAATTAAACCTTGCAGACTTCACAAAAGGACAAATCATCAGTGTTCATCTGAGCATATATGATAAGTCACAAATCTACTAATGGATTTCATGTGAAGACTTTTTTTTTTGTCTAGTTTATACAATAGCAGAACCAAAAATAAATTTATCAATAGACAGACAAACATCAAAGAAGCCTTACAAGAAGACAATGCCATGAAAGTGACAGTTCCAGAGAACACAATGTCAACAAAACCAGTGCATCTGGAACTGCAGGAACAAAACGTTCATGGTAGTGTCACATGTGCTGTAAACACAATGAATTCAAAGCACTGGTGCAAGGAGCACAAAATCTTAATCAACTAACCAATGTAAATATGTAATCTAGCCTGAAACACCTTGCATGTGAATAACACTGGGGAAAGCAGATAATTCAAAATGTCGTCTTCAAAATGAGAAGTATCTTAAGAACCTCTGCAGTGGTTTAGACAATCATATCATGATTTTCAGTTGATTTTATCCTGAAAAGATAATTGGTAAGGCCTGTAAGACCATTGTAGGTGATTGTTCAGTCAATGGAGCTTGGTTTCTAGCAGTGGATTATATGTTCAAGATTATCACCCCCCCCCCCCCCCCTCCTGCATCCTCCAGAAACATCCGAGCATTCAAAAGCTAGAAAGTCACACATGTTATTAGATATTCTGCTTCTGCCCATGACTGCAGTCGATCAGTGGACTTTGTTGCATCATGATTTTGGAACTTCATTTTGTGTTGGGTTTAAAAGACTCATTTTTAGGTGAGTCATAAACACTATTTGTTTGAGACTTTTCTCATTTTGGCCTATATATCCCACGCAATAACAATGCCAGTGAAAATTTTATATACTATTAGACAAGCAGCTTACATACTTAAGAGAGAATATAGAAATCTGTGAAATGTTTAAGTCAGAGGCTTCACTGTCTTCATGCGGAGTAAATAAACTGAGAGCTTTCTTTAAATATTAATTAAACCTGAAATACAATATGAGGCTGATAAAGAGAAGTAATCTTTCACAACAGTCACACAGCACTGACCATACCATTAGCTCCTGAATAGCATTGGGTGGAATGAAACTTGGCTAGAGTGCAGTCATGTCAGGCACAGCATTTCCAGAAGTATTCCTATGCCTGCATTAAACTACAGTAGAGTTGCTGAGTTCAAGTGTGTTTCTCTACTCTGTCACAATCCTGGTACTGTTTGCAGTTTTTTTTTCAGTTTTGTGAGGCTAAGTAAACAGTGTTGATATTGTAGTTTAACAAATGCACTGACTTTCAATCATTTTCTCTGCATTGAAGACTGAGGCCTCGCTGTGCACTTGCCCCACAAAATTCAAGAGTGGGGCAAGTGCACTCTAATTTGTGGGGAAAGTGCACAGAACTGTGCTCTTGCCACATTTCTGAATTTGCATGGGGAAGTGTGCAGCAAGGCTAAAATGTTGAACAAGAATAAATAAATCAAATAAAATTCTCAGTGAATAAAATTCTCAGGTTAATGAATACTGTCCTTTTAAACTACTTTCAATGTTTTTAATTAAAGATAATCTTTGGCAGGACTATTCTATGGTGAGAAAGATGAGAAACTGTGCAAGGAAAACGGAAAGAGGAAAGCTGTATACAGCAAGAGATCTAGAAGCTGCTGTGGAAGAGGTGTAGTAGTCTGGCTGAATGAATATATATTGCACTTCTAAGATATAGAATGTACCATCATTTACATTAAGGGATCATTTTAAAGGTAGAAGAGGGGCCAAATCATCCTCTCAGGGTAGCTCAATCATGTTTTCACCTGATGTTGAAAAGAGCATGGCAGTAGGAATAACTGAGATGAAAAGTACAGTTTTGGACTGTCGAGACAGGAGCTTTTGTCAGTGGAAGGCAAGTTTGTTAAAAGTAACAAACTGAAAACACCATTCACAAATGGCAAAAAAATGGCTCTGAGCACTATGGGACTCAACTGCTGAGGTCATTAGTCCCCTAGAACTTAGAACTAGTTAAACCTAACTAACCTAAGGACATCACAAACATCCATGCCCGAGGCAGGATTCGAACCTGCGACCGTAGCGGTCCTGCGGTTCCAGACTGCAGCGCCTTTAACCGCACGGCCACTTCGGCCGGCTCACAAATGGCAAAGCAAGCTATTATTGGCTCTGTGTGTTAATGAAATGCAATAATTTTTGTATCAAAAATATCCCCAAAGCACTGAAATGTGCAGAAAAAGTTGTGCAGATCCATTCATTACCTATCCCTATTTCAACTTCCTTGAAGTTACAATAAAAGTTGTTGTCCTTGAAAATACACAAAATATGATTTTTAATTTAGACGAGACAGGGTTTGCTAGGGATCACTCAAAAACTAAAGTTGTGGGGGGTATAAGGTTACCTTCCTCAAGAACAAGAAGTTCTCCAGAACAGGATAATATTTAAGTTTTGCTTAGTGTATCTGTGAATGGAAAGCTTCTGAAAAAGAAATTTTTTCTGAACTTTCTTACACAGCCACTCCTGATGGCTGGATGGAAGCTGATGTGTTTGAGAATTTTTTCAAGAAATCATTATTACCATTACTAAGAGGATATAGGCCTGCTATTCTAATATGTGACGGCCATAAAACACATGTATCTCTGAAGTTGACAGAAATGGCATGGTATATAAACATCACAGTTTTAATTTTGCTTCCTCATTCATCCCACCTTCCCCAGCCATTGGAATTAAATGTGATGAAATCTGTAAAAACTGTCAGGATATAGATAGTGCAAAAACATATTGGCCAGAAGATGAAAAAAATTGGCCAGAAGATGAAAAAAATTAACATCTTAAGTCATATGTGGGCAAATTTTGAGTCATCTGTTAACCAGGCAGGGTTTCAAAAAGAAAGAATTCATCCACTCAAAAATGATGTGATTTAGGAGGACATGTTTGGTCCTAAAGCTCTTCAACATTACAAAGTAGAGCACCCAAGGACCATTTCACAAGTATTATCCACTTATTCCATTGATGATGCAACAACCTGTGGGGAGCCCTCAAAATCTACCCAAGCTGTTCTTTCTTTTAGCAGTCAACCCAACCTAAGCCAAGCTATCAGCTCAGGGCAAAGAAAAACAATTCAGGACTTTTTAGAAATAATTCACAGCCATAAGATATAAAATACAGAAAAGAAGTAGTGAATAGCCAAAGGGTCAAAGGTAATAACTTATGATGAAATGCATAGGAGGCTTATAGTCTGACAAAAGGAAAAATAAGAAAGTGAAAAGTTGAAATAAGACCAAAAAGTTCAGAAATTACTAAAAAATGAGACTAATAGGATGGCCAGAGAGAAGATTGCAGAAGAAACTGTATAAAAAGAGAAATTATATCAAGTTCATTGGAATCACATGATTATAACAGCATCAGAGATTCCAATGTGGATTACAGCAACAGTCTTTCAGAGGAAAGTGTGGCACAACAGGAGGAAGAGAAAACTGTATCAGTGGAAGCTGTGGAGAAAGAAACATAACAGGTGTATGATTTGGCTTTGAAAACTGTAGAGAAGTTAACTACGGTTGACAGGGCAGTAGTGACGTATGCTGGCAAAACCCAAATGAGATACTACCACACCCCAGAGTAGGAAAAAGGGGGGACATGACCTTAAACATTGAATTCTTTAATTCTGATGTGCAGTAATGTATGTTACAGTATATTTTGTTATTTATCATTTAGTAAAACTACTGGTACTTTGTTCATCATTGTAGTACTTAAAGTGACAAGATTTGTTATCACTTGTAATTTCCTCCTCTATTGTAAGCGCCGGCCGCGGTGGTCTAGCGGATCTAGGCGCTCAGTCCGGAACTGTGCGACTGCTACGGTCGCAGGTTTGAATCCTGCCTCGGGCATGGATGTGTGTGATGTCCTTAGGTTAGTTAGGTTTAAGTAGTTCTAAGTTCTAGGGGACTGATGACCACAGATGTTTAGTCCCATAGTGCTCAGAGCCATTTGAACCATTTATATTGTAAGCTGTATTTTGTGTAAAGATGTACATCTTGACCCTTTTGACAACCCTTTTTTCTGATGAAGAAAGACTATCATTAAAATATATTCTTTGCCTCAATAAATCTTGTTTTTGATGCTATATATTTTCTTGAGGTCCACAAGCATTGTGACACATCCGAGCACAAAAGTTGATAACTCAAAAAGCTTTAAGCCCACTTTGAAGCTTCAGCCATAAAAATAAATGTCAGAATATGTACTACTGGGCACTTGCTCCAGTATCACTGCCAACTAAAATGAGATGTTCACAGCCACTTTAGTGGGGTAAGAGCACAACTAGACATTTTTAAAGAACTTTCATATTCTCAACAATAAATGCTTAACAAAACCAACTATTGAATATATATCTTTAAAAAGGACAGTCTCATTACCACAATTAAGGAAAATATACTGATATAACTATATAAACAAAGGCTTCGACTGTGCATGTACCCCATCTTATGTTACCAATAACTCGTTTAGTTTCCAGAAACAATTCCATTTATTGATTGAAATTTGTATCTTCTCAAAAATTTTGCCTTTTGCACTACATACACATTTATTCCACCTAAGGTAATCTGTGCTGTCTGACTAACTTCTCAATGGAGTATCAATGAAACCACCCACACTGTTAACATAGTAGTTTAGTATTGGTGACACCACAGGTAAGTGTCACACTACAAATGCAAAAGTTTCAGGATCTGTGCCCATTCAATCCTTGGGCTTTTCAATGTACTTATCTTGGCATTCACCACTGGAAATGCTTTCTGTATGTTAAAAATACCAAGGTATGTATAATGAGAACTGTAGTTCCCCTTATAGCTGGCTGGACAAGTTGGCTTTCAGGGCACGAAGGCACAGACAGCAAACTGCAGAAAATATGTACCTTCAACAAGACAATATTTTCAATGTACTTATCTTGGCATTCACCACTGGAAATGCTTTCTGTATCTTAAAAATACCAAGGTATGTATAAAGAGAACTGTAGTTCCCCTTATAGCTGGCTGGACAAGTTGGCTTTCAGTGCACGAAGGCACAGACAGCAAACTGCAGAAAATATGTACCTTCAACAAGACAATATTTTCAATGTACTTATCTTGGCATTCACCACTGGAAATGCTTTCTGTATCTTAAAAATACCAAGGTATGTATAAAGAGAACTGTAGTTCCCCTTATAGCTGGCTGGACAAGTTGGCTTTCAGTGCACGAAGGCACAGACAGCAAACTGCAGAAAATATGTACCTTCAACAAGACAATGTAACAGCTTATCATTCCCCAAGTCAGTCAGAATGATTTGAGGAACACTTGACAGACATGGGGGTGGTTGTGTGGGTGCCCGAATCACTTGACCTCTCTCCTATAGAGCACAACTGGGGCAACATCGAGCAGAATGTGTACCCTTGGACATACCTTTCAACATTTACTATGAGTTTTTGGCAACAGTTTACCATTCATGCATTAGGACAGCTCACCAACGCTTTTGGTTCCTCATAGAGTCCACACCATGATGTATCATAACCTTTGTCTACATCTACATACATACTCTACAAACCACTGTGAAGTACATGGCAGAGGCTACTCAGTGAGATACCATATGTTAGTGTTTCTTTCTGTTCCAATTAGATACGGTGCATGGGAAGAACGACGGCCTAAATGCCAATGTGTGCACTTTAATTACTCTAATTTTTTAATTTTGTCCTCACGGTCTCTAGGGGGTGATATGTAGGGAGTGAAAGAATATTCTAGAGTATTAACTTCATACTGGTTCTTGAAATTTTGGAAGTAGGTTTTCATAGGAAAGTTTGCACCTATCTTCAAGAGTGTGCCAATTCAGTTTTTTCAACATTTCTGCTTTACTGCTACTTACATTATCTATGTCTATAGTTATTGGCATTGAGAAAGATGCACTGCATCAGCTTCTTTCCTATTCATGATACTTTGTGAATAAACCACCCACCCACCCACACACACACACACACACACACACACACACACACACACACACACATAAAATTTTGTCACGCTTGATTCACTTTATGCTAACAGCTAATAAAATTACTAATTTGTCTGTATCACTCTTAATCAGATGCATGTCAAGAAAAGTATATCCCCATCATCTTACAACACTGACTAGCACATTAACATTTTTACAAGTTAGTAAGACCAGTAAATGTCTGATTCTGTAAAGAATCAAACTCTCACGTATAAAACAGCTTCAGATGTCTGATCACTTTACAAATAGGTTAAACAGTTGAAAATATTTTCTTTCAAGAATGTAAGTGAGGAAAAGCTTAGGGACAATTTGAAATTATATTTAAAGTTTTTTGGAAGGCACTAAGTGCTCTCATTATGAAACACAGGATGAATATAGTCTTGAAACTTGCGCACCATTTTATTCTAAAGCTGGTTTTTCAGGCATCACAATGTTCACAATGTCATAGCTCTTGAACTATCTGTTGTAAAATGCTATAATTTTGCAGCCACATTAAGTGACACATGTAGAGACTGTGTGCAAAGCAGATGGGAATAGATTTAGTAGCAAAGATGTAACAAATTAAAACATCACATCTGATGTTGAAATTTTACTGTGTACCATTTTAAGAAAAATCTACTTTGTCATGAATCTAAATATCTAAGACGATGTATCTCCCAGTGCATGGGTCATAAAATGATATAATTTTGCAGGTACATTCAGTGGTATATGTGGATACTATCTGAAAACTGTGTTGTGAAAAGAGTTATTAATAAAGAAGTAATCAATTAAAGCATTATGCCTGATGCTTAGGTTTGACTGCACAAACATTGAAAATGTAGTAAGCGATAAACTTTTTTCCTTTCATCATTTTGTGGAAGGTGTCAGCGAGAAAAGGTTTCATAAAGATTTCAAAATACGTGCAAAGTTTGTCGGAAGTCGCTAAGTGCTCTCATTCTCAAATACACGATGAATGAAATCTGGGAATTTGCACACTGTCAGTTATGCTGTCTCACAACAAACACAGAGATTCTAACAGTAATATTTGTCTTATTGTGTTAATAGCATTTTAGCAATACAGATGTTTTTGTGATAGGTGTAAGAAATTATGAATGTAGCAGTTATGTTGGCAGCTTTAAAAATTAAGTGAGTTTAAGACTGCCATATGAATAAATTTACTTACCACCTCTCTGGTATCCACACTGGGTCCGATCAAGTTGCAATCTATGGTAAATTGTCAATGGTTTGTTTCTTGATAAATAAAAAAATATAACTATACGAACAAGGAATTCTCCCCATCCTCGTCTCACAAGATGGAAGGGCGGTTCTCTAGAAACAGTCAATATATGAAAAGAAACCAGCATTATCTAATGGACACAGCTATAAAGAGAGTCATAGTAAACTTTGAAATTTTAATGTACCTCCATAATACGCGACAGGCACATACGTGAAACATTAAATAAAGAATGTTACTGTACCTCCACAATACGTGACAGGCACATATGTGAAACATTAAATACAGAAACATTAAATAAATACTGTAACCTTTAATACATCAAAAATAAAAATAAAGTGCAATTTAAAATTACTTAAAGATTACAAATAAAATTTTCTTACAAATTTGATCCATCACTTATGAGGGAAACTCCCATTGCACCCTCATCAGATTTAGTGGTAAAATGGCCCAGTGGACTGCCTGTCAAAACCAGAACACAGATCAAGCATGAAAACAAGAAGTAGTTGTACTGAACTGTGGAAAAATAAGCAAAATAGAAACAGTGACTGGGCCAAGCTCAAGATGTGTTACATCGGGCAACTCAGATGAACAATGGCCTTGTGATTGTGTGGTCATAGTGTTGGACTGCAAAGCGGGAGATCCGTGTTCAAACCTCTGTCATGCCCCATTCTTTTTCACAAATTTATGATCCGTTCATCCGGTCACTGGCAGGTCGGTTCTCCTTCTGTAGTCTTGGCAATTGTCATACTAAACATTGGTTACAGAATATGAGTCATGTGGTGAGAATATATTACCATTGCAAGTAAATGTGATGAATAGCGAGAGCAGGTGAGATGCCGCATAGATCTCTCACAGAAATGAAAACAACTAATACACAAGTGTGAACTACATTACAACAAAGGAATTCAAGCGCCACAACTTCCAAAATGGAACTCAAGAGGAATAATGTGTTACTTGTGTAGATCAAATAGGAGGTATGTACTGGAGGTCCCTTCATTACACGTCGCTGTTGCAAATGGACATTACACCAAGATACATACACAAATTTGAATACAGCAAACAGACACATCAATGGAGAGTACATAATTGGGGAGAGGGGGGGGGAGAGTTGGCAGGGAAGGGGGTTGGGGGGGGGGGGGGAGAAGTGGGGCACGGGGGAGGTTTGAATCTGTATCTTCCCCTTCACATTCCAACACCGTGACCACATAACCACAATGCCAAAATCATTCAAAGTCACTCGATGTTGCCCATGTTAATGTTGGAACAATCACTGTTTCTATTTAGCTTCTTTTTTCCACAGTTCAGTACACCTTCTTCCTGTGTTCATGCTTGATCTGTGTTCAGTTTTTGATGGGCTATCCTCTTGCCACTAAATCTGAGGGGAGGGGGGGGCTGCAATGGGGAGTTTCCCCCATTAGTGTTATATTGCTGCAATATTAACAATAGAAAGTTGAAAAATAATTCTACTCTCCAATGGCTAAACGTTGTGGTCCTAATCATTCATCATCATTTAAGACTGATTATGCCTTTCAGTGTTCAGTATGGAGCATAGTCCCCCTTATAAAATTCCTCCATGATCCCCTATTCAGTGCTAACATTGGTGCCTCTTCTGATGTTAAGCCTATTACTTCAAAATCATTCTTAACCGAATCCAGGTACCTTCTCCTTGGTCTACCCTCTACTGCTGAACCCATGAGTCTCTTGGGTAACCTTGCTTCTCCCATGTGTGTAACGTGACCCCACCATCTAAGCCTGTTCACCCTGACTGCTACATCTATAGAGTTCATTCCCAGTTTTTCTTTGATTTCCTCATTGTGGACACCCTCCTAACATTGTTCCCATCTACTAGTACCTGCAATCATCCTAGCTACTTTCATATCTGTAACCTCAACCTTATTGATAAGGTAACCTGAATCCACCCAGCTTTCGCTGCCATACAACAAAGTTGGTCGAAAGATTGAACGGTGCACAGATAACTTAGTCTTGGTACTGACTTCCTTCTTGCAGAAGAGAGTTGATCGTAGCTGAGCGCTCACTGCATTAGCTTTGCTACACCTCGCTTCCAGTTCTTTCACTATGTTGCCATCCTGTGAGAATATGCATCCTAAGTACTTGAAACCGTCCACCTGTTCTAACTTTGTTCCTCCTATTTGGCACTCAATCCGTTTATATCTCTTTCCCACTGACATTACTTTTGTTTTGGAGATGCTAATCTTCTTACCATAGTCCTTACATTTCTGATCTAGCTCTGAAATATTACTTTGCAAACTTCCAATCAAATCTGCCATCACAACTAAGTCATCCGCATATGCGTGACTGCTTATTTTGTGTTCACATATCTTAATCTCACCCAGCCAGTCTATTGTTTTCAACATATGATCCATAAATAATATGAACAACAGTGGAGACAGGTTGCAGCCTTATCTTACCTTGAAACTACTCTGAACCAAGAACTCAATTTACCGTCAACTCTAAATGCTGCCTGACTATCTATGTCAAGACCTTTAATTGCTTGCAAAAGTTTGCCTCCTACTCCATAATCTCGTAGAAGAGACAATAACTTCCTCCTGGGAACCCGGTCATATACCTATTCTAGATCTATAAAGCATAGATACAATTCCCTGTTCCACTCATAACACTTCTCCATTATTTGCCGTAAGCTAAAGATCTGGTCCTGACAACCTCTAAGAGGCCTACACCCACACTGATTTTCATCCAATTTGTCCTCAACTAACACTCGCACTTTCCTTTCAACAATACCTGAGAAGATTTTACCCACAACGCTGATTAAGAGATACCTCTGTAGTTGTTACAATATCTTCTGTTTCCACGTTTAAAGATTAGTGTGATTACTGCTTTCGTCCAGTCTGATGGAAACTGTCCCGACTCCCACGCCATTTCAATTATCCTGTGTAGCCATTTAAGACCTGACATTCCACTGTATTTGATGAGTTCCGACTTAATTTCATCCACCCCAGCCGCTTTATTGCACTGCTATCTATTGACCATTTTCTCCACTTCCTCAAATATGATCCCATTTCCATCATCATTCCTATCCCATTGTACGTCGAAATCTGAAACATTACTGATCGTATTTTCACCTACATTGAGCAACTCTTCAAACTATTCCCTCCATCTGCCCAAGGCATCAACAGGATTCACCAGCAGTTTTCCTGACCTGTCCAAAATACTTGTAATTTCCTTCTTACCTCCCTTTCGAAGACTGCTAATTACACTCCAGAATGGTTTTCCAGCAGCTTGACCCAAAGTCTCCAACCTGTTTCCAAACTCTTCCCAAGATTTCTTCTTGGATGCTGCACTTATCTGTTTGGCTTTCTTTCTTTCCTTCTTCAACATAACTTTCTCTGTCTACCTGAGTTCTAGTATGTAGCCATTTTTGATACGCCTTCTTTTTCCTTTTACAGGCTGCCTTGACTGTGTCATTCCACCAAGCTGTTTGCTTCATCCTACCTTTACACACTACTGTTCCAAGACATTCTTTAGCCACTTCTAGTACTGTGTCCCGGTACCTTGTCCATTCCTTTTCCAATGACTGTAATTGACTACATTCAACTAACTGGTACCTTTCTGAGATCACTGTTATGTACTTGTGCCTGATTTCCTTATCCTGAAGTTTCTCCACTCTTATCCTCCTACATATGAACCCGACCTCCTGCACTTTCGGCCTCACAATACCAATATCACTGCAGATTAAATAGTGATCAGTGTCATCAAAGAATCCTCTGAATACATGTGTGTCCCTCACAGCCTTCCTGAATTCCTGATCTTTTATTATATAGTCCTTGACAGATCTGGTTCCCCTGCCTTCCCAAGTATACCGGTGAATGTTCTTATGTTTAAAAAAGGAGTTTGTGATTACTAAGTCCTTGTCCTTTACTCTAACAACTACATCACTGAGTGTGTCATAAAAACTATCCATCTTATCTTGATCTGTCCCTTCACAATACGAATATACTGACACAATCCTAATTTTCTTGCTAGACACTGTCAAATCTACCCACATCAGTCGTTCGTTTGCATACCTTATTGCAACTACGCTGGATTCCATTTCTTTCCTGATGTAAAGCCCTACACCCCATTGTGCTATTCCTGCTTAGACTCCTGACAGGTAGACCTTGTATTCTCCCACTTCCTCTTCTTTCTCACCCCTTACCCGAATGTCACTAACAGCTAAAACATCCAACCCCATCTTACTTGCAGCCTCTGCCAGCTCTACTTTCTTCCCAGAGCAGCCCCCATTAATATTAATAGCTCCCCATCTCGTTACCATTCATTTGCCGAGCCGTATCTTAGGAGTCCTTGGCTTGTCAATTAGAGGTGGGACTACATCACCTCCAAAGGTCTGAGGCATTTTGCTCTGATGGTTGCCAGCATCATATTTAAAGTACCAGGGAAGCAGGTTGCTAGCCTTACTTGCCCTGGGTCCCATCGAGTTTTACCCCTAACAGTTGAGGGAATAACCGGTGGATTTGGTAGTCTTTGCCGTCTGAGCACAAAGGTGACCACGACTCAGAATATGTCCGAGATGCCCAGCCTTATTCCAAAGTAATTGGTATCCCGACTGTCAGGACCACTTACTTGGCCACTCATATGTTGCCCGTGGTTCATGAACTAGGACATGACAACAGGAACCCACACCATGAACCATTATCAGTATGAAATTACAATGAAATGAAAACTCTTAGCTGCTTACAGGCTTTGACATATGTCAACGGGGACAGATGAAAATGTGTGCCCCGACTGGGACTCGAACCCGGGATCTCCTGCTTACATGGCAGACGCTCTATCCATCTGAGATCTGAGCCACAGAGGATAGTGCGACTGCAAGGATTTATCTGTCCCCGTTGACATATGTCAACACCTGTAAGCAGCTAAGGGTTTTCATTTCATTGTAATTTCATTCTAACGAGCTGCATGGTCACCGATGGTATCTGTTCTTTCGGACATGTCCAAAAGAACATATACCATCTTCTATATGGCTCACCGGCCATTTGACCATCTTCTTCTTCTGTGCGGATGCACAAACAGAGCCCGAAGTCTTACAGGAATCGGCAACGCGCCACAAGTAATGAGTATAATGGGCGGGGGCACTACGAATGTAGTGAGGGACAATACGTTGAAAATGCGGGTCTCGCGGGAGGCGTGCCAGAGGTAAATTCCTGCAGTTGCACTATCCTCTGTGTCCTCGGTGGCTCAGATGGATAGAGCATCTGCCATGTAAGCAGGAGATCCCAGGTTCGAGTCCTGGTCTGGGCACACATTTTCATCTGTCCCCGTTGACATATGTCAACACCTGTAAGCAGCTAAGGGTTTTCATTTCATTGTAATTTCATTCTAATGAGCTGCATGATCACCGATGGTATCTGTTCTTTCAGACATGTCCGAAACAACAGATACCATCTTCATATATACATTATCGGTATGTTGTCTCAAAACAAGAACAGGAGGGTATATTACAAAATCACCAGTTTGCTAAGTCATGGTTGCAAAATACTAACAAATTATTTACAGAGGTATGGCAAGATGTAGAAGCCAACCTAAGTAAAGCTCAGCTTGTATTACACAGAAATGCTGGAACATGCGAGGCAATACTGATCACATATACTATCTTAAAAGATAGAGTCAACAAATATCCTACATCTACAGTTTATGTAAGATTAGAGAAACAATCTGACAATGTTTACTGGAAAACACTCTTGGAACTTCTGAAGGCAGTAGGGATAAAATACAGGGAGTGAATTATTATCTATAACTTGCACAGAAACCAGACTGCAACTAAAAGAATCGAACAACATGAAAGAGAGGCAGTAGCTAAGAAGGGATTGTAGCCTATCCCCCACTCTTACATTAAGAAAGCAGGAAAGCAAACCAAAGAGACGTTTGGAAAGCAAGCTTACTGAGAAGAAATAGAAACTTTTAGGTTTGCTGATGAAGTGTAATTCTGCCTCAGATGGCAAAGGACTAGAAAGATCAGTTGCACTGAAAAGAGGTTACTAAGATAACAGGAGCAAAATTAAAGCAATGGTAATGGACTGCAGTTTAATTAAATCAGGCGACACTGAGGGAATCCAATAAGGAAACGAAACACTAAACTTAGAAGATGAGTTCTGCTATTTGGGCAGCAAAATAGATGACAATAGTTGAAGTAGGCAGTATATACAATGCAGACTGGCAACAACAAGAAAAGTGTTTCTCTAAAAAAGAAATACTGTCGACTGTGGATATTGAATCACAGACACTGTCCCTTTGACTGTTCAGAGATGTCACTACTACACCCACCCAAGATGTAAAAAACCATGCATGACCAGTACCTACTAGATGGAAGGGGTTCAACAGCCAATCAGTTCCAGTGATTCCATCAGGAAGTAGGTACACGGCTCGTGTTGTCTGTAGTTCAAGCACACCTAGATGGTCAATACCACAGTTTGATCGCGACCGCATTTTTACTTTGTGCCAGGAAGGGCTCTCAACAAGGGAAGTGTCCAGGCATTTCAGAATGAACCAAAGCGATGTTGTTTGGACATGGAGGAGATACAGAGAGACGGGAACTATCGATGACATGCCTTGCTCAGGCTGCCCAAGGGCTACTACTGCAGTGGATGACCGCTACCTACGGATTATGGCTCGAAGGAACCCTGACAGCAACACCACCATGTTGAATAATGCTTTTCATGCACTCACAGGACATCATGTTATGACTCAAACTGTGAGCAACAGGCTGCAGGATATGCAACTTCACTCCTGATGTCCATGGAGAGGTCCATCTTTGCAACCACGACAAACTGTAGTGCAGTACAGATGGGCCCAATAACATGCCGAATGGACCACTCAGGATTGGCATCATGTTCTCTTCATCGATGAGTGTCACATATGCCTTTAACCAGACAATAGTCGGAGACATGTTTGGAGGCAACCCAGTCAAGCTAAACACCTTAGACACACTGTCCCTGCTGTTTTGGTGTGGCATTATGTGGGGCCGAGTTATGCAGCTGGTGGTCATGGAAGGTGCAATAATGGCTGTACAATATGTGAATGCCATCCTCTGACTGATAGTGCAACCACATTGGCAGCATGCTGCTGAAGCATTTGTCTTCATGGACGACAATTTGCACCCCCATCAGGCACATCTTGTGAATGACTTCCTTCAGGATAATGGCATCGGTCAACTAGAGTGGCCAGCATGTTCTCCAGACACGAACTCTATCAAACATGGCTGTGATAGATTGAAAAGGGCTGTTTACGGACGAAGTGACCCACCAACCACTCTGCGGGATCTATGCCTAATTGCCGTGAGGAGTGGGACAATCTGCACCAATAGTGCCTTGATGAACTTGTAGATAGTATGCCAAGATGAATACAGGCATGCATCAATGCAAGAGGGCGTGCTACTGGGTATTAGAGGTACCGGTGTGTACAGCAACCTGGACCACCACCTCAGAAGGTCTCACTGTATGGTGGTACAACATGCAATGAGTGATTTTCATGAGCCATTTGTGCAAAGGAATTTTCATCATCCCAAATATGAATTTGGTGCAAGTTCATAATGTTATCTCAAGTTAACGTGAATTCATCAGTAAATATCATTGAACAAACTGTACTCTTCGCAAGTAGTCCACCGGTACTATAGCCTGGACTTTCCGCAGATGGTATGGATGTAGCTTTTGGTGACAGACAACTCTCCACACATTAGCATGAGATTTGTTGAACAACTGTGCCACTTGACAAGAGATGAAGGATAACTACTCATCCAAGATGTGGCTTTCAAAGGAAACTTTTTGAACGAAGTGCAAATGGCTAACAATCTCTGCTGATACCTAACACTAGACAGAAAACCAGACTAAATGGTGCAATATTTACAAATCCTACAATGTGTAAAGTAAATTTCTCAATACCTCACAGTACTACTGTAAATACAGATGACAAGCACAGAAAATATGTATTGTTGTACCTAAAAGCTACAAGTCTGGAAAAACTCCAAGCAAAAAGCACAATTTGTAGTTGAAACTTTCTGCTTTATCACAGTCTTCTCTCAATTGCTGCAAACATTGAGTATTTCTGATGGGTCGGGCATGGTGGTACATGTACCTAGAAACAGTGGTCGTGGGATCAAATCTCAGTCTGACCACCTACTTTTCAGTCTTCATTTTAACCTGGCCACCACCGCTCACCTCTCAACAATGTGAGGAGTCACCAGGAACATCTGACTTCGATTCCACATTAAATTGTAGGTCCCCTTTCACCAGTTGGTTAACTGAGGTAGGATAGGGACACTCAAGTCACTGAAGTAGCATCCAATGGAAGACTTGCACCAGGCCACTGAGCCACACAAAATTATTATTATTATTTCTTTCCTTTCTCAGACATTATGTCTGGTTAAAAATGGTAAGTGATGCAGACCTTGATCAAGTGTGACTTCCTTTTAACTGTGTGGTATATGTTACATTGCATTCAGGAACTTTCGGGTAATTGAACATGTATCAATAATTACAGATTTCTGTAGTTGTATATATACGTTTGGATGTAGCTGTATTGCGTTGATGTACTGGTGGATATTGTGTGGTATGACTCCTGTAGTTGATAGTATAATTGGTATAATGTCAACTTTATCCTGATGCCACATGTCCTTGACTTCCTCAGCCAGTTGGATGTATTTTTCAATTTTTTCTCTTGTTTTCTTCTGTATATTTGTTGTATTGGGTATGGATATTTCGATTAGTTGTGTTAATTTCTTCTTCTTATTGGTGAGTATGATGTCAGGTTTGTTATGTGGTGTTGTTTTATCTGTTATAATGGTTCTGCTCCAGTATAATTTGTATTCATCATTCTCCAGTACATTTTGTGGTGCATACCTGTATGTGGGAACATGTTGTTTTATTAGTTTATGTTGTATGGCAAGTTGTTGATGTATTATTTTTGCTACATTGTCATGTCTTCTGGGGTATTCTGTATTTGCTAGTATTGTACATCCGCTTGTGATGTGATCTACTGTTTCTATTTGTTGCTTGCAAAGTCTGCATTTATCTGTTGTGGTATTGGGATCTTTAATAATATGCTTGCTGTAATACCTGGTGTTTATTGTTTGATCCTGTATTGCAATCATGAATCCTTCTGTCTCACTGTATATATTGCCTTTTCTTAGCCATGTGTTGGATGCGTCTTTATCAATGTGTGGCTGTGTTAGATGATACGGGTGCTTGCCATGAAGTGTTTTCTTTTTCCAATTTACTTTCTTCATATCTGTTGATGTTATGTGATCTAAAGGGTTGTAGAAGTGGTTATGAAATTGCAGTGGTGTAGCCGATGTATTTATATGAGTGATTGCCTTGTGTATTTTTCTAGTTTCTGCTCGTTCTAGAAAGAATTTTCTTAAATTGTCTACCTGTCCATAATGTAGGTTTTTTACGCTGATAAATCCCCGTCCTCCTTCCTTTCTGCTTAATGTGAATCTTTCTGTTGCTGAATGTATGTGATGTATTCTATATTTGTGGCATTGTGATCGTGTAAGTGTATTGAGTGCTTCTAGGTCTGTGTTACTCCATTTCACTACTCCAAATGAGTAGGTCAATATTGGTATGGCATAAGTATTTATAGCTTTTGTCTTGTTTCTTGCTGTCAATTCTGTTTTCAGTATTTTTGTTAGTCTTTGTCTATATTTTTCTTTTAGTTCTTCTTTAATATTTGTATTATCTATTCCTATTTTTTGTCTGTATCCTAGATATTTATAGGCATCTGTTTTTTCCATCGCTTCTATGCAGTCGCGGTCGTTATCCAGTGTCTAATCTTCTTGTTTAGTGTGTTTTCCCTTGACTATGCTATTTTTCTTACATTTGTCTGTTCCAAAAGCCATACTTATATCATTGCTGAATACTTCTGTTATCTTTAGTAATTGGTTGAGTTGTTGATTTGTTCCTGCCAGTAGTTTTAGATCATCCATGTATAGCAAATGTGTGATTTTGTGTGGGTATGTTCCAGTAATATTGTATCCATAATTTGTATTATTTAGCATGTTGGATAGTGGGTTCAGAGCAAGGCAGAACCAGAAAGGACTTAATGAGTCTCCTTGGTATATTCCACGCTGAATCTGTATTGGCTGTGATGTGATATTATTTGAATTTGTTTGGATATTAAGTGTGGTTTTCCAATTTTTCATTACTATGTTTAGGAACTGTATGAATTTAGGATCTACTTTGTATATTTCCAATATTTGTAGTAACCATGAGTGGGGTACACTATCAAAAGCTTTTTGGTAATCAATGTATGCGTAGCGTAGCGACCTTTGTTTAGTTTTAGCTTGATATGTCACCTCTGCATCTATTATCAGTTGCTCTTTACATCCTCGTGCTCCTCTGCTACAACCTTTTTGTTCTTCATTTATAATTTTGTTCTGTGTTGTATGTGTCATTAATTTCTGTTTAATGACTGAAGTTAATATTTTGTATATTGTTGGTAGGCATGTTATGGGGCGATATTTAGCTGGGTTCGCTGTGTCTGCTTGATCTTTAGGTTTCAGATAAGTTATTCCATGTGTAAGTGTATCAGGGAATGTGTATGGGTCTGCAATGTAACTGCTAAATAATTTAGTTAGATGTGAATGTGTTGAGGTCAACTTCTTTAACCAGAAATTTGCTATTTTATCATTTCCAGGGGCTTTCCAATTGTGAGTAGAATTAATTGCTTGGGTGACTTCATGTTGCAAAATTATCACTTCAGGCATTTGTGGTATCATCTTGTATGTGTCTGTTTCTGCTTGTATCCACCGTGCATGCCTGTTATGTTGTACCAGGTTTGACCATATGTTGCTCCAGAAGTGTTCCATGTCTGTTATGTTTGGTGGATTGTTTATTTTAATGTGTGTGTTATCTATTGTCTGGTAAAATTTCTTATGGTTTGTGTTGAATGTTTGGTTTTGTTTCCTTCTATTTTCACTTTTTTTGTATCTTCTGAGTCGTTTGGCTAATGCTTATTATTATTATTATTATTATTCTTTACTTTCTCAGACGTTAAGTCTGGTTGAGAATGGAAAGTGACGCGGACCTTGATCAAGCGTCACTTCCTATTAACTGTACGGTATGTGTTATATTGCATTTAGGAACTTTCGGGTAATTGAACATGTTTCAATAATTACGGATTTCTGTAGTTGTATATATGTGTTTGGATGTAGCTGTATTGCATTGATGTACTGGTGGATATTGTGTGGTATGACTCCTGTAGTTGATACTATAATTGGTATGATGTCAACTTTATCCTGATGCCACATGTCTTTGACTTCCTCAGCCAGTTGGATGTATTTTTCAATTTTTTCTCCTGTTTTCTTTTGTATATTTGTTGTATTGGGTATGGATATTTCGATTAGTTGTGTTAATTTCTTCTTTTTATTGGTGAGTATGATGTCAGGTTTGTTATGTGGCGTTGTTTTATCTGTTATAATGGTTCTGTTCCAGTATAATTTGTATTCATCATTCTCCAGTACATTTTGTGGTGCATACTTGTATGTAGGAACTTGTTGTTTTAAAAGTTTATGTTGTAAGGCAAGCTGTTGATGTATTATTTTTGCGACATTGTCATGTCTTCTGGGGTTATTATTATTATTATTATTATTATTATTATTTCATTATTATTATTATTTCTTTACTTTCTCAGACGTTAAGTCTGGTTGAGAATGGAAAGTGACGCGGACCTTGATCAAGCGTCACTTCCTATTAACTGTACGGTATGTGTTATATTGCATTTAGGAACTTTCGGGTAATTATTATTATTATTATTATTATTATTATTATTATTATTATTATTATTTCTGTTGGAAAACCTTTCCACATACAACTGTGCAGTAGTTCTACCACTTTCATCAGTTTTGTTACATACAAGCAGCATATCAATAATTTTGTTACTTGTGTACTGCTTCATTTCATAATGCTGTCAAAAAATTTAGTGTGCTGGTACACAACACAGCTACCCAATTATGACACAAGAACAAATGGCTACATGAAGGTGCAGCACACATGCAAGAACACTATTCAGCACAGTTTTTTAATCATCCTTACATTCATGGCTAGTAAGTTATAGAAATACGAAATACAAGCTGGAGAAATACTGACTCCACAGTTCTCTAACTTCACAGTGTGAAAACTATGCCTTTCCACTTGAAAAATGATGAGCTTGCACTCACACACTACGTACTAACCATAGTTGATATTCTTATGATACATCCTGTCTTCATATCCTCCGCACTGGATTCAACGGACATTTATTCAATGTTTCCAAGGATACATCTCATAGGCCAAGAATGCGACCTGACATACAGGGTGACTCAACTAGGCTGATCATCTCAGGTATTTCCTGAACCATTAAAACTGAACCATTGAAAATATCATACTCTGCTTTCACTCAAATGAGTTCTTTTTTCATAGTTATTTTAATTAAGGAGATATCAGTATGGACTTCCTTTTCCAACTGGAAGTATTTATTTATTTATTTATTTAGTCTTGTCCAACACATAATACAATAGCAACAATAAAATTTAGTAAAATTGTAACTAATAGTAATAAAACAAACTCAGTTAACATAACCAAATCAACACTTTAAAAACCTATTTTATTACACTATTATACAGGGTGATTCAAAAAGAATACCACAACTTTAGGAATTTAAAACTCTGCAACGACAAAAGGCAGAGCTAAGCACTATCTGTCGGCGAATTAAGGGAGCTATAAAGTTTCATTTAGTTGTACATTTGTTCGCTTGAGGCGCTGTTGACTAGGCGTCAGCGTCAGTTGATGCTAAGATGGCGACCGCTCAACAGAAAGCTTTTTGTGTTATTGAGTACGGCAGAAGTGAATCGACGACAGTTGTTCAGCGTGCATTTCGAACGAAGTATGGTGTTAAACCTCCTGATAGGTGGTGTATTAAACGTTGGTATAAACAGTTTACAGAGAATGGGTGTTTGTGCAAAGGGAAAAGTTCTGGATGGCCGAGAACGAGTGATGAAAATGTAGCACGCATCCAGCAAGCATTTGTTCGCAGCCCAGGAAAATCGACTCGCAGAGCTAGCAGAGAGCTGCAAATTCCACAATCAACTGTATGGAGAGTCCTACGAAAAAGGTTAGTTATGAAACCTTATCGAGGCGATGGATCGGCCGCCAGGCAGCTCGTGACAGAGCACTTCATCACTGGCCTCCAAGAAGCCCTGATCTTACCCCCTGCGATTTTTTCTTATGGGGGTATGTTAAGGATATGGTGTTTCGCCCACCTCTCCCAGCCACCATTGATGATTTGAAACGAGAAATAACAGCAGCTATCCAAACTGTTACGCCTGATATGCTACAGTTAGTGTGGAACGAGTTGGAGTATCGGGTTGATATTGCTCGTGTGTCTGGAGGGGGCCATATTGAACATCTCTGAACTTGTTTTTGAGTGAAAAAAAAACCTTTTTAAATATTCTTTGTAATGATGTATAACAGAAGGTTATATTATGTTTCTTTCATTAAATACACATTTTTAAAGTTGTGGTATTCTTTTTGAATCACCCTGTATATCACGTGTAATGAAAATTATGTCCACCACAGTTTCCAGGTGGTCATATTCCAAAATTAGTCCAGGAAATAGTCTGAATATCCTTGTTATTTGCTTGAACCAAGTTGTCTAAAGTTCACAGTTCATCCAACTTTCCGCAGATTGGCAAGTGGGGTGGATCCTATAGACTGTGACATTCACAGCATTCATCAGTACTAATGTAACCCCATTGCTCGAAATTTTCTTTACTCTGGGATATGACCATCCTTGGGTGATTCAGGATTTTCCAAGTCATATAAGGTAGTTCAACACAGCTACATAATTCCTCCTTTGGGTTGTTCCATGGGCCTATTAGAAATGGGTTTAGCCACAGTTCCCCTTAACATCTACATACATATGCTATACGCACCGTACAGTGCATGGTAGAGGGTATGTTGTACCACTATAAGCCATTTCCCTTCCGGTTCCACTTACAAAGTAAGGGAAAATAACTATCTGTATGCCTCCATACAAGCCCTAATTTCTCTTATCTTATGTTCGTGGGCCTTATGCGAAGTGTATGTTGGTGGCTGTAGGATTGTTGAGCAGTCAGTTTCAAATTCTAGTTCTCTAAATTTTCTCAATAGTGTACCTTGAAAAGAACACTGTCTTCCCTCAAGGGATTCTGATTTGAGTTTCCGAAACATCTTCGTAATACTTGCATGTTGATTGAACCTACCAGTAACAAATCTAGCAGCCCACCTCTGAATTGCTTCGATGTCTTTGTTTAACTTGACTTGGTGGGAATCCCAAATACTTCAGCAGTACTCAGGAATGGGTCGCACTAGAGTTCTACATGCAGCCTCCTTTACAAATGAACTTCACTTTCCTAAAACTCTCCCAATAAACTCAAATCAACCATTCGCCTTCCCCACTACAGTCCTTACATGTTCATTCTACTCTGCAACATTGTACTCTGATACTTAATACTGATTGTGACCAGTAGCACAACACTAATGCTGTATTAAAAGATCACAAGATTGTTTTTCCAACTCCTCTACATTAACTTACATTTTTCTACATTTAGAGTTAGCTGCCATTCCTCACACCAATTAGAAAGTTTGTCTACGTCATCTTGTATCCTCCTATAGCCACTCAGTGATGACACCTTCCCGTATGCCACAGCATTATCAGCAAACGGCCGCAGATTGCTGCTCGCCCCATCTGTCAGATCAGTTATGTATATAGAGAATAACAGTGGTCCTATTACACTTTCCTTGAGCACTCCTGAAGATACCCTTGTCTCTGATGAACACTCAACAACGAGGACCACATACTGGGTCCTATTATTTAAGAAATCCTTGAGCCACCCACATATCTGAGAACCTATGCTTGCACTTTCATTAAAAGTCTGCAGTTGGGCACCATATAACATGCTTTTCAGAAATCTGGGAATATGGAATCTGTCTGTTGTCCTCCATCCACAGTTCACAGGATATCATGTGAGAAAAGGGCAAACTGAGTTTCGCATGAGCAATGCTGTCTAAAACTGTGCTGATTTGTTGACAGAAGCTTTTCTGTCTCATGGAACTTTATTATATTCAAACTGAGATGATGTTCAAGAATTCTGCAACAAACTGGTGTTAAGGATATTGGTCTGTAATTTTGCAGGTCAATTCTCTTGCCCCCGCCCCTTGTATATAAGAGTCATCTGCACTTTTTTCCAGTTGCCTTCATGTCTGATTCAGAGACTGGGAAAAACCTAGGTGATCACTTTCCAACCTTTGCAGCTATTATTCTCCTTACTTCAAGGCGAGCTATGTCCATAAGCTGACAGATCTGATTTGCAAAGGTACAGCGAAGACATCCTGTAACGATACACCCTGTCTCATTCAGGGCTACATCTACTTGCTACTTGTTTTGCACGGAACTATAGTAAATTCCACTGCCAGTATCATAGTTCTAAAAAGAAACATATTCAATGGTGCGTCACTCTTCCAAATCTGATTAATAGTTTCAGACAAACTGCAATATTTACAACTTAGGATTTGTCCATTTTGAACATGAAACCAACTGCTGTCTTATGTGTAAATGTGTGTTGTTGTTTGGGCCACTGCAGCTTGACACAGCTAAGAGAATCTGCTTAAAAATACACAATATTTGGAAAAAAATTAGTTTAAAGCTGACACTAATCACATTTAGATGCATGATGTTGGACCGACGCATCAACTGGAAGGCAAAGGACATGACATGTAAGTATGAGACACCAGCTAATTACAGTGATAGTCTGCTTGTTTTTGCCAAAGCCTTGAAAGAAAGGTGCACATCAAAAATTGAATCAATTTGTAAAAAGGGAAGTCGGATATAAAACTTGTTAAATAACAACTTCATGTCATGAGTTTAAAGTCAAAATAAACACTTAAATTGGAAAACAACAGTATCAGCCAAAAAAAAAAAGAAGAAGAAGAAGAAGAAGAAGAAGAAGAAGAAGGAAAATGCAGAGGAATGTGGCCATAAAGTTCCTCAAAATTCAGTTTATGTCATCAAGTATTTCACGTGGCCACTGTCTACAGCACTACACGTTGTCAGTCACCCATAAAGGACTCCTGGACAGACAAGACAAAAGAGTCCATGGATATCACTGCACATACTGTATGTAATCATGATGTGTTAAATCCTCTTGGATTGTCCAGAGGCGTCAAATAACGGCAGACATATAGGTCAAATGATAATGCCTTCATGTCTGATCCAGAGACTGGGAAAAACCTAGGTGATCACTTTCCTAGACACAAGCACATAAGTGAGCTGGGCACCACTTGTGCCACATACATCTGCATATTTCAAGAGGCATGTCCTCTACATTCACACTCCAGTACCTGTGACATTCAACCTGCCTCAGCCAGTGCAGATTCTCAGCATCCCAATAATGCAGATTTCATAATTCAGCTTTCCATGATTTGTAAGGGTAGTTTCACTGGTAAAGAGATTTCTTTGAAGAAAAAATATGCTGTCCTGATGTTGCATCAGAACTGGGTGAAAAAATTCCATAGGTATTCAGCAATTCCACTGATTAATCTGCTGGTGAAGTGACCCATGATGTGGATGGAAGCTGTACGTGCCAAAGTTGCAAACATTGCTGGGCCGATCGATTCCAGGAACACACACAATTTCTCTGCAGTTACCATGTGGATTAAGAGCAACAGCTACGAAATCATCTATTTCATTCAGTCCACTCATTGCAGGCTTACTGCTTGCCCTCTGTGTGGTATTCCAGCGCCTCTCGAATACATTTTTTTGTACATTTGTTGAACTGTCATTCTTGTTGGTCACCGCATATTAACAACTTTGCTGTTCTCTTTGTGTTCCTTCTGTATTCCCTGTAGAGAAGTGGTATATCTAGTTTCTTCACATTTGTGAAAGACATTTATTTTTTTTTCAAACTAACCAGCACTTGATACATGTGAACGTTAGACAGAATGAAAGCTACAGCTCCTCTGTGCCCCTTTTACACTGGTATTGTGGCAGTGCAACACTTTGTGTCCTCCTAATCCGAAGTAACTTATTTCCCTACTTGGGTATGCAATCATGAACCTCAAAATAAGACTGCGATCCATTTCATGTTTAAAATAGATAAATCATAAGACATAAATGCTGTAATTATTCTGAAACTAGTAACTGGATTTTGAAGAGTGAAATGGCATAGAATTTGTCTCTTTTTGAACTATGATACAGCAAAGTTGATATCAAAATCTCTGTAATTAATATTGCTATAAAAAGAAACGAAATGTCATTTAGTGAGAACTACCTCACAATTCATCTGGATGAAAACAGAACTGCAATATCTTAAATGGCTCTGAAAATATTTGAGGGGAACAGCTTAGCTGAACCATCCTGTAAACCTGTGATGCATGTTTTGCAATATCTATAATATGTAAAATTGAGCTAATTGTAATTTGTAGAAATTTTTGATTAAGGAAATTTCGATATTTATCAGACAGAACAACATTTCATTCTGTCTTTGTATATACCTGGAACATTTGATCTTTGTTGTCTATGATAAAAAAGTTATTGCCTTCCCTGTTTAAGTCCTAATACTAATCATCCTGATGCCATCATTACAACAATTTATGCCATGGTTCTGGTTTACTGGACACAGTACATCCATAAGGAACTGACATTAAAAGATAACAAAGAAAATTATTTCATGGATAGAACAAGCACTATTTGCTGAGTAATGCTATCAGATTAATAGTACTATAATGAGTATAAACTATATGAAAGTTCTATTCTGCCACTAAATTTTGACTTGACACACACACACACACACACACACACACACACACAGAGAGAGAGAGAGAGAGAGAGAGAGAGAGAGAGAGAGAGAGAATTCTGAATTTCATTTCCCTTATTATTAAGATACCATTAAGGGCCATTTATATGTTCTTATTACTAAACAAATAATTAATTAAAGATTGATAATTTCTCACAAATAACACACAAAGCAACTTACATCATGTGCACAACATTGTTTGGGTAATATGAAGGATCAAGGAAGACTGAAACCTTTGTCACATATTTTGAGATCTCTGGATCCTCTCTTGGGCCCCTTATATATAACATCCATTTGTATGGAGCACTAACTTGGTACTGTCTTTCAGGGCACCACTGAGAAACATTTCCAACAACAAACCTGTAGAAAATGCTCAGATTCAGGTAACAGTAAGCAAATTTTCATTGAGTGACACAAATTTTTCCTTCACTTAATGACAAGCCATGTCTCAACAAGAGAAACTTGCCTTTGAAGCTTCTTAAATCTTCTCCCTCTTATGTGACACTCTGACTTCTGGTGAAGTTCTCTGGCAATCCTGTTGTTGTTCTTAGTCAAAGCTGACTTTACTTCTGTTTCCAGAACTCTGTTGTTGTTGTTTCCACATGAACTATCATCTTTTATACAAGGAATCTGTTCGGGCTGAATTCCTGTAGAAATGCTTTTATTTTTCACATTTTGTTTTTCTGCTCTTTTACGGGTATTAATAAAATGATAGGCCCCTGCACCAAAAAGAAACTGAAAAATAAGAAATTACAATTAACAATGCATGACACTTAGGTTCATCAAACAAATGCCATGGCATCTCTAAATAACCTGAAAGAAATGACACTACAGCAACAAAACATGTAGCAAATTATGTGAGAGCTAAAATGTTTTAGGGAAGGTGGCATTCAGATTCCATGGTGTGCAGTTACAACACAAACAGGAGGAGGAGAGTGGACCAAATGGATAGAATTTACACAAGAACTCAAAGATGGTTATAATGTAAACAGAAGCAATACCATGAACAGAAGGGATGAAATTCACAAAATAAAGCAAAGAGGAATATGTTTCTCTCTAGACAAAATAGTGGTGACTAACCATAGCTTGGAAAACTATGAAGAATATTGGAGAAAGGACCAATAAATTAAAAGGAATGCCAGAGAAGTTGAATGGATGACATAACTGACAGGAAAAAAATTCAGTAAAGGAGAAAAAAATAACCCATAGCAATACTGAAGCTGATGGTAAATTTGAAAATTTCAGTATTCTGTTTCGTTTGAAGCAAAGCACAGAAGACTGACAAAATTACAACAAATCACTGCATTAGGGTGCAAAGTACATTGTTGTCATTCGTAAGCCATTTTTAAATGCTCAGCTAATAGCATAGTTGTTATTATTATTATTATTATTATTATTCCATTTAGCAGCATTACTACAACAGCACTGTAAGATACACAAACATTTGTTGCTGTATCCTATAACAATAATGATAAAAAATCTAGCAAATGTAAGAACTATGTATACCTCATGTCCCTACTAAACATTGTCACCCATATTTTCTGTGATGCTTAGTAAGATATTTGCAATTTTGTTTTCTTAATCTGCCAAAAAGGAACAGGATACATAAAATTCACACTGGTACACTTACAAAGTTGGATGACTGTGTGGTTAGTAGTGACACCCCCCGTCGTCATTTCAGTTTTTTTCCTAAAATCTACAAATACACAGACACTGTTTTTAATGATGAGTAGCTTAGCCTGCTAGAATGTGGTTTAATGTGCAACACACAGCACTATCACTAATCAACAAAAAAATTCTTGATTACTTATAAAGTTACAGTCTTAGACAGAGCCAAATTTATGGTTGTGCAGCATAATGAAGTACCTATTAGGGCAAAACAGATGACTGATAGTAGTTGTAAAAGTCGAGATACAAGATGGATGAAATATAAAAAGGAAAATGCTATTTTGAGTGGTATAAATAGTAAACTGGAAGATAATCTGGCATTAACTGTGAGGGCTGATAAGAGCAAAAGAGTGGTGACAATGGAAGAACAACAGTATACAAGTGAGGCTTAGCAATTTATACTGGAAACGAGATCATTGTAATGTAGAACAGATCCTATAACTAAATATGTTGAGCAACTTATGAGCGTGCTAAAGGATTCTGATCCTTTCCTAGTGAATTGGAAAAAACGTCACTTTTACTGATGAATCCTAGTGCTCTTATGCTTAGAGCTACCTTAAAAATCCATAAACTAAATTTATCTTTGTGGTCGATTGTTAATGCACGTAATGGATCAGGATATGGGACTGACAAAATTTTGTAAAAATATTTGAATCAACACAACTTACAAACCCCTAAATTATAATACTAAAAATAGAGATCACCTTACCACAATCCTAAATTAAATTAACATTGCACATGGAATCTATATCGTACCTCTTGAAATTAAGAATATGTACACCAGTGTCGCCAAGGATGAGTTTTTTAACTTAGTTGCGACGAATCTTCGCATACATAGTGGCAGATCAAATAAGGAAATTGTGATGCACTGCAATTACTTGAGTTAGTTCTTAATTACAATTACTTCTGATTTGATAACTGGTATTAGTGGCAGTGTCACAACACAACGATACCACTTTGTCTAATTTTAATTGCCTGCACAGAACACACACAAGCGACGGGGCTTTCATAAAGCCAGGGGCTCCACTGAGTGAAATAACAGACCTAACAACATCAACTGACGTAGCTAGTTTTAATAAAGATGATTTTGCCGTGTTAATAGGAGGATCAAACGACGACTATAGAAACGAGACATACAAGGTTATTACAGGAATGAGGAAATGTTTAAATAATTCAACCCACACAAATGTACTCATTGTGTGAACATCCCACATCGTCATGATTTACCACCCTGGTCGTATGTGAACCATGAAATTAATGTTGCAAACGAGTGTATCACTGAAATATGCACTAACTTTAAGAATGTTGATATTGTAGATATAAACAGATTGGAGCGAAAGTCCCATACAGTCCATGGACTTCATTTAAATATGCCAGGAAAGAAATTACTAGCCGAGAAAATTTGTACTTGCATTTAGAAGAAGAGTGAAGAAAAAAGTATAAGTGGCAAACAAATGGAGATTAAGAAGTGCTTTAGATGAGTTACAAGCTGTGCCATCGGCCAAACGCAAATTACAAAGTGGTTTAAACTGATTAGGTGAGAAACAAACAATCAAGTCGTCAGCCAAATGAAAATTACGAAATGGTTTAAACCGAAGAGGACAGATGTGGATGAAGCAAAATTTATACATGCTCCAGAAGTTAACTCACCTGCTGATTGCCACCAGCAAACAGAAGCCACACACAAGAAATATACTGAAAATTTTTTAGGGTAAGTGCTGTATTAGAAATGCCATTAGATAAAGAATCAGAAACCATTTCAACTAAAGTTACTAAATACCCAGATTTTGTTATATTACACCATAATGTTCAGTCACTCACAAATAAAATTTCCATGTTGGAAGCACTACTCCAGTATGCACTAAATGTAGACATAATCTGCATTACTGAACATTGGTTATGAAATCACGAAGTAAAATTAACCTCAATCTCAGGATATAGATTAGCATTTCATTTTAGCTGAGAGTTTTCCAAACCTGGTGGGTCTGCTATCTTTGTGAAAGAACAAATAAAGTTTTGTGATGTCAGTAAAAGCTATATCAACTCAATTGAAAAAGACTTTGAACTTTTCATTACTAAACTGTCAGAGCTTAATTTCATAGTTATTAATATATATAGAGCACCAAGTGGAAACCTGCCAGTCTTCATGAATAAACTAGAGGTTCTGCTGAGCAGGATCAGTATACTAAATATGAAGATAGTGCTTTGTGGGGATTTCAATATTGATTTTTCAAAAGACAGCAGCACCAGAGATGCTTTGATAAATATGACCAACACATTCAATATGATCCCCGCAATACACAGCCCAACAAGATTAACAGAATGCACAAATTCCATTATTGACCAAATATTCATCTCAGAAACAAATTACAGAGTCACAAGCAGAGTACTGAGCATACATTATAGTGATCATGAGGCACAGCTGCTGTGTATAGAAATGCCAACAGGTAATAGCAGTTCCGAAAAAGTAGTTGAAAAAAGAATCTTTTCTGAAGATAACATTAGAATTTTTAAACTCTTACTGGCGAAGGAAAACTGGGAAAGCACCGCCACTCAGAACAATGTTGATAGCATGTACATGAGTTTTCAGAGCATATTTCTTCACTATTTTAATCTAGTATTTCCAAAAGTAGTAAAAACAGTAAAACATAACAATAATAAGTAATGGGTAACTAAAAGCATAAAAATTTCCAGTGAGAGAAACAGATTTCTGCAGTAATGTTGTAAGAAATATAGAGTAACCCAAGAATTCGCAGATTATTCAAAAGCCTACAAAAGAATCTATGTTAGAGTAGTCAAAGAGGCAAAAATTATGTGGAATGACAATTTGATAAGAAACTCATCTAACAAAATGAGATCCATGTGGACAGTTATAAAGAAAGAAATTTGTTGTTCAGTGCCAAAGAAAAATAATGTATCATTAACACTAGAAGGCTCAAAAGTCACAGACCCAAATTTAGTTGTGGAAAAATTCAATGAATACTTCACTTCACTAGCTGAAGACCTCATTCAAGTACACTGTCAAGGACCAGTCCCAAATTTCTCCAGCAAGTCAGTGATCTCAACTGCTTCTATGTATGTTTATGATACAAGGCCCAATGAAATTATAAGTAAAATTAAATCATTAAGCAATAAAATGTCATGTGGTCTTGATGAAGTACCTGATTTTATATCAAAAGCGTGTGATCACCACATACCAAACCCCTTGGCAAAAACCTTCCATCTCTCTTTAAAAAATGGTGTATTTCCAGATGTTTTTAAAACAGCAAAAGTTTCACCACTTCTTCTGAAAAAATATCAAACTACCGACCCATGTCACAGTTAAGTTACTTCTCAAAAATTCTAGAAAAATTCATAAATAAATATGCACCACTTGCAGAACAACAACATGGTTTTAGAAAGTCTAAATCTACACAGAGAGCAATTTTTGAATTCTTGGACTGCATTTTAAAATCACTTGATCAACATAAATTAACTGCAGGTATTTTTCTAGATCTATCAAAAGCCTTTGATGTCCTGCACCATAACGTTCTGCTTAAAAAATTAGAAAGACAAGGAGTAAGAGATGTAGCACATAGCTGGTTGTGTTCATACCTAAAAAACTGCAGGCAGAAAGTATCACTTCAGTATGAATTCAACAAAATGAATAAAACAAGAAAAAACTTTCTTTCTTGCGAATTACCAAGAAAATATGTTGTACCACAGGGCTCAATCTTAGGTCCACTACTCTTCTTGATTTATGTGGACGACTTAGTTGAATATACGAGTCCCACAAAAACTATCCTGTTTGCCGATGACACCAGCGTATTGCTCACTGGATCCAGTCCAGAAACTTTGCAGTCCACAGCAGAAAGTTCTACGAAAAGACTTTGAGTGGTTCCCAAAAAAAAAAAAAAAAAAAAAAAAAAAAAAAAAAAAAAAAAAAAAAAACTCATTATAAATACTGAAAACACTGTGTCTGTCGATTTTCATTTAATTCCTCCAACTAATCAAATGCCTATTCAAGCACAATTAAAAAATGATCCCCTAGAATTTGTGTCACAAAATTTTTGGGTCTATGGGTTCAGCAAGACTTAAAGTGGGACACACATATAAATAACTTGTCTAGAAAACTATCGTCTGTTTGCTATGGCCTCAGAATTTTAAAGGCTACATCAAGCAAAACAACAGTGCTGCAGGTATACTATGCACAGTTCCATTCACTAGTCCGATATGGGATCATTTTCTGGGGATGCTCAACTCATAGTGTAAAGGTTTTCAGAATGAAAAAAAGAGCTCTAAGAATAATTTGTGGCCTTAAAAAGATGCAGTCCTGTAAATCCCATTTTACTGAGTTTGGTGTTCTAAATGCTCCAAGTTTATTCATTTATGAAACTATCTTGTTTACTAGGGACTACCTCCTGAAAACACGCAAACTGCTACAGAACAAAAATGTACACAACTATAGTACCAGAGGGAAATCAAATATATATCAAAAATATCACAGAACAACCACCTATCAGACGAGCATAATTAACATTGGTGTAATACTACACAATAAGATACCAGAGGAAATAAAAAATGCTACTCATCCAATATTTAAAGCTAAACTAAAGGCATTTCTAATAAAGCACTGTTTCTATTCTGTCAGAAAATTTCTGAATACATAACAAAATTATAGGTACCTATTTTTAATTTGCCTACTACTTCGTTAATACTATGTATTATTGTAACTTATTTTTGACCTGTCCAATATTAATTGTACAATTTGTGCTGTACGATAAAACTGGACCAATAAAAAATCAAATCAAATCAAAACACATAACAGGTAGGTTATCTGTCCCTCTGTGGTTCATGGCAATTTGCTATTCCCCATTTGTGGTCATCAATATGCATGTTGCAATACAGAATTGATATGATAGTGATCATTTTAAGTTCCCTTTGTGATGTTTCCACTATGTAGATTTTATATTTTACAATGTTTTTCCAGTTAAAGAATACTGTGCTATGTGTACTTTTAAACTGGCAGCCCAATTTTTGCTTCCTATTTAGTATATTTTTTTTAAGTTAATTCTGACATATTTACACAACTGATTTGTACTACTTCATGTTTCAAGCATAAAAAAAGTGGTCACACATTTGCTGTATATATAGTAGTTCATATTTTTGTTAAGTGTATTTTTGGATGTAAGTTCTGTCTGGTTTTCTGAAGTGGCTGTCTTTCAGCCTCTGTTTTTTAAAGTTTTTCTTGGTTTCTAATATGTGATTCCATGTTCAACACCTTTAAGCCTTTTTAAAGTAGTAGATTTTTTACCGATATTTGGTAATCGGTTCACTCTTGTCTCCAGAACGAAATTTTCACTCTGCAGTGGAGTGTGCACTGATCTGAGACTTCCTGGCAGATTAAAACTGTGTGCCAGACTGAGACTCGAACTCGGGATCTTTGCCTTTTGCGTGCAAGCACTCCACAGACTGAGTTACCCAAGCATGACTCATAATCTGTCACGAGTCATGAGTCACGAGTCATACTTCGGTAGCTCAGTCAGCAGAGCAACTGCCTGTGAAAAGCAAAGGTCTCAAGTTTGAGTCTCAGACTAACATACCATTTTAATCTGCAAGGAAGTTTCAGTTTGCTTTTGTATTTTAATTTTTACTTCCTTGCACAAACGTGGTGTACTAATTCACACCTATTGGCTTTGTGGAGGACCTTCATGTTTGTGTCTCAATCCAGGATTGTATGATAGTATGTTGATGTGTGTAGATGTACTCTGCGAAACACATTTTAAACCTTCTACCCGTAGGTCCAATACATTGTTTCTGACAGTTGCAACCTGTGACACTATATATGTCTGAGTGCAGGTACTCATTTTTTCACATGAAATCTTTCTGTGTTGTGTCTTAATATATTGGCACCAGGCCAGGCAATACGTAACTCACATGACTGCCCCATCAATCCACGGCCAGCTCAAAGACACACACTCTGCTGCATGTGCGAGTAGTGCCACCACCGAGCTGACTTAAGAAGCTGCCGCAATAATGCCAGCACAATCGCATAGCAGAGTTCACTCAACGTATTCAAATCCTACTACGAGGGCAGTTCAATAAGTAATGCAACACTTTTTTTTCTGTAACAGGGGTTGTTTTATTCAGCATTGAAATACACCAGGTTATTCCCCAATCTTTTAGCTACACAACACTATTTTTCAACGTAATCTCCATTCAATGCTACGGCCTTACGCCACCTTGAAATGAGGGCCTGTATGCCTGCACGATACCATTCCACTGGTCGATGTTGGAGCCAACGTCGTACTGCATCAATAACTTCTTCATCATCCGCGTAGTGCCTCCCACGGATTGCGTCCTTCATTGGGACAAACATATGGAAATCTGACGGTGCGAGATCGGGGCTGTAGGGTGCATGAGGAAGAACAGTCCACTGAAGTTTTGTGAGCTCCTCTCGGGTGCGAAGACTTGTGTGAGGTCTTGCGTTGTCATGAAGAAGGAGAATTCGTTCAGATTTTTGTGCCTACGAACACGCTGAAGTCGTTTCTTCAATTTCTGAAGAGTAGCACAATACACTTCAGAGTTGATCGTTTGACCATGGGGAAGGACATTGAACAGAATAACCCCTTCAGCGTCCCAGAAGACTGTAGCCATGACTTTACCGGCTGAGGGTATGGCTTTAAACTTTTTCTTGGTAGGGGAGTGGGTGTGGCACCACTCCATTGATTGCCGTTTTGTTTCAGGTTCGAAGTGATGAACCCATGTTTCATCACCTGTAACAATCTTTGACAAGAAATTGTCACCCTCAGCCACATGACGAGCAAGCAATTCTGCACAGATGGTTCTCCTTTGCTCTTTATGGTGTTCGGTTAGACAACGAGGGACCCAGCGGGAACAAACCTTTGAATATCCCAACTGGTGAACAATTGTGACAGCACTACCAACTGAGATGTCAAGTTGAGCACTGAGTTGTTTGATGGTGATCCGTCGATCATCTCGAACGAGTGTGTTCGCACGCTCCGCCATTGCAGGAGTCACAGCGGTGCACGGCCGGCCCGCACGCGGGAGATCAGACAGTCTTGCTTGACCTTGCGGCGATGATGACACACGCTTTGCCCAACGACTCACCATGCTTTTGTCCACTGCCAGATCACCGTAGACATTCTGCAAGCGCCTATGAATATCTGAGATGCCCTGGTTTTCCGCCAAAAGAAACTCGATCACTGCCCGTTGTTTGCAACGCACATCCGTTACAGACGCCATTTTAACAGCTCCATACAGCGCTGCCACCTGTCGGAAGTCAATGAAACTATACGAGACGAAGCGGGAATGTTTGAAAATATTCCACAAGAAATTTCCGGTTTTTTCAACCAAAATTGGCCGAGAAAAAAAATGTGTTGCATTACTTATTGAACTGCCCTCGTAGTTAGCCTCACCTCTCTGTTGCTATTATCCACAATGAACTTGCTTGTGTCGAGGAACTGTTGGAATACAAGTGGACTAGCTGAATTGAAGTTAAGTAACCCAGAGTTAGTTACATTTTACATGTGCTCACATTATTTCGCTCTCTGTCTCAAAACCCACCTATTCCTCGGCACCCACCCCTGAAGCGACCCAATAGCTAGTGACGAGTCTGTACCCATTTGGTGCTACTGTTAATTGTCTCTCTTTTCTTGCAGAACTGTCATTTTTCACTGTGCTCACTTTCCTGTGCTTTTGAGTTTCAAAATGTGGTCTGCACTTGACTGTGTTTGTTTGTGTATAATGAGGCTAACATTCATGCTTGCACACATTATTTCTTGTTTTGTAATTTTTGGTGTGTGTACTGAGCATGGCTAGTCCTTCACAAGAACTGTTAGTAACACAAATTATTCAGTTTCAGGCACAGCAGATGCAGCAGCTCATGGACATGATGAACAAGACTGCTCACTGTGCAACCGAATATGCCACTGCCACCCCAGCCTTCTGCAGCACAGCCACAGGCACCAGCACCTGTTTCCATCCCACCATTGTATGTGTTTGATTCAACACACGAGGAATGGATCAAGTACCGAGCACAACTTGATGCATACACTGAAGGTAGGAGCAGGCAACCTGATCTTCTTGCAATGGCTGGTATGTCATTGTACAGGTTCACCTGCAAACTTTTCCACACTGCCCACCCCGAAAGTATTCCTGAAGAACTAATTGCTGGACAAATACTTTGATGAACAGATTAATGTGGCAGCTGCATGCTACAAATTCTTTCATTTGTGGAGGCAACCTAATTGGACTCATGAGCAGTGGGCAGTAGACTTATTAGGGTTTACACGCCATTGCAAATTTAAGTGTGAGTGTGGACACTATTATAGTGACGCCATGATCAGGGACACAATTACACAAAATGTGCAAGATCTTCACATACACGAATAGATTCTCAAGTATCCTGATCCTAGTTTGTGACAGCTTTTGGAATTAGTGGAGCGTCAGGACTCGTATGATATTGTAGCAATTGACTTTGATTGCACTCCTATTTGTGCCATACAAAGTAGTGGTAAACAGGTTGTGCCCATAGTTTGTACACCGCAGCACATAAATTCTCAGCCAGGGCAGCAAAATAAACAGAACCAGTATGCTAGGCAGCAGACTAGCGGTGTTAAATCTTGGCCTCGGTGTTTCACAGCACACAAGTGCCAGGCGTGCCCCTGACTTGTAGCTACGTGTTATCCTTGTGGCAAGCACAGTCATGTTCCATCCGTATGTCTGTAAAAACAGAAGCTCAACATGCACTTTCTCAAAAGCTTCAGTCCATAAATGCTAATACATTTTTTCCAAGCCCAGTAGTGATTCTAGTATTACATAGTGCAAGTCAAGTGCAATAGCAAAGAAGTCGCACACATCTCCCATTCTGTGTCAGCCCAATAAGCTGTTTATCTCTCTGCAGACTGCCAATCACAAAGTCTGCATGCGGGGGACACTGGTGCATCAGCGACTTTGTTGAAGAGAATCACTTGCGAACTGTTAGACAAGCATAAGCTACGTAAGTCACAGGCACCTCTTTCTGGTTACGGTGGATATAACATTCCTGTTCAAAGTGTTTGCAGCCTACCTGCTACTTTTTGTAACATTACCAAGACAGTTTCATTCACAGTTTTGTGCTCCCATGGCAGTGAAAACATTTTTGGCATGGACTCTTTTGATCTATTTGGTTTGCTCATTCAAGACAATGTTCTCTCTGTGAACTCTTCTGTGCCTACAGACAAGATAACTGTGTGATGACAAATTCAATGACATTTGAAAGACAATGTGCAACGACAGCTTTGCCGAGCACAGCCTGTCCTTCACGCTATCAGAGATCAGGTGGCATAGCAACTCTTATCTTGGAAGGACAATGGTGTGATTCCCCTGTAGCAATCAGTCAGTGGGCATCACCTTTAGTGGAAATAAAGAAACCTTCGCAGAGGTTACGTTTATGTGCAGATTTCAAGGCAACAGTAAATCCACAGACTTTGATTGACTCTTTTTCTTTGCCATGGCCTGAGGAACTTGTTGTCAAACTTGGTGCAGGTGGCTTTTTTTCCAAGATTGATCTTCACGGTGCTTCTTTGCAGCTTACCCTGGATAAACAGTCACAACAAGTTCTTCTGATCAATGCCCACATTGGGTTATTTACGTTTTTGAGGTTGACCTTCAGGAGTGCACCCAGATCTGCAATTTTTCAATGTTATATGTCACATTTGACTGCTACAGTTCCATCATGTTTGAACTATGTGGATGACATACTCAATTCAGGTCATACTCCCAATGAACATCTTTCCAATCTCAAGAAATTATTTCGAGTGCTGTCAGATGCTGGGTCAAAGTGTAATAAAGACAAGTGCATATTCTTCCAGACTGAGACTGAATATTTAGGACATATGATCAACAGTCAGGATATCCACACTTTGCAGTCGCACTTAACTGCCATATGGGATCTCCCAGCTCCTAGGAACATTAGTGAACTTCAAGCTGTTTTGGGTAAATCAACTTATTACACTCTGTTCATTCCAAATACTGTGTAGTTTGCAGCTCCATTACATTGTCTTCGCTGAAAGAATTTTTCGTTTGACTGGACTCAGAGTGTCAGGTTGCATTTCAGATTTTGAAAGCTGCTATACTGAGTGATCATTGTTTGGTACATTTTGATCCCGCTAAGCCAGTTGTGCTTGCGGCTGACACTCCTCTTGCATGATTGGTGTTGTTCTCTTGCAGAGTCGGATCATTAGACTGGCTAATTGCCTTCACATCCAAACTCCTAAACAGAGCTCTGTGCAACTACTCGCAGATTGAGAAGGAAGCTCTTGCTGTCGTGTATGTGCTGACTGAATTCCACCAATTCTTGTATGGCAGAAAATTCTACTTGTGATGTATCACAAGTGTCTCACCTCATTGTTCAGCCCTTCAAAGCCAGACCACCTGCACATGTGCAGTGTTAGTTTTTGCTCCTCTCAAATTACAATGTGAAATTATGAACAAGCCCACAGCTAATAATTCGAATGCAGATAGTGTCTCTCACCTAACAGTTGGCACTGGTGCGGCATTCGACACCTCAGAGGATTCTTGTTTGCACACTGATGTTCAGGACAACGAAACATTTGATATTTTTCCCGTAGAATCAATGGGTTGCTCAGATGATGGCTGCAGACCCCAATCTCAAGATTCTGTTGCAGTATCTCTGCATCAGTTGGCTACATTCAATAAAGTAAATGAGTGATCTGGTTGTAGGTGGTTATTTTGCTCTCCCGCTTAACTTACCTGTCTGGCAGGATGTCGTCTTATTACACACAGACAATGATCAGCCCTATGTGGTTGGCCTACATTTTCTTCAGAAGGAAATTCTTCATCTCCTCTATCAAGGACTTTGAGCCATTGCATGCACTGAGCAGCTTGCACATGAGTCAGTATGAACTCTCAAATAGAACAGCTGACTTCTCAATGTCTGCCATTCACGGAACATCCTGGCTGCTCCGCTACAGAAATTGTTTGATTGGTCCAAGCCCAGTGCCCCTCATCAACGTCTGCCTTTAGACTTTGCAGGACCATACTGGAATTCTTGTTGGCTTATTGCAGTAGATGCCTTTAGCAGGTTTCCATTTGTGGTGCTCACGCGTGGACGCCACCATAGGATAATGCTTTAGTTGCTGCATCCTCCACAGTGGATGGGCCATTCTGTGCAACACTAGAAGTTTAAATAATTGGTCTTTTTCAGAGTTTTTGGCAGACACAAGCGCTGGGAACAAAGAGTTATTCCCAAAGTCTTAGGCCACTCTTTATATGTCTTATAGGGTCCCATAGGGCTGCAGAAGCACCGCTGGAATCGGCTTCATTTGCGTGGGCTGCACGATCCTGCTGCAGGTTTTTCATTTGTACATTCGATGCCCAGGAGAACACTACAGCCTCAGGCACCTTCGCCTCCCCCAGGCACGTGTGCTGGACAGGGAGCCATTTGGCTGTCGACGCAGTGCTATTGTCGACAGCACACAGCTGGCTGCCTGAGCTGCCTTCCAGCGGGCCAACATGGATCCTCCAGTTGCCGTTCTGCCTTCACTGATGGAAGAGATGTTCTTTCACTGGGTCAGGTGAGCACTATATGGCTGGTCTTTCCACTGATACTTCTGGCATTTGCATGACAAAAGTTGGGGGTGCAGACAGGAGCTTGTCATCAGCTGAAATTTTGGTTCCTGCTCCCCACTGTCACCTGTGCCCAGACTTCCCTCATCCCCTCGTCATCTCCAGCAAAGTGGTAATAACTCATGTGACTGCCTTACTAGTCGAAGACGCCACATCGATGCCAGCACTGTCGCATAGCAGAGTTGAGTAGGTGCACTTGAAAGCTACTAATTAGCCTCACCTTTCTATTATTATTATCTACAACCAACTTGCTTGTGACAAGGAATTGTTGGAATGCAACTGAACTAGCTGAATTCAAGTTAAATAAATCAGAGTTACACACATTGTATGTGTGTTCTCATTATTTTGCTCTCTGTCTCAGCATCCATCTATTCCTCGGCATCCACACTTCAACTGACCCAATACTCTGTGCTATGGTGTTTCTGTACCAAATGCAACTTTTAATTTAGTTTCACATAAAGATCTTTCAATTTTGTCAGATGATAGGCACTGGTATATCATACTCTGTAGTTTATTTTCCATTGCTTCAGTAATTTTAACTGAACGTTTGTCAACCGACGACCTGCGCTTCACAGTTATTCAATATGACTAACTTCATATGTTGTTTTATTTTTGTTTTGCATACTTCCATTGTATATCTTTTTAGGTCACTTCATAACTATCTTTGTGCCATGGCACCAAATTTTCTTTCCTTTCTAACAATTAATGGATCTAAAGATGACCTAAAAATTGATTGAAACTGATTATCCAATAAATAAAAAGATGACCTAGATGGTGTTTGCCTTTCTATACATTGGAAGTGGACATGGTGCTCAGTGGGCTTTGTCTCCAATTATGTAATTTGCCACCTTGGTAAGTGAAATACTGTAGATGCTACTGTTTTCTCGATGTAAGAAATTTCTGTTACACTTTCATGGTTGTATAACGTAAGTAATTTCAGTTAGACATCTATCTGTGTGTTTCTCCTGAAGCTCTACTGCCACACTTAGTATCTTGTTAGCATATTATACTGGAATTAAAGCCACGATGCAGTTAAACTCCAACTGAATATTCCTCCATTCCTTTGCATCCAGAAGACTGGTGCCACTGACTCTACCACCAGTATTCTGTTGTATAGACTCTTTATGGACCTCAATGGCAGAACTATTCAGTTCAGTGCCATGTGCACATAGAAACGAAGTTATATAGTAATTTGTTCATCAGTTTGTATCATAATAAATACATTTTAAACAGGATGAAACGTTTCCTGGGTATTTATTTTCAAATGGTTCTTCCCACTGCCAAACATCCCACCCACAACATTAGGTGGATAAAGAAGAATATTGGTTTTAAGAACAACCAGGTGGAGTTATGCTCTCTGACCAAGCAGATCCCCATCCCCCTTAACTGAGTAAACTTAATATGCATTGCTCATCACTGCACAACAAAATGTCTGTATAAAATTTGGAACATATACACTTTAACACAGTCACAATTACTGTTTGTTTTACATCACTCTTTATGTAGCGTTTTCTTAATGGCAAGTTCCAATGGCGCAGATTCCACATTTGAATATCATTAACAATTCTTCATCTGCTTCTCCTTTTATATTTTCCTTGTGTCACATCAGATCCTCTCTTTGTAGATTTCACTTGTTTTGGTAATTAATTTCCCTATTTCCATACTTTGAGACTGACACACATATAGCGCTATGCCTCTAATGAGATGCAGCTGAGACTTTGGGTGTCGTGTATAGAAATTGAGACTTTACATTCCCAATATCCGTCATTATTTCGGTCTGTCTAGGGTCAGTAGGGTCAGGTTTAAATTTTCAGACACATAAGACATGCCATTAGCCACATTCATTATGCAGCATGGATTATTCGGGGGGGGGGGGGGGGGGTTCATGATTTTAAATGTTTTTAAGGAATGTATATTATGCAGAATCAGGGTGTTGCTTCAGTTGACATGTAAATGGCAATGAAACAACAACTTCACATCTGCACTGGCCAGTCCACCAGAATTCAGCCATTAATCTAACTAGCTGATTCAAACCAGATCTGTGACTTACTTATTTAAAGGCTACATACTTACAACCATTGAATACACTGATAGATCTATAGCAGTGTCTTAATAAAATTACCTTGTCATCCCCAACTCCTCTCAATAGTAGCTGGCAGCGAATAATGTTAAGGTACTTTTTTACAAGTGTTATACTGCATTCATGGCGTATTATCTGTTTCTCTAGTTCATCTAACTGTTTGTCAAACTCTCTTTGAAAAATAGTGTTGGCCTTCAACTGCCGTTCTTCCTTACCTGAAATATTTGCATTTGAATTAGATGTAAAAAAAAATATTATAATTTCTTCCATGATGTAAAATACAGGTATGGCAGCAAGAAGCAATAGAATTAACCACAATATAAACAGAAGTGAACAACACACACTATGCATCAATACTCTAGTAGAAATTAACTGAGATTGTGGGAACATGTGAGACCCTGCCATTTACTAGAAACAAGCAAAGGAATTGCAATTTACATTTGGGAGAAAATAATTAGCTATTTGTTCCAAAATGGAAACTAAGATCATTGATAAACCAGATTTCATGAAATTTGTCCAAAATTTGCTTTTATTAGCTCACTTCTAATTCCCCGAATGAATATCAGAATGTAAGGTGTTTTGAAACTTGCTGGCGGCCTGGCACATCCTCCAGCAATGTTACAGGAACTGATCATAAAATGTTTTCAGGAAAAATACTGTTACAGAAACAGGGGATATACCAATTGCATTCTTATTTGATACAGGTGCACCTGTCTATGATCAATCTATTGACATACTTTAGTGAGTGTATATTATTGGCACTTTGCCTTTGGGCAGTGTGCATTCCAAATTCTAACATTCCATTGTTGGGCCAAACAAAGCCCTCTGTGAAGTATATACAAGTGACCAGGTCATTGAATTTCCTGGTGGTCGCCAATCCACCTGTGGAAAATATTTTTGGACTCTATGTGTATTCAGATTTTGGTTTTTCTATTCAGTACACTGTTAATAGTATTGAGCTTTCAGTGGTGGTGAAGAGATTGAGACTTCACGTTTGCAAAATCATTATTTGAGCCTGCTTCAGGGACAGCCTTATTTTTTCAGACATGTTCCACAGTGCCCTGCTTTGTTATAACTCACCCAATTCTGCTGGTCCTTCAGTATAAAGTGAAACTGGAATCAGAAGCTTGGAACAAATGCAAGTGTTTCCACCTATTCCCTTTAGTCAATGGGCCTCTTTCTTAGTGATCATATGTAAGATAGGTGACACTTTATGGCTGTATGAAGACTTTAAACTTCCTGTCAATGCCCAAGAATAAATCAATTTTAATCCCTTGCTCCAGCCTGATCAATTCTTTTCCACGTTAGCTGGTAGTCACTTCTTTTTAAAAATTAACCTGGCGGAGGCTTATTTCCAGCTTCCATTAGCCAAGGAGTCGAGGAAAATCTTGGTATTTAATACACCTTTTGGACTTCACAAGTATAAAAGGTTGCCATTAGGGGTCGTGAGCGCTCATGCTATTTTCCAACGGTCTTTAGAACAGTTGACAGCAAATATTTCTCAATAAGTCAACTACCTTGACAACATCCTGGTCACGGGTCATACAACCAAGGAACATCCATGAAACTTGCATCTGATATTTGTGGCTCTTTCTGAAAAGGCCTTATGAGCAATTTTCCTAATTTTTCATTTCTTCAATGTTCCCTCACTTACCTAGAATATGTCCTTAGTAAAGAAATGTTACAACCCACACAAGACGCTATCAAGGCAATAAAAAAAGTTGAGGCTCCCAATCTGTGAATAACCTCCAGGTGTTTCATTTAAAGTTTAATTATTAGGCCCTTTTATCCCTCGGGCTGCTTCAATTGTCTATCCTTGGAATCAGTTATGTCACAATGGCGTTCCCTTTTAATGGTCTATGGTCAGCCAGCAAGCACTTCAAGCTTTGAAAACTTGTTGACAGTCATCTCCTTGTTTAACAATTTATCTCTCGGTTGCATCAGTTTCGGCACCAGATGCCTCCCATCATGGCAGTGATGCCCTTCTTTCCAAGATGGTTCTGAAAAGCCTATAACGTTCATTTCCACAACCTTAAATCCAGCTTAAGAACATTATTCACAAACAGAAAATGAAGGCTATCATTTCTGGAGTGCATACATTAGTTACTGGCCACAGTCCTTTGTTATCTTTGTTTGGGTCCAAGGTTAAACTGCTGGAATGATCAGCCAACTGTCTTCATTGTTAGGCCATTACTCCAGTACTCCATACATTATTGCCGATCCTATTAACACTCTAATACAGATGCCCTATACTGACCCCCTAAGGGCCCAAACTTGCAATTTGACACACAGCGAACTGTCTGTTTTCAGACTGTCTACCAAGTTCAATAACCTTTGAGGACTTGCTGATAAACTCTAGGGATGTTGCAGCAGAACCCTGGATGGATCCCCTACTGCAGCGTGTTTTCCATCACATCCAGCAGGATGGCCCAACAACTCGGTAGCCTCATATCATCAGGCATCCACTTTTTTTTCATACAGTGACATCAGTTCCAGATTCACCAAGGCATCTTGCTGTTTACAAAAGAGGGTGACATTTTTATAAGGGAACATTTCACCTTCTCCTCTAACCCTCCCTAAGGATGCTGCCACCCTGCCTACTCTGAGCAGGCACACATTGGACATGTATACAACTGAAGTGTACAGACCAATGTCAAACAAACAATACTACAAAGCCATTCATTCAAAGCTCATTGTGGCTGAGTATAACAATGAATTCAAATATGACTGAGCAAGGTTGGTTGATTTGGGGGAGGGGACCAAACAGTGAGGTCATCGGTCCCATCAGATTAGGGAAGGAAGTTGGCTGTGATCTTTCAAAGGAACCATCCTGGTATTTGCCTGGAGCAATTTAGGGCATTCATGGAAAGCCTAAATCAGGATGGCCGGATGCAGGTTTGAACTGTCACCCTCCCGACAACAAGTCCAGTGTGCTAACCACTGCACCACCTCACTTGGTACTGAGGAAGGAAAGATGGATTATCAAAGGAGATGCATTACTGAAGATGGGTACCAACCATTATTGTTGAAGAGAAGTGGCTTTGATTAAATATTTATGACAAAACAGATCAAAAGGAGTTCCAATAATTGCTGAAAATTGTAAAAACAGATGTTATGTACAAAGAGCCAGACCTGTTGACGTCTCGTCATACTGACATAGAGTACTTTAAAATGCATTTACAAAGCCAACTGAAGAACCTTAATAACAAACCACGGGGAAAAAATCAACTGATAAGAAGACAAGCAAGTTTTGGTCACAAATCTAAAGTGTTACCTCTCACAAAGAAGTATCTATGATGCTATACATAATGTGAGGGATCTTGGCATCTTTGGACTTGGGACATTTAGCCAAAATATTTTCACCATTTGAACTGGATAGATATATAGTGCATTGCTCAAGAGGGAGATGGAATAAGTTTAATAATTATAACATCAAGAGACTTACGTCAATCTAAAACAGTTGTGGATGAGAGAAAAAGGAAGAAAAAATTTCCTAGCAACATATTTTGATGTTTTTATTCATATCAATGGTAAGTAAGACACAGCAGCTATCCAACACATAGACATTTGACTCCTGAATCAACTGTAAAACAACAGAGGCTGCCTCTCCAAGTGCTGTAAACCAGAAACAGAGATCAAGATACATTGCATGAATATGATATATCAAATCAGTGTAAGGAATCACCCACCAGTCAGCTACAGAGGGATAATGATTATCTCAACTTACATATTAGTATCACATATGGGCAAGTTACTACTTACTGAGTACAAATGGATTTTAGCAGCAGGTGGGCGCATAGAAAAGGCAGTAATGAGCTGTGCTTTGATATAACGGTGACATGGAATTAGTGTGAGGTGGGGAAAGGGAGGAGAAGCAGAGTATGGAGCTGTGGTGGGTTATGCATCTGGAAAATATAGGCATGACTAGTGTTGGTGGATTGCAACTACATAAGGAGGCAATGGGTACAGCAGGAGAAAATCTAAGAATAGTATATCAGAAAAACAGGGATACGGAATGAGGAAGAAATCCACATCTACATTGTGCAAGCAACCTGATGGTGTGTAGTGGAGGGTTCTTATGGTAGCATAATCATTTCCCCTCTCTCCCATACCATTCATGAATAGTGTACAGGGAGCACTACTGTTAGCAAGCCTCCACATCAGCTCTATTTTCTCATTGTTGTCAGTTCGAGAGATATTTATGGGAGAAAGTAACCATTAAACAAATTTCACTCAAATATCTGTCCATGGCACTTGTCTTCATTACATGAAAATCCCATTTTACAACTGGAAAACTGAAATACCCCTACAACAATAGTACTACCAGGAAATTTACCATAGATATTCTCTAGCTTTTATTAGAAGCATTCTGTCAATACAGCTCCTAAATTACCTGGTATATAAAATGCATTCAATTACTGTAACTTATCTTTATGATATACATTCCAATTTGTATTCAATATTTCACTGTTATTTGCTTCTGGTTTTAGCAGCTTTCTGCTCCTAGTATTATGTGGACATTATTAGCTTCAATAAGTGAGACCAAGTCTAGGACCTTACCATGGACATATTCCTGTCATTAACTAATACCATATAGGCCTAAACATTAACTCTTTTTAATCTGCAGTGATGAATATTTTCCTCTGTGACTAACATAGCTGATGTGCTCCTTTACAATTAATATTGATAAGAAATCACCATAGCTTTATAAAAACATATTTATTATGTCACAACTGTATTGTTTGAAAGAACACCATCACGTTGCCTGCAGTTGAACAAACAAAAATTATGGTAAAAGCTATAGAAACTTATATGCATAAAGTTGTGCAATTCACGTTCTCAACAGTCTTCATAAGGAGCCCCCACAGAGTTGTGACAATATCGTGATTTAAGAAGTCTAGTTACCTCATGTAATGTTAAAGGCAAATTCTGGATCAAACGATCATATAAACACACTGTTGACCACCTGGCAGAAGCACGGTGAGCACTGAGAGCGAGTAACTTAGTATGCTGTGTACACTACTGTCCAGGAGTGCCGTTCCACAAGAGAGGTAAACAGTAATATAGGTGTTCCTACAACTTACAAAAACGTATGAATATGGCACATGTACTCTGCCAACAGATTAACCCCTTTCTATATATAGTGCACACCTGACCTGTTGAAGGTCGGAAAGCGGATGGGGGAGGAGTGCTATAATTCTCCAATCAATATTGGAAATGAAGAAATTCACAGCCCATATTATCACAGATTTGCTTGAATCTCTGGTTTAGTATTCCATCCAGCTCCAAACCAGTGAACTGCAACTGGATCTGAGTATAATGTGGCAAATCGTGAGCCAAGTCTCCATCTTTCACGTGAGACTAGCGTTATTCACCAACACAGTCAGCTGTCGAAAGAAACAGAGTATGGCCTCAGAATCTAGGTGGTATTCATTCCGATATCAGCTATGATTTGCAACCAATTACACTCAGAATATTGAACAACTGCAGATAGAGCCTCTTCCACATCTCAGCAGAAACCTCCTGAATCTGCCTGCTCTCTCCATGAGTGGTTCCAATACTCACCAAATGTTACAACTCCCAATGAACAGTGTGCCCCCCCCCCTCCCCCGTCTCCTCTCTCTCTCTCTCTCTCTCTCTCTCTCTCTCTCTCTCAACTTGTGCAGATTCTGCAGGACAATCAGCTACAGGCCCAACAGACAAAACATCCCATGCTGGGTGAGCTAAGGAAAGTGGGCACCACCTCATACCTGTTGCTAGGGCATAAGGAAGCAGCTATGTATTAATATGGTGTGTGTGTGTGTGTGTGTGTGTGTGTGTGTGTGTGTGTGTGTGTGTGTGTTTTATATACCACGTACCTCTCACAAAAGTCCTCAGGTGCATTTTCTCTGGTGTTTCAGCATATATTTGCAATTTTGTTTTTGCAGTGAGCAGATGGAGTTGACACAAACAAATACTGCTCATCACATCTTTCATATGATGCCCAATGTCATCAGAAAGCATCTGTTTGTTTCCCATTATAAACAAAATGATTTTTAAGTGGAATTTTGCATGCCAATTCAAAAGAGCAGTCCCAAATTAGTCTGTTGCACTACAGATTTTAGCAACATGTATTAACAGGGACAGTAAACATGAAGAACATGCTGTGTGCTGTCTGCTACTACTGTGTAGCAGCGCTACTCACTTGCAACTGGAGTACTGGTTATTCTTGGTGTTTTTTTTCTGTCAGTGATAATAGGTACTGTGAAACGGAATATAGCAACCGGTCACAATTATGATCCCAAGAACATGCAAATAACTGCCGAACTAACTACCTAAATAACAGTGGTCAGTACCAGTACCCACATTTGACTTCTCCCAACAGATAAACAAAACCATCATTCACCCACAGTTGAGAACAAATTGGTCAGATCATGCACGCTTAAAGACACATTGACAATAGGGTCTGTTGGAAAGTTGTAGAAGCATAGGAGATACCACAGCTTCCATCACCATTCCCCCATGTTGCTGTACTCGAGGGTTGAAACCTGAAGCCTGTTCATCATGTCCAATTTGGCTTCTACCTATTTCTGGAGACCGCCATATTCTTCTTGTGTCCACACACAGCATGTACAGTTCCTGAACGAATTTTTTACTCTGCAGCAAAAGTGTGCATTGATATGAAACTTCCAGGTACATTAAAATTTTGTGCCAATCTGAGATGTGAATTCAAAACCTTTGCCTTTCAATGGCAAGTGCTCTACCAACTGAGTTGCCTGTGCATGACTCACAGTCCATCCTCAGAGCTTTACTTCTGCCAGCACTTCATCTCCTACCAACTGAATTTCACAGAAGTTCTCCTGTGTAACTAGTGGGACTAGCACACCTGGAAGAAAGGATATTGTGGAGACATGGCTTTGCCAGTCTTGGTGGTGGAGGATGGTGGAGATGAGCAAAGGATGTTACGATTATGTGGCAGCTACTGAAGTCAACCACATTAATCTGAGCAGGTGTGGGTGGGTGATGCAGTGGTAAGACACTCAGTTTGTATTCAAGATGGATTTCCTGAAAATCACTTAAGACAAATGTCAGGATGGGTTCTCTGAAAAGAGCAGAGTAGATTTACTTCCCCAGCTTTCCTCAATCTGAGCTTCTGCTCTTTCTCTAATACCTGCATCATGTTTAGAATGTTAAACCTTATCTTCCTTCCATCACAGCAAAATGATCCACAAACTCCAGTTGGCTACTGGCCACAATTTGTCTTTTGCCAGTCACTCAGGTGGACAATTGGCCTATAGTCATACCCAGGCACTGTGGTTGTAGAGAAGTTGACTAATAGCATGGTTACTTTCAAAAGTGACCCTGCCTCCAGTGAGGTAGGAAATGCCAGTAATATGGTTGCACTAAAAGGTAATTCATGGATGCATGGGGTAAGATTTTACACCTGGGGCTTTAACAGGGACATGGCATATGAGGCAAAGGGTTGGAAGCAGGAATGGCATTGGGGGCAAACAAGAATATTACATTAGTTGATTACAAGGCAGAATACCACTTTAGGAGCATTAGGAAGAATATTGGAGAGGTTATACTTCATTTTGGGACATTGCAGATGGTAACTGAAGCTCTGGCAGGCCAAGGCAGAAAATTCAGGATTTACTTCTCATTAAAAATGAGGTCTTTAAAGATAGGGATCAAGCTGAGAACGAGCAAGAATAGGAAAAGAAATTATCAGTGCACTTTTCAAAGGAACCATCCTGGGATTCAACTTGATAATTTAGGGAAAGCACAGAAAACTCAAATATGGATAGCGACATGGGGATTTGGACCACCGTTCTTCCGAACACAAGAGCAGTATCTCACCACTGTGCCACCTCTGTTGGTCTTCCAGACCAAGGTTCGGCTAAGATACATGGAATGGACATTTTGGTGTGAAACTGGCAGCAGTCATAAAAATAAAAAGTTCAGAAATTTTGTTGATTGCTAAGCTGAATGTAGACAAAAGTTTTAATAGCACTCCATAAGGTCAACATCCAAAAAGGTGGGTCACTGAGTGGAGTAAGGCCAGGAGAAACTAATCAGCAAGAAATTGTTTGAATTCTGGAGGAATATAAGAAAGATGTCCTTGCCCTGGGTCCAGATCATAAAGACATCAATAACTAAACTGAAGCAGGAGAGAAGTTGAGGATAGTGGATGGCTACAAAAGACTCCCCCAGCAGTATACAACGAAACAGATCACTACCATTCATGCACCCATGACAGTGGTGCAGATATGTTTGTAAGCTGTGCTTGGTTGGTTACAAGTAAACTGGGCATTGAGAGATGTAGCATTGGATGCTGGGACCATCCCTATGACCACTGGGGATGTCATGTAGAGAATAGTAATACTGATAGTGAGAGACAGAGCACCAGATGGTAAATGACCAGCAACTGAGGAAAGCCAATAAAGAAATGGGTTGCACCTTTAACACAAGAGCAGTGAACTGAAAGTGTTGACCAACAAAGTGCAGTAACGAGTTACAATTTGCTTATGGAGCTTGGGAAGCATGTAGAAAGTGGGAGTCTGTGGAGGAGTTGGAGTGAGAAAAAAAGACAGGCTCAGCACAGAGGATATGATACAGATCTAGGAATCTGAGGAGGATGAGAAGTCAGTTAGACTTCTGGGATGAGGTCACTACAGTAGGGCTTGAAAGTAGCTGTATTAGACAATTGGTAGACACACTATGAAAGACAATCACTGTGGTTCATTGTTACAAAGAAGAAACCTTTATTTGCAGGGACAATGACCATGTCAATATCTTTTTTAAGGTGTCAGATAGTAATTATTTCTATGGTAGAGTGCTGATCCCATTGCAAAAGGATCTACAAAATGGTTAACGGGTAAGTTTGGAGGTTAGGAATTCCTGTAACATTATTAGGAAGATCATTATACAGCTCAGAAAAAATATGGAAATTTTAAACTGGCATTGTTCAGCTCTGGTGGGAACAATAGTTACTGCAGTTTTGATGAAGAAAGCGACAGACTGGCACTCTGCTAGGATAATGCACTGGCCCATCTACAAGAATAATGCAGAATTTTGTATCAAGTTAAATGGCTATGTTTATGTTGTTTACGCAACATAACAGTATTCTAAGAAATTTACAATAAATATTTAAGAAGACTGAAACATTGCCTTCTTGGGTATAAACAGATCTAACCATTGAGTAAACACTGAGCCAATTTGCTTCAAGTGAGTGTGAGAACTTTATTCTAAAGTGGATGATATGTGAGTTTTCTTGGGTTATGTTTGTATTACTGACACTTAAAAAAAAAAAAAATCTGTAGCACTAATCAGTTATTCCAGAAATCCTTACAAGGTGGCCTGATTTGTAATGAAATATCATCTGGTGACTTAGCAGAGTATCAAATGGGCTGCCCAAATGCTTTAAAAATAAAGCGTGTTCAGAGTTGTCACAAAGTGTTACTGCTGCAATCATTATCACCAAATTTATGACATAACTGTCACATGACTGGACAGGAAAACATTGTTTTATTTTATGTTGGCCTAGTATTTCCTACTTCAACATACATGAGTGAAATACCACAAAACTCATAAATGCTAAAACTGTTCTTCATTTACTATCACAACAGGTTTTGGCTTTTGGAGCCATTATCTAGTGAATTCTGCATAGAAATGTGGTGACAAAAGTCAAGGGTTTCCTCCTAACATTGTCTCAGACTCCTTTAGACCAGTGTAGTGCAGCAACTTGACGTGGATTGGACTCAACAAGTTGTTGGTAGTTCCCTGCAGAAATATTGAGTAAAGCTGCCTCTGTAGCCATCTGTAATTGCAAAAGTGTTGTCAATGCATCATTTTGAGCACAAACTGACCTCTTGATTATGTCCGATAAATGTTTATTGGGATTCACGTCGGGCTATCTGGTTGGCCAAATCATTCCCTCAAACTGTCCAGAATGTTCTTCAAACTAATTGTGAAAAGTTAAGGCATGGTGACATGGCACATTGTCATCCAGAAAAATCTGGCTAAGTTTTCAAGGACTGTCATTTCTTTCTTAATCTCATATTCATCCAGCTGGAAATTTACCATTCTTAATAACACTGTGTGACAATTTGCTTTTTTTGTGGATTTCTGAGTGGCATGATCCATTACTAATTAATGTGTCTGCAGTTGATTTCCAGAACAGTCTGAATTTGCACACAGCATCCTCTTTTTTCTTTTCTTTTCTTTTTTTAAAAAAAAATATCTAAAAAGTTAACACAGTTATTTACTTCTACCACACTGGTGAATCTTATCACACATACTATTAATGTGCATGTATGTTAGCAATGTCATCCTCTGTACCGTTCAACAGAACTAATGCGTCATTGACATAGAATTTACAGTAAGTAACTTTTTCAGCTGCCTGTTTAAATTACTCAAAAACAAATTATTTCAATGTGGTTGATGAATATGTCAGTAAAGGTTCCTGCCATTTAATTCTTCACTGCTTAACAGTCTGGTTGTGATAAGCTTTCATTTTGGAAGCTAAAGTAGTTATAGGAAAGGTAAGTGGTCACAGTTGAATGAGATCACAGATTTCACCTGAACATAGTTTCTTGTGTTTCATAAACTACTTTCAATCATATTTGTTGTTTCTTTTCTAGGTTGTTGTTGTTGTGGTATTCAGTCCTGAGACTGGTTTGATGCAGCTCTCCATGCTACTCTATCCTGTGCAAGCTTCTTCATCTCCCAGTACCTACTGCAACCTACATCCTTCTGAATCTGCTTAGTGTATTGATCTCTTGGTCTCCCTCTACGATTTTTACCCTCCAAGCTGCCCTCCAATGCTAAATTTGTGATCCCTTGATGCCTCAAAACATGTCCTACCAACCGATCCCTTCTTCTAGTCAAGTTGTGCCACAAACTTCTCTTCTCCCCAATCCTATTCAATACCTCCTCATTAGTTACGTGATCTACCCACCTTATCTTCAGCATTCTTCTGTAGCACCACATTTCGAAAGCTTCTATTCTCTTCTTGTCCAAACTGGTTATCGTCCATGTTTCACTTCCATACATGGCTACACTCCATACAAATACTTTCAGAAACGACTTCCTGACACTTAAATCTATACTCGATGTTAACAAATTTCTCTTCCTCAGAAATGATTTCCTTGCCATTGCCAGTCTACATTTTATATCCTCTCTACTTCGACCATCATCAGTTATTTTACTCCCTAAATAGCAAAACTCCTTTACTACTTTAAGTGTCTCATTTCCTAATCTAATCCCCTCAGCATCACCCGATTTAATTTGACTACATTCCATTATCCTCGTTTTGCTTTTGTTGATGTTCATCTTATATCCTCCTTTCAAGACACTGTCCATTCCGTTCAACTGCTCTTCCAAGTCCTTTGCTGTCTCTGACAGAATTACAATGTCATCGGCGAACCTCAAAGTTTTTACTTCTTCTCCGTGAATTTTAATACCTACTCCGAATTTTTCTTTTGTTTCCTTTACTGCTTGCTCAATATACAGATTGAATAACATCGGGGAGAGGCTACAACCCTGTCTCACTCCTTTCCCAACCACTGCTTCCCTTTCATGCCCCTCGACTCGTATAACTGCCATCTGGTTTCTGTACAAATTGTAAATAGCCTTTCGCTCCCTGTATTTTACCCCTGCCACCTTCAGAATTTGAAAGAGAGTATTCCAGTTAACGTTGTCAAAAGCTTTCTCTAAGTCTACAAATGCTAGAAACGTAGGTTTGCCTTTTCTTAATCTTTCTTCTAAGATAAGTCGTAAGGTTAGTATTGCCTCACGTGTTCCAACATTTCTACGGAATCCAAACTGATCTTCCCCGAGGTCGGCTTCTACCAGTTTTTCCATTCATCTGTAAAGAATTCGCGTTAGTATTTTGCAGCTGTGACTTATTAAACTGATAGTTCGGTAATTTTCACATCTGTCAACACCTGCTTTCTTTGGGATTGGAATTATTATATTCTTCTTGAAGTCTGAGGGTATTTCGCCTGTCTCATACATCTTGCTCACCAGATGGTAGAGTTTTGTCATGACTGGCTCTCCCAAGGCCATCAGTAGTTCTAATGGAATGTTGTCTACTCCCGGGGCCTTGTTTCGACTCAGGTCTTTCAGTGCTCTGTCAAACTCTTCACGCAGTATCTTATCTCCCATTTCATCTTCATCTACATCCTCTTCCATTTCCATAATACTGTCCTCAAGTACATCGCCCTTGTATAAACCCTCTATATACTCCTTCCACCTTTCTGCCTTCCCTTCTTTGCTTAGAACTGGGTTGCCATCTGAGCTCTTGATATTCATACAAGTGATTCTCTTCTCTCCAAAGGTCTCTTTAATTTTCCTGTAGGCAGTATCTATCTTACCCCTAGTGAGACAAGCCTCTACATCCTTACATTTGTCCTCTAGCCATCCCTGCTTAGCCGTTTTGCACTTTCTGTCGATCTCATTTTTGAGACGTTTGTATTCCCTTTTGCCTGCTTCATTTACTGCATTTTTATATTTTCTCCTTTCATCAATTAAATTCAATATTTCTTCTGTTACCCAAGGATTTCTATTAGCCCTCGTCTTTTTACACACTTGATCCTCTGCTGCCTTCACTACTTCATCCCTCAGAGCTACCCATTCTTCTTCTACTGTATTTCTTTACCCCATTCCTGTCAATTGTTCCCTTATGCTCTCCCTGAAACTCTCTACAACCTCTGGTTCTTTCAGTTTATCCAGGTCCCATCTCCTTAAATTCCCACCTTTTTGCACAGTTTCTTCAGTTTCAATCTGCAGTTCATAACCAATAGATTGTGGTCAGAATCCACATCTGCCCCTGAAAATGTCTTACAATTTAAAACCTGGTTCCTAAATCTCTGTCTTACCATTATATAATCTGATACCTATTAGTATCTCCAGGATTCTTCCAGGTATACAACCTTCTTTTATGATTCTTGAACCAAGTGTTAGCTATGATTAAGTTATGCTCTGTGCAAAATTCTACAAGGCGGCTTCATCTTTCATTTCTTCCCCCCAATCCATATTCACCTACTATGTTTCCTTCTCTCCCTTTTCCTACTGACGAATTCCAGTCACCCATGACTATTAAATTTTCGTCTCCCTTCAGTACCTGAATAATTTCTTTTATCTCGTCATACATTTCATCAATTTCTTCATCATCTGCAGAGCTAGTTGGCATATAAACTTGTACTACTGTAGTAGGCTTGGGCTTTGTGTCTATCTTGGCCACAATAATGCGTTCACTATGGTGTTTGTAGTAGCTAACCCGCACTCCTATTTTTTTATTCATTATTTAACCTACTCCTGCATTACCCCTATTTGATTTTGTATTTATAACCCTGTAATCACCTGACCAAAAGTCTTGTTCCTCCTGCCACCGAACTTCACTAATTCGCACTATATCTAACTTTAACCTATCCATTTCCCTTTTTAAATTCTCTAACCTACCTGCCCGATTAAGGGATCTGACATTCCACGCTCCGATCCGTAGAATGCCAGTTTTCTTTCTCCTGATAACGACGTCCTCTTGAGTAGTCCCCGCCCGGAGATCCGAATGGGGGACTATTTTACCTCCGGAATATTTTACCCAAGAGGACGCCATCATCATTTAATCATACAGTAAAGCTGCATGTCCTCGGGAAAAATTACGGCTGTAGTTTCCCCTTGCTTTCAGCCGTTCGCAGTACCAGCACAGCAAGGCCGTTTTGGTTAATGTTACAAGGCCAGATCAGTCAATCATCCAGACTGTTGCCCCTGCAACTACTGAAAAGGCTGCTGCCCCTCTTCAGGAACCACATGTTTGTCTGGCCTCTCAACAGATACCCCTCCGTTGTGGTTGCACCTACGGTACGGCCATCTGTATCGCTGAGGCACGCAAGCCTCCCCACCAACGGCAAGGTCCATGGTTCATGGGGGAAGCTTTTCTAGGTATATCTGCATAAATATATAGAAAAAAACCAACTTAGTCTTGTTAGGAACACGAGTACTTTTGATTTGGTTAGTTAATTCAAATGTATTTCATTGTATATTTCTCCTCATAGGCACAGAACTTTGGTTGTGCACATAAAGTTGGTGCTCTGGGGTTCATTATCATGCATTCTCTTTTTTTCTGTTAATATTATTCAGTGTACATTAGTCAGTTGCTACTATACTTATGCCGGCAAAACATTTTACTTGAAAGTTCCCACCATATCAAATGAGGCTGGCTATATTGCAACAGCGATGTTGCAACAGCAACCTCTAAACATATAGCATCCAATACAGTTTTCCGTGCCATCTCTTACATGTAAGCTACTGAGCAATAACAGTGTACATAAGAATCCATTTTTGAGCTGCAACCACAACAACAGCAAATGAACCAGTGCATAATAATGTAGTTATAGGCATAACAAGCACAAACTTTCGATAACGGAGCAAAGAAATACAGAAAAATAAGAATTTGATGATGACCAATGCCTTCAAAAAAAGTACATGTTTACAAAATAAATAATACCTGAGATTGTATGTTTCATAATGACAATGAGCAATAAGCAACCAGTATTTGTAGCTTTATGGCAACAATGGTGCAACTCTATCCAGCTCTGTCATAACTGTTGTCGGAATCAGCATCAAAATTATTTCCATTGTCATCATCACCACGAAAAATCATTAGTTGTTCATGGTCACTGATGATAACTTCCATTGTCTCTGCTGCTCAAATAAGTTTTTCGACATGCTCGATCTTTTTCCTGCATAAAGCTCCATCTGCAGTCAAGAGTGTCATGCAACAGCTTTTCCACTTCCGTTATTGTTCCTTAACCCTAGGATGCATATACAGGGCCTCCGAGGCCCTTGTATGTCTTCATTTTTTTTTTAAATCTGTATTTTTTTGTTTGATTTCAAACTGCTTTCCAGTACTCTTTCACTAACACTGTGACATTCCTCCTATCAAGTCTGAACGAGAAATCTTTTTAAGTTTTTTGTAGAATTCAATACGTTTACCCATACACCGTGAATGCATAAGCAGGGCTTCAGAAGCCCTCACACATTTATAAATGTTCTTTAGCCTATATCGTCTACAACATTTGTTTGGGAGCAGTTATTAATTCAACAATAACTGTAGTGGTACTTCCAGCAACAGGAGTGCCAACAGCAGCAGTAGCTGTAGTAGTAATAGTATAACTAAAAAATAATACACACTACTTTCACATATTGGCGATGTCTGTGTATTATTGATCTTTTTGCTATCAAATGTTTTATTATTGCATAGTATTGTTATCCTGTGCTGCTCTTGTCAGCCTCATTGTTACTGTAGTTTGTTTGTTGCTGCAAGGCCCCTATTGTTACGAGTATGACTCGTTTAGTGCTGCACAAGCTGCTGTTCGAGAGACACGCCTTTTGCTATGGCTTCGACACGCAAAGCAAGAGAGTCAGTATGTGCAAATGCAGCTAATTTTGAAAGTGTTGTGGCTCAGTGGTTTGAAGAAGATGATTCTTACGAGGAAGGAAATATTTTTTAAGATGCAAGTAGTGAAGAATCAGCCAATGAACCAGCAGAAGTGAATACTGAGGCAGATGACAGTCCTTCCGATAATATTACTTCATCAGAGTCTGAAAATGAAGAACCACTACAAAAAGGTATAGAAGACCACACATACATTAGTCGGAATGGAACGATTTGGAAATTAGATCCTCCTGCAACTTTTCGTACGCCTGTCCATAATATCGTAAAGAAGGTATCTGGTCCTTCCTGTGGTTTGAAAACCTGTAAACATAGGGATGCCTGGGACTATTTCTTCTCCAAGGAAATACTAGAGGAAATCACCAACTGCACAAATATTTAAGGCAGAAGAGTGGCTGCTTTACATGGTAAAACATGGAAAAACATTTCGCTTGCTGAAATGGAGGGTTTTCTTGGTCTTTTGCTGCTTTCTGGTGTTGAGAAGAGTTGGGATTTTTTTTTTTTTTTTTTTTTTTTCATCAGTCTACTGACTGGTTTGATGCGGCCTGCCACGAATTCCTTTCCTGTGCTAACCTCTTCATCTCAGAGTAGCACTTGCAACCTACGTCCTCAATTATTTGCTTGATGTATTCCAATCTCTGTCTTCCTCTACAGTTTTTGCCCTCTACAGCTCCCTCTATTACCATGGAATTCATTCCCTCATGTCTTAGCAGATGTCCTATCATCCTGTCCCTTCTCCTTATCAGTGTTTTCCACATATTGCTTTACTGTCCGATTCTGCGTAGAATCTCCTCATTCCTTACCTTATCAGTCCACCTAATTTTCAACATTCGTCTATAGCACCACATCTCAAATGCTTCGATTCTCTTCTGTTCCGGTTTTCCCACAGTCCATGTTTCACTACCATACAATGCTGTACTCCAGACGTACATCCTCAGAAATTTCTTCCTCAAATTAAGGCCGGTATTTGATATTAGTAGACTTCTCTTGGCCAGAAATGCCTTTTTTGCCATAGCGAGTCTGCTTTTGATGTCCTCCTTGCTCCGTCCGTCATTGGTTATTTTACTGCCTAGGTAGCAGAATTCCTTAACTTCATTGACTTCGTGACCATCAATCCTGATGTTAAGTTTCTCGTTGTTCTCATTTCTACTACTTCTCATTACCTTCGTCTTTCTCCGATTTACTCTCAAACCATACTGTGTACTCATTAGACTGTTCATTCCGTTCAGCAGATCATTTAATTCTTCTTCACTTTCACTCAGGATAGCAATGTCATCAGTGAATCGTATCATTGATATCCTTTCACCTTGTATTTTAATTCCACTCCTGAACCTTTCTTTTATTTCCATCATTGCTTCCTCGATGTACAGATTGAAGAATAGGGGCGAAAGGCTACAGCCTTGTCTTACACCCTTCTTAAAACGAGCACTTCGTTCTTGATCGTCCACTCTTATTATTCCCTCTTGGTTGTTGTACATATTGTATATGACCCGTCTCTCCCTATAGCTTACCCCTACTTTTTTCAGAATCTCAAACAGCTTGCACCATTTTATATTGTCGAACGCTTTTTCCAGGTCGACAAATCCTATGAAAGTGTCTTGATTTTTCTTTAGCCTTGCTTCCATTATTAGCCGTAATGTCAGAATTGCCTCTCTCGTCCCTTTACTTTTCCTAAAGCCAAACTGATCGTCACCTAGCGCATTCTCAATTTTCTTTTCCATTCTTCTGTATATTATTCTTGTAAGCAGCTTCAATGCATAAGCTGTTAAGCTGATTGTGCGATAATTCTCGCACTTGTCAGCTCTTGCCATCTTCGGAATTGTGTGGATGATGCTTTTCCGAAAGTCAGATGGTATGTCGCCAGACTCATATATTCTACACACCAACATGAATAGTCGTTTTGTTGCCACTTCCCCCAATGATTTTAGAAATTCTGATGGAATTAGAGAATTATTCTTGGATGAAAAGGCAAATCCTTCATATAAGGCCACCATATCAGTAAATAGAGTCGAGGATATAAGGAGAATGATTAGATTTGATGACATGCATACCCGTGAAGCTCGATCCGCAGATGCCAAACTTGCAGCTGTTCGCTACGTATGGGAACTATTTCTTGACACATGTAGAAATAGAATGATTCCCAATGATTCGCTCACAGTTGACGAACAGCTAGTCCCATTCCGTGGAAGATGCAGCTTCACCCAGTATATGCCCTCTAAACCAGCCAAGTATGGCATAAAAATATTTTGTTTATGTGATCCTACATCTGCATATGCTTTAGACGGAATTTTTTACACGGGAAGGAATCCCCATGAACCTATTTCGAAAAATCTTGGATAGAATGTGGTGAAAGATCTTGCTAAAAGCATTGAAGGATCATCAAAAAATATTACTGTTCACAACTTCTTTACTAGTGTGCAGCTGGCAGAAGAGATGCTTCAGAAGCAAATTACAGTGACGGGAACAATCAAACAAAATAAACCAGAAATTCCTAATGAGATGAAACCATCTGCCTCAAGAGCGATTCATTCCTCTTTGTTTGCATTTAGAGGTGACATTACAATGGTGTTATGTTTCCAAAAAGAAGAAGTATGTAGTTCTCATGTAGTTCTCATTAGCACAACGCATCACGACAGAAACATTGATGAAACTCATGTAAAAAAGAAACCAGATATAATAAAGTTCTATAACTCCACGAAGGGTGGAGTAGATCAAATGGTCCAGAAAATTCATTATTACACTTGCAAGAGACAAACAAGAAGATGGTCATTTGCATTATGTATGAATATGATGGACGTAGCAGTAATGAACAGTGAAATTTTATTTTGCGCCCAACATCTGACATACCATAGTGGAAGAAGTGATAAAAGGCGTTTGTTCCTAAGAGATTTAGCAGAGGAAATGGTAAAACCACTAATGGGACTTCGTATTCAGATCCCTAATCTTCCAAAGAAAATTGTTGATGCCACGCAAAGATGTGGTGTTCAAAAAGATGTCATATTGCCGAACCAACTACATGTTTCAGGAAAAAGAAGAAGATACAATTATTGTCCATATAATAAACACAGGAAAAGTGCTATGACATGGATTAAGTGTAAAACCAACATTTATAAGGAACATAGTGGCGTTCTTTGTGCTTCTTGTTTGTCACATGTTGAAAAAACTAAGAAAAATGCAATTTTATGTGAACAATGAATAATAACTTTTTGTCAAAATATTGCTTATATACATAATATTGTGAATAATGAGTACGTTTTAATTGACGAAATTGGTTGTAATAAATGTTATAAAATGTAAATTGCAACTTATAAGTGAATTAATAAAATTATTTGTATATGTTGTATGTAAATGGATGTAACTAATAAAAATTCACTCTTAAGAGTTTTTTTTCAAAAATTAATAAAATGTTAATCAGGCCCACCAGATCCTGTTACTGTATATTAGGAATCTTTCAATATGACAATAAATTTGACAGAAATAAATTTAACTCCAAAGAATGATTATACGAAAAGAGGAAAATTTTAAATTAGGGCAGAGCCTTGGAGGCCCTGCATATGCATTCATGTGTGTTTTCGGCACCATGCATCCCAGGGTTAAGTACGTCTTCACATCATTCCATACTACCTCAATGGTCTTTAAATGGCAGTGATATGGTGCCAGCTGCTCCTTGGCGATTTTGTCTACTACAAATGTAGGGGTTATAGGGTTATTTTCTTTAAAAAGCAAATATAAAAGAATCTTTGTTATACATATAACCACAGTAATATTTCGTCCTTCTAAGCCACTGCACCATAAGTTCTTTGCGATCCTTTGTGGTGGGGACTCTGTTCAGAATGATCGAATGAAATGGAGCATTGGCTATTAAACTGTTATAGGGACAGAACACTATTTTAAGAGGTTCTTGTACCACTTAATAAATTGTTTGTGGACCATGTCTTCATGATAATCACCTGTATTTTTCGACTGAATCCACTGGAAGAGCCTGCATGGGCCACAAGTAATCCAGCTTCTCTTCCCTTTGGCTGATAACTGCTACTCCTTGGAGTGTCATCTGTCCAACATTTACTGACACCTTTCCCGGCATTACCCACATTTCATCTAGTCACATTATCAAATGAATGTGTCTGCCCACAATTTTGTGCAAGAATATCCAAATGCAAATGTAAGACTGTGCCATAACAAAATACACCTGAAACTTCCTGGCAGATTAAAACTGTGTGCGGGACTGAGACTCGAACTCTGGACCTTTGCCTTTCGCGGGCAAGTGCTCTACCATCTGAGCTACCCAAGCACATTTCACACACTGTCCTCACAGCTTTACTTCCGTCAGTACCTCGTCTCCTACTTTCCAAACTTCACAGAAGCTCCCCTGCGAACCTTGCAGAACTAGCACTCCTGGAAGAAAGGATATTGCAGAGACATGGCTTAGCCACAGCCTGGGGAATGTTTCCAGAATGAGATTTTCACTCTGCAGCGGAGTGTGCACTGATATGAAACTTCCTGGCAGATTAAAACTGTGTGCCAGACCAAGACTCGAACTTGGGACCTTTGCCTATCACGGGCATGTGCTCTACCATCTGAGTTACCCAAGCACAACTCACGCCCCATCCAGAAGTGCTAGTTCTGCAAGGTTCAGAGGAGAGCGTCTCTGACGTTTGGAAAACAGGAGACGAGGTACTGGCGGAAGTAAAGCTGTGAGGTCGTGGCGTGATTCGTGCTTGGGTAGCTCAGATGGTGGAGCACTTGCCTGCGAAAGGCAAAGGTCCTGAGTTCGAGTCTCAGTTCGGCACACAGTTTTAATCTGCCAGGAAGTTTCGTATCAGCGCACACTCCACTGCAGAGTGAAAATCTCATTCTCGAAACATTCCCCAGGCTGTGGCTAAGCCATGTCTCTGCAATATCCTTTCTTCCAGGAGTGCTAGTTCTGCAAGGTTCGCAGGGGAGCTTCTGTAAAGTTTGTAAAGTAGGAGACAAGGTACTGGCGGAAGTAAAGCTGTGAGGATGGGGCGTGAGTCGTGCTTGGGTAGCTCAGATGGTAGAGCACTTGCCCGCGATAGGCAAAGGTCCCAAGTTCGAGTCTCGGTCCGGAACAGTTTTAATCTGCCAGGAAGTTTCATAACAGCACACACTACGCTGCAGACTGAAAATCTCATTCTGGGGACAAAATACACCTTTTCTCATATGACTTTGCGTCTGTCTAGCAGTTTGTAATGGAAACCCACAACATTTTGTGATGTTTTCCCACTCCTGAAATGTTCAGTTTCTTTTAAGGATACTAGTAATTTTGTTATGATAGGATACTCTTTCCTGCTGTAGTAAGCATTAACATGCCTGCGAGTTGCATCCCTCGGGAAAGAATCTTCCGACTTTGGCAATGACACTTTCTTACTTGTGCTAATGCTAAGAGTTCTAGATGTTCATTCTGCAACTTTATTGGCAGGCTTGAAGGTTGTTCATGAATACTTATGTATTCTTTCTCCTGCCCGTAAAACTTATGAGTTCTCCATAGTAACTCCAGTGCCTGGCTGTTCAGCAGCACACCTTGATGCGAATGAAGTATTTTCTGTGGCATTTTCCAAGTATCAGAATTTTCTAAATCATAATGAAAGAAAGCACAGTAAAACACAAGCATGTGGTAGAAACCATATACAATACAAGTTGTTTATGTTCACACAAAACAAAGCCAGCAACATGGGAGCTTCATCATCACAACCAGCAGTGATCACTACACTGTGATTGGTTCGCGTCCCATTCCTAGCACCTCGTGCTTCTCTTTCTCCAGTTGTTAAATTGTTACACTGCCAACTTGAAATGCTTATGTCAAGTAAAAAGTTTCAGTGGCCTGGGTATACATACATGTTTGTCTTTGTTGTCATGCTTCAGCTGTTCTGAAATGAATTTGGAAATTTTAAATGTAATTTTGGTTTGCTCAACTATGGGGAATTGTGGCATGCCTAAGGCTATTTTGGCATTAACTATAATATTTTTAATCCTACTACTCTACAGCTTTGAAGATCTTGTTCTGTTTTTGTGAACTGTATGTGCGTCAAATTTTCTACATTTTTGAAAAATCTGAAGTTTTTGCTTTGTTCTTGGTCATCTTTACGCGTTCTTTTTGTTTGACTTTACACTATGAGATATCTGTTTTCTTTATATGCTTCTCATTAACTTCTTCACTCACAATATGCACACAATCACTGACTAATCTCATTAGTAAGTCACACTGAACTGGAGAGAAAATTTTAGCTAATTGTAGGGATGCTAGATACAATTGGCAGTTGAACATCATTTATTTATATCGACCTGTCTTTTGGAAACTTTTTTTTTTTTTTTTTTTTTTTTTTTTTACGTAAGAGGTGGAGCCCCTCCACACCCACACCAGCATGATGGCCAACTCAAGAGGTCTACAGCCATCTCTGCATAAGGGTTGGTTTTCACTAATGTAAGGTGTCACAGGACGTGGGTACTGCGATGTTTGCGTACGTCTGGTTAATGTTAACCATTAATACGCGCTCATCTGGAGATAGATTGGGTCGAAAGTCAAATGAAGGGTAACGGTTTGAAGGGCAGAGAGGAAAAAAAACCTCTGCAATAGTTAGGTCAGATAGTAAGAGTAGTGGCGGAATCTTGCTGACTGTGATAGGTCATGCAAGGATGGGTTAAGATAGAAGTGGGTACCATGCAAATGGATACCGTGTCAAGCCATATGTTCGTCATAAGAGATCAGTCCGTGACAGTGCTGGAGCATGGTGTGCTGCAGTTCAGGCTGTTAGAGCCCCCTGCCGTGCTGCGTCAGTGGTGACATGGCGCAGGAAAAGGCCCAGGTCACCCATCAGTGCCTGGTTGAAGAGCGTCAAAGCCAAGCACTCAGAGATGAGTGGTCGCGTAGCGACACCACTACTTACTCGTTGACTGCACTAACAGGCTCAGTGACGGCTGACGCTGTCTCTCCCCTGTGTAGTGGATGCCGTATCCCATACACTTGAGCATTCTGACCATTGTGGTAGCCCACTCACCGAAGTGCAGCTGCTCGGAACTGATGGGCTTCGGCGTTGTAGCGGCTCCCATATTTCTCTTTGGGGTGTCCACTGCGGAGTGAGCTTCCGCCGGCTGCTCCATAAGTGGAGCGGTGGCAGGTGTCTTTTCTTCATCAGTGGCGTCACCATGGATCTTGTGCACCACCTGCGAGTGCAATTGCCACAGTTGGCTGCATGCCTCTCCATCTCTGCAGTCTGGGTGGCCTTAAAAGCTGCCCTATCTGCGTTCATGGTGGCTTTGAAGGCCGCAATTGCCTCCTCTGCCATGGCCACCAGCATGGTGTGCATCTGCTGCACTTCCAGCGCGTGCTGTGCAACCACCAGCGGCCAGTCCCCTGTGCCACTCTCACTGGCACGGTATTCCGGCCGCCTGTTGGCAGTGGGAGCTTTCTTCTCGCCTTTCGGTTGTGTCTTCATTCGGCAGCGCTTGCGCTGCCGCCACCGCGTCATCTCGGTTTGCGCCTTGTCTCCAGCGCAGCCGTCGCTGGCGAAAGCCAGGCAGCCATGCCAGTTTGCCACATGTGGCCCACTGCAGCAAGCACAAGTTAGCACCTCTTCTCGTCATCTGTCACAGGCGCAGGTGTCGTGCATGCCGGCGCATTTTATGCACCGTGGCAAGTTGCGGCAGTATTTAGCCACATGCCCTTCAGCTTGGCACCTCAAGCACTGTGGCTTAGGGTCCATGCCTAGGGGAAGAGCTTCGATGGTCACAGCAAAGCCTAAGAGCTTCCTCATCCCGAAGTTATCGCTGCCATCCATCGTAGTTTCCAATATGATGATGTACAGCGGCAGCCTCTTCTTATTTGTTCAGTTGTGCAGCTTAGTAGTTGCACCCCAGAATCCAGCATGTGACAGTCCCTCTTGGTCTGTCTTCTCATCACTGATCCAAGGCAGCCCCCTGATCAGGGCCTTGGAGTGCTTCTCGCCCTATTTTGGCACGGTCGTCTTCTCCACAGTAGGTGGATCAACAATGTTGGCGGCCACAGCGCTCTTCAGTGTGCAGTGGTCAGCCACACTTGCTGCCTGCAGCTGGACGATGGCGTCTAAGTCCAGGGACTCTATGCCTACTTCTTCCCTGCAGCAGTTGGATACAATATCATACATCTCTGCCCATGACCCTACACTGCACTGAATGTACAGAGGGGGGACAGGTATATGACGTTCGTCGCACTTTTGGTCCACATTCCTGGTGGGTTGTGGTGTCGAAGGCTTCTTCTCTGTGTCTGCCTTCTTCTTCTGCCCGTGTCTGTCCATTCTGTGATGCAAGGACACAACAATTTTGCTGTGTCGTAATAACGACACACGACAATTTGCTTAGCATCACGCCACAGTCCAAGCACAGCTTCACAGCTCTTCTTCTGGCCAAGCACAATTAGCGCACTTAACCAGTGATGTGTGCACCTCCGCTGCTCGAGCGCAACAGTTACGAGTAAGTTTTTAGTCTGCTGAGTATGTTGCCACTGTTCTGAAGCATTGATCACAGATCAGGAAGATGCCTCAACTCACGAAACCAAAGTTCTTTGATTCAAAAGTATGTACTAATGAATAATATACTCCTTAACATACTCTCAAGGACATTCTGCAACATTCAAAACGAAAGATGTTTAGCGTACTTTTAGAATGGCTGTACTTATGCTGGCACTGAAGTCATTTGAATTGCTGAGAGGCTGCAGGAGTTATAGGTAGGCCGACTGTATGGTTCATGTGGAAAAATATTCATTACATATTGCAACCTCTTTTTCTGTAGGATGCTCTGCAACACTCATATGAAGGATCAAAGGAAACATAAATGATATAGAGTCCAATTCATGATGATTCTCTTTCAATGCCCTTCATTATAACAAGTCAGTAGAATGGACATAAAGTTTCAACCATGTATTCAATGTTTTGTGTGTATGCGTAATTTTTTAACATTTGTTAAAAAGGATGAAAATAAATTTTCTTTAACAGTCCATATTTAATTCCAAATGTTTGTCTAAAAGTGAAGAAAGCCATTATTTACGTTTTTCACGGATATATGGATTCTGTTAATTTTCAGGTAACAGCAGAAAAGAGCATTTTGTAGAAAAAACAAGAACAACACATGTGTACGTTGTTGCAAGTGCTGGTATTTACTGTGGTGTAGGGATTAGTGTCGCCTGCTACCATGCTGCAGGTTCCCATTTCCGTGACATTGTTTGGTGGAGCTGCCAGGTACTTCAAAATATCTACATCACAGTGGCTCCAATTAGGGAACCCATAAGCTGTCGCCTACATGGACAGAAACTGGAACACAAGCAGTGCATCAGTCCAGTCCTATGATTTGTATATTCAGAAGATGGATGGATTCCAAAACATCAGTAAGTCAGCTGCACATCAGGCACTCCATTAGTGTTTTCTGGAGACACTGATAAGGACCCGACGAAATGGCTGAAAGGATTCAACTGATTTCCCAAATACAACAGGCAGGATGACTTAATGTGTTTGGCAAATGTATACTTTTACTTGGACAGCAAAGTTCAGCAACCGTTTGACAACAATTAAGAGAAGCCCAATAGCTGGGGCAAATTGCGGGCTGAACTGAAGAAAATATTTGGCAACAATTAACAAGTCTGTTTAGCAGAAGGACAACTTAAGAACAGGGCCCAATGTCATGGGGAAACAATGCAGTCATATGTACAGAATCTTTTGGGCCTTTGCAACAATGTGAATCCAAATATATCAGAAGTTGACAAGCTCTTGCACTTCATGAAAGGAATCGTAGAAGACATGTATCAAATTCTTCTGGTAAAGAATGTCATGACAACATAAGAATTCATCACGTAGTGCCAGTGAATCAAAGAAATGCAACAGAGAAGAGTCAGACGAAAAATGTATGATTGAATGCCAAATGTGGCACCTATGGCAATTGTGGTAGATCACCACCAGCTCCTCTCTCTCATACACCAGGTAGTAAGAGAAGATATAGAACAGTGTTTGATAGCCAAAAATGTTGGACTGAGAACGCAAGAGATAGCAGCCTTGAAAGTCAGCTCGATATGTCTGGAGGCAATAGAGAATATTGTATATGTGGTACGTCGATCTTTTGCACCAATCTTGACCAAAAGTACAATGCACCACAAACAACGACACAGCCAACTTGGACTTATGTTGCTGCCATCAAATGACCACTGCAGGAACAACCAACTTCTCCAGCAAGTAAAACAGATGTTTGCAGGACTGAGAACAACACAGCAGTCTGTTTTCACTGTGGATGCCCTAGACACATTGTGCACTACTGCAGAGAAAGAAGACAAGTGTTCAATGACTATTATGTGCAATATGTCAACCATCACAACAATCCTATTCATGCCAGGGAACTGCAGATGATTACAGTCGACCTTTAGGGTGAATTTCATCATTGTACCCTAGATGAGGTCATTCCCCAACACACCTTATCTGTTCCCCATCGCTGTACAGAAATACCAGTCGCTCATCTAGTCCCTAACTTCATGAAAACTAAGTGAGGCGACCATCTATGGAGGTGAGGCCAGCACAGATGAAAATCCTCCAGGGTAGACATTTACCAAGATGACAGGACATCTCATCAATGTCATCATCAATGGCCTACCAGTCCGGGCACTAGTCGACCCAAGGGCTTCCTTTTCTGTAATACTGAATGCTTATTGTCACCAGTTAAAGAAGACAATGTACCAAGATATGATAACGACTGTGCTGAAGATTGCAAATCAGAAATACATGCAGCCAACAAGAACATGTATTGCAAGAATAACTATCAATCACAGAATAGAGCCTTACAAATTTGTTGGTTTAACATAATATAGTCATGATGTTAAAAAGCTACTCAGGCTTACTAAAGAAGTCTACATGCCAGCGAAAGTCACAAGCATTGCAGTGGTCAAGGAGAACTTGGATCACTAACTGTCACAAGCAACCACAACTCATCCATAAACATATGTGTGTGGTGACAGCCAAATCAGTCCAGGAAGGGCAGCTTACTGCCACTGATGAAGAATTGTGCTCTGTTACCATGACAGATAATGCACGGAGAAAGGTACTATCAAACTGTTAACAGGATCTGACCTTATCTAAGAATAAAGCTGGCCAGTAATAGCCATTCTGCGTTGATTTTCAGATGCTTTCAGATCCGGAGTGAAGAAAAGACAAACCATGACACCCATGATAAAACACCATATCAACATTGGGGATCATATACCAAGTAGCCAGCATTCATATAGTGTGTTGCTGGCTCAATGACCGATAATCTGGAAGTGGAGGAGTTTCGACAAGATGACAACATTTCACCTTCAGAGAATCCTTGGTCCTCTCCAGTGTCGTCGTGATAAGAAAAACGGCAATGGCATTTCTACATTGACTACCAATGACTGAATAGAATCACAAAGAACGATGTCTATCCACTGCCATGCATTGATGACACCTGAAGTGCTTGAAGGAGCAAAGTATTTCTTAACTATCTTAACTACATACTTGGTGACAGGCTACTGGCAAATTGAGGTCGACAAGACTGACTGGGAAAAAGGCTGCTTTCATAACTCCTGATGGCCTCTGTGAGTTTAAAGTTACGCCATTTGGGCAATGTAACATTCCAGCTACCTTTGAACTTATGATAGACAATCTGCTTTGTCACCTTAAATGGACAATGTGTCTTTGTTATTTGGACAACATTGTCATTTTTTCAAAGACATTTGAAGAACATCTAAACTGACTGACAACCGCATTGGATGCGAGTTCAGACTTCAGCTCTCTGCCTGAATCCAAAAAACTGCCTCTTTTGTCGCACAAGAAATGGCAATACTGGGTCACCTAGTGAATGGTCTTGGAGTCTGTCCTGATCCAGGAACAATTTGAGCAGTCACAGATTTCCGGACTCTTTGGCACATTTGTGATACAAGAAGATTTCTCAAAATGTGCCCATAGTGTACAATTCACAAAGCACGTCCCTGCTAAGGCATGCCCCTTGCAATGAGAGGAGACAATAAATTTTCCTGGAATGAAGCACAAGAAAGATCTTTCATTGTCTTTAAAAAGGAGTTTCTGTGCTAGCGATGGGCACTGAGGCCTCAGGAGTATGACACCACAGCTGTATACAAAAACTGGCATAAGCACAAGGACATTGTCTGCTTTTTAAGTAATCCTCCTGCAGAACAAAGCAGCATAGACAATATGTCAGTCATCGCTGCATTAAATAACACTGTTGCTGAAAAGAGGGAAGATCCAGCATTGGTTAAAACCATAGAAGCCCTGAAGACTGAGGAACCAACCAAAGGAGGATTCTAAGTACAATGTATACAATGAATATGATCCAACAGGGTGGAAATGGTTGTTTGCCTTCCCACCTCATCTACTGACAGCAATCCTTATGTATTTCTACAACGCATCAACATCTGGTCACTTAAGATTCACTAAGACTCTAGATGGAATCAGACACTGGTATCACTGGCCAGGTCTATACCAAACCATTACACACCAAGTGAGCCACTGAAAGGAATGGCAGTGAGGGAAGCACATCCACGATTACCTCTGGGCCATCTGGTAGCAACCCTGCCTGCAGCAGCAGCATTCCACTGAATTGGAATAAACCTCTTGGGAAGGTTTCCATTTTGGCCAAATGATACTCAGGATGACCACATTAAACACCCCATCACCAAGACTGAAGAAGTAAGGCAGCTGGCTCTCATATGGACACTGTACACCCAGGGGAAAGACCAAGACTGCTGTAACACCACACACTAGCCAATGAGATACAGTGCAGGAGACTTGGCGTGGCTTTTTACACCTGTTCATCAGAAAAATTACTAAAGCACTCATTTGGGCCATATTGTACCCTTTGTGTTTTCTCAGATATCACATATAAAGTCGAAGGTTATGACCCTTCACCATGAAGACAAAAATGCAAAAACATCATCAGTGTCCTCTGTATGAAGCCCTACTACAGTACAGAAGCACAGATTCAAGGAAACTGAAGATCCACTTGATGATCACAAAACTTTGATGGGAGGGCTACCTTCAGTGCTCATAATAGTGAGGAAGATATAGCAACATGACCAAAATGCGAGGTTCAACCAGTGATGCCATACAGAGGGCCATTGACATGATCTAGATTTAGGTTGCTGTAATCGACTCCAGTGAGGACTTCTGAAACAGCGGCTAGCTGTTTATCCAGGGCAGGAAACAACTCTGCAACCTCTGATGCATGTAGTCTGGTATAGTGGTTAGTGTTGCTAACTGACGCGCCGCGGGTTACTGGTTCGAACACAAACACCAACAATTATTTGTTATTTTGCCTCTACCATTTCTGGAAGGTTCTTGAAATATCTTATGTTTATAATTGTTGTGACAGTGCCATGACATTTACAGTGCCGCCACGACAGTATGCGCAAACAGCAATAGAGGCGCTCCGCAACTCGGCTGAGCGCGGGAGCGCCACCTACCTACGAACGGCGCCGGGCGCACGTCACGGCACGGCAGTCGAATAAGAGATACTGAGTTGTTATCATGTAACCAGCTATTGTTTCTAAGTGAGTGTGTTTGAATATCCACGCAATTATTGGTGATTAAAGGTTATAACACTTTTTGGCGATGAGGTCGGATATTTTCTCTGCGTTGTGGATTTGTGTGTTCGTGACAGGGCAGACATGGAACAGCTTATGCAAGCGCTCATTGAACAACAAACACAGCTGACGGCTGCTATTCAGGCATTGTCGACGTCGCTTACTCATCGTCTGTCTTCCTCTTCTCCGCCTCCATTCCCTCCTTACGACGAGGCCGCTGAAGACTGGGAGGATTATGAGAAGCGTTTGCGGCAACACTTCTTGGCTTTCGGCGTTGTCGACGCTCCTATGTGTAAGTCATTATTTCTATCTTGGATTTCCCCACGGATCTATCAGCTGCTATCTCAGTTAGCCCCTCTGTGGGAACCTGCCTCTCTGTCCTTCCAAGAAATATGTGACTTATTGTCTAACTATTACCGAAAAAACACCAACGTCGTTGCCGCCCGCGTGGCGTTCTACCGGTGTGGTAAACAGCCCCATCAATCTTACCGGGCTTGGGCGGTGGAACTACACGGTCTGAGTAGGAAATGTCAGTTTGTCACGGACACTCATTATGAGTCTTATGCTGATTCAATGGTTAGGGATGCTATTCTACGGCTTGCTTCTGATAAAGAAGTTCGGCAACGTGCCCTACAACTGCCAAACCCGTCGTTGTCGGAAGTTCTAAGCATCGCTCAATCCTTTGAAGTGTCTCACGCTGCTGGCGCGCAAATAGACGCGTGGTGTGATGTAGGCGCTGTACAGTCAACTTTCGACATGGACAATTTGCCTGTTTCACAGGAGAATGAAGATGTGGCGGCGGTTCACTCGCGTAAACAACGTCGCGTTGGGCCGCAACGCTCGCAGTGAAAACAGCAACCACAAAAGCAGGTTCGTTCCGCACTTCCTTCTTGTCCACGTTGTTTCGTACAGCATGACAGGGCCACGTGTCCAAAACGTTGGGCCACGTGTAATTCCTGTAGGAAAAAAGGCCACATTGCTTCTGTGTGTCAGTCCCCTAAAGTTCCTGTCGACGAGGACGAGGCATCGGACATGGATGTTAACTGTGTGCTTTCTCAAACAAATAAGTTGTTTGCTGCTGTTCGTGTTCTGGATAAAGACATTCGCATGCAAGTGGACACTGGCTCTGCCGTAACACACACGTATTTGGAGTTGGGCTCCCCTCCCTTGTCTCCAGTTACGCGAAATCTGAGAACTTATAATAAACAGAAAATTCCTATCATTGGCCAGTTTGATGCTTCCACTGCCTACAAGTCTGTTGTTAGGCCCCTCACGTTTTATGTGGTGGATCATGTGGGCACTGAAAACCTGTTCGGTTATGATGCTTTCCAGTTGTTCGGGTTCTCCATTGATGATGATGTGCACCTCATATCTGAGGATATTCCTTATCAACAGCTGGATGGATTGTGTTCTGAATTTTCGTCCGTGTTCTCTGCTGGTCTGGGTCGTGCCAAGGATTTTGAAGCCCACATTACTCTTAAACCTACAGCTCGCCCAAAGTTTTTCCGGGCACGCCCTACTCCGGTGGCGTTGCGTGCACCTGTCAAGGCTGAGATAGACAGGTTAACAGCTTCAGGGATTCTCCTTCCTGTTACCTCCAGCGAATGGGCATCGCCCATGGTAGTGGTTTCTAAACCGAACGGGAGTCTGCGATTGTGTGGTGATTTTAAAGCCACTGTCAACGCTCAGAGCCTCATTGACACTTATCCTCTTCCCCGTCCTGAGGAATTATTTACCAAGCTCACTGGGGGCCAGTTCTTTTCCAAACTTGACTTATCAGAGGCGTACCATCAGTTGCCGTTGGATGCTTCTTCCAAGGAATTTCTCGTCATCAACACTCCTTGTGGGTTGTATCAGTACCAGCGGTTACCATTTGGCATCACTAGTGTGCCAGCCATTTTTCAGCGGTTTTTGGAACAGCTCACAGCTTCCGTTCCCGGCTGCATCAACTATCTGGATGACATTGTTGTCACGGGGGGCCTCCACTGAGGAGCACCTTCGCAATTTGCGTTCCCTGTTTCGGGTTTTGCATTCAGCTGGGTTGAGGTGCAATCTGGACAAGTCACAGTTCTTCCAACCCTCCATTGTGTATCTTGGTTTCCACTTGTCCCGTGAGGGTATATGTCCTCTACGTCAGCACGTTGCGGCCATTAACGCTCTACCCCGGCCGTCTACGGTCAAAGAACTTCAGGCGTTTCTAGGCAAGATTGCTTATTATCACAAATTCATTCCATCCGCGGCGGCGGTAGCTCATCCTCTGCATCAGCTGTTATGCAAAAACATCCCTTTCTGTTGGTCCGACAAGTGTGAGCAGGATTTTGTCCGCCTGAAGGCTCATTTGCAGTCGGCACCTTGTCTTACCACATTCCGTCCGGGTCAGCACTTGGTTCTGGCAACTGACGCGTCACAGTATTGCCTAGGGGCTGTTCTCGCCCATCGGTATGAGGATGGGTCGGAACGACCCATCGCCTATGCTTCCAAGACCCTCAATGATGCGCAACGGCGTTACTCTCAAATCGAAAAGGAGGCGCTCGCTATCATTTATGCTCTGAAAAAGTTGGCGTTTTTTTGTATGGTTCTAAGTTTCACCTCATCACCGACCACAAGCCGCTGGTCTCTCTGTTCAGCCCATCGGCGTCGCTTCCAGATAAGGCAGCTCACCGCCTGCAACGTTGGGCCTTATACTTGTCTCATTTTCACTATGAGATTCACTATCGCCCCACGGCCCAGCACGCCAACGCTGACGCATTGTCGCGATTGCCGATGGGCCCCGACCCGGTTTTTGATCGTGATGAACTACTCTGTTTCCACATTGATGAGGAAGAATGTCGTGCGGCCGAGGGTTTTCCACTTACAGGTTCGCAGGTCGCGTCGGCTACTGAGCGGGACCTGGTCCTGTGTCAGGTGATCGGTTTTGTTCAACGGGGTTGGCCAGACAGGACCAAGGGCCGGGCATCGGATCCCCTTCGCAACTACCACGCCCTGCGCCTTCGTCTGTCTGTTCGTGATGGTGGTGTTCTTCTGGCCACGGATGGCGCATCTCCACGGGTCGTGGTGCCTGCCTCTCTTCGCAAAGATGTTTTCAAACTGTTGCATGAAGACCATGGGGGTATTTCTCGGACTAAGTCCCTGGCCCGCAGGCACGTTTATTGGCCCGGTATTGATTCGGACATCGCCCACATGGTTGCTGCGTGTGGTCAGTGTGCTCCACAACTGGCTGCACCTCGTACAATGCCCTCTCCGTGGCCTGATCCGACGCAGCCATGGGAACGGGTGCACGCTGACTTTGCCGGCCCCTTCCTCGGTACTTATTGGCTACTGTTGATTGACGCCTTCTCGAAGTTTCCGTTTGTTGTTCGATGTCCGTCGCCCACCACTGCGGCGACAACACTGGCTTTGTCCAAAATCTTTGCGCTAGAAGGTCTTCCATCCACGATCGTCATGGACAATGGCCCTCAGTTCTCTTCGCAGGCCTTCTGTGATTTTTGTACTGGACAAGGGATTCATCATGTTACAGCACCGCCCTTCCATCCGCAATCGAATGGGGAGGTCGAGCGCCTTGTCCCCACTTTCAAAAGCCAGATGAAAAAATTCCTTAGTGATTTTTCCACAGATGATGCTCTGCTGCAATTTCTGAGTTCTTATCGCTTCACGCCTCTGGGTGATTGCAGCCCTGCTGAACTCTTGCATGGCCGCCATCCGCGCACTCTACTGCACCTGCTTCACCCAGTCAGGCCTTGTGCTGTGTCCCCTAGTGTGGGAAAATACTCGGTGGGTGCCGACGTGTGGGCACGAGGGTATGGATCTCGCCCTAAATGGATTCCAGGGGTGGTCAAGGCTCTTCGCGGTCCCCGGCTTTGTGAAATACGTACGGACGACGGCATGGTTGTTCGCCATTACGACCAGATGCGCCCATGAGTGGTGGCCATGCCGGTGCGACCGCCCCTTCCTTCACCTCCACCAGCCCGAGACGCAAGTCCTGTCGCTGCTGCCGATCTACCATACGTGTTGCTGCAGCCGACGTCGCTACCGCTTTCGAGTACGCCGGAACCGGCCCCAGTCGCGACGCCGCCTTCTCCGGGACCCATCTCGCTGGAGCACACCCCCAGGTACACGACACCTATGGATGCTGCTCCGGAGTTTTCACCCATCATCTCGTCCAGGAGGCACGTTCCACGCACGAGCTTCCGTCCTGGACATTTTCGACCATACTCTCGTGTCTCTCCGCGGGATCTTCTCAGGGCCTCACAAGAGGCCATGGATGTCTTCGCACTGTCCATGTCTCCAAGGAAATGAGTGATTTTTTTTTTTCAAGGGGGGAAAAGTGTTGTGACAGTGCCACGACATTTACAGTGACAGTACGCGCAAACAGCAATAGAGGCGCTCCGCAACTCGGCTGAGCGCGGGAGCACCACCTAGCTACGAACGGCGCTGGCCACACGTCACGGCACGGCAGTTGAATAAGAGATACTGAGTTGTTATCATGTAACCAGCTATTGTTTCTAAGTGAGTGTGTTTGAATATCCACGCAATTATTGGTGATTAAAGGTTATAACAATAATGCTTGTATATTTGCAATAGCCAATGTTGTATAAATACTAGCATTCTAGAACATTCAAAGTTTATATAAATAACAGCATTCTCCCAGCAGGAGATCAGTTCTGTTCTGGCTGTATGTTGTATGTTGGTGTCAGTAATAAATGCACTTTTAGTTCTCAGTGTTGAAGTTCACTGATGATCCTACCTTCAGATTTGGACTGTACTACGGTTTCGATGTGACAACATAAAATGACCATAAGGAAACTGTCCACACACCTATTTTATTTCGTATTCAGAAAAGATTTGTACTTTAGTTTTCTGTGTGTTTCATTCCTATGTTATGTGAAAGAGTAATTCATGTGACCAATACACAAACAATGTTGAGAACAAAAGGCCCAACGTTTACTGAAAAACATCTGTGTGACATGATTTACAAAGAAAATGGGATACATAATTAGTATTCCCATTGTTTATTTTCTTTTAAAATCCATACACTAAGTTAGAAAATCCAGCTTCAACTTTTATTGCACCTCCAATGTTTATGCTCCGTGTTATTTGTAGAAAACCGTACAATAAAAACAATAACATCTCAAGTAACAGACAACAGAAAATGGTTGTAAATACTCACTTATTTCATTATTTGGAAATGGGCTAGTGAATGTCTCATCATCTTCCATGTCATCTCCTCCTGTCACTTCCATATTTCTACAGAAGACAAATCCAGTAGTTAGTTAATGGAAAGAGTCAGATTTAAAATTATAGTACACTTTCACCACAAAATATTTACTTCACTTTTTACAACAGTTACTTCAAATTTTGTGAGTACTCATTTTTAAGAGTATGTTCACATAGACACTGATTATTTTACATGTGATACTACTTACAAAAAAATCACGAAGTAGTTTCCACAATGACTACCATGTGATATGAATGACTACTGTCTAGCTGACTAGAGATACAAAGAACATCATGTCTGTAAATACAGATAATCTGGAAGAGCTAAGGAAGAACATTAGATCAATTTTTAAAACATATACATTTTCACAGTCATTTTAAATCTTCCACACACAGGATGTAAATTTGTGGAATTGACTGCAGCACTGTGACTTGATTTAGATACATAATTGTGATTGTGAGAAGCTTTTCTGTTTCTTTTGCAACATAACATGCCAACAAAATGTTGCTGGTCTGTTTTCAAATATTTTACTATCTCCAAAATGCAAAGCAGAAAAAATCAGTTTTCTTCTGACCACAACACAAGAACAGAACCTGTCTTCCTGTTGTGATCAAATACACTAGCCACAGAAACAAGAACCATGAACTGCAAATTCTGTATGGGTGGAGAAGTGATAGGGCTCTAAACAAATTTGTGATTTTTTTTTTTTTATAGTGCCACATGTAAAATTGTGTGTGTGTGTGTGTGTGTGTGTGAACATACTCTTAGTAATAAGTGTTTGCAAGAACGTAATGTACACGTTTCCTTTGTGTGTGGGAAAGGGATGTGGAGAGGAGGAAGTGGGAGGGGGGGGGGATGGGACCAGGAGACGGGGGGGGGGGGGGGGGAGGGAGGGAGGGAGGGGAGGGAGGGAGAGGGAATAGCAATGCATATTGTTATCTTGTAAATGGTAGTGTCAATATTGCTGTATGTATTCATCATTAATGAACACTGAAGATTTATGCTGTCTTCTCAAGAGCAGTGAAATGGCTAAAAAGAAAAACAGTTGCATCTCTAGCTAGTTATCAGCAGATGGATAAAGAAATCTTCCACATTTTTCCACATATTACAATTTTAAGTTTATGGTTACAACCATGGCTTGCCATCTCCCGTATGATAAGCCTTTAGATTATTTCTTATCATGATACACCTGACAAATGATACATTTAGCTCATCTTCTGTAAGTTCATCTAACTATATGGTCAACTTTTATCATTTCCATCCAATAACATAAAAATTACATTCATAGTAACATCTGTGTTTCTTCTTTGTCTTTCTCATTACTCCCAGCACGTATCTTTCCATTGCTCACTGAACAACGATCATTTTACAATGTTCACACATACCATATTGTCATATGTTAAGTGTTGGTAGTAAGTAAATATTTATAATAATGTTCCATTTCACAGACACAGAGCATTTACTTTTAATTACGCCATTCAGGTGCCAGGTGAAATATGGTGTATTTTTATTCTCCTGTTTACTTATTTTACTGTATATACCAATTCATAAACTATCACTGCTAATATTTGGGGGACCAAAATAGTACAAGCAATGACACGTTGGATTATATTCTGTATTTCTTGGCACCCTCCCCCCCCCCCCCCCCCCCATGAACCATAGAACTTGCCGTTGGTGGGGAGGCTTGCATGCCTCAGCGATACAGATAGCCGCACCGTAAGTGCAACCACAACGGAGGGGTATCTGTTGAGAGGCCAGACAAACATGTGGTTCCTGAAGAGGGGCAGCAGCCTTTTCAGTAGTTGCAGGGGCAACAGTCTGGATGATTGACTGATCTGGCCTTGTAACACTAACCAAAACGGCCTTGCTGTGCTGGTACTGCGAACGGCTGAAAGCAAGGGGAAACTACAGCCGAAATTTTTCCCAAGGGCATGCAGCTTTACTGTATGAATAAATGATGATGTCCTCCTCTTGGGTAAAATATTCCGGAGGTAAAATAGTCCCCTATTCGGATCTCCGGGCGGGGACTACTCAGGAGGACATCGTTATCAGGAGAAAGAAAACTGGCGTTCTACGGATCGGAACGTGGAATGTCAGATCCCTTAATCGGGCAGGTAGGTTAGAAAATTTAAAAAGGGAAATGGATAGGTTAAATTTGGATATAGTGGGAATTAGTGAAGTTTGGTGGCAGGAGGAACAAGATTTTTGGTCAGGTGAATACAGGGTTATAAATACAAAATCAAATAGGGGTAGTGCAGGAGTAGGTTTAATAATGAATAAAACAATAGGAATGCGGGTAAGCTACTACAAACAGCACAGCGAATGCATTGTTGTGGCCAAGATAGACACCAAGCCCATGCCTACGACAGTAGTACAAGTCTATATGCCAACTAGCTCTGCAGATGAAGAAATTGAAGAAATGTATGATGAAATAAAAGAAATCATTCAGATAGTGAAGGGTGACGAAAATTTAATAGTCATGGGTGACTGGAATTCGGTAGTAGGAAAAGGGAGAGAAGGAAACGTAGTAGGTGAATATGGATTGGGGGTAAGAAATGAAAGAGGAAGCCGCCTGGTAGAATTTTGCACAGAGCATAACTTAATCATAGCTAACACTTGGTTCAAGAATCATCAAAGAAGGTTGTATACATGGAAGAACCCTGGAGATACTAAAAGGTATCAGATAGATTATATAATGGTAAGACAGAGATTTAGGAACCAGGTTTTAAATTGTAAGACATTTCCAGGGGCAGATGTGGACTCTGACCACAATCTATTGGTTATGAACTGTAGATTAAAACTGAAGAAACTGCAAAAAGGTGGGAATTTAAGGAGATGGGACCTGGATAAACTGACTAAACCAGAGGTTGTACAGAGTTTCAGGAAGAACATAAGGGAACAGTTGACGAGAATGGGGGAAAGAAATACAGTAGAAGAAGAATGGGTAGCTTTGAGGGATGAAGTAGTGAAGGCAGCAGAGGATCAAGTAGGTAAAAAGATGACGGCTAATAGAAATCCTTGGGTGACAGAAGAAATATTGAATTTAATTTACGAAAATAGAAAATATAAAAATGCAGTAAATGAAGCAGGCAAAAAGGAATATAAACGTCTCAAAAATGAGATCGACAGGAAGTGCAAAATGGCTAAGCAGGCATGGCTAGAGGACAAATGTAAGGATATAGAGGCTTATCTCGCTAGAGGTAAGATAGATACTGCCTACAGGAAAATTAAAGAGACCTTTGGAGAAAAGAGAACGACTTGTATGAATATCAAGAGCTCAGATGGAAACCCAGTTCTAAGAAAAGAAGGGAAACCAGAAAGATGGAAAGAGTATATAGAGGGTCTATACAAGGGCGGTGTACTTGAGGACAATATTATGGAAATGGAAGAGGATGTAGATGAAGATGAAATGGGAAATATGATACTGCGTGAAGAGTTTGACAGAGCACTGAAAGACCTGAGTCGAAACAAGGCCCCAGGAGTAGACAACATTCCATTAGAACTACTGGCGGCCTTGGGAGAGCCAGTCCTGACAAAACTCTACCATCTGGGAGCAAAATGTATGAGACAGGCGAAATACCCTCAGACTTCAAGAAGAATATAATAATTCCAATCCCAAAGAAAGCAGGTGTTGACAGATGTGAAAATTACCGAACTATCAGTTTAATAAGTCACAGCTGCAAAATACGAACGCGAATTCTTTACAGACGAATGGAAAAACTGGTAGAAGCCGACCTTGGGGAAGATCAGTTTGGATTCCGTAGAAATATGGGGACACGTGAGGCAATACTGACCCTACGACTTATCTCAGAAGAAAGATTAAGGAAAGGCAAACCTACGTTTCTAGCATTTGTAGACTTACAGAAAGCTTTTGACAATGTTGACTGGAATACTCTCTTTCAAATTCTGAAGGTGGCAGGAGTAAAATACAGGGAGCGAAAGGCTATTTACAATTTGTACAGAAACCAGATGGCAGTTATAAGAGTCGAGGGGCATGAAAGGGAAGCAGTGGTTGGGGAGGGAGTGAGACTGGGTTTTAGCCTGTCCCCGGTGTTATTCAATCTGTATATTGAGCAAGCAGTAAAGGAAAGAAAAGAAAAATTCAGAGTAGGTATTAAAATCCATGGAGAAGAAAGAAAAACTTTGAGGTTTGCCGATGACATTGTAATTCTGTCAGAGACAGCAAAGGACTTGGAAGAGCAGTTGAACGGAATGGACGTTGTCTTGAAAGGAGGATATAAAATGAACATCAACAAAAGCAAAACGAGAGTAATGGAATGTAGTCGAATTAAGTCGGGTGATGCTGAGGAAATTAGATTAGGAAATGAGACACTTAAAGCAGTAAAGGAGTTTTGCTATTTGGGGAGTAAAATGACTGATGATGGTCGAAGTAGAGAGGATATAAAATGTAGACTGGCAATGGTAAGGAAAGCGTTTCTGAAGAAGAGAAATTTGTTAACATCGAGTATAGATTTAAGAGTCAGGAAGTCGTTTCTGAAAGTATATGTATGGAGTGTAGCCATGTATGGAAGTGAAACATGGACGATAAATAGTTTGGACAAGAAGAGAATAGAAGTGGTGCTACAGAAGAATGCTGAAGATTAGATGGGTAGATCACATAACGAATGAGGAGGTACTGAATAGGATTGGGGAGAAGAGGAGTTTGTGGCACAACTTGACTAGAAGAAGGGATCGGTTGGTAGGACATGTTCTGAGGCATCAAGGGATCACCAATTTAGTACTGGAGGGCAGCATGGAGGGTAAAAATCGTAGAGGGAGACCAAGAGATCAATACACTAAGCAGATTCAGAAGGATGTAGGTTGCAGTAGGTACTGGGAGATGAAGAAGCTTGCACAGGCTAGAGTAGCGTGGAGAGCTGCATCAAACCAGTCTCAGGACTGAAGACCACAACAACAACAACATTTCTTGGCACTATTGAATATACATGTATGTCCAAAGGTAAGTACAACTGAGAAAAAGAAGAAAATGGAAAGAGAAAAGAAGGGGAATCACTGTATATGACTGTCAAAATTACTCTACAAACTGAGTATGTGTTTCTGGTAGAGTTCCATGTGACCACACAAGGAAAAGCTACTTGAACACAGGGAACTGATAAGAAAACTTAAGAAATGACTTAAAAAACTGACACACACACACACACACACACACACGCGCGCGCGCGCGCGCGCGCGCGCGCATGCACACAAACCGCAGATGTACAATAGTATATATAATAATTATGATATAGTGAAAGGCTCTAAACTGTTGCTAGAAACTTTTGTACAGTAGGAAAATAGAATGCCACTAGGATGCCTTTCAACTTTCAAATGTTTAAGGCAGCCAGGAGTAACCACATCTCCCTTATAATTTTTTATTATTACTAAACTTTACCCTCACCCTTGAATCATCCACCACCCTGTTCAGGAAATATGCTTTCATTTCTTCACTATGCTTGCCTTTTACACGCAAGAGTCATGTAAAGCAACTTAAACATCTGTAGGCCTATACACTTGTCTTAAATGTTTTTGTAATGCCAATACAGCCTGATGAAGAGGTATCACATCAAAACATGTTGCTAAATAAATAATTTAGTTGTCAACAAATTTTGTTAGTGGTAGCAGAATTTGAAAACCTTTTCAAATATTCACTTAGTTTTTTATCAGATTTTACTAATGAAACATATAATAAATGACAAACATCTTTACAGAAAAATGAAGACATAATAGAACAACAACAGCAGTATTAATCATTCAATTTTATCATTAGCACTGTTGTGCTGTGGTAACGCATGAGGAATTTTGCTGCAGAGGAAATGTTTCAGTGAACTTCAAACAGATTGGCTTTTGGCACATTCTGCAACAATATTTAGTCAGTCTTTTCTGTACTGTGCAGGTATTACACCTTTTCCTCCTGACCCCAACTCCATTTTCTTTATTTTTGCTTTGATTTTCTGTTTCTTCTTCACATGTTGGCCTATCAAGATTTAGCCTCTGCTGGAGATCTATATAAATTCCTGAGCTGTAAAACTTCTTCGAACCAAGTGAGGCAAACTAACGCATGTGATAGTTGTTTTAGGAATGCTTTTCTTCTGATAAAATTTTCACTGTTGGCAAAATAAATTACTTGAGCACTCATTCTGTTCATATTGATCACTGCAAAACATATAACCATTCCCAATGGGATGATTTCTTTCTACATTGTAATGGAAAAATGTTGTCATCTACACTCCTGGAAATTGAAATAAGAACACCGTGAATTCATTGTCCCAGGAAGGGGAAACTTTATTGCCACATTCCTGGGGTCAGATACATCACATGATCACACTGACAGAACCACAGGCACATAGACACAGGCAACAGAGCATGCACAATGTCAGCACTAGTACAGTGTATATCCACCTTTCGCAGCAATGCAGGCTGCTATTCTCCCATGGAAACGATCGTAGAGAAGCTGGATGTAGTCCTGTGGAACGGCTTGCCACGCCATTTCCACCTGGCGCCTCAGTTGGACCAGCGTTCGTGCTGGACGTGCAGACCGCGTGAGACGACGCTCCATCCAGTCCCAAACATGCTCAATGGGGGACAGATCCGGAGATCTTGCTGGCCAGGGTAGTTGACTTACACCTTCTAGAGCACGTTGGGTGGCACGGGATACATGCGGACGTGCATTGTCCTGTTGGAACAGCAAGTTCCCTTGCCGGTCTAGGAATGGTAGAACGATGGGTTCGATGACGGTTTGGATGTACCGTGCACTATTCAGTGTCCCCTCGACGATCACCAGTGGTGTATGACCAGTGTAGGAGATCGCTCCCCACACCATGATGCCGGGTGTTGGCCCTGTGTGCCTCGGTCGTATGCAGTCCTGATTGTGGCGCTCACCTGCACGGCGCCAAACACGCATACGACCATCATTGGCACCAAGGCAGAAGCGACTCTCATCGCTGAAGACGACACGTCTCCATTCGTCCCTCCATTCACGCCTGTCGCGACACCACTGGAGGCGGGCTGCACGATGTTGGGGCGTGAGCGGAAGACGGCCTAACGGTGTGCGGGACCGTAGCCCAGCTTCATGGAGACGGTTGCGAATGGTCCTCGCCGATACCCCAGGAGCAACAGTGTCCCTAATTTGCTGGGAAGTGGCGGTACGGTCCCCTACGGCACTGCGTAGGATCCTACGGTCTTGGCGTGCATCCGTGCGTCGCTGCGGTCCGGTCCCAGGTCGACGGGCACGTGCACCTTCCGCCGACCACTGGCGACAACATCGATGTACTGTGGAGACCTCACGCCCCACGTGTTGAGCAATTCGGCGGTACGTCCACCCGGCCTCCCGCATGCCCACTATACGCCCTCGCTCAAAGTCCGTCAACTGCACATACGGTTCACGTCCACGCTGTCGCGGCATGCTACCAGTGTTAAAGACTGCGATGGAGCTCCGTATGCCACGGCAAACTGGCTGACACTGACGGCGGCGGTGCACAAATGCTGCGCAGCTAGCGCCATTCGACGGCCAACACCGCGGTTCCTGGTGTGTCCACTGTGCCATGCGTGTGATCATTGCTTGTACAGCCCTCTCGCAGTGTCCGGAGCAAGTATGGTGGGTCTAACACACCGGTGTCAATGTGTTCTTTTTTCCATTTCCAGGAGTGTATGATGTAGTTCCACCATTCCACTCTATGATGGTGAAACATTATTCCATTTTGCCTCATTGTTCCTTCCAACATAGTAATGGTTGTTTTCCTCAAGCAGTTACATGTCACCTTCACTGTTGCCTTCCTCTGTTTCCACAACTTCTAGCCTAACTTCAACTTTGTCATCATACACTGTGCCCACTTCATATTCAGAATCCTCTTGAAATGCACCTCACAGTCAAAAATAACTGAAGTAGGTTGTGCAGGAGCAACAGCGAGGGAAGTGATCCCCACCATCAAGGTGGCAGGTGAAGTCAGACAGCTCTGAGAGCCAACTGTACACGGCAGAATGGAATATCGTAGCATCGTTGTCATAGCGGCAGCATCGGTTGACGTTATATGCATAGGATGTAGCCTCTCACATTTTCTCTTAGCCTCTGTGTAGGTCAGTTGGTCCAGGGTCTCCTGTATTCCATTATTTTTCTTTATTTCTGGCGAATCCTGCAGTCTGGCGAGGAAGGCGAATGGTGCTCTCCGCAGTCAACACATATGGGAGGCGGGGCACAAGGAGTATTGGGATGTGAAGGACATCTACAATCCCAACAGGTGATGCTGGAAGTACAGCGGGAAGACATATGGCCAAACTTCCACCATTTAAAGCACCGCATCGGGGGAGGGATCTATGACTTTATGTCACAACAGTAGACCATCACCTTGACCTTCTCGGGTAATGTGTCACCCTCGAAGGCCAAGATGAAGGCACTGGTGGCAACCTGATTATCCCTCGGACCCCGGTGGACGCACCGGATGAAATGGATACCTTGCTGCTCTAAATTAGCGTGCAGCTCATGGTCAGACAGCAAAGGGAGGTCCCTGTGAAATATGATACCCTGGACCATATTTAAGCTCTTACAGGGAATGATGGAAACAGAAACATCCCCCAGTTTGTCACAGGCGAGTAGTGCCCGTGACTGGGCAAAGGATGCTGTTTTGATCAACACCGACATTTACCGCATTTTGGACAAGCCCTCCACCTCCCCAAACTTGTACTCTAAATGCTCTACAAAAAATTGAGGTTTCATTGACAAGAAAGATTCCCCATCTACTCTCATACATATGAGCTACCGGGCTGAATAAGATTCGCTGCCACCCTTAGCCTGGCATTCCTCCCAATGGTGTGTCATTCGCCCTGATGCCACCCACTCCAATCAGGGGCCCGCCCCAAGGGTACCACCCAGCCGCAGCAAAGGCCTCCTGGCAGGATGGCCATTGCCGGGTGTCCCAATGCCCCAGGGTGATGGACATCTACTCCTTGGCATATGTGGGGAGTTAATGGTGCAGGCATCAGCAGAGAGATTCCTGTGTGGTCAGGGAGCTACAACCAACAGGGTACATGGCGGCCCCATCACAATGGACTGGCTACCATGCTGGATATCAGGCGCAAACGGGCTAAGAAGTCCATTATCGTTGACAGCACAGAAAGCGATACAGCACAGAGGATGGAGTAAAACACACCCAGGAGAGTGACCTTGCCCAACAGCTGGAGAATCAGCGCAAGTGCAGATCCACCTCGCCGAAGGATGCGAGGGGTCTCAGCGCATGATGGACAGTATGCACCATGTAAGGCGGGCTTCCCCAATTGGCTCACTCTTAAGGAAATTTTTGAAAAATGGAGGCAAAACCCCACAGGGGACCATCATATAAAGGCCGAAATGTGTGAGACTCCTTTTAGTCGCCTCTTACTACAGTATTGTAACCCCCAGACCCGCAGGGGGACCCAAGGTGACCAAGGTGAAGGCACCTGTAGCAATCCTGTTGTCTTTGGGCCACCTGTAAACACACCGGATGAAATGAACACCCCGCCATTCTAGATTGGTGCAGCGCTCATTGTCAGACTGCAAGAGGATGTCGCGATGGAAAATAATCCCCTTGACCATGTTGAGGCTTTTATGGAGAGTGACGGAAACAGAAATATCACCCAGTGGGTCACAAGCGATTAATGCCTGGGGTTGGGCTGGGGATGATTTCTGAATCAAGACTGCACCACTTCTCATCTTGGACAGCACTGTCATCATGTCCCCAAACTTATCCTCAAGATGTTCAATAAAAAATTGAGGCTTCATAAGTAGAAAGGAGTCCCCATCCATTCTGCTATAGACTGAATACTGAGGCGAATATGGCTTTCTTCTTTCTGTAGCCCTACATTCCTCTCATGGTGAAGCGAGGGAGGGAAACGATTTAGGGTCATATCTGTCAGCATTGTACTCAATCTTGCTCTTCTTAAAAGACTGCTGGCGCCATACGGTCACCAGCAAGAGATGACTTAGTCCGCTTCATTGCGGGTCATCTGCCCTGATACCACCCACTCTGATCAGGGGCTCTCCCCACAGGCTCCACCCAGCCACAGCAAAGGCCACCTGGCATGCTGGCCGTTGCCGAGAGTCCTGATGCCCCATGAAGACAGGCATCTACTCCTTGGCATACGTGGGGAGTTAACAGCTCAGGCATCATCAGTGTAATCCCTGTGTTGTCAGGGGGCTACCACCAAATAGGTACATGACAGCCCCACCACAACGGACTGGCTACCGTGCTGGATATTGGGTGCAGAGAAATCCAATACTGTCATGGGGCGAAAGAGGATAGGAGACAACGGAAGAAGATGACATACCCCGGAAAGTGTCCTCGCCCAAAAAGTTGAATTGCAAAGCCATGACAAGAGGTTCAGGAGATCGAATCTTAGGGCACTCGTGCACCACGTAAGGCATCCTTCCACATATGGTTTGCACTTCCACAGAATCTGGAAAGTGACAGGTCAAACCATAAAATAGGACCTGAACTTATAGGGCTGAAAAGTGTGAGGCTCCTTTTAATCGCCTCATACGACACGCAGGGATACATCGAGACTATTGTAACCCCGGATCCACAGGGGGGAACAGAAGAGACCTTAGGACTGGGGGCTGCAGGAGAAAATATACGGGGCACTTTTCAGTGAGTGGAGATGGAAACCCCCAACAAAGGGACATGAGACACAATCAAACTTGCAATCCCACCTGAGGGAAGGTACCAGGAGGGAGATATCCCTCATTTGCAAAGAGGATGGGGTACACAGGATGGTCACATAATTGTTGAATGGTGATTGCCTAAGAAACCAGGAGTTGGCTCCATCACATTTGTAATGGGGGAATCCCCGCTTCTGCAAGGAGACTGTTGACGGGACTAGTGCAAAAAGCACTGATAGCCAGACGCACCCCATAATGATGAACAGTGAAGTAGTTTCAGAATGGAAGGAGCCTCCAAGTCATAAACCTGACAACCATTATCTAGTCTCGACAAAACCAGAGTGCGATACATGTCTGCATTAATTACTTTGCCTATTCCAATCACAACCAGAAGGACTGGTCACTTACATACTTTTGGCTCCAACACGGTATTCTCCATTGATAACTTGTTTAAAAGAATGAACACACTTTAGAATGTTATGAATGTACTTTATGTGAACTGAAGATGATATATTGAACACTAAAAGTCACAAAATAAAATGAATATATTTTTTTGTGTTTTTTCAGTTTTAAATTACTAAACAGAAGAACCACCATTCTGATTTTTTTATGTTAAAAAGTATGATAGTAAGCATTATGTGAAATAAAAATGAAGATAGTGAAACTTGTGATTTTGGCTAAAAAAAAAAATCTGAAATTGAAGACAAAATGAAAACTTAGAAACTATTTTCATTACAAGATTTGTAAATATTTGTATGCATAATTCCAGAAATTTAATAACTTCATATCATCATTGAACCTTTTATGTTTCCAATGACACCAACTAGAAGAAAACTGATTCAAAAGTAAAGAAGTTTAGGCCATATGGAAGGTACTGGGAAGAACATATGGTAAAACCAAAGACTTTTACAAGAAAAAAATACCTTTCTAAAAACACAAAATAAGGCATTACAATACAGTAGTGAAGCAATAATCTCCATATGCATGCAAATGTCTAGCTTTGAACTATAAGTCATATAAACTAGAAATAATAAAAAGGTGAATCTTCAGAAAATACTAGGCCCAAAAAAACCTAAGGAAGGTAGGAAATTATGTTTAAAGTTTATTGAAACATTGAAAACATAGCAGAAGTAAAGAGAAAAAGAAGACTGGTATTTTTTGGACATTCATAATGAATGCAAGACAGTAGATAGACAAAAAACAATCTTCAAATATTTGTGGGGTAAGAAGTTAACTGCAAATTGGATCCAAGAAGTAAAAAGGATTTAGAAAAAAATAATATGAAAGCTCAAGGGACAACTAACAAAAAAGTGTTTAGGGAAGAAATGTTGAATATGGAAGGATTCCAAGGCAAAAGGGTGGGGGAAAAAAAGTGTTATGAAGTAGTCAGAAGACGGGAAGGAAAAAACCTAGTGAACAGATGAACGAGTACTGGAAGAATAGAAGACAACAATGCATAAGGAATGGAAATTAGCACGTGGTCTTTAGTTGACCCACCTGAAGGGGCAAAAGAAAGAAAGGAAGGAAGAAAGAAAGAAAGAAAGAGAGAGAGAGAGAAGGAGGAGAAGTAATGATAGTTACAAATGTGTAACATTCGAGTCACCTTTCGCACTAATATCAGTTTGTAAAAGTGACAAACATTCGAAAATGGCCTTGCAACTGCAGTTTTCAACACAAAATCTGGAAAACTATTTTATCTTTCTCCCATTACATACTTTTTTGCACAAATTTTCCAAAAACATTTGTGAGATGAGGGCTGCAATATTTTGTTATTTTGGGTGATTTTAAATGAAATGAGCCTCACATAAAGAGAATGGTTACGCTACAAATGGATGCTCTGAAGTGTACTGAAAAAATGCAGCCACAAGAATCTTGCCAAGAAAAATACAACACTTTCAATTTAAAAAAACTTACACTGATCAAAATAAAGAACCTAGATTCTAGATCGTAGATTAGCTGTGAAATTTTATTATTTATAATGTTCTATCAAGTTCATTTATATTTCTATTGAGTTTTTTATTCATGGAGCTGAACACTGAAGAAACTGAGATTTTCAAACAACTGAAAATGGCAACGAATTCTGTGAAAGCACAAACAGTGTGGTTCTATGCAGAATTAGGATCCATTATTGCAGTTCAATGTTGTTTCTGAGCAGAGTACCACAGAAACCTCCCAACACCAAGAGATTCCAGACGTGGAAAGCATTTCTAGAGAGACAGGATCTCTTGCTAAGAAGCATGGTGGTGGGCTATCAAGAAAATGAGAGGAGTCTCTTCATTGCATTTTAAATACATCTACAAGAAGTTTTAAGGAATCCATTTGTGCAGCATCATGTGATCTTGGTGTCCCAAAATCAATTACCCATGACGTGCTACACAAGCACCTAAGGCTTTAGGCATACAAAGTGCTATTGTACATGAGGTGAAGCCCAACTCTAAACACAAAAGAGAAACATTTCCTGAAGACATTTTTAGTGCATCGACAGACAACTGCTTCTTGGCTAAAATTGTTTTCTGATGAGGCAACATTTCATCTTATTGGAAAGGTCAGCAGATGCTATGTGTGAATTTGGAGTAGTAAATGTCCTCAAGAAGCCATGAAATATCAATGAGAAAGCCCAGAGGTATAAATTTGGTGTGGCTTAATGGAGGATGAAATTACTGGACCTTTTCTTCTTTAAAGGGGCAATTGCCACTGCTCATTGTTATCTTGATACATTGGTTAATTTTGTGTTCCCTCAGATAAGACATTGACACCCATACCTGCCCTTCCAGCAGGATGAAGCACCTCCATACTAACATGTGGAAGCTCATAAAGCACTGAGTGACGAATTTCCACAACGATGCACTGCAAGAAGTGTTCCAATCCCATGTCCACCTTGGTCACCTGACACTACTCTGCTGGATTTCTTTCAGTGAGGGTATGTTCAGGACAGAGTGTAACATACCAAAGTGTCAACTCTGGAACAGCTTCATGAAAATATTAGAGTTAATGCAATTACACCACAGGTGCTCATTAATACCTGGTGAGAAATCAAGTCTCAACTAGACATCCTTCGTGGCACTTGTGGGGCTCATTTAGAAATGTGTGACTCAACAAACAAGACTTCAAAACTTTGTGTGTCCATTGTTGTAAGAATCTTCTTTATGTACTGAATACATGTAAAGACCGCACAGAAAAGACTGGTATGTCCACTTATTTAGGAAATGAGTTTATGGAATGTTCTGATGGCCAGACATCAGTACTACAAGGCAGTTAAAATGACTTTTAAATAACAGGGCAAGTCAAGATAGAGGGGTTTCGCTTTTTAGTTGTAACATAATGAACATTCTAAATAACTCTTCTCATGGAAAGAATAAGGCAGTCCAATGTTGCTTCCACTGTTTACACTACATTTATTACGTCAGTTAGTTTGCACCTGCAAATGTGATCGCATGAATTTCTTACTCTTTGTTGTTTCCTTATAGTAACAGTGCTTAGTTTGAAGTGTGCCAGTAATACGGTCCTCTTAGAATGTTTAAAATTTATGGATTATTGAAAGATGAAAGTGAGAAGCCAGGTGTTAATAGGACGTTTAAAATTTTTGGATCATCACAAGGTGGAGGTGAGAAGCCATCTGTTAATCAATCAGCTAACTAGAGAAAAAATTATGGTAGAATGAGTAATGTTTTTAGGGATCTTATGGCAATGTCTCATGAGTTAGGCAGTGACTGCAAATGCTCATTATTTGAGTGTTTCAAACATGTCAAATCCCCACAAAAGCGAATGATCAATCATCCTATTTCACCAGCTTAATTCCTGTGACATTAAATGCTCGTAGAAGGCCTAGGCCTGATGATTCCAAAGCCAGAGATTGCTCTTTTGGATGCTTTATGCGAATCAAACAGAATGATGCCATGAGTGAAATTCCTGTTTGGCAAAGGCCTTCACTGCTTTGCATGGAACAGCAAAGCACAGATTGCAGACTATACAGCTGAGTATGGAGGAAACTGGAAAATCCCCAAAATACAAAAGGGACTTGCTTGCTAACCAAGACTGGAAACTATCCAAACAAAAGGAGGCAGCAGTTATAAACGACGTAGGTGCATTTAAGAAGAAGAAAGAGCCACTATGGCTATGAGTTATATGAAGAAAATAACTCTTAACTTCCTGTGGTTAACACCAACTTCAATTTATCATCTGGATACCTGCATACTGATACCTGCTCAATGAAAAGGTCTGGATGCAAAGTTTTCATAAAACATCTCTGAAGAAGAAAAGTTAAAAATAACAAACAAAATTAAAGTACTTATGGTTTGGAAGACTAGGTTCAAAAAGCTAAGGGCTGTTACATTTTATTCAAGAAAGCAAAAAGCGGGACAAGAAAATAAAAAAATAGAGGAAAATGGAATATGCATGGACTATCAAAAACACTAATAAATAAAATGTTCTCGGGTTTCCAACCATGTCAATTGCTTAAAACTACACGAGCTATCGGCCATGCACCCCTTGGCCACTGTCAAGTGGTATGACTGCCAGTGGGCTGTTGGTGCGCCCTTATATATGCTAGCTGCCGGCTGTGACATCACTGGTGCCCATGACATTGCCATATATGGGCATATTTTGAGTTGGCATTCGATGTGCTCTCTTCAACCGCGTGATCGCTAGATCCCATGCAGCACTGAGCTGCAAGCCACTGTCCCTATTCAGGGTGTTTGCGGTAATTTTTATTTCAATAGCTTCCTTTATTAAACTGTCCCAGAAGCCGAAAGCGCGAGCCACGACAGAGGTATCGTCAAATTTTATGTGGTGACTGTTTTCTAACGTAGATTTCTATGGATAGCATAGGCGATAATACCTCTCACATTCTTTCCTGCATTGTTCCACAGTGCGCACTGTTTGTCCGATGTACTTCTGGCCACACTCACAAGGTATTTCGTAGACTCCAGGTTTTCTGAGACCTTTTAATCAATTGACGCAGTTGGAAACCCAATAACATTTTATTCAATGTTATTGCCGCAAGACTCTGCATTCATACATGAGCATTAATGTTTATTATTACAAGCATCAGTTATTGTTTTACAGTTCCAACATTCATCAAATGTCCAACAGTGACTTGTGTTCAGGACAAAATAAGAACTATGAAATGTTTCTGTACCATCACCATGTTGGTCATAGCATTAAAAGATGAGATAGGACACTCTTACTTGGAATGAGTCAAAAACTTTGTTTTGACAAAAAGAAAACTATTGTAGTTACCAAAGAACTGGGTTAACGCCTTTTAAGCTGTAATAATGAATCCAAGGCTTTACAAAGTCATTCTTGTTCATCTAGTAATTATATGAGATTGGATGCCCTTTTTTAAAAACGTGTTATAAACCAAGATGTTCTTTTAAGACATAACACTCAGATAAGCTTTGGTTGTGAAGGAAGGTAAGCTGTTCAAATAGAGGATTTCTTAACAAGTGAGCCTGGACAGCAGTACATGTGGAACGTTCTGGTGGTCTACAAGTAGATATCAAGCCTGAGTATGTCACAAGGATGTGATGGATTCTTACAGCCTCGTTGAGCATATAATGGTGTTTTGTAATATGGAACATTTTGTTACTTAAATCAATGTTCTTTTGCAAATAACTAATTCTAGGGTACATTTCCAGAGCTCTTGCCAATATCTTATGAAAAATATGCGTACCTTCAAAAACTTAAGCAGCTTTGTGGTTAACAGGCAATAAATTTCTATACCAGTCTACCATATCAACAAAAAGAAACTTCCAAAGCTGAACAACACAAAGATGGGAGCACAGCCTACCAAAAAGTGATGGACTCACCATATTCTTTTCATGGCAAGGATGTAATTTTGTCTTTTTAATCATATAATTTCAATTTTTATTCTTTTTAATATACTTCCTCTACAATCATTACATTTGGCATCATAATTATATTGGTCACAGTCGACTGGAGTGTTTTCAGTACTTTTTGTAATCTTGAAAATTTAAATATCCTCTCCTGAAAAATGCACAAAATGTGACTCACCCCATTTTTTTCCTGGGCTCTTCATGTTGTACTACAGAAATTTTGCATCAACAGAAGGGACCGATCCCAGCCCTCTACTCTGATCCATGATGTAAATGTCCTGTGTTGTGTGAAGTCATGGTGGCATGGTGTTTTTGAGTCAGGTTGTATTTAATGGGGTGATGTATTTTGGGGCATGTTCTTGTGTAGCACATTTACGTTTCCATGTTGTTTGTTAGGTATATTAGCGAGACATTTGGCATTATTGGCTCATGGTGTGAAGTAATATTTGGAATAGCCATCTTTGTCATGAACACATGAAGTTGACCAAAGTGTCTGCTTCTCGGGCCAGGGACCATTATGTACGGCATTGTCTCCATGATAATGTGTAGCAATCCATACATAATAGTACGTGTTTGAGAGACCTACATTGACCATCTGAGAAATTGATTTGGTTATTTATTATTTCTGTTATTAGTTGTCCATTGATTTCTCTGCACATGAGAATGAAGTGAACGCTCGTTGTGTGTGAGACTGGTAACAATTTAGTAGAGAAGAAAGTTCTGAATTCGTTAAGTATATAGTGGGGGGGGGGGGGGGGGCTGGTAATGGAAATCGCTAAATTTCAGTTTGGGAAAACGAAGTATGGGAAGGGTGGTTCTCGGGTAGGTTTGTTAGGGTGGGTGGCTGTCATGTCAGGTGGGGCAGGGGGTGATGTTATTATTCAGGTGCTTGAGAGTAGAACTAAAAAGAAATTAGCTGGTTTGATTGAGGAGAGTATAACTGTAGTTTCAGATGCTTTTTTGTCACATTATGGTTTAGGGAAAAGGGGCTTTTATCCTAGCACTGGGGCATGTACCAAAAGAATACAGGAGTTTTGGAGCATTATGAAACCTGTTATAGGTAAGGGGAAGAGATGCTCTTCCACTCCAAAGTCTCATTAACATGAGTACTGGAGGTGGTACAGTGCCCTCGATAATTATTCTGTGTTTTGCTGTTTTCTGAGGGCAGTAGAGAAAATGTATGCCATGGTTTTCAGTTGAATAGGCTGGAGAGGGGAGGGGGAGGAGTTGTTGGCACGGTTTGTGGGAGATGGGGTAGGTGTTTTGGGGGCGGGTTGAGGAGTTATTTAGTTTTGCTTCCCAAGGATAGGTTTGATCTTTTTGTTTGTTTGCATGCTAAGAAAGTTGTTAATTTTTGCTTGTATTTTGATTTGGGTACTATGTTTAGCAGTGGCATTGGGTGGGTTCGGGTTAGTTTCCTGGGGGGGGGGGGGGGGGGGGAATAATGGGGATGGGGCACGGGTTTGGGATGTAAGGGTGGTTTTTAAAGATTTGCTTCGTTTCTTTACATTTACATCTACGCAAATACTTTGAAAGCCACCATATGGTGTGTGGTGGAGGGTATCATGTAGCACTACTAGTCATTTCCTTAACTGTTCCACTCGCAAACTGAGTGCGGGAATAATAACTATCTATATGCCTCCATAGGAGCCTTAATTTTTCTTTTCTTATCTATGTGGTCCTTACATGAAATGTACGTTGGCGACAGTAGAAATGACCAGCACTCAGCTTCAAATTCCAGGTATCCAAATTTTCTTATAAGTGTTCCTCAAAAAGAATGTTGCCTTCCCTCCAGGGCTTTGTGTGTGTGTGTGTGTGTGTGTGGTGGGGGGGGGGAGTTCTTTACTTGTTTTATTTGTTTAGTAATGCATTATGTATGGTATGTTGTTTAGGTTTCTAGTTATTTGTGTGTGTGGAATTAGTCAAGAGAAATCTGATTTTTTGAGTTTCTTATTTGTGTGTGGTTTTTCAATATCTAAGGCTTCGTTTGAGCTATATAGATCAAGTGAAAACTGAGGTTTTCGAGTTGTGTGTTTTTTTTGGTATCAATGGCTCATTTGAGCTATATAGGTCAAGTGAAAATTGTGGTGCCTTGTTTGAGTTGTGAGGGGGGTTTTCTTTTAAGATATATCGATCAAGTGAAATGTACAATGCCTACAGTTCTTGTTTCTGTAGTGTTGTGTTGAATGCTGAGAATTTTTTGTGTTTGGATTTGTGGATAATATTTATTTTGGGGTGGCGCTGTTTTTGTTGTTATTATAGGCCTATAACTGGTTTGTTCCTGCTCTAAAACCCTATTTCCCACAGTTGCCTCAGTTTCATTTATTGCTGGAGTGAAATATTTCATATTGTCTTTACCTTTATTTGTGCATGCATTTAGTGACATTATGGTTGATATATTGTATATGCTGTAGACATGGGTGTAAGCTATCTTGATGATATTGCAGGTCAGTTGACACAAGTGGAATCAGAGTTTTTAGTGTTGCCAAAATTTCACATTAGGACATTTTGTCTCTCACATACTGTTTATACCAAGCAATCATGTATTTGAAGTGACATTGCATGATACCTCGAATAAAGATCCACACACACGGATGATAGTAGAAACAGGAATGATTGCCATTATGAAAAACAAAAAACTGAAATTAATAAGAAAGGACCCTGTGGAAGCTTGGTGTATCTTTTACAATAAGCTCTCACATGATATAACGAGCACTAAAATATTGATAGCAAAATTTTACATGACTATGACATGTCCCTACAGCATACCTACAGAATCATCACAGTTACCAAACTCTAACTGTAGGCCTACGTGTCTACGCGCAAAAAAGACAAAAGAAAACACACATAGAACTCTTGTTAGAATCAGGTTCTTTCTGTTATTTTAATCTTGCCTTATATACTTCAGTGACAAATACCATGTGTGTGTCTGCACCATGAACTTTTTATGTATACCCCATTTTTTCAATTAGTCTCATATTAAGTTGCTCTGCTATAAATAATGAATATGACCCCATAAAAAGAAATCTGTCTAAATATGAATAAATGAAATTAATAAATAAAGAAAGAATTTGCCACTAAAAAATCTTAATCTGATATTTAACTAGAAACTATCACCTACTGAGTTTTTCTCAGAAGTAGTAGTTTAACATTAAGCAAAATGTGGAAAGAGACGTACTTGTCCCATTTGCTGAGTTTTTCAGTCTAGGCAACTGTGCCATGGAATGCACAGTATTGTCAGCAATGTTTGTTTATTACTTTTTGTTGTCAATTGCTCTAATAAACAGCAGCGTGTGTTAAATACTAGCATCACTGGTTTCGTTGTACATCAAAATTTCATAGCTCTAGAACAATTCAGGTCACTTACAGAACATGGTGTTATCAGGCGCCTCCATTGACTCATTTACACTACAATAGAGCTAATAAGTAAACATTTACCAAGCGTGCTATTTTACATACAGCACTACACACTCAATGGAAACATTTCCTGCGTAATTTTACAATATGTCGTAACTTAGCAGAAGCATTCTTGATTAAGGAAAAGTGAGTTTAGATTACAACACTTGAACCAAGAGCTTAAGAATTACATGTATCATACACAGCCGTGTCGCAACAACTATTACATGCGAAAAATAGAATTAAAACTTGTCAAGCAACCGAGAACTTACATTTCCGGGCGTCCCTAGTAGATTCCTGTATCACCGTGCTACAACTTCCAGTGGTAAGAGACTAATATATTGTTTAAACGGAAGTGTAGCCGTAATTCGGCGCTAAGAATGCCAGATACGTGTTTCACTGGTCCTGAATGCACGATTAGCACTATTACACACGTTTAAACAATACTTCGTACCACAGGTTTTGCATATTCGCACAAAATAATTCTTAAGATCTAGTAAGTACATCGTCGTCCAACTATTCTTTAAAGCTGCATTTATGATGCAATGAAAACCCTTATTTTGGCTATCTCTACGACAAATACTACAAAAAATGTCAACAACACGTTTAGAAACCAACACAATCTCAAGTGTAGCGCGGTGACATTTGTTTATGTTTTGGTAACTTCGATCTATCGCATATGAATGTCGATTGGGTAAAATCGGAAACACTGAGGCACTTTCTTGTTTCGTCAAACGGAAGTTAGTCGCATCTGATGGGAGCCCATAGACTCACAGCAACAGTAGTGTTAACCCGTTGTCATAAAAGTGTAGTCAGTTTATGGTACTGAGGAGCTTTTAAAATAATAACAGGCTGAACATTTCTCCAGTTGTTCGTACTGTTGACGAATTAGTAACTCTTCAGTAGTAGTAGTCTTCATTCGTAGATCAATTCATAAGGATACTGGATATGTCACAGTAACTGTGCTAGTAATCTTGGCTTAATAAACATTATTGTTTAATAAGCCGTTAAGTATTTACGTATTTCACTTCTCAGTCTGACAGTTCGGTTTTGAATTTTGTATGCTATCTCGTTTACTTTTAGTTTGATTCCATTAGCACTTACTTAAGGAGCGGTAGTGGAACTTTCACGTGTCCTATACACCGATCGCTACAATGATTAAGACGTTATACCTATTGATTCTCAGTTGACGTGGTGTGAACACACAAAGTTATTTGCAAACAGAATTTCATCAGCATGTCATATGTGCAGCAGGGACCTATATGGGAAATCAACTACCCTCTCCCACAGGCTCAGCGAGAAAGACAAGAAAATCGCTGAACAGGAGACAAAGATTTGTGCCCTTCCAGCTGAATTAGTCCCCGCGAAATTTGATCTAGATACTTGGAAAGTGGAAAAAAATCTTAGCAACTGGGTGAAGGTATCAAGCAGTAGATGAAAGAGGAGTAACTGATCAACACCTTCATCCACATTTGAGATGGTAGTATCGAATAAAATTGACTTGTGACTTGAAGTAGGAGAGGAGTAGCTTCATCCAGCTGTAGGTCACAGTAGGGTGCAGCGGACTTGTTGCAAAGAAACTAAGTCTAGATCGGTACCAAAAGAGATTAGTAGCTATACATATACACTGACATACACATATATACTGACGTTATATATATATATATATATATATATATATATATATATATATATATATATATATATATATATATATATCAGAGGATCAGGTTATTGTAGTAGGAGGAGTGCAGAACATCCTGGCTAGGGACAGTAATTGCAGCATTAGGGATGACCTGGATGAAATATGAGTAGCAACTACACACACACACATATTATGTGAGTTTTGTGGAGGTCCTACAGTACCATGAGCAGCTGCTGCTGTGAGCCATGTGAACACTGAGCTGAGCAGGCTGCTGCTGACTGAAATGAAACCTCATATGAGTGATAAAAACCATTCAAAGTGAAGATCGCATAAAATATTTTTAATTCAAGACAACTGATTTCAACAGTCTTCACTGTTATCTTAAACGTCTTTTTGTAGTAAACCATGTTCATTTTACGGTGAACATCATGTACAAGACGTGAAGTGGATAAAACTCAGCGTATTATAAGCGTTTGTCATCCCTAAAATATTTAAAAACTCAAAGCACCTTATTCAAAAGGACATATGTATATACACTCCTGGAAATTGAAATAAGAACACCGTGAATTCATTGTCCCAGGAAGGGGAAACTTTATTGACACATTCCTGGGGTCAGATACATCACATGATCACACTGACAGAACCACAGGCACATAGACACAGGCAACAGAGCATCCACAATGTCGGCACTAGTACAGTGTATATCCACATTTCGCAGCAATGCAGGCTGCTATTCTCCCATGGAGACGATCGTAGAGATGCTGGATGTAGTCCTGTGGAACGGCTTGCCATGCCATTTCCACCTGGCGCCTCAGTTGGACCAGCGTTCGTGCTGGACGTGCAGACCGCGTGAGACGACGCTTCATCCAGTCCCAAACATGCTCAATGGGGGACAGATCCGGTGATCTTGCTGGCCAGGGTAGTTGACTTACACCTTCTAGAGCACGTTGGGTGGCACGGGATACATGCGGACGTGCATTGTCCTGTTGGAACAGCAAGTTCCCTTGCCGGTCTAGGAATGGTAGAACGATGGGTTCGATGATGGTTTGGATGTACCGTGCACTATTCAGTGTCCCCTCGACGATCACCAGTGGTGTACGGCCAGTGTAGGAGATCGCTCCCCACACCATGATGCCGGGTGTTGGCCCTGTGTGCCTCGGTCGTATGCAGTCCTGATTGTGGCGCTCACCTGCACGGCGCCAAACACGCATACGACCATCATTGGCACCAAGGCAGAAGCGACTCTCATCGCTGAAGACGACACGTCTCCATTCGTCCCTCCATTCACGCCTGTCGCGACACCACTGGAGGCGGGCTGCACGATGTTGGGGCGTGAGCGGAAGACGGCCTAACGGTGTGCGGGACTGTAGCCCAGCTTCATGGAGACGGTTGCGAATGGTCCTCGCCGATACCCCAGGAGCAACAGTGTCCCTAATTTGCTGGGAAGTGGCGGTGCGGTCCCCTACGGCACTGCGTAGGATCCTACGGTCTTGGCGTGCATCCGTGCGTCACTGCGGTCCGGTCCCAGGTCGACGGGCACGTGCACCTTCCGCCGACCACTGGCGACAACATCGATGTACTGTGGAGACCTCACGCCCCACGTGTTGAGCCATTCGGCGGTACGTCCACCCGGCCTCCCGCATGCCCACTATACGCCCTCGCTCAAAGTCCGTCAACTGCACATACGGTTCACGTCCACGCTGTCGCGGCATGCTACCAGTGTTAAAGACTGCGATGGAGCTCTGTATGCCACGGCAAACTGGCTGACACTGACGGCGGCGGTGCACAAATGCTGCGCAGCTAACGCCATTGGACGGCCAACACCGCGGTTCCTGGTGTGTCCGCTGTGCCGTGCGTGTGATCATTGCTTGTACAGCCCTCTCGCAGTGTCCGGAGCAAGTATGGTGGGTCTGACACACCGGTGTCAATGTGTTCTTTTTTCCATTTCCAGGAGTGTACATATTGCTCACAGATGTTTGTTACATGATAGAAATACGGTACACAATACCACATGTGTTTACATATTGGGTCCTGCATATGTAAATATATGTGCTATTGTGTACCGTATTTCTAACATGAAACATGCATCTGTGAGCAATATGTATATGGGCATGGCCTTTTGGACAAGGTGCTCTGTGTTTTTAAATATTTTTATCCACTTAACATCTTGTGCATGAGCTTCAGCGTAAAATGAACATGTTTTACTACAAAAAAATGTTTAAGACCTGAAGATCACAGCAAAGACTGTTGAAACCAGTTGTTTCGATTAAAACATATTTTGTGCGATATTGGATTGTCAGTGGTTTTTAACAATTAGAACTGAGCGCCCTTCAATACTCTCATAATGAGAAAATTCAATTATATGAGTTCACTGCCTGGAGATTTTCTAACCACATCTGAATATTAGAAGGAAAGATAGGTTGTCAGAGCTTCTTGCAGAAAGTGTACAGGAGGCCACCATCACACAAAGCAAGATCCCAGGGGTTATTGGTGTCAGAAAGATGTTCTTTTTAGGTTAGAATATGGATTTGGCTACCCTGATTTGAAAGAAATCAGAATAACAGAAAAGAACCAGAAAATGCTTAAGAATGTACAGAAAAATAAGGTTAGCATATTTCATCAAAATATCAGAGGCTTGAGTAATAAAGCAGAAGAGCTTCTTGGCTGTTTGGAAAATTTAGAGAGCTCTGAAAAGACAGACATCCTGTGTCTATCTGAGCACCACATAGCCACCGAGCTAAATAAGTTACAAATAAAATATTATACTGTAGCAACTTACTCAATCAGAACTTATATGGGAAATGGTGAATTGTTACATATATTAAAGCAGAATAAAAGTTCAAAAATATTGAGACAAATACATTTTGTAGTGATTACCACATAGAATTGTATCCTTGTGATTTAAAATTACAACATGGTTGACTTTTAACGGTAATTGAACCTAAAACATTTTTAAAAAATTCTTATGTGTGTCTTATAATGCCCTACTTTTTTAAATAAAGTATTAGGTTCATTTTATGTAATTTGATACTATGAATAGGTATTTGACTCTAGAATGAGATTTTCACTCTGCAGTGGAGTGTGCGCTGATATGAAACTTCCTGGCAGATTACAACTGCGTGCTGGACCGAAACTCGAACCAGTGTGCGATTTGTAGGGGGGATGGGGGGGATTTCCCCCCCTCTGCATCAGACCATCCTCTCCTCTGGTTTTAGTTTATGCATCCCAATCTGGGATGTTTTTCCGACGCACTGGAGTAAAACTTTACATATAATTTAAATTTGTGGAGCCGAACTCTGAAAGTTTTTAGTAAGTCTTACTATTAATATGTTTCATTTTTCTATCATCAGAATAAGTACAACGTTTCACAAAAGTGCCTCTACTTTTTGAATTCCCCTCATATAACTGTACCCGTATGTAGATGATTTTGTAAATAAGCTTTACCTATAATGTACTTTTAAAGATATAACAAGGAATGGCTTATCTGATAGCGCATACGTGTCAATACTGGGCTTCGGCATTAACATCTATTTATAAATGGCTGTTTAACTATGCGTAAAACCATGGTCCAAGCTAGTAACATATATAATTCTACTGACCCCCTAAGACATCCCCCCTACTGGTAAAAGCACAAATCGCACCCTGACTCGAACTCAGGACCTTTGCCTTTCGTGAGAAAGTGCTCTTCCAACTGAGCTACTCAAGTACGACTCATGGCCCATCCTCACAGATTTACTTCTGCCAGTACCTCGTCTCCTACCTTCCAATCTTCACAGAAGCTCTCCTGCAAACCTTGAAGAACTAGCACTCCTGGAAGAAAGGATATTGTTGAGACATGGCTTTGCCACAGCCTGGGGGATGTTTCCAGAATGAGATTTCCACTGCAGCGGAATGTGTGCTGATATGAAACTTCATGGCAGATTAAAACTGTGTGCCAGACCGACACTAATTTGAAGTTCTATATAATATATACCACTATTGAGAAAACTGTTACAATCAGTTCATATTTCATTTAATAACTTTCAAAACAGACCCTTCCACGTTTCAAACATGTGACCTATTGCACTACAGTTCTATGTGCTATCCGTTGCACTGCAGAACGCCTGATAGATTCTCTCTCTCTGCTGAGTGTCTTCTACACAGTAAATCAGCACTAAGTTTTACCAAGAATAGGTTTTTTGTGCTTTGGGTCCTAGCTCATGGCTGATAATTGACAAGCTTGAGCGAGTTTAATGATGTTGCAGGAAGCAGGGGAAGGAACAGCCATTGTGCACATATTGCCACTCTAAATGGGGGAGCATCAGCGATCAACTTTTGCAAGGCTTCCATTATCACCATTCACAAAATTCCTTACTATCGTTACTTGAAAGTTGTAATTGCGTTTTCCATCACTAAATTACTAAACTGTTTGCAGTAAATGTACATAAAAGCCTCATAACTTCGGCTAACGCTCCTATAACACAAGTATAGCTTGTGACGTCTCCAGAGCATCAGCTACTAACAGAGCGTTTTCAATCACATGACCAGATTTTGATATTTAATGATTTTCAAGCTTTAATTACATAAAAATAACACATATTTTGTGAGAAAATAAATTGACTCTAAATGCTATTTAAATGTTATAATCAATCACAATAACAATAATCCAAACCATATTTTTACATAGGAAAATAATCTATTGTTAAAAAAATTTTACAAATATATTAGAAAAAGTTTGTTAGATCAAAATTGGCATAGAATGTAATTCTGTATGAGGAACTGCCTTAAGGATTTTTTGCAAGTAATGTTTTCAAATTATGTTGATTTGGGTACTGGACATATTTGTTACATTATGGCATTTTGAAATTAGTCATCTCAGATGAATATCACGTCAACATATTTGTTCTAGCACAGGTATATGTAAGAGTGAGCTGGTAATGCTAGATCATGGGCTCAGTTTAAGAGCGAATGCAGTTATACATCGTGTAATAATTGTGTATTGGTAATATTATACATGGAAGGAGTGTTCACCTAGATATCATGTGATAATATTACACACAGATGTCAGGTGACGAGATTCCACCAAGACCTCAACAGACATGTTATCTTGATAAGATCATCATAAAAATATCAGATTTTTTCAACAAAAGCACAAATATTAAATAGCTCCATTGTAGGTACACTTACCTCGAATGTATTCTTGATGAAATATCACATCTATTCCTGTAGATATCGAGCTATTCCTGGATGTATTAAAATCAACCTACACATGATACCATAAACTGTACACAGAGAGCTTTTAAGTGGTTATAGGTAGTCATATTGGTTGTGACTTTGTATAAAGAAATATTTGGTAAAGAATTATGCTGAATGTTTATAAAATGTTTTTAAAAATTCTCTAAAAATATAAAAAGGTTCATGTATGAATTACTTTTTATGAATGATTTTACAGACGGTTTTTTAATGTAGAAAACCGACCTCACTTATACGTTGTGATAATAAATTAGGCATATGTAACTGTATGAAATATTACATTCATGCCTTAAACCAATGTGAGTTGATAGTATCTATTTGTACTACCACTGCACCATCTGATGTACTTAAGTGTCACTAAGGATGTTTACGCTGGAATCTGTTAGTTGTAAAGTGGTGATATATGTGAGCACTAGTAATTGGCAGAATAATATGTGTGTACATAGCACTTATTTTAAAATTGACATGCCGACCTCTAGTATAGCCCACAATACCAATGTGGACATAAATTGATAGCACCACTTACTATACTGAAGAATAAGATTGTGTAATGATGTAAACATATGAATGTTGCTATTCCATGTATTGTAAATTTTTGATATAATTATGTGCGCTGTTATGTTGTTTGTTGTATCCTAGCATTCTCAGTCCCATCTTTTGCAGATCAGAAGGTAGCAACCATCAATTGCCAAAACTGCTCATCCATATGAATAAATGATATAAGCGATCTTGGCAGTTGAAAATTTATTCAGTGTTCGTAATACTACAGATCACCACCACATTGACAATATGAGAAGTGTATATTCAATGATACCATTTCTCATGATTTTAAGTTGTGAACAGGTGGCTTGCAGAGCTTTGGGTGATTCAGATTCTATAGATTTCTAGCCATAATTCGAAGTCACAAATAGAACATTCTTTTTGCTCTTAAAATTTAATGTGACAAAGAAAGCACACCACCACTCGGTTGTGTATACAATTATTGTTTAAAATTATGTATAAGAGGAAGGAATATATATGGAAGAAACAATATGTCTAATGATTTAAATGCCCAGATATCTAAGTTAAAACTGACTGCAAGAAAGAAAACGAAACCATACAGTTTCACAGCACAGCTTTTTCTTGCTGTTGGATTTATCAGAAAATCTGAACATTATTGTTTAAAAAATAGACAGTCTATGTTCACCTGAATGTTAGTAGAGGATTGTGTAAAAATTTTAAATAAAATAGTCAAGAGCTTTTCGACATTTTTGCTAACAATATTTTCCCTTTATACTATATAAACATTTATACACCACATACATTACAGGGATATGTAGTCTTTGTCAATCACAATTTGTGTATTAGAGTATTGTGGAAATTGAAATAAGAACGCCGTGAATTCATTGTCCCAGGAAGGGGAAACTTTATTGACACATTCCTGGGGTCAGATACATCACATGATCACACTGACAGAACCACAGGCAAATAGACACAGGCAACAGAGCATACACAATGTCGGCACTAGTACAGTGTATATCCACCTTTCGCAGCAATGCAGGCTGCTATTCTCCCATGGAGACGATCGTAGAGATGCTGGATGTAGTCCTGTGGAACAGCTTGCCATGCCATTTCCACCTGGCGCCTCAGTTGGACCAGCGTTCGTGCTGGACGTGCAGACCGCGTGAGACGACGCTTCATCCAGTCCCAAACATGCTCAATGGGGGACAGATCCGGAGATCTTGCTGGCCAGAGCACGTTGGGTGGCACGGGATACATGCGAACATGCATTGTCCTGTTGGAACAGCAAGTTCCCTTGCCGGTCTAGGAATGGTAGAACGATGGGTTCGATGACGGTTTGGATGTACCGTGCACTATTCAGTGTCCCCTCGACGATCACCAGTGGTGTAAGGCCAGTGTAGGAGATCGCTCCCCACACCATGATGCCGGGTGTTGGCCCTGTGTGCCTCGGTCATATGCAGTCCTGATTGTGGCGCTCACCTGCACGGCGCCAAACACGCATACGACCATCATTGGCACCAAGGCAGAAGCGACTCTCATCGCTGAAGACGACACGTCTCCATTCGTCCCTCCATTCACGCCTGTCGCGACACCACTGGAGGCGGGCTGCACGATGTTGGGGCGTGAGCGGAAGACGGCCTAACGGTGTGCGGGACCGTAGCCCAGCTTCATGGAGACGGTTGCGAATGGTCCTCGCCGATACCCCAGGAGCAACAGTGTCCCTAATTTGCTGGGAAGTGGCGGTGCGGTCCCCTACGGCACTGCGTAGGATCCTACGGTCTTGGCGTGCATCCGTGCGTCGCTGCGGTCCGGTCCCAGGTCGACGGGCACGTGCACCTTCCGCCGACCACTGGCGACAACATCGATGTACTGTGGAGACCTCACGCCCCACGTGTTGAGCAATTCGGCGGTACGTCCACCCGGCCTCCCGCATGCCCACTATACGCCCTCGCTCAAAGTCCGTCAACTGCACATACGGTTCACGTCCACACTGTCGCGGTATGCTACCAGTGTTAAAGACTGCGATGGAGCTCCGTATGCCACGGCAAACTGGCTGACAGTGACGGCGGCGGTGCACAAATGCTGCGCAGCTAGCGCCATTCGACGGCCAACACCGCGGTTCCTGGTGTGTCCGCTGTGCCGTGCGTGTGATCATTGCTTGTACAGCCCTCTCGCAGTGTCCAGAGCAAGTATGGTGGGTCTGACTCACCGGTGTCAATGTGTTCTTTTTTCCATTTCCAGGAGTGTATATACTATGTCAAGGGCAAATGTAGTTAGCAAGAAACTAAAAGAGTTCCTGACTTATATATATATATATATATATATATATATATATATATATATATGTGTGTGTGTGTGTGTGTGTGTGTGTGTGTGTGTGTGTGTGTGTGTGTGTGTGTGTCATATGAAAGCAACATTAATTTCTCTTTCCAAAATTAACAAAATTATATATTCTCTCAAAAATAATCTGGATTTGATGGTATTCCCAATAGAGTAAAAAGATTTCTTCACATATAATAAGACTTGTCTTATGTAAAAGATGTAATGCTTCACTAACTCAAGGCATTTTTATAGAGACTGAAATATGCAGTTGTTGAACCCCAAGAAAGGTGACTGGAGAAAGGTCAATAACTACTTATCTGTTTTACTACTGATATCATTTTTCAAAAATTTTTGAGAAGGTGCTGTATTCTAGAATAAAGTATCACCCGAGCTACAATAACACCTTCTGAAAATCACAGTTTGGATTTCAGAGGAGTTGCTCCACTGAAAGAGCCATTTACATATTCAGTCAGCAAATTTTACAAGCACTGAACAACAAAATAGGTCCAGTTGTCATTTTCTGCGACCTATCTAAGGCATATTTCCCTAGATGTTGTTGTCTTCAGTGCTAAGACTGGTTTGATGCCGCTCTCCATGCTACTCGTCCCTGTTGAGGCTCTTCATCTCCAAATAACTACTGAAACCTACATCCTTCTGAATCTGCTTACTGTATTAATCCCTTAGTCTCCCTCTCGAATTTTAATCCACCATACTTTCCTCCAATACTAAATTGGTGATCCCTTGATGTCCTATCAACCAATGGCTTCTTTTGATCAAGATGTGCCATAAATTTCTTGCCTCTCCAATTCTATTCAATACTACCTCATTAGTTATATGAACTACCCACCTGACCTTCAACATTCGTCTGTAGTACCACATTTCGAAAACTTTTACTCTCTTTTTGTCTAAACTATTTATCGTCCATGTCTCTTAGGTAAGTTTTATGGGCTTGATAGTATAGCCAACCAATACATAATGTTATATCTAACTAAAAGAATGAAGAAAGTTGGACATAGTAATTCAAACAGAGTACTGCAGGGACATTATTCGGATTGGAGAGAAGTCATGCATGGCGTTCCCCCAGGCTCAATCTTTGGGTCCTCATCTATGTAAATAATTTTCGACCTGATATAAAACAAGAGGAATTAGTCCTTTTTGCAGATGACACTAATATTGTAATCAATCCAAGCATACATACAGCAACAATAGAAATAATAAATGATGTTCTTCAAAGTATTATTGACTGGTTTTCTCCAGATACCAGGGGCGTTTGAAACGTCCGTGCAAAGTCAGAGACATGGCACCACTGGCGCGTATCGACATTATGTTTAGTTACTAGCATCTTTGGAAAGAAGCACACCAGGTTTCAGCCATATTGGTCTATTTGTTTGTGTTTGGAATTCGTGTTAATCAAGGAAGTCGAGTGATCGTCAAAAATAGACGAAAAAGAATTACATGTGGTGATTAAACATTACTTTAAGAAAGTAAAAACGCCTCAGGAGACTAAAGAGAATCTTGATAAACATTACAGTGACTCTGCACCTTCGATTAGAACAGTTTATAAGTGGTTTCAAAATTTTCGGAGTGGCCAATGGGCACAAGTGATGCTGAACGTTCTGGACGCCCTGTGGAGGTTACAGCTCCAGAAATCATTGATAAAATCCATGATATGGTAATGGATGATATAAGAGTTCAGGTACATGAGATTACTAGTGCTGTGGGCATCTCGAATAAACAGGTACATAACATTTTGCATAAACATTTGGACATGAGAAAGCTATCTGCAAGATGGTTTCTGCGATTGCTCACGCTTGACCAAAACCGGAATCGTGTGAAGTATGTCAAAGATGGTTTGCAGCTGTTCAGGTAGAATCTGCAGGACTTTAAGTATCGTTTCGTCACTGTGGATGAAACATGGATACATTATTATACTCCTGAGACCAAATAACAATCTAAACAATGGGTTACCAAGAGAGAATCTGCACCAAAAAAGGCGAAGACCATTCCTTCGGCTGGAAAGGTTATGGTGATTGTCTTCTAGGATTCACAAGGGATAATCCTCTTCGACTATCTGCAAAAGGGTAAAACTATTACAGGTGCATATTATTCATCGTTATTGGGCCGTTTGAAAACCGAGCTGCAAGAAAAACGCCGGCGATTGGATCGCAAAAAAGTTCTTTTCCATCACGACAATGCAGCAGCACACACCACAGCAGTTGTGGTCGCAAAACTAATGGAAATAGGATTCCAACTCGTTTCACACACCCCCCCCCCCCTACTCTTCAGACTTGGCTCCCTTGGACTGCTATCTGTTCCCCAACTTTAAGAAATGGTTGGCAGTACAAAGGTTTTATTCAAATGAGGACGTGACTGCAGAAACTAATAGCTATTTTGCAGACTTGGACAATTCCTATTATTTGGAAGGGATCAACAAATTAGAACAACGTTGGATGAAGTTCAAATGGTTCAAATGGCTCTGAGCAATATGGGACTCAACTTCTGAGGTCATTAGCCCCCTAGAACTTAGAACTAGTTAAACCTAACTAACCTAAGGACATCACAAACATCCATGCCCGAGGCAGGATTCGAACCTGCGACCGTAGCGGTCCTGCGGTTCCAGGCTGCAGCGCCTTTAACCGCACAGCCACTTCGGCCGGCTTGGATGAAGTGTACAAGTCTAAAAGGAGACTATGTCGAAAAATGGTAAAGGTTTACCCCAAACACGTAAGTAGTTTCTATTTTTGCACGGACTTTTCAAATGACCCTCATATTCTCAACCTCAATTTTTAAAAGACACAGAACATTCATATGATACTGCAGTGCCTGTGTTATTCCGAATTATGATATAAAGTTTCTTTGGACATGAATGCATGTCCAGAGGCACAAGCACTGTGGTGATTACAGTTGTCATGAAATATATGAACTGTATTTGCAGTTATGAATGTGCTCTATGAGCTGCTGTGTAATGGAATGATGACAATGATAAGTTGTGGCAGACCAGCACTCGAAGCCAGATTTCCCGCTTATTGCGACTGGTCGTCTTACCATTTGTTTATCCAAGCATGACCCATTGCCAGACAGATATGTGATCAACAATGTATGTACACCCTATACTCGTACATCCATTATATATATCCCCATACAGGGGAGACATTTTACTTGTAATTCGCTTGTCCTGTGTCAGTGAATGGTACAATATTGCAGTGCCTGTGTTATTAAGAATTACGCTGTTAAGTTCCTTTGGACATACATCCATGTCATCATTCCTTTTTACAGCTGACTGCACTCCATATTTGCAACTGTGAATGCATTTCATGTACAACATATTCAGTTCTGCATGTTTTGGGGCACTACACTGACAATAAGTGTAACATCTGGCAAAAATTAGTAAATAGGGTCCAAATTGCATGTTTTCATTGCTCAAAAACGTGATGTTAGAAGAAAATGTGGTGCTCCCCCACATTTATCTTGTAGACATCTGTTTAACGAGTTGGGCATTCTGACTACTGGTTCAAAGTATATTTATTCTATCATGAAGTTTGTTGTAAATAATCCACTGCAGCTGTAAAGGAACACTGATGTACATAGTTGCAATACCGGAAAGAAAAATGTCATTTGTTACTCCACACTAAGGTTGTCTTGAGCACAAAAGGGGTGCACAATGCTGCAACTAAAATTTTTGATCACTTACTCAGGAATATGAAATTTCTGGCTGACAGAAAAGTAAAATTTGGAAGGAACCGTAAAGCGTTTCTCCTTTAAGACTCCTTCTACTCCATAGAATAAATTCTATCATTCTTGTGTATAATAGATGGTGAGTAGGAATTACTAACTCACATGTTCATATTCAACAGAAAACCTATAAATATTCAGCATGTGGACAAATTTGTGATGTGCATCTAAAATGACTCGTTCCACATCATTGCGATTCATTGTGCAGATAATCCATGGACCATGAAACTACCTATGGCCTTAGGGTCCTGTCATCAGTGCGTAACATCAAGTGTGTTTTAATGGCACACTGCTCATATGAACATTCAGTTCTTAACTGTGGCAGTCTTTTCTAGGGAACAAATGCACAAAATATGAATATAATTTTCTAACTGCAGGAAAGGGCCTTAAGAAAAATAATAGTCGAGGTCATTTCAAAAGGTCTGTTCAAAGCATTGGGGATTTTAACTGCACCATATGAGTAAATTAACAAATAAGTTGTGCACATCAAAAATAACATTGATAATTATTGCTCAAAAAGCTCTTTGGTCCAAGAGCAAGACTGAACTTACATTTACCAAAGAAGAATAAAGATATAGCTGAAAACAGCATCTAACAAGGAATAAAACTGTACATAAATTGCCAAATGAGATTAAAGAAATTACTAAAGTAAACTAATTTAGATGGACAGCATTAGTTAAAAAGCACCTGTTATGAAATAAATTCTATACACTGAATGATTATTTAGCTAACATAGAGTAGGAGTTAGGTGAAAAAGTAACATTAATAAATAATAATATTAATAATAATAATAATAATGTGTATCATTCAAAATAACACTTTCACTGTAAGATTTTCTCCATTTTTTCTTTCTGGGAAAAAAATTACTCCTGAAGCTACGCAGTCCATTATATTAACACTTTATCCTCTTTCTGAACTCAATATCTCGTTTCTTATAGAGGGATGCAGACTCAATTTCTGAGGCCTGCCGATGGGAAGTTGCAAGTACACAAAATGGTCCTACATCAGCTGATAGTGCGTGTAGTGTAATGAAACACTGTCTGTATAGTGTGTGAAGTGACTGGGGCCGAGACATGAGCATTGTAGCATTAGCTTTTTACATTATTAAAGAACGTATCTTCAAAAAATTATTGTATACTAGGTATAAAATGAATAAGGTAGCACTGCTTTAAAGAATGGCCTTGTATTCAGGAGGTTTGAGGGTCCAGTCTTCATCTTGCCATCCTGCTTTAGATTTTCTGTGGTGGCTCTAAATAACTTCACGCAATTGCCAGAATGGTTCCTACTATAAGGCCACAGTTGACTACGTGTCCCATCCATGTCTTACTAGACGTCTAAGTATGTAAATGTATATGCAAGTTACTTTAATTTACTGTTCTTAAATTGTAATACCAAGACATGTCCAATATCTTTGTAAAAGTGGACTAAGGATGAATAAAATTACTATTACTACTACTGTTTTAAGGCATTCAAGCCTGTGTCTAGCCATCTGAATGTTTTCCATCGTTTCTCTAAATCGCTTTCATAGAGTACGAGGGTAGATATGTAAACATTTGGCATTTGTGGTAAGGTCTTATGGGACCAAACTGCTGAGGTCATCGGTCCCTGTGCTTACACACTACTTAATCTAACTTAAACTAACAACACACCCATGCCCGACGGAGGATTCGAACCTCCGACGGGGGAAGCTGCGCGGACCGTGACAAGATGCCGCAGACTGCTCAGCTACCCCGCTCAGTCAATATGTAAACAAGATCGCAATAAATTCCCTATTCCATTCTTGACCAGCTGAGTATTTGAAACCTGTGTGTGTGTGTGTGTGTGTGTGTGTGTGTGTGTGTTTTATGTGCTACATAATATTCCAGTAAATTACTTCCACTCTGTTGTGATGGCATGCCATGGACTTAGAGCACAGCTGTGTTACACAACTTCACAAAGATTGGGCCATAGTTTGACAGTGTATCGTTCCATCATGTCAGTATTTTATTATGATGACTCGAGGCTATAGTGTTCATTTGTGGGTATGAAAACGAGGTTATTTGCATCATGAACAATACATTGTAGAGTGTTGTCAAGTTATAATTATAGTCAGCTCTGTGTTCCATAGATCTCTTTCATGATAAATGTTATGTTGATTAGCATGTCAACAGATAAACATACACCAATTCTATTTAACTAAATAAAAAATTAAAAAGTGATATTTACGTAGCATCAGTGTGGCCATTTACAGGTTTTTTAATGAATTATTGTATCAACTCAAGCATTCCTTTACGGTATAGGCGGAAATGATAAGGAGAAACATTTTTAATGTACATTTGAAAACACATTTGCTGTTAGTCATAAAGTTTATTTCCATAAGCAGACTGTTTTATAGTTGCATGTTTTATTCCTTTCAGTGCCAAAATTAGATTAATTAAAGGATCAATTTATGGATGTCCGTCCTATTGCATAGACAAGTGAATTCAGATTATGATATACAAGCGGAAAAGTACCACCACAGCTTTAGCTTGAGAATGTCTTTATTGTCTCACATGACCAGTTTCAGTGGCCCATTGTCTCCAATCAATTGAAGACAACATGGTGTCGAGTAGAGACTCCTGTGGAAAGCAAGCCCACTTGTACTGGTAACAAGGACTCCACAATAAATGTGCCAAGGAAATTTAATATTCTTTTGGCATTGGTGGGACCTGAGGATGAGAGTAATGTGCCGCTGAAACTAGTCGTGTGAGGCAATATAGACATTCTCAAAATACAGTTGTTGTGGTACTTTTTCTCATATGTAATGCAGATCATTTTTGCGTCTAGTGTTATAGTTGTGAATATCTCTCTTACTCAGAACCTTAGATGGATTGTTAACACATTTGATAAGTGAACAAATTCATGTTAGGGTGTGTTTAGCATTCTCAGCTGCTTCAAGATATACCTGCAAGATGTATATATGTGAAAGCCACACATATGATAATTCCTTTCGTTTGTGGAATATTATCCCATAAGACATGAATGAATGAAAATATGTTAACGTACTGATTTCAGTATCTGCAAAGTTTGCCAGTATTCTTATGGCAAAAATAGCTAAACCTAAATGTATTTTCAGGTCTAACATGTGATTTTCCAGTTTAAGTTTCATATATATCCACTTTGAGGTTCGCTGATGACATTGTAATTCTGTCAGAGACAGCAAAGGACTTGGAAGAGCAGTTGAACGGAATGGACAGTGTCTTGAAAGGAGGATATAAGATAAACATCAACAAAAGCAAAACGAGGATAATGGAATGTAGTCAAATTAAATCGGGTGATGCTGAGGGGATTAGATTAGGAAATGAGACACTTAAAGTAGTAAAGGAGTTTTGCTATTTAGGGAGTAAAATAACTGATGATGGTCGAAGTAGAGAGGATATAAAATGTAGACTGGCAATGGCAAGGAAATCGTTTCTGAAGAAGAAAAATTTGTTAACGTCGAGTATAGATTTAAGTGTCAGGAAGTCGTTTCTGAAAGTATATGTATGGAGTGTAGCCATGTATGGAAGTGAAACATGGACGATAACTAGTATGGACAAGAAGAGAATAGAAGCTTTCGAAATGTGGTGCTACAGAAGAATGCTGAAGATAAGGTGGGTAGATCACGTATCTAATGAGGAGGTATTGAATAGGATTGGGGAGAAGAGAAGTTTGTGACACAACTTGACTAGAAGAAGGGATCGGTTGGTAGAACATGTTTTGAGGCATCAAGGGATCACAAATTTAGCATTGGAGGGCAGCGTGGAGGGTAAAAATCGTAGAGGGAGACCAAGAGATGAATACACTAAGCAGATTCAGAAGGATGTAGGTTGCAGTAGGTACTGGGAGATGAAGAAGCTTGCACAGGATAGAGTAGCATGGAGAGCTGCATCAAACCAGTCTCAGCACTGAAGACCACAACAACAACAACAACAACAAGAGCTTATACTTTTCTGCCCTGTTTATTATATCTCATCAGTCAGTATTCTATGTTAATAGGAGGTGGGATATTTTTGAAAATTCAAAACTGGGTAACAGTTTTTTTTTAATTTTAAATACAGCCCATTTGTGCAAAACCATCCAGTGACCTTTACTATGCCACAATTTATTATCTTGTCTGTTGATACTTCCTTGCTCTGCTTCACAACAGTTCTTTTATCATCTGTAAACAGGATTAATTCCACACCACAGGAAATACTACAACCAGCCGCAAGTTTTTTACAAATGATGTCATTGTTCCATTACTAGTTGCGGCCTGGGCCCCGTGTCAGACGGGAGTGTTGATATCTGGACATGTCTTACATTTGTGTCTTAATCAAAAGCTCTCATGTACATGTTACTAGAGTAGATTTGATTCTCTTTGTAATCCATCCTGATTCTTAAGCTAAAATAAATACAAGGTACAAGAGAGTATTTAGTTTAGCTCATAGATAAAACCTCTCTTTTATCTTTTATCCGGTGCTTAGTTTAGCTCATGGATCAGCATGGACTGGAAAAGATAACAAACCTCTCTCTTATGATATGTAAAATAGAACTTTTCATGAAGACACATAAGTAAAACTCATCAATATATTAAAGCTGCCATCTGACAGAGGGCTCTTGCCAAAAACTAGGAATGGTGAAATAAAATAATTTCTAAAGAAACTTATGGCTGGTTGCAGTATTTCCTGCAGTGTAACTTTTGAAAACCGTTATGGTGCTCTTTAATCATAATGGATGAAAGAAAGACTAATTCTGCCTTCTTATCCAAGTTGTAGACTAGTGTTCGAACCCTGTGAATTACCACTGTAATTCCTTCCAATATTAATGAATTTATTTCCATTGCTTTTGCTCAACTAATGAACTGTTTGAAACCACGTAAATTCAGAACAGATGTAAACTGATTTTCATACTTAAATTCTGTAATCCATGTTTGTGAACTTTCATAATTTTTTCTGGTTGTTTGGAACAATTTTATACGAATTTTCATTTAAATATCGATATAATTACAAACTTCATTCCAATACTACGAAACTTAGTTGAAAAATAAGAAACAACAAATACTCTGAATATAATTCTAAATTAATTTCATAATTTTTTACATTTTCTTTTAAAGGCAGATGAACCACATGTTCCTACTTATGTTTTTATTTGTTTCACTATCAATATGTAAACGAGATTACAATGTAACATGAAGTTTTTCATTTATTAATTTTATAGCCTTTACAATTCATATTACTACTAAAAATGTTTTAATGAATACATACTTTCGGAAAATACTGTGTAACTTAGATTTGTTAAATAATCTGAAGAATGGAAGTCAAGTGAACTATATATTGATGTACAATTTGTTCTGGATTGTTCTAGAGCCCTTACACATATTATACTGGATTGGCACCAATTACATCATTCTGTTTTTGACTTTACTTATGGCCAATTCATACTAGCCATCAGGTCAGGAGGCATACACACTGTCGATTGCATCAAGTCAATTCAGGTCATATGATCCCAACTCTCATGGCTGCCCTCAACTGTTTCTCGCGGGAATTACAGTCTTTGCAAGAGGATTCTCAACTGTTTTTTCATGGAAAGTTCACATACACAATGAGGTAGCTTATAGGTGGACGCTGGAGTCCACATCTGTACGAAAGTGACATTTATCTGACTCATAGGTTCGAATGGTTGCAGGGATAGCTTGTAGATGAGAGAGAGAGAGAGAGAGAATTATGAAGAAATGCGAAAAAGAGAGTGTGGGTCCAAAACAATTATTACACGGAACAGAAGGGAATTTTACACACACACACACACTACAAGCAGAGTGAGGTAGGGGGTTTGGCAGTTTATAATTATTTTAGAATACTGAAGCACCAATTTTTTTCATTTGTTATGTCAAATTGTGCCCAGAATTACTAAAAGGGACACAGTGTTATGAGCTGCCATCACACCCCATGAAAAACTGGTCTGTTTAAGTTTAGCTACCACTGTAGTGCAAATTTTTGTGCAGTAGTCATATTTTCCTCAATACCTTTCCCTTCAAGATTTATAGGTTACTTTATATTTTGTATTTGGCTCTTAATGGTTCAAGTACCTTATTACTACTGGGATTAGCTAGTGAAACCGCATAAATAGTGACCACTGATGCTTGAAAAACTGTTTCTCACATGATCCACACAGCTCCTTCACAATAAATAATCATGTCACAAACACATGTTCAAGCACACAACTGTACTACATAATTTGGTGAACTTCACAAAAAGTGCCTGAAGGTTTCAGACCATTCCTTTATCAGACCTTACAAATGCCTGAAAACACACGAATAAATTCCATTTATTTATTAGTCTGATTCTACCTACAGTACTTTTATCATTTAAAGTTGCAGCCATATTGCAGGCCATTCCACTGTAAGATATGAAATACCCGTGTGCATAAAAATCCACTTTATAAATGTAGTAGAGGGCATATAATTTAGAACAGCTATAGAAAATCCATTTCTTGCTCATGTTAATTACAACATAAATGTGAAAAGGTTTAAGATGTTTAGGAAACAGACATCACACGTTATTTATTTGTTCTGCAATGCTTCTTACCTAACAGTGTTTGAGTACCTCCTATCACTTGTGTAATACAGTTCAGACTGCTGCCTCACTGCTTCAATTAATCTTCCACCATTCATTATAAAATTATAAATTGTAACGAAAGAAATAACGAAACGAAATAATTTGTAACAAATAATGAGTAACAAAGACCTGGAATAAAAGTGATATGAACAAGGAAATGAACTTGGGGCGGTCACATGATCAACAATAGACAATGACGTAAGCCATCAAAACTTTCTCCCCAAGAAATTTTGAAGGTGCGGTGATGTGATGGTCAATGTGGACGCAGTCATTTGAAATGTATTGCAGAATGTTTTTATGTGAAGTGACATGGTGTTATGTGATGTGACTGTCACTGTGAACTGCCCTTGAACACCTGAAAAAGCTCTTTGCAAGAAATGATAGATATAAATAAAGAAAAAAGCTCTGAATGTAATGGTTTATTTTCATTTGTGACTTTTCAAAAACGCATATGAAACATTATGTGAAAGGATAAATAAACAACGATTCATAACTGAAGAATTGCTCCAGCCTGTGTCATATAAGAACCCACCACCTATATGTGATATTACATAACACTCTTTTCAACATTAGACGCTGATACCACCTTTAAAAGTGGTGAGTGAATTTTTCACGTTTGTTTGATGTTACTTCTCTATGATGTGGAAATGAATTGCTGTAAAACAATTTCGCTTGTGAAGCAATGTGGTCAAACTCATGTTTTAATTGATATACGAAAGTCAAGTATAGACAGTATCTAGGATAAACTATGTTGTAGCTAGAACCTATTATTTTCTTTACACTTTTACTTTTGGACAGTTAAATATATACTGTTATACCAGTGTGTGATTTGCTTACGAATTTTGGGTTTTGGAGTATAAACCAAGTGAGATACATCATACATGAGGGCTGTTGCCCAGATTATAGATTTGTGGATGAACAGTTCGAAGAAAACTTGAATCACATTTGAAATAGGTACCCCACTCATACAATTATAGTTGGTGGTGACTTCAATCTACCCTAGATATGTTGGCAAAAATGAATGTTTAAAGTTGGAGGTAGGTATAGAACGTCATCCAAAATCGTAATGAATACTTTCTCATATTATTATTTTGAACAACTAGATCAGAAGCCCACTCGAAGTGTAAGTGCATGAAATGCATTCTCAATTGTAAATAAGGACAAGCATCAGCTGTAAAATTGAATGATTTCAATGAAAATTTGTATCAAAGCAGGATTCAAACCCGGATTTCACGCATATCACGAATGGTCGCCGTACCATTTGGCTATCTGTGCACTACTTACAGCCAGACCCGAACTTCCATATGTAGTTAACCGTTGGTCTACAACCTGTACTGGTAGATACATTGTGTATGCATGTATGTCCAGAGGAACTTTGCATCGTAACTAGAATAACACAATCACTGCAATATTGAAGGGTAAGTAGTTGCAAAAACATACTTGACTGCTTAGCAACTAATAATCCTGACCAAATTCGGATCGTCTTGACAGGTACAGGAAATAATGACCACAAGGCTGTTGTAGCCAGACTGAATACTGTAAAAGTACTAACTGGGTACAATGAGAGCACTTCACATATTTTAATGCACAAACTTTTTTATTAAATAATTAAATTAATAACATAATATAATATAATTAATTTGTAAAAATGTTGTGCATTAAAAATATGTTAATTATGCTCAGTGCACCCACTTACTACCATATATAAAATCATAACAAATTTTGAGCATGCTAGATTATTTTTAAAAAAATAATTCGAGGCTCAAAATTACAGAAAATTTCAGCAAAACCTTTTGGTGCCTTTTGAAAGGAAACCCAGTGGGGATATTTCTGATGGCAGTCTCTTTACTTCATTTCTCCCCATCAGTTCTTTCTTTTCTTTTTTTAATGCTAAATGCCACTGTTGGACTGGGACTCGGATGCTAACCATCATTCACCTATCTTCTTCTGGCAGCATCTTGGCAACAACTTGTGTAGATGGCAGAGCTCCTGACAGTGGAGGTTATCATCTTCTTCCAGATGGACTCAAGCAGTGGATGAAGATAGCAAATAACAATAGCATCAGCTTGACAAACCAATTTCGTAGCTATTCAGCTGTGCAGCATAGAGCAAAGAAATAATGTTCGCAAAATGTACATATAGTTGGCATTTGAGGAACGAAGTTGATTCGAGAACAAAAAGGGACATTTGTTAGAGGTTTCCTGAACCAACTCCAGCTGCTAAAGCCGTCCAGGAAACTCTGGTGTGACAGTGTTGCGCGACATTCTGGTCGCACTGCATTGTGATAAATACTACTACAGTTAGGCACAAGTCACTCTAGAGAGAGGATATTTCCCGCCAGCCAGTCTGCTGAATAGATCGATTTTCGTTAATTTCTTAGCCAAATACAAAAATTCAAAATGCTAAAATAATCTACATGAAAAGAACTATCCAAAAAATAATAACAAATAAAATCGGAAATGATTAGATTCACAATTTTCAGCTTAAAATTAATGTTTAATATTCTGAGTTGTGCATCAAATTTGAGATTCTTCTTTCCTTACATAATTGTGTAGGCTATTCTGTCCTTCGGTATTTTATCATTGAATGTTGCACATAATTTCATCGTAGTCCTCTGAGTGGTAGCAATATTCTTTCTGAGAGTCATGTTAATCACATAGATAGGATAGTTCATTATGAAATTAAATATCCACATCACCTATAAACTGTGTAACTCGTTTACAAAAATGCATCATATGCCTTCAGATAATAATTTTAAGGATACAAATTCCATATTTCTTGAGGAAATTTTTCATTCTTTCCATTTTTAATATAAATATTCTAAAGTTTAATGTGATCATATAACGAAGAATCAGTCAACTGATTATATTTTCGATTAGTCTGAAACACAACAATAATAAAATAAGGCATATGGAACTCTACTGTATTATATTATTTTGTGATATAGAGCTAGAAATTTTTCTTCCCGCTTAATCCTGCTGCCTTAACTGTTTGTAATTCATAGAAAGATATTGGAATTTTAGAATTTTTCAGTATATTACCTCTTTGTTCAAGCTCGTAAATCAGTTCATATTTAATAATAGGTACACGACTTTCCAAAGATTCTACTACTACTTTACCTTTTTTGGATGTGCATCTTTTATTTCAACTCCAGCATCATTGTAGTTGGTCCATCTAAGAAGAGCATCTACAGCACTGTAACTCTAAGTAAAAATTACAGTAAGACCCCCTTCCTATAAAATTTCTTTATAGTCCCTAAGGTAACTACCTAACAGATTCAGTGAATAAAGCACTTAATATTTCTTACTCTTCACCTCACCATGATTAAGTATATGTCCTTCCATACTCATTTTAACATTAACAGATGTAGTAAATCACAACAAAACTTATGATGAACTAAAAGGATGCTCTATTCTAGATGTAACATTATTTACTTCCTTTATGGTTATAATATCTAATAGCTTTGCCACATAACCATCAATTAATTTTTTATTAGATTTACTATCAGCAGTTGGATAATCTGTACCATCAACTCCAATAATACTGAAGCTCATGTATCACTGAGCGCAATTAATAGAAATATTTAGATTATTTTTTTGATTTCTCATACACAGGGAGTGAGTAGAACCGATAGCTCTCTGTTTCATTCATTATGTATAAAAGTTGAAAATGATTAAACCATTTCTAAAACAACTATTACAGTAGTACCATTGAAGTCAATCAGATTATCGTTTTCTTCAGTTACAGTTATTTCTTATTCATGTATAGTATCAAAAATTAGAATATATACTCGATAATGTGGTTCATGAATTACTGGTCCACCAAATTCAGCACTAGGCTTGGTCGATGCTATGATATTTTTTTCTCAATGAAAATAATCAGTATGCTTCACAAACATTCCATCTGCTTGATTAAAATTTGTATTGATTAATTTGCACAGAATAAATTTGGTTACAACAAACTCCCAGTACTATCTTTTATATCAATATATAATTTGACATAACTCTGAATGATAATTGTATTTAAAATTTCATTTGCTTACATGTTACAGGTGGCGACTATTGGGAGGCAAGGCAGATGGATGGTATGTCAGGAGGCACTCTCCCAGTTAGCCACTTGCCATTTCCTCCAGGAAGACGAGGGGATTATAACCTGGAAGAGTGACTTTTAATCATTTATTTCCGCAAATACATCTCTCCTTTACGGAAGCTATAGCAGTCCTCTGCTGCTGCTTGTCCAGGCTCTCCGTGAGTGCCCAGCAGCTACTCAGGAAGTGGATGCTGCTTCTCCACCCTCAGCAGTCGAAGAAGGTGGCATATGCATATGTGCCTTACACACGTTGGCCTAGCAGGCCCTCAATCCCCTCCTGTAACTGTGGCTTATCTCTGCTCTCTGAACCACGATGACCATTCTTGTGTGGTTGAGAAGTGCACTGGCCCTTGCCTACTGTGTCGGTAGACCCCTGGTTGCTCTGAAGTGTCGGGGCCCAAGTCGACAGAGAAGACCCCAGGTCTTTCCATTTGCGTTGGAAGCTGTCAGCAGGGCCAAACTCGTGGCAGGTGCTTGCAGAGAGGGAGACATCTTTCCGATGGCTGTTGGCGGTGTTGAGTATAAGCAAGAAATCTACAACAGACTTATACCCAGCATTAATACGCGCGTCCTGTACGCCATCAATTCCTTCTGATTAACCACCTTCTGAACTCAGATGCTGGAGTATTTATAGTGTGAAATATCGGCTGGTGTTGACCCAATGTCACTTGTAATGACTGCATAGGCTTTCCTAATACAAATGTATCAGCGATTCATAATGTGTCCTATTTGTGTAACACATGTGGCATACCAACAGACTGGTCCATAACAGTATTCAATATGCCTTCTTGTGTAAGCGATGCGGCTTCTTACTTCATGTAACAAGGTGATGAGATACTTCTCAGTCGTATTGCTTTACTAAGCTCCTGCTGATGATAGCTACACAGTTCACATAAAGTGCTGATGTCCTGCTTTCCACCTAACCGACTAGTGTGATTAAAAGATGCCATTTCGTTTCGCACTTGTTGACACTCCCACAAGGAAAACAAAGTGAATGAATGAATGGATTTTTGATTGAATACATTTTTCTAAGCTTATCGAACTATATTGGCAAACAGGAATTTCTGTCGTTGCTTTAACATAATAAAATGTATGATTTTTTTGTGTAGTACTTGTAGTTCGAAATGTTGTATATATCCAACTAGTGCAACATGTCGTAACTTTTCATCTAGGTACAGTCAAGTTTTTTTGAGAAGGGATGACTTACCATTCAGTTGAAATCGGCGACTCATTTGTTATTAATACAATTTTATTTAATTGAATTAAAACAGATCAAGAACATAAAATAAGTATTCCAGAGAAGAAATCAGAACATATAGACAGTAAACTCTTACCTCACTCTATTCAGTGTGTTACAATCAGTCTGAGGGGTTGTGGGAAAACAACATTAATGATTGGCAGTTATATTCTAGCTCCAGCATAGTTAAACTGGAATAAGATAATTTGCTTGTATGTTTATTCAAAAAAGTTTAGATCAGACGAAATATCAAGAATTTATAAAGATGTGTAAAAGAAGTGGAAGATAAAAATAATAAGATTATTGAAAACAATTATACCACTGAAACAATGCCGAGATAATTCACTTGTAGTATTTAATATCATTCTTGAAATTGAAGATGTAGTTAGAGAATATTTTAGTAGAGAAAGGTAAATAGGAATAGATTATCTTTATTTAACTCAGACATATTCAAAAATACCAATTAGCAAGGGACATCTAAATTTTAAAGATATTTTTAGACAAGATGATACAAATTTAAATTATATCTATTATGCATTTGCTGATGGTGATTTAAAATGTAGTGATTTTCAAGAAATGTGTAGTAAATGTTAGAATCATCAATTTGGATTTTTTACAAAATATATAACTAGGAAACGTAATGAAGTGAAATACAGATATGAAAGATAATATTGCATCTCTATTAGACCATACTGTTTGTATTTTACATGAACTTATAATTGGATTTAGAGAAGCTCTTGTCTATGTAATAGAATATGAAAAATTATTATTGGTCAACATTATATTTATTGTTCATAGACTAGGGAAGAAGGTAAATGTGGGCTCCTGGGCCGGATACACGTGGCTGCTATTTTTTGGTAAGTGTAAAATGAAAATGTATTACCTTACTAATTTATATTAATCAGTACATTAAAAATAAATTTCATTCATGTTTTTGAAATATGACCCAGAGATTGTTAATAAACCTAAACGAAACAAAAAAAATGAAGAACTGATAGAAGGGTTCCAGTTTAGGAAAAAACAACAATGAACAGGACATGAAAAATATGAAGAAAGAATACCAATCTGTTATTGATGCAATCGAAAAGTTAAACAAGAAATTGAAGGATTAGGCAATAATGTGCTGATTGCTATTGAAGAAAAAAGAAAAGTTGAAAAACAAGTTGTTCCTTACACTCATAATCATCAAGAAGAATTTCTAGATATACCACAAATTAAACAATTCACTGGATGCTAAATGAATCAGAAAGACAAGATTTAATGACAAAATATAGTGAAGAGGTGAAACATGGAAAAAAGTTAGCAGAAGCTCAGGATGCTGCTAAAAAAATAAAGAAGAGGGATGTTAGTAAAATAAGTATTAGCAAACTAATCTTAAACAATGTCAACCATAGTCAAGACACAGTTTTTGAATTAAGACCTGTTAGTACCTTTAAATATCGGTAAATATCTAGTAGAATTTGATGGAGATAAATTACCGCTTGGTGATAAGACATATAAAGTTACCGATGGACTAATGTACCTGTTAACTAGTAAACACATTACTGTACATGATATCCATAAGAAATTTGATAGTGTTGATTTATCAGATTATGCAGATATCTTGTACCATCCAGGAGCATTATATTCCGAAAAGAAATCAAATAAAATAAATTCAAGTAAAGGTATGAATATAATGAATCGATAAAATAATTTTTTGATGACCACTTCCCAAAATTAAGATGAATGTCTTGAGAAGAAGTTGGGAAACTAGGTGAACGCTTAATAGGAAACAATACAGAAAAACCGACTAATATGTTTTGATGAATGATGCTAGTGATTCAATCAATAGATTAGCAGGTATTCATGGAGAAGAATTAGCTGGAAGTAAAAATTATCATAACGAAAAAGACAGATGTTAACATTCCATTTAGTGATTTTATTTCTAATACTCGAAAAGGAATACCATATCTGAGTAGATTTTTGAATAACTTACAACACACGTTTTGGAAATGTGTAAATCATGGTAGAGGAGTAGTAAACTGGGCTTTAAATAAATTATCAATGTAAGAGATGCACTATACTGCGGACCTATCACTAAACTCGAAGAAAGATTAGCATATGCCGATAAAGGCATAAATTCATGAGACAAAGCTAGTAGAAACATGATATTGCATATATAGATAAAAAATAGAAGAAAGATATGAAGCAGATAAAGAACTTCAACTAGCTGCAAAAAAAAAATTAATGTTTCTGATGCATGAACTGGCGATAAATTAACTACGACAACAGTTAGAGGAATAATGTATGGAAAGGGAGAAATAGATATGGGTTTAGATGTTGATGATAATGTTTTGGGACTATAAAAATATTAATGCTCAGTATAGATTATACTTTGCTACCTAATGGCCAAACTAAACCAAAATCAATCAAAATTAAACTCAATAATGATCAATTGCATAGTATTCATAAGTTTTTAACTGACGCACAAAAAAGAAAAAGAGATAAAAACTGATGGTAATTTACTCATGACGTGTGGCATGCGTGATGTGAAAAACATTATTGAATAACTAACAAAAAGGAAAAAAGATTCAAGACAAACAAAACACAAAGGAAGATCTGTTCCTCTATTATTGGCAACATAACCATATTTAGCGTCTATCGGTTCATTAGCTTGTGGAGCAGCTGGTATTGCAAAAGCAGTAATGGACAAGGCAAATGTGATACAGAATTAGATTTACAGAAAAGACATAATTTAGCAATGAAGAAGAAAGGAGACGCTGGAATAAAAAAATTATACACAATAATATATGTTTATCCTAATGCATTAAGTAATTTTGATACAGAAAAACTTGCTAAACAAATAAAAATCAGATACTTTTGTGGTGTTTTTATGATTGAATTACCTAAGCATTCTAAACGAATAATTAATTCAGATACAAATTTGGTATGGTGAACAAATTCTTTACTTTTAAATTTATATAAATATTACAGTGTTTTTCCCTAGTATTGTCACAAATAGCTTTTGGGATATTTTCAGCTTCCAATATCTCTGCAACATCCTTGGCTTTAAACCAGAGCTTATTCTCTTTGTCAATTATCACAAAACCTTCCTTATTGTTGCAAACAGCCCTGGTAAATATATTCATTAATGGTGTGACAGCTGAAGCAGATAAACTTGCAATTTGTTCTATTTAACAGAAAACAATTTTCATTAGTGTTTTTATTTTTTTAAATAAAAATTTGTATATATAAATTTATTGTACAATACGAATGAAAAAAATATCACTTTCATTTTTTCTATCGGTATGTTACCCTGATGATGATATATCTGCAATTAACTGGTGACAATATTAATTATGTATACAGTGAACATGAAGAAGATATTTGTATTGTTTTTGAATACCTTAAAAAACAGAGCTAAAGTTTCAAGACACAAGTAGTCCTCAAACACATTTCTATAACAAATTTAATTTCATATTTTGTAGGGAAGTTTTATCACTATGAAAATCTGTATCATTTTAGGTGGATAAATGTTTGCCATTCTACAAATTTGATTGGAATATAGTATCATATCAAACCTTATTTAAAAATTTCATAAGACAATTTCACCATAAATTAGATTGGAGTATTATATCAAATTAAGAAAAATTATCTGTGAATCATATAAGAAAATTTCAAAAAGAATATACTGGAATAAAGTATTACAAGGCACATTGGCTAAAATTTTCATAAGAGAATTTCAAGATAAACTAGATTGGTCTTATGTATCGAGGAAACAAATATTGTCTGAAAACTTTAGAACAGAATACCTGAATAAAGTGCACTGAAATATAATATTAACATAACAAGAATAATCCAAAGTCTTCATGCGAGATTTTCAAGACAAATTAGATTGGGAGTGCTTATCAGATGATCAAGAATTATCTGAAGACTTCATGTGAGAATTTCAGAATAAATTAAATTGGAATAATACTGCATATAATGAAAAATTATGTGATGATTTTATGAGAAGCATTCATGATAAATTAAATTGGGATTAAATACCACACACACAAAAATTATCTGAAGATTGTAATCTGTAGAATATAAAGAAAAAGTTTACTGGTGAAATATTTTAAGCTGTCAAAAATTAAATTGAATTTCTCATTCAAATATACTAAAACTTATGAAATATTATCTACTGCAGATGAAGATTGGTCTGTGTGCTTAATTGATGAAGACTATCAATTTGCTAAAACTAAATGTAATTATATTTTTATTTAAAAATGTTCTACTTGTCCAATGTGTAGAAATGTTATTAAAAAATTTATACCTGATGATGAGAGATTATATCATTAATTAGTAGTTCTTGTGTACAGCTATCCCAAGTATTAAAATAATTGAGCCAAGCAATAATTATCAAAGTTTCTCTCATTCTCTGATGTAAATTTACGCAGTAAGTATTACAATTATGCCTCAACATCTATGCACAATTTGGACGTCTATCTTCCATTCTACACAATTGCCTTTGTAAATTTTTCGGTTGTGATTAATAACATAAGAATTATATTAGAAAATTTATCAAATAATTTTAAAACAACAAAACTTGTTCTTAAATTCTGATCAAATGATTCAGGAACAATGTGAAGTATCTATTTCTCTTTTTTGTTTATTGTACTATTTCCATAGCTTTATCAATGATCCAATTTTTATTTTCTATGTGGTTATCATTAATTTTGTTTATATTTTCCAAGTGAGTTATTTGACCTGAATACGTTTCTTTAATTTTGTATTCTCTAGGTTTACGAATTGAAGGAAAAACTTCTTCATAAACAGAACCTTGCAAACTTTCTACTAATCTCGCTTTTTATTTCATGATTAAGGAATACAGACCTGGTTAATTAATAAAATTTGTGTCTGGATACAAGAGTTTCGAATCAGTACACTTCAAACCCTTATGCTTTCTCCTATATTTTTCCCTAACATGAGCTGATATTGCCTTTCTTGTATTTATAAATTCTAAAAGTTTAACAATGTCTTTAGCATTAAATCATAGTTCATTTTTTAGCAATACACATAAACATGTAAGTTTGTTGTTGATGAGATCGATATCTGACTCCATTTAATAAAAATTACTTTTATTAGAATTTTCCATAATTCAAATAACAAATACTTGGCTCATTGATAAATTTCATATTTAGGTAGCAACATTTCGTTACTCTTCACCTATTTTAATCACATCTTATAACATTTTAAAATGGACATACTTCTGGTATTATTGTTTGTGAAAATAATATGATAGGAGTAAAGAGTAAAGCAATGAAAGATTTGATTATGTGGTTACTTAGCTATTCAGGAAAATACAAAACATATTTAGATGAGTGATGTTGTATTTAGTGAAGCATTAATGATATTTCGGGAGACATAGAATCTTGAAATTCATGGTAAGTTAAGTGAAGAAACCTTAAATTTTATGAGTAAGTCTCAATGTGGTGTAAAAGAAATCAATACTGGCTATAGAGGTACTATGTATAAATGGAATAAGAAAAATATAGAATGGTATTACAAAGGTGTAACTAAAACAGGGTTACAAGTAACAAAGTCAGCATTTCACTTATACCAAAAATATATTAAATTCAGTTTCGTCAAGATGACAGTAACTTTGACATTTTAAATAAAAACAAAAGATATATATAATAATGAAATATATGTTCAATAATATTCAAAGGATGTATTTGGTAATGGTATAGTGTTAGGTCGTGTGTTTTTTCCAACTATGAATAATGATCTAGTGAATATACATGTGGATGACAAAGAGTTGTGGTACTTGGAGACAAGTGAAAGTACACCAAAAGATGAAAGAAATCTATTAGAAGTTTTGGTTAATGAAATTGGTCAAGCATTAGATTTAGAACACACAGATGCTGATTGAGCAATAATGTGTCTGTATTATAATGCCTCACATTTAGAATTATTTCAAGATGATATCTGTGTTATTCAAAGCTTGTATGGTGAAAAATATGGCCATCTATACGAAAAAGAATTTCAGTTGTTGAATCCAAACGAGTTGAATCCTTCTGCCAAATTAAGAAGTTCGATCAATTATCATTTGTGAATGAAATTTTGTATATTTTAGCAGAAGAGGGTGAGGATAGGTAGTGATATGAAATCATAGCTAATACCTAATTGGTTAAAATTTTACTGTAAGATATACGAAAAATAGCTGCAATATATCAACAACCAAGTGGTGAAGTTGTTTTATTTGTTGACAATACGATATATAAGATAAAAACAAATACATCAGATTTTTTCATAGGATGCTCTAAGCCAGGGCCGGCCAAACGCTGCACAGTGTGCAGATGTGCGGAAGTGCTGCACATGTGCGCACGTGTGCGACAGTGGGCGACAGCGACATCTGTTATTAGACACGTGTCCTAAATGAACGGCGGCGGCTCCACTTCCCTGTTTATGTGGTACAAGCAAGAGCCCAACATAACCAGTCTCGTTTACCCCTGGTAACCGTAACCTTAACAGAGAAGTACTGAGAAATGGCAGGTACTGTGAAAAAGAAAAGGACGGGAGATCTATGTTCTCAGTCGTTTAAAAATGACTGGGAACTGCAATTCTTTTTTGTAGCCATCGGTGAAAACTCACAGTGTTTGCTATGCCGCCGAATAGTAGGCGGCCAGCGTAAGTTTTCAATTGAAAGACACTACACTACATATCACAAAGATGAGTGTAGTGTACTCAACAGTGAAGAACGGCAAGCAAAATTAAATGTCCTTAAGAAAATGGATGAGACACATCAACTCGATTATCATTTCTCATGACCAGTGATAAACGTGTCTTGATTTAGAATGAAATTTTCACTCTACAGCGGAGTGTGAGATGATATGAAACTTCCAGGCAGATTAAAACTGTGTGCCGGACCGAGACTCGAACTCGGGACGTTTGCCTTTCGCGTGCAAGTGCTCTACCAACTGAGCCACCCAAGCACGACTCATGCCCCGTCCTCGCAGCTTTACTTTTGCCAGTACCTCGTCTCCTACCTCCCAAACTTTCTTTCAGGAGTGCTAGTTTCGCAGGAGAGCTTCTGTAAAGTTTGCAACGTAGGAGACGAGGTACTGGCAGAAGTAAATCTGTGAGGACGGGGCGTGAGTCGTGCTTGGGTAGCTCAGTTGGTAGAGCACAAGCCCCCGAAAGGCAAAGGTCCCAAGTTCGAGTCTCGGTCCGGCACACAGTTTTAATCTGCCAGGAAGTTTCATATCAGCGCACACTCCGCTGTAGAGTGAAAATTTCATTCTAGAAACAACCCCCAGGCTGTGGCTAAGCCATGTCTCCGCAATATCCTTTCTTTCAGGAGTGATAGTTCTGCAAATTTCGCAGGAGAGCTTCTGTAAAGTTTGGAAGGTAGGAGACGAGTCTCGGTCCGGCACTCAGTTTTAATCTGCCAGGAAGTTTCGTGTCTGGATTTATTCCTTTCATAATTAAAAATTGTTGTTTACTAACTGTGCATTTTGCCTCATTGTGCTCCATGTTACATTACTATCAGGAAAGTTGGTCATTAAACCGATTGTTCCAATGTATACTTACATTTAGGGATTTTTTTTAATGTGTGATGGGCTACGCTCAGCTAAAGTCGATAAAACGTAACATTCTTCTAATTGTCGGTTATTATGCAGATTTCAGACGGAACTGATGAAAGATATAGCAATAATGGTATTGAAATAAGAGGTGATCATCGAGAGGTCTGCAGTTATCATTCTGTTCAGAGGTCAGTGAGACAGAAATTAGGTGGGTGTAACTTAGGGCACCAAGAATTAGTTATAGGAAACCTTACATTAGTTAAATGTTATTTGAAATCATGAATAAGGTTCGTTGGAATTCGCTAAGTGCTCTCCTTCTTAAATACTAGATCAAAAACATTACGCATATTTACGTGCCGTCAGTCAAGCTGCCTTAATAAAAATCCACAGTTTTTAACTGTATTCTCACGGTTCTAGGCACGCAATCCGGAACCGTGCGACTGCTACGGTCGCAGGTTCGAATCCTGCCTCGGGCATGGATGTGTGTGATGTCCTTAGGTTAGTTAGGTTTAAGTAGTTCTAAGTTCTAGTGGACTGATGACCACAGCAGTTGAGTCCCATAGTGCTCAGAGCCATTTGAACCATTTTTTGTTAACTGTATTACTTGCCTTACTGGGTTAAATTTTTAAAATAAAAGTAGACTTCGCATTGAGTAGACTGTGACAGTATTTTAAATGTTTAATACGCGAAATACCTTCCCATGGTTGGCTTGCAAGCTGTGGAAAGAGCACTAGAATGCGCCGGTACAGAGTATCCCAGCAAGTGGATAAAGCGACATCTGTGCATAGAAACATGCACTACATGAACGCTGACGGCTGCGGCGTGCACGCTGTGACCCGGAAGTTGCACACGTGCAGGAGCACCGCATGCGTGCAGAATTTCTGGCCGGCCCTGTTCTAAGCCAATGTGCAGTTTTGGATCACATCAAGACCTTTAATTAATGGCACAGTAATCACATGAAAAACCTTTTTATTCTTTAAGGAACTTTCCGATGTATGTAATTTTAAAAATAAAAGATGGAGTATTATAAATAGAAAATTTCCAGCAATTCTGCGTTTACATAAAGAAGTAGATATTTGAATTTTTTTCTATGAATATAATGATTCACAAAAAAATTAGTAAGATCTGATACAGCTGATTTATCTCCATTTGGAATTGACTGTAATAAACCATCAGCATTAGTTCCCAAGGTAATAAAAATATTAAAAGATACATCCCAAAAACTAGAGATTTTGCTTTTCCTAATAAATTTTTTCCATATGAATGTAAGCCCTGCAATCTAAAGTAAGTATTGCAAAACTGAAAAGTCAACTGATAATTTTACTTTACAAAAATAAACAAAAGACGGTTGTAGGACAATGTGTAGGCAATATATAAAAGAATGTCATGAAAGAGTGTACAGTACTAAATGAATTCCTTGTGTGTGTGGAAAAATGTTTCTATACATTATTATAGAAATTACAACATATTCCAAGTGAAGAACATTAGGAGATATTGTTCTTGATGAAAAATGATGAACAACAGTCTGAGACTGATTATACACAAAAAAAGTGTCAATTGTCAAGAAATTAAAGAAATGGAATGTTTTTACTTAAATCTGTCACATAAAGACAAACATACAAATAGATATGAGAAATGTATTTGGGAATATATCAATAATAAGAAATCTGACAGATTAAAGATTAAGAAAAGATGAATCAAATAATTAAATTGTAAGACATAATTTATATGTTTCTGCAAAGACTCTTAATAACATGAGTGTAGCTGATCCCAAAATTAAAGCTAAAAATCTTGGTATGAGAGGATACAGTAAATTGAGTAAAGCAGAATTAATCAGTTCATTTATTTTACAAGATATTTCATTTCATCAAGAATTATTCCAAAAGACTAAAACAAGACAAAAATTTTGCGTAATATAAATTATTTTTACAGATTTGACGATGATGTTTTTGAAAAGACTTACCACAAAAAAAATTGTGAGACTAGACCAAATTATCCATTCAGTAGCAAACCATTTGAGCAAAAAAAGGTAACAAAGTGTCGGAAAAAGATTTAATTGAGTTTAAAGAAATTCAATCTAAATTTAATGAAAAATTTATGCTTGGTCTGTTGACTATAAAATTGTCTTTAACGATGGTAACATTAGTAATCTCGATACTGTTAGTGAGAAAGCAGACCTCTTAATTCTATGGTATACATAGCTAAAAAGAGAACTATCTTTAGAAAAGTAGATAAGATGAATATAACAAGAAATCCAAAAATGTTTTATACTTTTCTAAGGGATATCATGGATCAAATAATACTAAAGACTCTGTTAGAGTTTTAAGCAATAAAATCAGAGATACATTAACATCTGATGAGTCTACTGCAATAGCAAATACTATATTTAATATTCAAATGTTAGCAATTGAAAGAGGCAGCAAAGGTAATAAAATAATGAATTTGTCTAATGATGAAAGGACTAAAAGGTGTTTTACTAAAATGAATGATAGTGGTAACTTGTGATGTCCTAGAGCAATACTAGTTACATTAATATATCACACAGATCTATCTTAGAGAGCTAACTGCTGGTGAAATTAAGAAAATTAGAAAAAGATATAAATACAGATAACAAAAAGTGTACCACCATAGTATGTAACCAATAAGGTAAATACAGTGAAATGCTGGTATTAAAAATGCTGAACAACTATTGTATACTCAAATAAATGTTACGTGTGCTGAGAATTTCAAATCAGTTACTTATCATGGTCCTGAGACAACAATAAAAGTTATCTGCATGAAAATTGCAACAATTTTGATGTTATTAACAGTACACCTGCACTCTTAGCATCATCATATTTCTGTGATAAATATAACAAAACATATATCAACAAGAATGAACATAAATGGAAGATACGAAGAAAAATATGTGTAGTATGCAGTGGTACAGAACAGAACACAACACTGTGGGAAATAAGATATATTGTGGAAAATGTAATATATACTGTCATAATGAAGTATGTTTAATCAATCACAAAGAATTTATGTTACAGCTCATACATGTGAAGAATGTAAAGGGATTTGTTTTAGATCTAAAGAACATATGTGTGGCTTTGAAAAATGTAGAAACTGTAACCCAGAAGCAGAAATTAATAATCATAACTGTCCGATACAACAGAAAATACATAAAGATTGCTGTACATAAAAGTAAATTTAGTAAAGTGTATATAGTCAAAGGTTGTCAAAAGTGTACTAAATATGGTTGTTATGTTAATGGAGAATTAAAAATTTTTTTTGAATGTTCAAGGTGCAATAATATTGCTATAGGAAAATAGTTTAAGAGGTGTGACAATGGATGCCCAAAGAAAATTTCTTGTAGTTATACTGAAAAATACATATGGTTTGTTTATAAATTTAAAAAAGAAACAGGAACACATATTCTAAATTTCATAATAGTTCACAATTTTAATGATGATACAGTTTATAAATTTAACACAAATCATCAATTCTGTAGGTGGATATCTAATAAACACAGCGAGTATAAATTTATAGGTCATTATACTAAAGATTATCATTCACAATTCATTCTGAGGTACTGTGTTGAAAATACAAGAAAGACGTATACTGTCTACACATGAACTAAATTAACGTTATTGAAGATAAAACAATTAAGTCGAAAATTATAGTAGCAGCAATTAGTATAAAGAAACCTTAGTAAATATCCAAAACCATTTGATTTGAAATAATTAAAGAAATGATATTTAACACGTTTGTTCAATACAAATTAAAATGAAAATTCCAGGGGACCAAATCCTTATATCAAATATTACTGCACTAATACTATGTTACCTGAAGGTAGGTAAATGTTTCTCAAATGGCATAGTCAAAAAGTTAAAGAAAATTAAATGTCAATATGAAGGGAAAAAATAATGAACACTGTAATTCCGATGTGGATATATTGACAAGAGGTTGTTTAGAACTAAGAAAACAATTCCTAGAAATAGTTAACATAGACCAGTTTTGTTATTTAACAATTGATGGAATTTGTATGGCTTTATACAGATCTCAATATTAACCTAATAGAAAATATCTGTCCTGGATAAAGAACAAAAGAAAAATTACAGTAAATAATCTATAGCTTGATTAAATAGTTTAAACAATAACAATATTCAACATGCTCTTAATGGTGGTGATGGAAAATACTATTTATAAATACCATGGCAGGTTTTGTGCATGGGGGTAAAAAATTCGAGGATCAGTGAATGTTTTATATCAAAAGACATTGAAAAGAATTATAGACATACGAAATTCGTGATAGAATTTTATAGAGATGAGGGAATGTAATTTAATTAACTCAGCAGTGAATAAAAAAACTTAAGAAGTAAAACAATTATCTGAAGTTGTTGTACCACTGAATCCAAGAAATGCTTTTTATGGATGTTTTGCAAAAAAAATGAAATTAAGAGCTAAAGCCGATAGCATTAACACAAAAATAAGATATTCTGATGTGTATAGTCCCTATCAAACTGTACAATATTATGTTTGTTATCCTGTAGGTCATCTAACAAAAATATATATACCAAGATGTTATTCTAAAAAATGGTTGGGTTTATAAAATGTGAAGTAGTGGAACCTAGACGATTGTATCATCCTGTCTTACCTGTACAAATAAAGACATAAAAATGAAAAACTGTTGTTTCCTTTATATGTAAAATGTGCAGAAGAAAGAATAAATAAATATAATCGCCATGCTGATGAAAGAAGTTTATTAAAAGTTGAGCAACTGTTGAAGTAAATGAAACTAAAGAAAAAGGACGAAAAATTTAGATATCTAAGAAGTGTGGAATTTTAGATATAAAATGCAACATATTGTTTAAAACACTATATGAAAATGAAATTAGTGAAATCCCAAAGGTACAGACTACTGGCTGCTGTGTCATACTCAGCATACAGGTGTCACTGGATGTGGTCAATACACTGGTCTCCCAGCCTTATGTCCCTTTACAAGTCTGGAGCCTCTACTATTCAGTCAAGTAGCTTTTCAGTTTGCATCACAAGGGCTGAGTCCACCACATTTGGCAACACCGCTTGGTGTACCATACGCTCATCCATCCAAGTTCTAGCCCAGCCCAGACAGTGCTAAACTTCAGTGATCTGAAGGAAACTAGTGTTATCAAAGCGGAGAGCATGTTGGCATTTTGAAACTAGTAAGATATATATAAAATATGTGAAAGAAAACATAGGCATGACTTAGATCTTGACAAGATAAAAGTAAATCCAGGATACTGAGGCGTTGCTACAATATGACTAAATTCATTTTGGAGAATATTTGGACAATGGCAAAACGTGAGTAAAACTGCGTGTGTGTCAGATTTACAACAATGTTATGAGATACTATTGGATGATGCATTAGATAATATAGATATAAATTTTATTAATGAGAATATGGTTCAAATAAAGTACAATTTCACATATTATTATGTGGAAAATAGCACAGCTGCAAATATTGTTATAGCAGCACTAACTATGTCAAATGCAAGGCTCAAATTATATGATACATGAGATAAGCTAGAAAATGCTGTTATATATTTTGATATGGATGGGATAGTAAATATTTATAATAGTGAAAGTACTGTGGAAACAGGTTGTATGCTAGGTGAATCGACTGATGAATTTGGAAATAACTGGATTACAGATTAGGCTTCAACTGGACCTGAAAGTTATTATTATGATAAAAATGATAAAAATACAGATATAAAAATTTAGTGGTTCACTTTAAACTACAAGAGTATTCAAAAGGTGAATGACGACTCTGTTATAAGATTAATTGAGCATGGAAGGAAAGAAGAGATACAATTAGTGTACAACCAAATAACTAAGGATGTAAATACTAAAACTTTAACAAACGAAACAGATAAGACAGAATTCTCATTTCAGTGTGATAAGAGACTAGTTCTAGTGAATTATGATAGAGCAACATATGGATTTTAAATTTTATTAATAAGTTTTATTGTATTCAAAAAGAAGCCATACAGAAAGGAGCTCAACAACAGAATCAATACTAATTTGTTTAAAAAGATTAGTGAACTACTAGCAAATTTTTATATAACATTAATGGTTGTGAATATTCGAAAACTAAACACAGAGGTAAAATATGCTTGGAACTGAATAAGGAATTATTTCGCCAGCTAGATATTTGAAATTAATTAGTAGCTGGGATGTTCAATTTTTGTAAAGTGGGAATATTGAATTGAGAATGAAGAAACTAAAAAATAATAGTCTTAAATTTCATGATCTGGAACTTTTGCTCTTATTTTTTCATTTTAATATAATGCCACATGGCCTTTTCTTTAAAAAAAAATGTCTCACGAGGGATGGCTATGCCCCACTGAATTTAATACACAAAAAAAATGTTTTTACACTATTCTATTACACTCAAAATTTCCATTGTTTTCAACTAAAATTTTACTTCTTTTTAATGCATTCACAATTTGCTTGGTTTCTTTGTATACAATAGTACAAATACAGTATGCATTGAGAGCACTTGGCATGTTATTAATCCACAAACCTTTTTTAAATTGATTAAATTAATTATATTAGATTATAAAGATTTTTGATAAGAAAATTTTTTTATAATATTTATCTTATAAAAAGTTTTTGTACCAAAAATCTTTACTAAGATAATACAATATAATTAATTTGATCAAATCATAGAAAATTTTGGGCATTAAAACACAGAAATTGCCCTCAGTATACCGACTTACTACTCATAACATGCACACCTATCAAAAATGAAGGCAAAGTAAATCAATTTAAAAAAGGAGATAAATTTTTTTTGCCACCTACCTAAGAAACAACTCCTTCCAGAAAATGGTTCAAATGGCTCTGAGCACTGTGGGACTTAACTTCTGATGTCATCAGTCCCTTAGAATTTAGAACTGCTTAAACCTAACTAACCTAAGGACATCACACACATCCATGCCAGATGCAGGATTGGAACCTGCGACCGCAGTGGTTGTGGTGCTCCAGAACTGTAGCGCCTAGAACATCTCGGCCACTTCGGCCCATCAATTCCTTCCAATCTGACTGAATGTAGACCAAATGTGATCTACATTCAAAGGGGCAGTATCGATGGCAACTGATACAGAAATACAAAATAAATTATAGAGAAATGGTAAAGATCCCCTGTGGTACACAAAACAGGCCAGAGTACTGTTACAGAACTAACTAAAAAGGCATGCCAAATTTAGTGAACACAAAATCCCCAATATTGTCGAAGTTTCACAGATGCTCAGAAGTAATATCTGCCTTTCCCCAAGTGTTAGAGTCTCTGTTGTTTCTGATCTACATAACCGATTTAGGAGACAATTTGAGCAGCCCTCTTAGATGGTTTGCAGATGATACAGTCATATACCGCCATATTAAGTCAGGATATGTCCAAAAGTAAATGCAAAATGATTTATACAAGATATCTATATGATGTATAAAGTGGCAATTGGTTGTCAACCATGAAACGTGTGAAGTCATCCAAATGGGCACTAAAAATAATCAATGAAATTTCAATTACACCATAAACAACAGATTTCAGAATTTGACGTGCAAGGAAAAGAGAATTATTCAGATACAGGAAGAACAGTAATGTATCGCCATTTCTGAAAAACTACATTCAGAAATAACTTCAAATCTACAAAACAGCAATACACAAGGCAAAAAGAATAGTCAATAATAAGTTCATAACAGAGTCAAAAATAAAACACAAGCAGTATGGGAAGTAATGAAGAAGGAAACAAATAAAGTCCCACCTAAGAAGGAAAATCTCAGTGTGAACCATGGGAACAAGAGTGTAACATCCCCAACATATCGCAAATCTTTTCAGGTATTATACAGAAAACTACACACTAATTGCATTATTATAAGGCTTTAGTAAAACCATTGAAAAAATAATGTATAATAATATAATGAAATTTTTAGAGAAAAACAAAATTCTCACTGATACTCAGCATGTATCAACTAGTGCCACATATGGTTTTATACACAATTCCCCTCAAACAATGGACAAAAAACAAAGTGCCTCTAGTATTTAAGTAAATCCTTTGACATACTGGACCACAACATACTGTTGGACAAGCTCCAAGTACATAGTATCAGAGGCAGTGCATTACAATTGTTCACATTGTACTTGTCAAACAAGAATCGGAGAATACAAATAAAACGTGAACTAAAGGGAAATACTAGGATATCTTTACCAGATACAGAAATTCTAAAAAAAAAAAAGGAGTCCCTCAGGGATCCATTCTTGGGTCATTCTTCCTTCTCCTCTAGATAAAAGATTTTGACCTAAACACTGAGTCACAAACGAATACATTTTTGCAGGTGACATGGGAATCCTTGTTACAGGAAATACCGCAAGTCAGGTACAAACAGCTGTAAATGAAGTTTCAGAACAGCTAAATAGATGGTTTGAAGAGAACAAACTACTGATACATACCAAAAAACAGCATTTCTAAATTTCTGTTTATAAGATGATGCATGCAACACCAGCATGGCAATTAACTCCAACAAAATTTCATCTTCTCTGGAAACAAAGGTTTTAGGCATATGGCTCCAAAATAATTCCATATGGCACAAACATATAAACAAAATGATTTCCACACTAAATAAAAATGTTATAGTCTACGGTTTCTGTCTGTTAAAGTGAGTTATAGCACTGTCTGAATTGCCTATTTTGTTCAATTCCATAGCATCTTACTCTAAGGAATTATATTCTTGGGAAATGCAGCGGTACTTCACTCTTATTCCTAACCCAGAAAAAAAGTGTAAGAGCAATGTAACCTACACAAAACAGATCAAATCAATGGAAATCCCTTTTTCAAAAGTCATCAATCCTCCCACTTCCTAGTATGTACATACTAGAAATCTGTAAGTATGTTACAAAGAACTTAAAAGACAATAATGAAAATTTTAATATGCATAAGGATGATACAAGACAAATGAAAAAGCTTCATGTCCAGTAATGACATCATCCTTCAAAAATTCCACAATAAACAGTGGTACACAAATTTACAATAGTCTTCCACATAAGGTAAAAATCATATCAATATTCATACTTTATTAAAAACCTTAAGTGCATTCTTATTAGATTATGGCTTCTATTCAGTAGCAGAATATCTAGAACTTAAGATAGAAGAGACCTGAAAGAAGACAGAGGAGCTACTGCAAGTAGTGCAAGATCTTTTGTGGACAAAGCTAAAATTTATGTATCTACTAAAATAATACATTAATTTTATGGCATTGTGTTACTGTTTTCTTTGTGTTAGTTCTGTGACCCACAATCTATAAAGATTTTTAGGACGAATGAATCAATAAATAAATAACATAAATAACTAAATGAATCACGAAACTCTAAACACTATAAACTCAACTAAATACTTAGGTGCTACAATTGTAAAAAACTTAAATAGTAACGAATAAATAGATAACATTCTGGGGAAAACAAACCAAAGACTGCAATTTAGATGCAGAATACTTAGAAAATGTTAAAAGTCTACAAAAGAGATTGCTTACACTACGCTTGTCTCCCCCTCTTCTGGAGTACTGCTGTGTGATGTGGGATCCAGATCAGGTAGGATTGATGGAGGGCACTGAAAAAGATCAAAGAAGGGCATTGCGTTTTGTATTATAGTGAAATAAGGGAGAGAGTACTAAGGATATGTTACAAGAATTGGGGTGGTAGTAATTGAAACAAGGCTTTTTACATTGCAGGACCTTCTCATGAAATTTCAAATACAAATAATCTCCCCAGAATGTGAAAATATTTTGTTGGCGCCCATTCCATAGGGAGAAACGATCATCATAGTAAAATCAGAGAAATCAGAACTTGCATGTAAATATTTAAATGTTTGTTTGTTCCACTCACTGTTTGAAAGTGGAACAGCAGAGAATTAGGTTGGATGAACCCCTTGCCAGGCACTTGACTGTGCATTGAAGAGTAATCATATAAATGTAGGTGTAGAAATATTAATAGCTTTTTTTACTTCGAAATGATAAGAAAGAAATCTCAATATGATGTATGAATGTATGCAGTAGTCTACGAAGAAAGACCAAATCTGGATGCTGACGGAACACTGATTAGATTACAGAACTCCAAAGGAACTTAGTGCATACATGGACTACGAGTTAATGAAAACTAATAAGAAGAATGTTGTAGACCTTCACACAACACTAAGGAAATACTGCAATTTAAGTACTCAAGAACCATTACAATTTAATTATTATTTTGAAGAAAAGTACTTTATATAAAACGAATAAGAAAGAGGTAGAAGTGAAATGGGGGAAGTAGTAGAAACTGCTATTAATATTAATGACGAAAAATTTAACTATCAAATTTTAGAGTTGAAAACTGGGATGGAGACTTGTTATAATCTTAGAAAATGAACTTGTTTCAGAAAATCCAAAAGAATCAAAAGATATTAGAGCACTGAACATCGCACAAAAAGCTGCAAGTGAAGCATTTATGTCGTTTAAGTACTGAAATTGGTGGATACATAACTAGCTTAAATTAGAAAGAAGAGGATGTGGAGAATATGTAAGCAATCATGTGATTGTATTAGATAAGAAATTAATACATATAAAAGAAAATTTTAATACTAGAAATTAATGTACAAACAGTGGTATAATGTTGTCCAATCTACCAATCACAAACGTTTCCTTGTGATAATTTGCAGTCTGTTGATTTTTTACAACATTGTGAAGACAACTTTGTGGCTGATATGAATGAGCATTTGAAAATCAGATTTGGCAATAAATTTCTTGGAGAAGAAGAGTTGTCATGGGCAAACCGTAATATTAGTAAGAAGCGATCATTGCAGTATTCTGAAGTTTTTTGAGTAAATTTTGGTCTCAGTCTGAATCTATTCTTAAATCGACCTATTTACAGATACAGGAATGATACAGTGTATGACTTTTGTAGGAGTCAGCTAAAGAAACTTGAACTCATGGACAAATCCGTCAGTCAAAAGGCTTTAATACTTTGTCTGAAAACAAGATTGCCTGTAAGGCTACAATGGGATTTAATCCAAGGCCAGATGATCCACTCAATCGGTTTCTAAGACATGTGGACAAATTAGACAAGGCTATGGAGAGAAATATTTCACATAATTCTAGTAATAAAATCGTTCCCAATTACATCATTGTCGACAGGACATTACATTCTAATCTAACTAACTAACTAATTCTAGTAATGAAAATCAGCATACTGAGGTTTTGAATTGTGGTTACCATGGGGAGAGATTTAGAAGGGAGAATAATAAGGACGTCAGATGGAAATCAGGACAACAGAGTAAGAGAGTACAATGATAATGGAAGAAGGGGATAGTATGAAAAAATAGTGATAATAGAAATGGAAGATGATAGGGGGGACAGAATTCAGGGTAGCTGGAAACAAGATAACAGGGAAAATGATCAGGAAAGGTTCAGACCACTTCTATGAGGGTCCGCAGTTTTGGGACATAACAGGAGTCTAGCTTATGCTGGAAACCAAACAAGCAGAATAGTTGTATACAATTAAATCAGATTGAACATAATGGGCATCAGATAAATCATATAAGTTTCTATAAAAGTTTTAGAATACCATATGCAACAGTAATTAATCACAACATTAGTTATTGAAAACCAAGTAGTGAATCAAGATTTGAGTACAAAAGGTAAATGTGAATTTTAAAACTGATCTGAAAAGGAGGTATAAAATAATTATGAAAAGAGTGAAATGTGCATTAGTTCTCAACTGGGGAGTTTGTTTGAACAAAAGGTATACAATGGCATAGTGATGATTGATACTAGGCAATCAGAAACTGGGGAAAGGAAAGAATAAGTTGTAAGTAATAATACTGAGGGTAACCTGTGTAAAAGCAATGATATTAAGAATACCATTCAGGAGAAGAGTACGCTGGAAGAACCTCGGATGAGTACAGAAAACTTGTTGGAACAAATGATAATACTGAAACCAAGTGATGATACTTTTGTTAGTGGACAGAAGGAAAGTGTAATAATTGAGGAAATAACGTCTGAAAACCAGTTGTTGCCTATACTTTCTGATCAGTTCATTGTCATTGAGGTAGGAGAAATAACATGTGTAACATAAAATTTGTGTTAGCTTTGAAAGCAAAGGAGAAAAGTTTATATGGAATCAATCTGAAAATAATATTGACAGAGAATTACTTTGGAACCAATAAGTAAAAAACAGCAGAACCCTGTACTCACACTGGTGGAATTATATAAGTCGCATCTGAATGAAAAATGTACAACCAATAGTGATCTGCATTGCATACCACCTATCACTATAATTAAAATTAGTAATGGGGATTTTAATGTTTCTGTTAATTTAATGAAAAGTGAAAGGGATGGAATTGAAGGAAAGTTTAAAGTCATTAAAGCTGATTTTGCGTAATATTTCTGAAGAGAACAAAAATGAAAATGAATTGGGTTGTTTTTGCATAAAAGTTAATGTAGATTATTTGGGAGGTAAGTGCGAAATTGACACTGAGAGTCCCATTTGTGGAATTTGAGGAGTTTAGGGATAAAATTAAAAATGGGATAGACTTAGTGTGAATGCCAATAATTGGGTATGGATTAGAGGAGCCACTGGGAAATCAACTAAATTAGTAAAGAATCAAGTATTTTTTATTTTAAAAATTGAAGATACAACTTTGGATTGTATGATATGTAATTTGGAAGAAATAAAAGGTGATTCATGTTTTAGCTGGGGTGAAAATATATTATGACTACTGAACCTAAGAAAAATGTCGTTTTAAAAACTGATCTGTTTATTTTTAATTTTGTCAACAACTGTAGCTATATTAATGGTATACTGAACCTTGATGAAAACCAGTTTCTTTGTGAGGACATTAATTTCAATTAAATAAATTTTATAGGCGAATGCTAGTTAGGAAAACCAACTTAGAGAAATGTTTTGGAATGTCCAATTCCAAAATTTGTCTAGCGAAAAGTATGGCAAGGCAAAGAATTTCAGTATAAACTTCATCTCAAAACTCATCAAAGATTCTTCTTGAAACCATATGTTACCTTGTTTTCACAAATAAAAGAAGTAGGAATATACATACAGATAATGGGACATGGGGATTAATAGAAAGAAGCAGAAGTGCTTACAAAAACCCGTTAGTTGTAGCAAGAACGGAAGTGTTAGGCTTCTACTTGATTCCAGGTAACTGAAGAAAATTTGAATTAAGAGAAAATGACCACTATAAAAACATGAATGAGCTTCTGCATAAATTTTATTGTGTAAAGTTTATGAGTAGTCTAGATTTAACTTTGGCTTTCATCAAATTCCTCTTGATCATGACACTAGATAATGACACTTGTTTATGTAAGTCATTGAAGAAAAATGCTATATGGGACTGGAATCCGGAATGTCAGCAGACATTTGATGAAATTAGGAAACAACTATTTCAAAGTCAAATCTTGTATAGACAAGGTATGTTACTCTCTTTTCGTATTATCACAGGCAGTGGTGACACAGGACGTGGGGCTCATTTACTTCACAAAGAAGGAACTTGGATATAAATCCATAGGTTTTGCAAGTAGGGTATCACAAAAACATGAAGAAGCAAACACTGTAACCGAAATTAAATTTTGGCTGTTCCTTGGGCATTTAACAAACATTCAGAATTATCTTCTCAGTATAAATGTAACGGTCTATACTGACCATAAAGCATTATGTTACCTACAGGAATGCATATTACATGACAACAGAAGAACCAGATGGGCATTGTTTTTACAATAACTTGATTATGATGTTAAATATATTCAAGGGCAGGACAGTGAGAGTACTCATGGGTTTGATTCAGAAAACAATAGCGACGAGCAAGGAAAGAAATTTAGAATTATGTATGTAAAGAGACTAAAATGTGAGGGGAATATTTTGAAAATTTGCAGGGATTTTGGCCTCAGCAAAACATTGATATTTTAATAACATATACACCTGAAAGTTTTGGACACCATGGGACAACGAGATGTGTTCAAGAAATACAAGAAAACATCAATTTTTATAACATTAGAAAGAGAGTAGGAAAGAGACTTGCAAACTGTGGTAATGGCCAAGAGAAAAGGGCATTTATCAAACTGGGAGAGAATTAATGCAGAACATACTGCCAAACAATACCTTAGACCTTCTAGTTGTCAAGGTTTTTGGCCCTACGTTTTTGTAACAGACAACATATTTTGTAAATTTATAAAATTATTTCCACTTAAAAACACAACTAGTAAACATATCATTTCAAACATTACAAAGATTTATATTTCTAATGTTAGCATTCCAAAAGCAATCTTCTCTGATTATGGTTCACAGTTCACATCCCAATCCTGCAAAAATTTTCTTGATCATACTAAAATAAGAGACACTTTAATTTCTTTTTATCACCTGTCACATAACACAGCCAAAAGATACATACGAGAGTTTGGGAGACTCTGCAGAAACTATCTAGTAAAAAATATGTTAGCTGGATAGAATATGTCAATGATTTTGAAGATGTTATTAACAGTTTAGAACATACATCATAAGGGTTTTCACTGTTTGAAATTTTGTACAATATTACACCATCCAACTTCATTACAGCGAATGTACAGAATACAGTTTGTAAAATTATGTCACCTCAGGAAACGGAAGAATGTGTTATAGAAAACATAAAGAAACAAGGGGAAATGAGAAAAAGGAGACATGATGGAAAAGGTGGATTTCACAATTTAAGGTAGAAGATGTGTTGCTAGTTAAAACTCAGGAAAAATGTAAAATCCTAACTTCAGGAAAGAAGGAAGATTACGACATTTACATTTGTCTCTTTGAAATAGGAAGAATCCTCATCCCAAAGCATATACACTGGTCTATACAGAATGTAAAAAATTAATTTAGACTCTGTAATATCACTGAATTAAAATTGTATAAATATGATCTATTGAAACTATGTTTGTGATCAGTTCTGACATTTTACAAAATGTTATTATTTTAAGAGCTAAATGAAAAATAGAAACCAGTTCCTATATCTTTTGCCATATGTTGAGAGAATGTTTGACATATCCTGAATACATTATTACTCTGTACCTTAACTATTGATAATTGAACAGGTATAACAAAACTGTAACTTAAACATTTCAATAATATTTTTTCATTAATTTTACTATATTATTACATATACCTCATAACCCAGGTGACTATACTCATGTTTCCACTTTTATTGACTCAGTGGTAAGATAATGTCAGTGATATAGAAAATATTCTGATGTCTAGGCTCTGATTTTATAATAATCTTGTTTCTACTGTCCAGACCTTCAGTATCTATCAACATGTGCAAATATTTTTCATTTTCATTCTATATTTTTTGTTTACCATTTTCTGTAACAAAAGCATGTTTTCTATTGCCCATACTGGTCAAAATGAAAATGCTTGCTCTATTTGGCAAAGAGCAAGAGATTTCAGAAACGATAACAAAATCCATTTTGGACAATTCTCTGTTGTGATTACAGTATCTAGCACATAGTTCTTACCCCAACTGGGTTATTTGATTTTCCCTTCTTAAGTGACTGGATTCTTCAACTATCCTATCTATAGTTTTAAAGGAACTATTGTGATTTTCTTGTTCTATTTTTTTATCAAACTTTATGTTGAAATATATGATGTAAAAAGCTGTCTCTAAAATGTAAATGTGCTGAATTACCTTATTAGTGACCTCCATCCATATTTTGTCATACTGGTTTGTTTAAAATAGTCCTTGTATCACACATTAGCCCAGTTTTCTTTGAAAACTAGCTTGTCAGACTCTTTGTAAAATTAATATCATCAATTCTGTAGGTTCTGTTGTTATAGGTTGTAATCACGATGACTCCATTGATGGCTTTCTTAAATGCTGTCTGGTAATCACTTTCTTGGCCACATATTTTTTATATAAATACGGAGGACTGCATCCTTATGCATAACATTCAAATTAATTCCTGGCACTATAATAAAAACAATTTACATAGCCCTTTTTTTCAAATTTAAAACATTTCTTTCTCATACAAGATAGAACACAACTGGTGAACGAAATCAAATTATTCAGATGGAAATTTATCTATAAATAATTGTTCAATTGAAAAGTGAATGTTATGACAATTTTTCATGTATTTTTACTTGTGTCATAACACGTAAATAAAATATATATAAGTTTTATGCTATTTTACGTCACTCCACTTTCTTAAGGCTAGTTATTATATAAATATGGTATGTATATATATTTGTCAGTACTCCATAAGAACATAAGAACCATTTTCATATGTAAAGTGATCAAAACAAAGGTTATGTGGAAAACCATAAAGTCTACAAATGCCAGAAAAGGAAAGTTGACACAGCTAATGACAAGTACCTAACTACACGAAAGTTATGTTTCCTTACTTTCTCACAACACTAAGCATATGAAGTATTGGACAGTTATTGTAAAACAAAGACTTTCTTAAAATGAACATATACATATCTTATGTATTGTAACTGAAAGAGGTGTAGATAAGAATTTAATGTAATATGTAGCATTATTATGATTTGTTAATCAATCTTATGCCTATTTCAAAAGTATAATACTGCATTAAAATAGGTCCTTTTTGTAATACAATCACTAAGTGGAACATACGTTGGCAGAATGTTATTACATTTCTTGAATAACTGAAAATGTTTTACTGGTTATTACGATTATAGTCAGCCAAGTCTAGTAACACAAAAATATAAAATATTTTGATATATGATAAATGTTTAAAGGAAATGAAAATGTTAGAATTTTGGCAAACTAGAAAAATGTTTAAAGGAAATGAAAATGTCAGAATTTTGGCAAACTAAGTTAGGTCTATTAGTACTGTGATGTTATTGTAAAAAAAGCTTATTGGAAAAAAGGCTGGTCAGATCAATGCAAGCTAATGGCTATAGGAAACACTTCAGAGATCAGATAAATACAAAATATGTTTCTTGGTTCAAAGTACATGTATTATTATGAATGGAATGCACACAGCATTTTCAGGGCATTTTTCTACTTGGGGATATGCTGTTGGGACTTGTGGTTTTGAAATAGTAGCATGAAGAAGTTTATAGCGATTCTGTAAGGTTTAAGATGTTTATGTGGAGATGAAGCTTTGTGAGTTATTTTGCAATTTATCTGGAGGTTGGTGAGAGACTTTACAATATAATGATGATGATCATAGTGATGTAGAGATGTTCATGTGGGAATGTTAATGAAGAAATGTTAATAAATTAGGAACTTCGTGATCTTATGGCAGGTAATACATTGTGTTCTTACTAGTGATGGTATACTATACATGATTCTGAGAAAGGAGTAAGGTAATGTGTACTACATATTGATGTAGAATGTTGGTTTGGAGTGATGATGACAAGTTTATGAAGTGAAGGCTGACACTGTAATAGTATCTGAGTTTTAGGTAACAACGTTGTGATGACATTGGAAAAATTACTTAAATGATCTATGTTAATTAGCAAATACAATGTGATGAGTGACTATAAAATGTTAACGCCTCAAGAAAATCATTAAAACTGTCCCACATTTTAGTTGCATTACTGCAAATATAAAATAAATTTGGGGGATTTCTTAGTATGAAGCAAAATGGGAATTATTGACATGAAAAGTAAACATTTCTCTACATTTTGAAAAGTATTATATAATCTGCTACATTTGAATCTGATATTCATTGGAGGATCATATAAAACTTCACAATTATTCAAGTATTCTTGCAACTGCCTGATAAAATTTTTTCGTTTTTCGGAAATTTATCAGTGCTGAAGTGATCTAAAGTAGTTCTTCATAGTAAGCCATTGTAAAGTTGGTCTTGCAATAGAAGTCCATTTTGTATATAGCCATGTGTTGTGTGTTTTATATTATGTAACATGTGGTTTCTTCGTATTTGAGATCGATTTCTACCTTACAATCATTATTTAAACAAGAGGGAGAAATAAAAATATACACCCAGCAGATTTATAAGGCCACTATTACAAAAGAGATCCATGATACTTTAAGACTTCCTCATTATTGACTTTCCATTAAAAAAAACTAATTTTCATATGTGATATCTGAAGTCTCACAATCGTGTACAGTTTCTGTGTCCAGTATTGTGTGAGAGGGATATTACAAGGACTCTCTTTTACTTGGTTAATAAACTGTTACAACCACTAATATTCAGGGCAGATATAAATTGGTCTTCATTAGTAAATTCTGTAATCCGTCCTTGTGAATTTCTTGTAATTCTTCTGGCTGCCTGACGCAATTTTTCCATAATTATAATTTTTTATTTAAATGTCGATATACTTTCAAACTTCAATATAATATTCTGACAATTAGCTGAAAAATAAGTAATAATATATACTCTGCTAAAGAATTCTATATTAAGTTTGCTACATCCACATCTACATGGTTACTCTGCAATTCACACTTAAGTTCAAAATGGTTCAAATGGCTCTGAGCACTATGGGACTCAACTGCTGAGGTCATTAGTCCCCTAGAACTTAGAACTAGTTAAACCCAACTAACCTAAGGACATCACAAACATCCATGCCCGAGGCAGGATTCGAACCTGCGACCATAGCGGTCTTGCGGTTCCAGACTGCAGCGCCTTTAACCGCACGGCCACTTCGACCGGCCACACTTAAGTGGCAGAGGGTTCATCGAACCATTTTCATACTACTTCTCTACTATTCCACTCTCGAATAGCGCATGGGAAAAAGGAACAGCTAAATCTCTCCGTTTGAGCTCTGATTTCTATTATTTTATTATGATGATCAATTCTCCCTACTTGGGTGGGTGTCAACAAAATATTTTCGCATTTGAAAAAGAAAGTTGGTGATTGAAATTACGTAATTAGATATCGCTAGAAAGAAAACCGCCTTTGTTTCAGTGACTGCCACTGCAACTCACGTTCATATGAGTGACACTCTCACCCCTATTGCGCGATAACACGAAACGAGCCGCCCTTCTTTGCACTCTTTCGATGTCCCCTGTCAATCGCACCTCGTAAGGATCCCACACCATGCAGCATTCGAATCCTGCCTCGGGCATGGATGTGTGTGATGTCCTTAGGTTAGTTAGGTTTAAGTAGTTCTAAGTTCTGGTGGACTGATGACCACAGCAGTTGAGTCCCATAGTGCTCAGAGCCATTTGAACCATTTTTTGTTAACTGTATTACTTGCCTTACTGGGTTAAATTTTTAAAATAAAAGTAGACTTCGCATTGAGTAGACTGTGACAGTATTTTAAATGTTTAATACGCGAAATACCTTCCCATGGTTGGCTTGCAAGCTGTGGAAAGAGCACTAGAATGCGCCGGTACAGAGTATCCCAGCAAGTGGATAAAGCGACATCTGTGCATAGAAACATGCACTACATGAATGCTGACGGCTGCGGCGTGCACGCTGTGACCCGGAAGTTGCACACGTGCAGGAGCACCGCATGCGTGCAGAATTTCTGGCCGGCCCTGTTCTAAGCCAATGTGCAGTTTTGGATCACATCAAGACCTTTAATTAATGGCACAGTAATCACATGAAAAACCTTTTTATTCTTTAAGGAACTTTCCGATGTATGTAATTTTAAAAATAAAAGATGGAGTATTATAAATAGAGAATTTTCAGCAATTCTGCGTTTACATAAAGAAGTAGATATTTGAATTTTTTTTCTATGAATATAATGATTCACAAAAAAATTAGTAAGATTTGATACAGCTGATTTATCTCCATTTGGAATTGACTGTAATAAACCATCAGCATTAGTTCCCAAGGTAATAAAAATATTAAAAGATACATCCCAAAAACTAGAGATTTTGCTTTTCCTAATAAATTTTTTCCATATGAATGTAAGCCCTGCAATCTAAAGTAAGTATTGCAAAACTGAAAAGTCAACTGATAATTTTACTTTACAAAAATAAACAAAAGACGGTTGTAGGACAATGTGTAGGCAATATATAAAAGAATATCATGTAAGAGTGTACAGTACTAAATGAATTCCTTGTGTGTGTGGAAAAATGTTTCTATATATTATTATAGAAATTACAATGTATCCCAAGTGAAGAACATTAGGAGATATTGTTCTTGATGAAAAATGATGAACAACAGTCTGAGACTGATTATACACAAAAAAGTGTCAACTGTCAAGAAATTAAAGAAATGGAATGTTTTTACTTAAATCTATCACAGAAAGACAAACATACAAATAGATATGAGAAATGTATTTGGGAATATATCAATAATAAGAAATCTGACAGATTAAAGATTAAGAAAAGATGAATCAAATAATTAAATTATAAGACATAATTTATATGTTTCTGCAAAGACTCATAATAACATGAGTGTAGCTGATCCCAAAATTAAAGCTAAAAATCTTGGTATGAGAGGATACAGTAAATTGAGTAAAGCAGAATTAATCAGTTCATTTATTTTACAAGATATTTCATTTCATCAAGAATTATTCCAAAAGACTAAAACAAGACAAAAATTTTGCGTAATATAAATTATTTTACAGATTTGACGATGATGTTTTTGAAAAGACTTACCACAAAAAAAATTGTGAGACTAGACCAAATTATCCATTCAGTAGCAAACCATTTGAGCAAAAAAAGGTAACAAAGTGTCGGAAAAAGATTTAATTGAGTTTAAAGAAATTCAATCTAAATTTAATGAAAAATTTATGCTTGGTCTGTTGACTATAAAATTGTCTTTAACGATGGTAATATTAGTAATCTCGATACTGTTAGTGAGAAAGCAGACCTCTTAATTCTATGGTATACATAGCTAAAAAGAGAACTATCTTTAGAAAAGTAGATAAGATGAATATAACAAGAAATCCAAAAATGTTTTATACTTTTCTAAGGGATATCAGGGATCAAATAATACTAAAGACTCTGTTAGAGTTTTAAGCAATAAAATCAGAGATACATTAACATCTGATGAGTCTACTGAAATAGCAAATACTATATTTAATATTCAAATGTTAGCAATTGAAAGAGGCAGCAAAGGTAATAAAATAATGAATTTGTCTAATGATGAAAGGACTAAAAGGTGTTTTACTAAAATGAATGATAGTAGTAACTTGTGATGTCCTAGAGCAATACTAGTTACATTAATATATCACAAAGAGCTATCGTAGAGAGCTAACTGCTGGTGAAATTAAGAAAATTAGAAAAAGATATAAATACAGATAACAAAAAGTGTACCACCATAGTATGTAACCAATAAGGTAAATACAGTGAAATGCTGGTATTAAAAATGCTGAACAACTATTGTATACTCAAATAAATGTTACGTGTGCTGAGAATTTCAAATCAGTTACTTATCATGGTCCTGAGACAACAATAAAAATTATCTGCATGAAAATTGCAACAATTTTGATGTTATTAGCAGTACGCCTGCACTCTTAGCATCATCATATTTCTGTGATAAATATAACAAAACATATATCAACAAGAATGAACATAAATGGAAGATACGAAGAAAAATATGTGTAGTATGCAGTGGTACAGAACAGAACACAACACTGTGGGAAATAAGATATATTGTGGAAAATGTAATATATACTGTCATAATGAAGAATGTTTAATCAATCACAAAGAATTTATGTTACAGCTCATACATGTAAAGAATGTAAAGGGATTTGTTTTAGATCTAAAGAACATATGTGTGGCTTTGAAAAGTGTAGAAACTGTAACCCAGAAGCAGAAATTAAAAATCATAACTGTCCGATACAACAGAAAATACATAAAGATTGCTGTACATAAAAGTAAATTTAGTAAAGTGTATATTGTCAAAGGTTGTCAAAAGTGTACTAAATATGGTTGTTATGTTAATGGAGAATTAAAAATTTTTTTTGAATGTTCAAGGTGCAATAATATTGCTATAGGAAAATAGTTTAAGAGGTGTGACAATGGATGCCCAAAGAAAATTTCTTGTAGTTATACTGAAAATTACATATGGTTTGTTTATAAATTTAAAAAAGAGACAGGAACACATATTCTAAATTTCATAATAGTTCACAATTTTAATGATGATACAGTTTATAAATTTAACACAAATCATCAATTCTGTAGGTGGATATCTAATAAACACAGCGAGTATAAATTTATAGGTCATTATACTAAAGATTATCATTCACAATTCATTCTGAGGTACTGTGTTGAAAATACAAGAAAGACGTATACTGTCTACACATGAACTAAATTAACGTTATTGAAGATAAAACAATTAAGTCGAAAATTATAGTAGCAGCAATTAGTATAAAGAAACCTTAGTAAATATCCAAAACCATTTGATTTGAAATAATTAAAGAAATGATATTTAACACGTTTGTTCAATACAAATTAAAATGAAAATTCCATGGGACCAAATCCTTATATCAAATATTACTGCACTAATACTATGTCACCTGAAGGTAGGTAAATGTTTCTCAAATGGCATAGTCAAAGAGTTAAAGAAAATTAAATGTCAATATGAAGGGAAAAAATAATGAACACTGTAATTCCGATGTGGATATATTGACAAGAGGTTGTTTAGAACTAAGAAAACAATTCCTAGAAATAGTTAACATAGACCAGTTTTGTTATTTAACAATTGATGGAATTTGTATGGCTTTATACAGATCTCAATATTAACCTAATAGAAAATATCTGTCCTGGATAAAGAACAAAAGAAAAATTACAGTAAATAATCTATAGCTTGATTAAATAGTTTAAACAATAACAATATTCAACATGCTCTTAATGGTGGTGATGGAAAATACTATTTATAAATACCATGGCAGGTTTTGTGCATGGGGGTAAAAAATTCGAGGATCAGTGAATGTTTTATATCAAAAGACATTGAAAAGAATTATAGACATACGAAATTCGTGATAGAATTTTATAGAGATGAGGGAATGTAATTTAATTAACTCAGCAGTGAATAAAAAAACTTAAGAAGTAAAACAATTATCTGAAGTTGTTGTACCACTGAATCCAAGAAATGCTTTTTATGGATGTTTTGCAAAAAAATGAAATTAAGAGCTAAAGCCGATAGCATTAACACAAAAATAAGATATTCTGATGTGTATAGTCCCTATCAAACTGTACAATATTATGTTTGTTATCCTGTAGGTCATCAAACAAAAATATATATACCAAGATGTTATTCTAAAAAATGGTTGGGTTTATAAAATGTGAAGTAGTGGAACCTAGACGATTGTATCATCCTGTCTTACCTGTACAAATAAAGACATAAAAATGAAAAACTGTTGTTTCCTTTATATGTAAAATGTGCAGAAGAAAGAATAAATAAATATAATCGCCATGCTGATGAAAGAAGTTTATTAAAAGTTGAGCAACTGTTGAAGTAAATGAAACTAAAGAAAAAGGACGAAAAATTTAGATATCTAAGAAGTGTGGAATTTTAGATATAAAATGCAACATATTGTTTAAAACACTATATGAAAATGAAATTAGTGAAATCCCAAAGGTACAGACTACTGGCTGCTGTGTCATACTCAGCATACAGGTGTCACTGGATGTGGTCAATACACTGGTCTCCCAGCCTTATGTCCCTTTACAAGTCTGGAGCCTCTACTATTCAGTCAAGTAGCTTTTCAGTTTGCATCACAAGGGCTGAGTCCACCACATTTGGCAACACCGCTTGGTGTACCATACGCTCATCCATCCAAGTTCTAGCCCAGCCCAGACAGTGCTAAACTTCAGTGATCTGAAGGAAACTAGTGTTATCAAAGCGGAGAGCATGTTGGCATTTTGAAACTAGTAAGATATATATAAAATATGTGAAAGAAAACATAGGCATGACTTAGATCTTGACAAGATAAAAGTAAATCCAGGATACTGAGGCGTTGCTACAATATGACTAAATTCATTATGGAGAATATTTGGACAATGGCAAAACGTGAGTAAAACTGTGTGTGTGTCAGATTTACAACAATGTTATGAGATACTATTGGATGATGCATTAGATAATATAGATATAAATTTTATTAATGAGAATATGGTTCAAATAAAGTACAATTTCACATATTATTATGTGGAAAATAGCACAGCTGCAAATATTGTTATAGCAGCACTCACTATGTCAAATGCAAGGCTCAAATTATATGATACATGAGATAAGCTAGAAAATGCTGTTATATATTTTGATATGGATGGGATAGGAATTATTTATAACAGTGAAAGTACTGTGGAAACAGGTTGTATGCTAGGTGAATCGACTGATGAATTTGGAAATAACTGGATTACAGATTAGGCTTCAACTGGACCTGAAAGTTATTATTATGATAAAAATGATAAAAATACAGATATAAAAATTTAGTGGTTCACTTTAAACTACAAGAGTATTCAAAAGGTGAAAGACGACTCTATTATAAGATTAATTGAGCATGGAAGGAAAGAAGAGATACAATTAGTGTACAACCAAATAACTAAGGATGTAAATACTAAAACTTTAACAAACGAAACAGATAAGACAGAGTTCTCATTTCAGTGTGATAAGAGACTAGTTCTAGTGAATTATGATAGAGCAACATATGGATTTTAAATTTTATTAATAAGTTTTATTGTATTCAAAAAGAAGCCATACAGAAAGGAGCTCAACAACAGAATCAATACTAATTTGTTTAAAAAGATTAGTGAACTACTAGCAAATTTTTATATAACATTAATGGTTGTGAATATTCGAAAACTAAACACAGAGGTAAAATATGCTTGGAACTGAATAAGGAATTATTTCGCCAGCTAGATATTTGAAATTAATTAGTAGCTGGGATGTTCATTTTTTTTAAAGTGGGAATATTGAATTGAGAATGAAGAAACTAATAAATAATAGTCTTAAATTTCATGATCTGGAACTTTTGCTCTTATTTTTTCATTTTAATATAATGCCACATGGCCTTTTCTTTTAAAAAAAAGTCTCACGAGGGATGGCTATGCCCCACTGAATTTAATACACAAAAAAAATTTTTTACACTATTCTATTACACTCAAAATTTCCATTGTTTTCAACTAAAATTTTACTTCTTTTTAATGCATTCACAATTTGCTTGGTTTCTTTGTATACAATAGTACAAATACAGTATGCATTGAGAGCACTTGGCATGTTATTAATCCACAAACCTTTTTTAAATTGATTAAATTAATTATATTAGATTATAAAGATTTTTGATAAGAAAATTTTTTTATAATATTTATCTTATAAAAAGTTTTTGTACCAAAAATCTTTACTAAGATAATACAATATAAATAATTTGATCAAATCATAGAAAATTTTGGGCATTAAAACACAGAAATTGCCCTCAGTATACCGACTTACTACTCATAACATGCACACCTATCAAAAATGAAGGCAAAGTAAATCAATTTAAAAAAGGAGATAAATTTTTTTTGCCACCTACCTAAGAAACAACTCCTTCCAGAAAATGGTTCAAATGGCTCTGAGCACTGTGGGACTTAACTTCTGAGGTCATCAGTCCCTTAGAATTTAGAACTGCTTAAACCTAACTAACCTAAGGACATCACACACATCCATGCCAGAGGCAGGATTGGAACCTGCGACCGCAGTGGTTGTGGTGCTCCAGAACTGTAGCGCCTAGAACATCTCGGCCACAACGGCCCATCAATTCCTTCCAATCTGACTGAACGTAGACCAAATGTGATCTACATTCAAAGGGGCAGTATCGATGGCAACTGATACAGAAATACAAAATAAATTATAGAGAAATGGTAAAGATCCCCTGTGGTACACAAAACAGGCCAGAGTACTGTTACAGAACTAACTAAAAAAGCATGCCAAATTTAGTGAACACAAAATCCCCAATATTGTCGAAGTTTCACAGATGCTCAGAAGTAATATCTGCCTTTCCCCAAGTGTTAGAGTCTCTGTTGTTTCTGATCTACATAACCGATTTAGGAGACAATTTGAGCAGCCCTCTTAGATGGTTTGCAGATGATACAGTCATATACCGCCATATTAAGTCAGGATATGTCCAAAAGTAAATGCAAAATGATTTATACAAGATATCTATATGATGTATAAAGTGGCAATTGGTTGTCAACCATGAAACGTGTGAAGTCATCCAAATGGGCACTAAAAATAATCAATGAAATTTCAATTACACCATAAACAACAGATTTCAGAATTTGACGTGCAAGGAAAAGAGAATTATTCAGATACAGGAAGAACAGTAATGTATCGCCATTTCTGAAAAACTACATTCAGAAATAACTTCAAATCTACAAAACAGCAATACACAAGGCAAAAAGAATAGTCAATAATAAGTTCATAACAGAGTCAAAAATAAAACACAAGCAGTATGGGAAGTAATGAAGAAGGAAACAAATAAAGTCCCACCTAAGAAGGAAAATCTCAGTGTGAACCATGGGAACAAGAGTGTAACATCCCCAACATATCGCAAATCTTTTCAGGTATTATATGCTGATAACACAAATAATTCAATAGTCAGTGACAAAACAGATACTAGAAAGAAACAGCAAGACAAAGTGCAGTCATGTTCCTCTATAATCTTTGTTTGTGGAACAATGCCAGATGAAATCAGCTTCTAAGAAAATATCATCAGGAATTGATGTTATTCCTGACTGCATCATAAAACAATATATACAAACATTTCACTGCCTGTTGCAGATATAGTCAATTCATCTTTTCTGATAGGCACATTTCTATACTGTTTAAAAATTGTTAAAGTGGTCCATATTCATAAGGAAAGAAACATATCAAATACAGAAAACTACACACTAGTTGCATTATTATAAGGCTTTAGTAAAACCATTGAAAAAATAATGTATAATAATGTAATGAAATTTTTAGAGAAAAACAAAATTCTCACTGATAGCATGTATCAACTAGTGCCACATATGGTTTTATACACAATTCCCCTCAAACAATGGACATAAAACAAAGTGCCTCTAGTATTTAAGTAAATCCTTTGACATACTGGACCACAACATACTGTTGGACAAGCTCCAAGTACATAGTATCAGAGGCAGTGCATTACAATTGTTCACATTGTACTTGTCAAACAAGAATCAGAGAATACAAATAAAACGTGAACTAAAGGGAAATACTAGGATATCTTTACCAGATACAGAAATTATAAAAAAAAAAGGAGTCCCTCAGGGATCCATTCTTGGGTCATTCTTCCTTCTCCTCTAGATAAAAGATTTTGACCTAAACACTGAGTCACAAACGAATACATTTTTGCAGGTGACATGGGAATCCTTGTTACAGGAAATACCGCAAGTCAGGTACAAACAGCTGTAAATGAAGTTTCAGAACAGCTAAATAGATGGTTTGAAGAGAACAAACTACTGATACATACCAAAAAACAGCATTTCTAAATTTCTGTTTATAAGATGATGCATGCAACACCAGCATGGCAATTAACTCCAACAAAATTTCATCTTCTCTGGAAACAAAGGTTTTAGGCATATGGCTCCAAAATAATTCCATATGGCACAAACATATAAACAAAATGATTTCCACACTAAATAAAAATGTTATAGTCTACGGTTTCTGTCTGTTAAAGTGAGTTATAGCACTGTCTGAATTGCCTATTTTGTTCAATTCCATAGCATCTTACTCTAAGGAATTATATTCTTGGGAAATGCAGCGGTACTTCACTCTTATTCCTAACCCAGAAAAAAAGTGTAAGAGCAATGTAACCTACACAAAACAGATCAAATCAATGGAAATCCCTTTTTCAAAAGTCATCAATCCTCCCACTTCCTAGTATGTACATACTAGAAATCTGTAAGTATGTTACAAAGAACTTAAAAGACAATAATGAAAATTTTAATATGCATAAGGATGATACAAGACAAATGAAAAAGCTTCATGTCCAGTAATGACATCATCCTTCAAAAATTCCACAATAAACAGTGGTACACAAATTTACAATAGTCTTCCACATAAGGTAAAAATCATATCAATATTCATACTTTATTAAAAACCTTAAGTGCATTCTTATTAGATTATGGCTTCTATTCAGTAGCAGAATATCTAGAACTTAAGATAGAAGAGACCTGAAAGAAGACAGAGGAGCTACTGCAAGTAGTGCAAGATCTTTTGTGGACAAAGCTAAAATTTATGTATCTACTAAAATAATACATTAATTTTATGGCATTGTGTTACTGTTTTCTTTGTGTTAGTTCTGTGACCCACAATCTATAAAGATTTTTAGGACGAATGAATCAATAAATAAATAACATAAATAACTAAATGAATCACGAAACTCTAAACACTATAAACTCAACTAAATACTTAGGTGCTACAATTGTAAAAAACTTAAATAGTAACGAATAAATAGATAACATTCTGGGGAAAACAAACCAAAGACTGCAATTTAGATGCAGAATACTTAGAAAATGTTAAAAGTCTACAAAAGAGATTGCTTACACTACGCTTGTCTCCCCCTCTTCTGGAGTACTGCTGTGTGATGTGGGATCCAGATCAGGTAGGATTGATGGAGGGCACTGAAAAAGATCAAAGAAGGGCATTGCGTTTTGTATTATAGTGAAATAAGGGAGAGAGTACTAAGGATATGTTACAAGAATTGGGGTGGTAGTAATTGAAACAAGGCTTTTTACATTGCAGGACCTTCTCATGAAATTTCAAATACAAATAATCTCCCCAGAATGTGAAAATATTTTGTTGGCGCCCATTCCATAGGGAGAAACGATCATCATAGTAAAATCAGAGAAATCAGAACTTGCATGTAAATATTTAAATGTTTGTTTGTTCCACTCACTGTTTGAAAGTGGAACAGCAGAGAATTAGGTTGGATGAACCCCTTGCCAGGCACTTGACTGTGCATTGAAGAGTAATCATATAAATGTAGGTGTAGAAATATTAATAGCTTTTTTTACTTCGAAATGATAAGAAAGAAATCTCAATATGATGTATGAATGTATGCAGTAGTC